>NC_080578.1:101535758-102146591 GCF_029962835.1 Magnolia sinica | reverse complement strand
AACACAAATATAAGCTTGATCCAAAACGTCTGTGGCCCCCATAAATTTTTCAACGGTAAACTATCAATTCAACTGTTTCATGTGGTGTGGTCCATTTGAAAATTGGATATGCTTCATTTTTGGGATCAAGCAGTAAAATTATCTGGTAAAATGGATGGACCGAGCGGATAAGATACATAAATCATGTTGGACCTCACGGACGCTAAGCCTAGTGAGTTACTCACTACGCAATCCACTTCCAAGAAATTAAGTGACCGGAAAGCATGCCTATTGTTCATCTGGTGGTTGTTCATGATGTCCATCAAGTTTATCTGTCTGATTTCTGAGTTACTTTTACTTAGTTTTCCCTCCTTGGCTAAAGAGAAGCTCTTCATTGATTTAGAGAAAAATATTGCGGCTTGTGTAGTGTTTCCATTTTAAAAAGATTTGGAAACAACACTATAATTACATTCCCCCTTTCATTTTATTTGAGAGCATTTGCCAATTGTCAATTTGTCATTGATTGACGAAGAAAAATATATATGTTCCCAAAATTACAAAGAAGGCCTTTTAGAAAGCACAATTAGGATAGGCATAATTGGGCTTTATTTGGTTGAGGGGTGAAAAGGAAACACAACTTACCGTTGTGCTTGGATTGATGCAAAGTGTGATGTCCATTATAATGTGTATATTGTTGTTGATGTCTTAAATATGTAAGTAGCAAGTCTATCGATGCCATCAACAAACCACTCGATGTCATCGAGTAGTGGTCGATAGCATTGACAGATGCTCGATGCCATCAGAAAAATCTAGAAAATTCATGTTTTGTTATACAAATTTTTTGGTGTTTTAATCAATATCATCGAAGTCCCATCGAAGGTGCCATCGAGCACGCGCACATAATTCCGTGAGTGCGGGATTTATTTCCTATTCCGATTGTGATACTATGCGGTGCTATATATATCAGGTGTAATCGGGATCTGGGAAGAAGAAGATAAGTTTTAGGCTTTCCAATTCATTCCTAAGTGTTTCAAGGGTATAGCTTGGGCTTGTGAGGTAGATTCGTGGCTTGTTCAAATCGGTAACATTTTATCTCTTGTAATTTTTTCTTTCATAATGCATACTTGTTGCTAATTTGTTTCGTGGTTTTTCCCCGAAAGAGTTTTTCCACATAAAATTCGAATTGTTTGTGTTTGGACTTAGTTGTGTGATTGATAGTACTTTGCTTGATTCGTCTCTATGTGCTTCCGCGGTTCCCCAACACATATCTCATCCAATTCATCCATTTAACATGTCCCACCAAGATGAAGGAACTCATATGGGTCACACCAATCCACAGTGAATTTAGAGATTTTAGACATAATTTTATTTTATTTCCCATTAAGTGACCCTCTTAGCTTTTAAATAGGCATGAGTTGTTGCATTCATTAAGAAAAATTAAGGCATATATGTAAACCAGGGAATTTAATACATGTTTTTCTGGATCCAATTCATGTTTTTCCCATGTATTGCTTGGTTAGTAAAAAGTCATGCCATTATGTGCCTACTAAGTAAAAAGTAATTATGAGTTACAGAGATGACTTAAATGTTGAATTTGCCCTCATTATGGATGAGGGGGATCTTCTACTTTTTAGGATGCTCTTTATAAGACATTTACCGAAAAATGAAAATGAGTAATGGATGATGAGATGAACTCTTTATACAATAATATGACATAGGAGCTATTAGAGCTTCCCCGTCGGTCGTAAAGTGATTAGGTGTAAGTAGATCTTCAAGAATAAACATGATAGGTACAAGACAATGTTGGTAGCGAATGGACATCCTCAAAGAGAATGTGTCGACTTCACTGAGATATTCGCACCCATTGTAAAGCAAGTATCTATCATATTCGTGTTAGCACTAGTTGCTCAATACGATCTCGAGCTGGAGCAGATGGGACTATCTTCCTGAATGAAGAATTGAAAGAGCATATTTACATAAAGCAACCAGAAAGTTATGAAATACAAGGGGCATACAAAAAGGTTTGCATGTTAAAGAAGTCATTGTACTACTTAAAACAGTTGCTTAGGTAGTGGTATAAAACATTTGATTCTTTCATAACGAGTCAAAGGTTTACTAGGAGTGAATATGATTATTGTGTCTATTATAAGACACTGAGTGATGAAAATTTTGTTATTCTGGTTTTGTACATCGATGACATACTTATCACCAGTTATTGCATATTTGAGATCAACTTACTAAAGACCTAATTGTTAGGGACATTCAAGAAGAAAGATTTGAGGGTTGCAAAGAAGGTTGTCGGCATTGGTATACACAAAGATAAGAAGAGGAGCAGGCTATGGTTATCTTAGGCTGAATACTTTAGGAATATATTAATGAAGTATGAGATGGACTAGGCAAAGCCGATCATTGTTCCCCACGTGGCTCATTTTAAGCTTTCTTCGAAGTAGTGTCCTAAAACAGATGAAGAAAAGCAGGTTATATCTCGTGTTCTTTATTCGAGTGCAGTTGGCAGCTCGATATATGTGATGGTCTGTACAAGATAAGATATTTCACATATGGTGGGTGTTGTTAGGAGATACATGTTTAACCCCAGCAAGCAACACCAGGAGGAAGTGAAATGACTAGTTCGATATATTTGAGGTACGTATGACTACATCTTAACATTTGAGAAATCAAGGGACAATTTAGTAGGTTATGTGGATTTTGATTATGCGGGCAATGTGGATAATAAAATGTTGACTTCCGGTTACTCATTTATCCTAACGAGTGGAGCAATCAGTTGGATGTTGAAGATTCAATCTGTGGTGGCTCTTTCCATAACTGAAATTGAGTATATGGCGGTAACAAAAGCATTCAAGGAATGTGTTTGGTTGAGGGGGATGATAAATCAGTTGGGGTTTCAACAGGAGGCTATGACAATCAATTTTGATAGCGAGAGCTCGATCGATTTAGCAAAAAATATTGTTTATCACTCACGTATTAAACATATTGATGTACTAGCATGTCGATTCGAAACTATCTTACAACATAAGAGACTTTCAAGATCCGAGACTTTGTAAAACCTTTCCTCAACAAACGAAAGAATCTAGAAATAGAAAGATAGAGATAGGGAGTCGTGTGTAGGATCCAAGTCAACTCACCAAACCAAGTCTAGACTCATTCACGACCACTAACCTTGCGGGATGTGAATTGTAGAAAGAAGAGAAGAAAGGAGAAGGAAAGGAAAAGGGAAAAGAAAGAGAAAGGAGAAAGAAAAAAAAGAGATAAGTCGAGTTGACTCACTGAGTCAACTTAATGCGAGTTTATTCGAGTGTCGCTAGTTCCAGGATCGAGTCATGCTTGATTCAGATAGACTCCAGTCCAAAAACGTACCTCATTGGAAGGGTTATAAATCTAATAGGAGCTATCACACAATCGAGTTGAAACGGAGTTCGAGTTCAAGTCGATTCGAGAGACTGATCATAAAGCACGTTCACGTAATTATAATGACTTTGAAGGTGATCCAATCTGTAAGGGTAGAATTTATTTCTAAGGGCGCACACACTTCCTTACGACTCTAATAGGTGATTCGACTCATAAGGTGATGACATTTTTCCTTGGACTTTTCGCTTTAATGTTAGTTTAAGTGATAGTTTCCTTTTTAATTTTTAACTGATAATTGATATCCTTAATTCATGTTTACTTATATTGTTATTGGGATAGATCCTCAAATTATACACGCAATATTTATCCTGTATAAAAAATTACATGTTGCACATGAATATCTTCTTATACTTGTGGATTGCTTATGAATCTTAAATTGCCACATTAATTAGTGAAAAACTCCACTTATATATGTATATCTAGAATTGGGATGTAAATTGATTGATTGTGATTATAATAGATCCTCAAACTAGTAGTCATTTTGTCCAATGGATTAAATGAAATTTTATTGTGGACTTACCATCTTGTGGATCATTTGTACCTATGTGGCTTTCGTGGATAATCATTTTTTTATCACATCATTTAATGGAATATTTGCCCTATGTAGCTTTGATTTAATATTTGCCCCATGTGGTTTTTGTTAAAAATTTGTCCTATGTAGCTTGATGGATTATTTTCATACAAGCTCGCAATTGTAAATTCTACTATTGAATTATGATTAGTCACTAGTTGAGGAGATTATCATTAAACATTCTAATGTTAGAATCTCATGAGCTAGGAATTGTAATATGAGACACTATGTCCGAGCTGTCGACCTATGCTAAATGACAAGTCTTTTATAGTTACTTTTGAGCTTTCTTAAAATGACAATTTACAATTAGAATAATAATGGTTGGGCTAATCATTTATTCTTGGAATATAAACAATGATAGGTGACTAATTCTAGATGTTGTAGCACGTATCATTTGCGTGGTATGTTCGGTAGCTCTCAGACCGCTGACAATAAACCTAGTTTATGTGAGATAGTCAATGTATTTTCGCTGGTGACTGGCCACTTGCATGTGGGTTTTGCCCCACTCATGTGTTTTTTTCAAAAGCCAATTGGATGAGTATCCCCAGTTAATGTGCACTCACGCATCCATACATTCAAATAAGATTGCATTATTGATTATTTTATATGTTTTTTTATTTAAACTATACTTAACTAATGTGGTGGTATGTAATCTTGAGAAGAATTTACACTAAGTCGGCCACTCATTCTTTGAATATATAACTGTACAAGGGGTGCATGTAATTAAAATAATATTCATGTTTATACTAATGAAGAGCAAGGTACAGATTGCAGGGATGTGTAGCCATATCGGCCCCAAGAGAAGCTGGGCAATTTTGTAACTCAAGTCTGACTGGATTTTATTCTCTTTCATATGATAAACTGTTCATTTCTTATATTTGTTAGTATCGGGACATTGGTTTGTATAAGGTCTATGGGTAGCCACTCGTATATCTTGGAATGCGTATTTAGACTTTTCTTTATGCTTGATATATTTCTCTTCTGCTGTAATGCTCACTCTAAAAGGAAAAAAATGAATGTGAAATTTGGAGTATCCTTAAAGGTTAACGCTCGAATTTTTGAGAAACGAGTAGTATACTCAGGTTACAAAAACCGAGGTGTTACACTATGGTTATCTCGGACAAAATACATTAAGAAGGTATTGGTGAAGTATGTGATAAACAAGGCAAAGCAAGTCAGCATTCCCCACACGGCTCATTTTTAGCTTTCTTCTGAATAGTATTCTGATACAAATGTAGAAAAGCAAGTCATGTCTCATGTGCCTTATTCGAGTGCGGTTGGTAACTTGATGTATGACATTATCTGTATGATACCGATATTTCACATATGGTGGGTGTTGTTATTTGTTGGTAGATACATGTCTAACTGCGGCAGGTAACACTAGGAGGTAGTGAAATTGCTACTTTGATACATTCGAGGTAAATAGGATTACGTCTTGACATTCAAAAAATTAGGGGACAAGTTAATAGGTTGTGTGGATTTAGATTATGCAGGCAGTGTGGATAATAGAAGGTTGACTTCCAGTCACCCGTTTGTGTTAGCGGGTGGAGCGATTAGTTAGATGTTGAAGCTTCAGTTTATGGTAGCTATATTCACAACCGAAGCTGAGTATATGGCATTGAAGGAAGCATTCAAGGAAGTAGTTTGGTTGAGGGGGATGATAAATTAGTTAGGGCTTCAATAAGAGACAGTGCTGATTAATTATGACAGTGAAAGCGTTATCAATTTAGATAAGAACTCGGTTTACCATTTTAAAACTAAACATATTAATGTACATCATCATTTTATCATACAAGTACTTGAGGAAAGAGGCGTGACTCTCGAGAAGATCCATACAAGCGTGAATCTGGCAAATATGCTTTCCAAGGTGGTTCTTGCATAGAACTTCAAGTTCTATGCAACTTCTCTGGGTCTGACAAAGATAGTGTGAAGATGAAGTGTTCACAAGAAGCGATGATTGTAGAGCTATGGTAGAGATGAAGTAGAGATAATGGATTGAATACGGTAATGGAGAAATGAAGTGAGAAGATTGAAGGCATAGTGAAGATTATTGTCTAATGTCTTAAATCTATATGTAACAGGGTCTGTCGATGACATCAACAGACCACTCGATTCCATCGAGCGGACGACGATGCCATCGACAGATGCTTGATCTCATCAAGAAAATCTAGAAAAATACTTGTTGGTTGTTGGACAATTTTGGAGGTTACTACTGATGACATCGAATGTTCTTCTATGTCATCGACTAGTCTTTAATGGTTGTTGATGTCATCAAAAGACTCATCGAAGGCAGCGCAAAATTATGAAAGTGTGTGATTTGCTTCCTATTTTGGTTACAGTATTATATATATCAAGTGTAATCGGGATTTTGGTATGAATTAGAGTTGTCTAAACGTGCTTAAGGGTTTGAGAGAGTTTTTGAAGGGAAAATGCTTAGGCTTTCTTCTTAGGGCTTTGATCGGTAAGATTTCTTCTCTTGTAACTTCGTTTTTCATAATATATTATTGTTTTGTGCTGTAGTTTTTTTCCAAAAGGATTTTTCCATGTAAATTTGGATTGCCTTCTTATTGGATTTATTTATGCGATTATGATTATCTTGTTTGATTCCTCTCTGTGTCCTTTCATGAGTCCCAACAACTCTCTCTCACACGCTTCAACTGCACAAGAAATCTCTCACCTAAAAATCCCAAAAGATTAACAATCCTTTCTTTATACTCCTTTTATAGATAACACTATAAGAACCAACATTCCAATAGAATAGAGAGATTGGGCTTCATTATACATGCATAGAGAGGGGAGGGAAGCCCATTTTAACATTGGAAATGCTATACATGCTTTATCCATGTACACTATTGCCTTAGTAGTATATTCACTACCTCAACACATTTCTTTGTCTAATTAGATGATGGTTGTGCTCAGTGACCAGCAAGACCACCAACGGGTTTTCTCACTTTTTTCAGGTCTGTTCTCATACTTTTTTACTTTTACCTTAGGCTGATTTAGCAACTTGTATTTGGAATGTATTGGAATTCAATTCACAATTACATGAAAATTCAAGTGAATTGAAATCCTCATTAGTGTTGGCAACTTATAATTGGAATGCACGGGAATTCAAAGGTAATGTTTGGATGCCACTATAATTGGAATGCATTAGATTTCTTTAATATATTCATAGAAACCTAAATTTAATTAACTAAATCAACTTTAATATTCCACATTAGTGTACATTTGTGATATTTGAGAGAATGATTGTAATAAGTATGTTGAAATATATACTTTCATAAAAAATAAGGAAATTTTGAACCTTAATTGGGTCATAAACATTAAGGATCACAATGTGCAACTGAACAATGGTTTTTAACCGTCCATTTAGGTGATCAACATTTGGATACTTCAGATAGTTCTATTGATTTAATTTCAGTGATGTAATCATCAATTGGATTGCTTGGAGGTATCATCGGTTAACCATGTGTTCGGCAGATTAGTTGCATGGTGACACCTTTGTTATTCATGTGACTCTCCCACCTTTAAAATTTTAAAGGGCAAAAAAGCCATTTCACACCAATCATCACTTCGTGATAAAATAAAGGGAATTCCATATTCTGGTTATTGGTCCATAATCATGCTTTAAAAAAAGATCTTAACTTTCCAATTTTAGAATTGAATGGTAGTTATATTATTATTCTAAATTCATCTCCACATAGTGACGGTAACAATCAGCCGTTCATCCACACGCTGGATAATGAACTGCAAATAGTGACAAAATGAAAATTTTTTAGGCCGGATTCTACACATTAATCCACGTGTGGGGCTCACTGCGATGTTTTAGTAACATCTAATCCATCCGTCATGTGTGTGCCTATTGTTGGCTTCTGGAACGCATGTTGATCCAAAACTCAGGTGGGTCTCATTTACAGCATCATCCATAAAACCTATAAAATCATATTTTGTGGCCCACGTGAGTTTTATAATCATCTAATTTTTTGGGTATCTATACATCTTGGTTAGATGCATCTCTTGAATGGTTTAGATTGAAAATGAAAAATATAGTGGACCCCAGATACATCTGAAAAGGCTTTTAATGGTGGCGGCCCCATCCCAATTATTCCCTGTGGCGCACGGGAGAGAGTTAGCGGGCTCATGACGGACATACCCAGTGTCACTGGAACATCACGGTGGGCTCACATGCCGCTCTGTTGTAATTTTTTCTAGTTGAGTAATCTTTTCAGGAAAACTCCTATGTGAAATTTCTATACAATTTGTTTCGTGCCAACGTATCACTCTTTATCGGCCATCCAAGCCATTCAAAAGGTGGGCTACACCATCCACATCTTTTAAGAAAAAAATTGGATCAATCTGCTCGTTGGGTGGGCCACAACCAAAAAATGAATTATACGCTTGGCTTCTATCAATTTCATTGGTGAAGCCCACCTAATGAATAGACTATCTGTATTTTGGTGATCTTTATGATAAGGCCAGCCTTTCTGGCGAATTAGATGCTCCCGCAGAAATGGCATGCAGGATAGGGATGTGGATTTCCTGCAAAAGCCTTTCCCAGTAAGTTCTCACGGGATGTTACATGGGACCATTACGATGTTTCTAAAAAATCTACCCGTTCATTCGTTTTTTCAAATTATTTCAGGAGATGATATAATTCATGTTTTGGTTCATGCTCTAAAATGATACGGATAAATTGATGGGCAGGGTGGATGTAAGAAATACATCATTTTAGAGCCTATGTAACTTTGATCTCTTTTAAACGTTAGTACAACTTGAGCTTGAGGAGCATCACCGCTCGTCTTCGCCCGACGGTACACCAGCCAATCTGCTTCCATGTATTACATCTAAACTGTCTTTTCATTTGTCAAGATTGTCATATCCATTTGGCAATCTCATCACGAGGCTTGACCCGAAAAATAATATAGATCTATTGATCAAGTGGACCATGCAGTGGAGTCTTATGAATATTTTAACAGTAGCCTTTCATCCTAACAATTTTCTGTAACATGGTCCATTCGACCTTTACATCTGACTCATTTTTGAAATAATGTTGAGTTGGAAAAACCGATGGACCGAGTGGATTTCTCAGCTTCCGGTCGCACCGGAACTTCTGATTTGCCAGGGCAGAGGGGGCAAGATGTGGAAACGGGGTGCTTTGGTGGATTGTTGACTGTGGGGGCAACATTGATGTATGTGCCTTATATCTATGCCGTTTTTAAAGATCATTTTAAGGTATGATCTCAAAAATTACGAGCTGCAGAAGTTTTGGATGAAACTAATATTTGTGTAGTTCCTTAGTCAAGGTCTTTGTTACCTTGTTAATATGTTGGACGACAAATAAACATTAAGTTTTTAATGATAGGTATTCAACCTGTTATTTGAATCTGCTTCACTTTAATTTGAATCATGTTTTAAAATGAGCGGATGTACAACTTGGATGTAAGGGATATACATCAAGGTGGGCCCCACAGTCAATTATCCACCGAAAGTGTTCCCATTGGAAAGAAGGAGAATAGGAGGGGCTACATATGATGGGCAGATTGGGGCGCGGATTGAATACTGACAAGGTCATTAGCGACATCCCTGTTGAAGTGACGTCACCAAGCTCTATAGACCCACCATGATGCATGTATTGTATCCATACCGTCCAACCATTTGGAGAGATAATTTTATCACATTACAGAAGGGACGAGATAGATCTAAAGTTCAATTGGATCCCACCATAGAAAACAGTAGGGATAGTGACATCTGCCGTTCAAAACTTCTTAGGGGCTATAGTAGTTTCTGAACAAGTTGACATTTTTTTTACTTTATCTATGTTAACTTATGAATAAGTTGGATGTCAAAAATACATCACTGTCCACCCTATAAATGTTTCAATGATGGGTGTGACTGCTCCCACAGTTTTTTAAGGTGGGTTTACCTGAACTTTAGATCTATTTCATTCTTTATGTAATGCTGTGAGGGACCGGTTGGCGCATGGTATTAGACGGGATTAAGCAGGATGAAATTACATTTGGTCGCGTGCCAATTCCTCTCACTGTCTGGAAAGAATGGAATAGCTTGGAATTATATTAGATGGAATTGCATTGGGCCTGTATCTAATCCACTCAATGTTAGCCAGTTGTGTAGTCCCACCATAATGCATGGGCTATATATCTACACTGTTTATCCAATTTTCAAGATCATTTTGGAGCATGGGCCAAAAAATCAGGTAGATCTAAAGCTCAAGTGGACCCTACCATAGAAAGTAACGGGGATTGAATATCTACCATTAAAAACTTCTTTGGGGCACATAAGTTTTGGATCTACCTCATTTTTAGGCCCATGCCATAAAATGAGTATGCCAAATATACCATCGTATTAGAAACATGGCACAGAATTAAGCTTATCCCATCCCATGGTATAAATGACCATCCCTGCCACGTGTAATAATTATATATTTTAGATCCCATCCCACCTAATCGTTCCCAATGCCATGGGCTAAACCCCCCCTAAAACGATCTCTAAAAATGGTTGGACCGCCAGATTGCAACATATGCATCACGGTGGGGGTCCTAAAAGAGCTGGTTGACCTCACTTCGGTAGCCACCTGGATACTGACATGTCAGTATCTAATCCGCTTCGGACAGATTGCACGTGATTAAAACATTCTTGGTGGCCCCACACGTCAATTTCATTTCGACAGTCTCGTCATAGGAGTTAATGCCATTTGTACCGTGCCACCCTGGTCGTATTTAATTTTCTTTATTATTTTTTGTTAACAGGTCCTCTTCTTCCTCATTCTCAAAAGTGAAGTTATATACACATCTTTCAGAGCATTTCTTCCAACAGTAATTTCGTTTCATTCCTGCCCATCCATCCATCTACTATGGAGTTGTTAAGTCCAGTTGTGGATATCGTTCTCTTCTTCGTGAAACCTGTTTCTCGCTTCTGCGTGAAACCTGTTTATCAGCGAATTCGTTATCTCACACACCTCAATAACAACGTGGAGACATTGAAGCAGGAAAAGGAAGAACTACAAAACAAGCGTAACGAAATTCAAGCGGACGTCAACCATGCTGTATCAGTCGGAAAGAGACGGATACCCGTGGTGGAGAATTGGCTCACGGAAGTCAGTAAAATCGAAACCGAAGTGGATCCAATGATATTAGAGTTCGAAGAAAGGAGAACATGCTTTAATGGTTGTTGCACTGATTACTTCTCACGCTACAAACTCGGAAAAAGGGTCGTTAAAAAGCTCGAAGACGTCAAAAACCTCAAAGTAAAAGGTGCCTTCGGCGAGGTGGCTGAGAGCCCTCGTCCGGTGCCGGAGAGGCAACCATCGATACCACGTGGACAGCAAAACACGTTTAATAAAACTAAGGAGGAGATATTGCAATGCTTACGCGACGAGGAGAATGGAGTCGTAGGTGTTTATGGAATGGGCGGAATAGGCAAAACAACTCTCATGGGAGCTATAAACGATAGCCTCATCAGAACCGGTGAGTTCGGCGTCGTCATTTGGGTAACCGTGTCCAAAGACCTCAACTTGGGATTAATCCAAGAGCAGATTGGAAAGAAATTGGAGATCAGGTTCGACAGCAACGAAGACATGGAAGAGAAGAGGCACAAGCTGTATGCTCGGTTGAAGAATGTGAATTATCTGCTCATTCTAGATGATCTATGGGAAAAAATTAGCTTGAAGCAAGTTGGAATTCCAAAGCCCGACAAGATAAACAGATGCAAGATTGCCATAACCACCCGATCCTTTGCCGTGTGTAATGATATGGACGTTGATAAGGCGATTAAAGTCGGGGCTCTCACGGAGGAGGAAGCATGGAATTTCTTCTGTGAAACATGTGGGGATGTGGCTCAGTCATCAGAGATTCGAACAGTGGCAGAGGAGGTTGTGAAGGAGTGCGGCGGATTACCACTTGCAATTAAGACAGTGGGAGGGGCCATGAAACGCAAAGATAGGAAAGAGCTATGGGAGGATGCATTGAGGGCATTGAAAGGATCATCACCTGAGGTTCCAGGTATGGAGCGTCAAGTATTTCTTCCTTTGAAACTTAGCTATGATTACTTGGAAAATGAAGAGATAAAATCTTGTTTCCTGTATTGCTCATTGTTTCCGGAAGATTATCATATACCAATAGATTGGCTAGTAAGATACTGGGCCACGGAGGAAGGATTCATAAAAAATGTGAATAACTTAGAAGAAGCATCAAACAAGGTGCATCGCATTCTTGAAAGAATCAAGGATGCATGCCTCTTGGATAAAGGGCATCTAATAGCGACGTTCTCTAATTACGATGACACCGTTAAGATGCATGATTTGCTCCGCGACCTAGCCATATGGATCACTTCACAATTGTCATCGTCATCCAAGGACGGTTCAAAATTCTTTGTGAAAACCGGGGAGGGATTAGTGCAGCCACCAGAAGAGAAAATGTGGGGAGGGATGGTAAGGATTTCATTGATGCGCAATAAAATAGAACATCTCCAAATTACGCCCGATTGCCCTCACTTGGTCTCCTTGTTCCTCAATGACAATTATCAATTGCGTACCATACATGGTGGTTTCTTTGAGCTCATGCCGAATCTTCAGATCCTCGATCTAAGCTATACTTGCATTGAATCTCTCCCAGTGTCGTTATCGTTATTAATGAATCTACGTGCACTCGTTCTAACAAACTGCAGACATCTAGTGGAGGTGTCACAATTGGGAAAGCTGGAGGAACTCCAACTTCTTGATCTCTCTGGATCTGGTTTAAAAAGCTTGCCTCAAGGCATTGCAAGCTTGATTAAACTCAAGTGGCTGGATCTATCATCTATGGAGGATCTCATCCCAAATATTCCCTGGGATATGATATTCGGGCTACCTAGTCTGGAGGTTCTAAGAATGATGGAGTTGAAACACGTGGACGGAGCTACTTTCAGTAAGGCTGCGACCATGACACGGCTGACTTCTTTAAGAATCCAACTGTACCATCTTAATGGCTTCATCGCACATGATATGTTCCACCGATGGTTTTCAGGCTTGAGAAGATTCCATGTTCAAGGTGAATATCAAAAGCGTAAAGGCTTCGAAAGCTTCGTTTTGGAAACTGGTAAGCATATAAGCATTCGTGGATGTGACAATTTCCCATGTGGGATTGAGGGGTTGATAAAACATGCAACCAGTTTACGCTTAGAAAACTGCAAAGGTCTGACAGATCTTTCTAAGTTCCAAGGCGATTTAAAGAGCTTAACATATCTTCAAGTCATTAAATGCAGTGGAGTGGAATGCATTATAGACTGTAGAGAGGTTGGAGATGATGTATTCCAATGTTTACAGTGGTTGTCTCTCAGTGATTTACCAAACTTGGAGAAGGTATTCGATGGTGGAGCGCCTCAGCCAAACACACGCCTTCAAAACCTCAGAAAAATATATGTTTTTCGATGTCCCAAGATAAGGTGTCTCTTCTCCTCTAATATGGTAGAATATCTACATCAATTAGAAGAGATTCGTGTACAGTTTTGTTACGAAATGGAGGAGATTATAGAAGGCGACATGCTTCCTCATAATTCATTCCCAAGATTACGCATCCTACAATTAGCAGGCTTATCGAAATTAGTAAGCATTTGTAGGCAGCGACTTATTTTTAAATCTTTGGAAGAGATGGAAGTAACTTACTGTCCTATGTTGAAGAAGCTCCCCCTATTCAGCTCAAGCATCCATCAAATAAAAGGAGAAATAGAAGGCGAGAGAGAGTGGTGGGAAGGATTAGAGTGGGAAGACGAGAACACCAAGTCCCTCTGCTCCACAATTTACAATTTACAAAGAAGCTTCCTCATAGAAAAGGTAAAGTAATTTCTTTCATTAACCCATGTGGGAAATTGATAATACGTTATTATTATGATAATAGTAACTGTTTTTTAATATTTCATTTTCAGGAATATTTTCCTGGATAACACTGCGAGAACATCATTGAGCTCTAAAATCTCTCAAGATATTACAGTGCCGCCAAACTCCTGAGAAGGTAATTTGTAAATATCTGTTTTATATTTGTTTTGCAGTTATTGCTGTGTTTTATTGGCAGTCACACCCACTTACTTGGGAAGTGACGTCACCAAGTCCCGTGGGCCTCACCATGATGTATATTTTGTATCCACACCGTCCATCCATTTGGAGAGAACATTTTATGGCATGAGCCAAAGAATGACTAAGATTTAAAACTCCAATGGACCCCACCACATAAAGCAGTAGAGAGAGTGACGCCCACCATTAAAAGCTTCTAAGGGCCACAAAAGTTTTCAATCAAGCTGATATATATATTTTTCCCTTTTATAATATCTTTTTTAACTTATTAATGAGTTGGATCTCAAATAAACATCACGGTGGTGGACCTTAGGAAGGTTTCAACCGTGGATGTCACTTTCTCCACTGTTCTATGTAGTGGGTCCATTGCAGATTTTCATCTACCTCATTATTTGACTCATCTTCTAAAATGATCTCTCCAAATGGATGTACCGTGTGGATATAACACATTCATCATAGTGGGACCCACGTAACTTGGTGGTGTCACTTCAGTAGCGATCTCGCTGCTCAACCTGTCGGTAGCTAATCTGCGTTACTTAGGTGTAAGAAGGAAGCGGATTTCGTACTGAGTAAACTTAGTGGGGTCCACCGTTATTTATTTATTTTATCCACTCCGTTCATCCGTGCTAGCGTATAATTTTAGGACTTGAACCCAAAACTGAAGCATATCCATAGATCAAGTGTACCACACCATAAGAAACAATGTGATTGAACCTCTACCGTTGAAAAATTCTTGGAAGCCACAGAAGTTTTGGATCATGCTGATGTTTGTGTTTTCTCTTCATCCATGTCTTCGTGATTTTATTGATAGGTTGGATGACAAATAAACATTACCGTGGGCCCTAAAAAGGTATCAACAGTGTAAATCATTATTCCTCACTGCTTCCTGAGGAGCTGGTGGAGATGTGTTTGATAAGGTTATGGGGGTCAAGGAATCGAGAGAGTCAGGGGAGTCAGGAGAGTTAGGAGAGGTCAGGGAATAAGGAGAAGGAGACATAATAAATTCAGTGACGGTAAGAGGAATGATAGGAGTGGGAAGGGAAAGAGTGTCAGGAAGATCTTGGAAAGGGAATGTTTGTTCGTGGAAGGTGACATCTCGAGAGTAGAAGACGGATTGAGTATTGAGGTTGTAGAGCTTGTAAGCTTTATGTGTGCTTCGGTAGCTACGAAAGACACATTTAGTAGCACGGGGAGAAAATTTGTCGCGGTGAACGCTGAGGGTTTGTGCATAACAAAGACATCCGAATACCAGAAGAGGATCATAGTTTGGAGGTTTATTGAGCAGAATTTCAAAAGGTGATTTATTTTGGAGAGTGTGACTAGCGGTGCAATTGATGAGGTAGGTTACGGTGAGGACACAATCACTCCAAAAAGGTAGAGGTAAGTATGCTTGAAAACGAAGGCTGCGGGCAACATTTAGAAGGTGCCGGTGTTTACGCTCCGCAACGCCATTTTGTTGAGGAGTTCCGACACAGGTACATTCATGAATGATGCTGTGATTGTGTAAGTATGTTTGAAATTGATGGGAAAGAAATTATTGTCCATTATCAATTCTAATAATTTTGACTGTGGTATTAAACTGATTGTGGACAAGAGCGAAGAAATGCATTAAATGGATGTAAGCCTCAGATTTAAAACGCATAAGATATACCCATGTGATACAAGAAAAATCATCAACAATTGTGAGAAAATAATGAGCACCATCTAAAGATGCGGTGTGATAACCACCCCAAATATCACAAAAGATACGATTAAAACGAGAATCACTTTTATTGGCATAATTGAAAAAATGTTATCTTGTATGCTTAGAACGAGCACAAACATCATATTTAGAAAGAGTACAAGGAGAATTACCAATACTGGGAATAGTAAAACTGGAGGGATGTCCTAGACGTTGATGCCATAAGGTCTTATTAGCAGTAGATTGAGTAGCAAAAATAACAGGAGGGTCGGGGCGGTACATGTAGAGCCCGTTGCATAGATCACCCACTCCAATCTACTTCATCGATTGAGGGTCCTGAAATAAACAAGTGTTAGAAGAGAAAGAGATAACACAAGAATTATGAAGAACAATTTGAAAAACTGAGAGTAAATTGAAGGACAGAATTGGAACATAGAAAACGTGTTTTAATTTGAGAGAATGGGGGAGAATGCAATAACCCAGCCCTTTGGCTGAGATATCTTGTCCTGTTGGAAGCCGAATGTGGTGAGGGGAGGCAAGAGGTTTCAAATCTGCAAAAGCATCACGTTGGTGGCAGATGTGGTGGCTCGCACCACTGTCCACACCCAATGGAGGTGCCGATTGAAGGAGAAATCAGGTGGGGAGAAGAGGTTACCAGCGAAATTTGTAGGGGATGGATCATTTGGAGGTTGCGATGGTGCGAGGAGGCTGAGCAACTTTTGATACATCTCCGGTGACAATCCAAAGACCGGACTTGAAGTGAATGGAGTGAGGGAGACCAGATTTGCAGTCGACAGAGGTTGCCCTAAAATGGACGGCCGAGATTTGTTGGTGCGAGGCGCTCGGCCTGGAGGGTATCCGATGATGGTCCAGCAATGTTCACAAGTGTGGCCATCTTTGCCACATGCTGTTCACGGCGAGCAGTAGTGCGAGTAGCTATTGCCATCGTTTCAGAGAATGATGGTTGAAGGTTGAGGAGTCTCTGTTGTTCTTCTTGAAACAAGATTGAGAAGACTTTGCTTATAGAGGAAAGTGGATCCATGGTCAGGATTTGGGTGAGAAGAGGAGCAAAGGAATCATTGAGCCCAAGAAGAAATTGAAAAACATGTTCATCATCAACCTATTTTTGCAGGTCTTTGATGTTAGTTGTGGTTTGGAGATGGCCAAATTCATCCCAAATCTGTTTGATTTGGTTGTAATACTCATGGACAGAATTTGTGGTTTGTTGCAGGAAGGAGAGGGCTCGTTTTAGGTGATAGATGCGGGCATTGTTTCCATGATAGAAACGAGAAGAGAGGTCGAGCCAGACATCGCGGGGATCTGTATGATATTCGAGGGAATTGGCGAGAGAAGGACTGATGGAGTTGAGGATCCAGGTAAGGACCATATCCTTCGTTTGGTTCCACTGAGCGTATTCTGGTTTGGTCGGTTCAGGGGGTGTGAGAGTGTCATCGACAAAACCAAGTTTGTTCTTGGCATTAAGGGCTCTTGTCATGACTTTTTGCCATTTGGGGTAGTTGTTGCCTGTGAGAAGGCTATTGACGAGAATTAAACTAGGAGAGTCTGAGGGGTGAAGAAGATAAGATGAGGGGATGGATGGGGTGTTGTTGTCGGCCATGGCAAAATGGGTTGATCTTTTTAGGCTCTGATACCATGTAAAGATGAAAGAGAGAAAAAAATATTTGATTGAATTGTTGTATATTTCGTATTGAGCTTTATAAATAAATAGATGTACAATGAGCTATGTATGGAAAAATATATTTGATTGAGTTCTAAAAATAATCTAATTACAGATTTTGTGCAAGTCTTGATTTTGTGCATGTATGGTAAGAAATCTATCAATACCTAGGGGCAGCCCGAAGGGCTCTATTGTAAAGTTTCATATAAATATAGGAAGTTTCGTGGTGCAGTCTACTTGAAATTTGGATCTGCTTCATTTTTAGGATCGATCCAAAAACACAGATGTACAACATGTATATACAATACATACATCAAGGTAGGGCCCACAGTCAAGGTCGCTACCCAACTTTTCCGGATTAGGTGTTTGTTGCCAACGCCCACTCTCAGCGGTGGCGTGTTGATGTTTTGGCTGTTCTGTCCATCCCTTTTGGCTCCTTCATTTTAAGGCAGGAACCCGAAAATAAAACAAATGGTAGACTTAAGTGGACCACTTTATTCAAAACATTGATGATTGAACACTCACCACTAAAACTTTTTGGACAAGGCTAATATTTATTTTCCCCTTCATTAAACCTTTAGAGGCCTTATTAATTGGTTGTATTACAAATAAATATTATCATTAGCCTTGAATAGGTTTCAATGGTGGGTGTTATTATCCACATTGTTTGTGGTGATCAGCTTCATATGGGAAAAAAAAATGCCACGACAAGATAGCTGCTGGAGGAGATCTACAGGAGAAGACAGAGCACCACCTGCTGCAATGAAAGCGCCCCCAAAAATGCACCACAAGATATCTGCTGGAGAAGACAGAGCACTGCCTGGGGCCCACATTAGCTAGTTTTCCTGACAACAAGATCTGCTGGAGAAGACAGAGCACTGCTGGATTTGATTGGCCATGTGTACTGTCAAAATTGAAGTGTGGATGCTGGAAAAGCTCTCTGACCCACCAGTACGTACGTGTTTTATTTATCCCCTCCACCCAAAAAAAAATAATAAAAATGAGGTGGATCTAAATATCGAGTGGGCCACGCTTTTTCTATTTGAAGTCGACATGGATAAAACGGAAAAGCATGTTTCACTCCACATTTAAATCTGCCTTATTCTTTCGTACTCTAAAATGAGCTGGCAAAATAGATGATAGTTGTGGATAAAACATGATACATCATGTTGGGGTCCACTAACATCAGTAGTAAAAAGTCACTATCAGTCCCAGTCCGTTCAAAAGGGACTCAATTTCTGTGTTGATTGTAGTTTTAAGGACAAGATTTCTAGAGTTCGTTTGCTTGGAGGTAAAGAATTTGGTATTTGGAGTTTTGTTTGCTTAAAAGGATTGAATTTGGCATTTTGGGTTTTGTTTTCAAAAGGTTTTTAAAGGTGCTTGTATGATAAAAGTGGGATTTTTGTCATCTTTTGGAGTGGGATTTCATGTTTCTACATCTGGGTTCTATTCTTGGAAATTTTTGAGTGGGAAAAAGGTGGGAATTTTCAATTTTTTAAAGGGTGGTCTAATTGTGGTGGAGTTTCTGGGTTTTCTTTCTTTCTTTTTGTGGCAGCTTAATTTTTGCTGAGTGGTTTTTTTTTTTTATTGAGTTTTGAATGAAGAAGCTACATAGTTTGTCTTTTTTGCTTTAGTTCTCATGGAAATGGTGGTTCTCGGGTACGAATTTCAGGTGGGAGATTTTCTTGATATTGCAGTTGTTTCTCATTTGGCCTTTTACTTTTGTGCTTATGTTGGTTTTATGTATAGAATTCCATGTGGAAATTGCTTGCTTTTGGTCTATGGTGATCATGGTGTATTATCTTTGACAGTGAGAAGAGGGTGAGAGGTTTTTGGAGTGAAAGAGAGGATGTAAAGGAGAGATTTCCTATTTTGGAAAGTGAGTTTGCTGGTTTTGGTATGGATGGAGAGCTCCAATGCAAGTCTTCTCCTTCTGTAATAAACTACCAAGGTCAGTTTTGTCTCTTGTTTTCTTTTTTCCCTTCTCTTCATGCATTAATATGTTTGCTAGGTTTGTCTTGGCATAGCTTTAACAATGAATTATATATGCTTGTTCAGAATAGCTTGAAATGCTTGGGAGTGTATTCTTTCCTCAATTCCTTTGTTCTTATGAGATTATTGTGAGAGCTTGCCAGCCAATTCTATGAAAGAAGTCCTTGGCTAGAAATAGAGATTCTGTTCACAGGACACAAGGTTCCATTTAACAAGTAGCTCTGATATGTATGTGCACAAATAGAGAACTCCTCAAAAAGAAATTGGGAACTCTACCCAATCCATGCTGCTGGTTGTTAAAGGGCACCACAAGCCTCTGTATGGATTTCCCTGTTGACTTCTTCCATGCGCTAAATTTCGATACATTTTATAAGAACAAAAATGATTGTCATAACCTTTGTTTTTAAACTCAAAATGTATCTGACAGGTGAATCGGATTCAGAGCAATGCAGGAGCTATTCAGCAAATGCCAAGAGCATTACCAACAACATTTGATAACAGATTTAATGGGGAAGCATCATCGTCAGCTCTATTTTAGAACATAAACCTGCGAACAAAGTGCTTGGAAGCTACTACAATGTTTTAGGTGATTTGGAGCAGTTACAGTCCTGTTTTAGGGAGGGGGATCTCAGAGAGATAAGAGTTTGGGGCTGTTTCTAATTTTCTTTCTCCTGATCGAGCATGTGCTCAAGCAGACGGTATATGCCCTTGGTTTGTTTGGCTGTGACTTGTGCTAGCTTGAGGCTGTTTCAGAGTGTGTTCGGATGCAATGTGAAATTGAATTGTAATATTCTAATAACTCTACAAGAGTATAAGCGTGGACATGATGACATATTGGGAGATTAGCCTCCAAATCATAATGACATTCCTTTCCAGATGGAAAGAATTGTAACTGCAATTTTTGTGCTAGTTCCTCATTATAAATTCTAAGAGATCGTCATTTTTTGTTGTTTCCTCTTGGTAAAATTAAAATTTCACAATTCAATTCAGCTACATTTTCATCCCAGCCTATGGCATGAAGGTATTGAAATACAAAAATGCGCATGCTAGTATGTATAGATTTTACAGAAATCAAATAAAGCAGACACCCTAGTCTATATGAAGCCAGTAGAAGGGAGATCACTTCATTTTGTAACTTGTAGAATATTATGAAGCTTCTAGCATGCAGAGAACTCCTTTTCGTAACTTGTAGTGAATATCGTTGAACTTGTGTCTGTTATTAATGACAAATAATGAGCGGTTGTGTCCTAATAAGGCGTCCAACTTGTTGCTACTGAGTGATTTATATAATAAAATTTAGTAGCTATGAGTTAAGCACTTGATTAGGTCGATGGCTCTTTCTATTTGCAGGCAAGCTTTGGACCTCTTTGGCAACCTCATTCATGATAACCGGAGGGCTATTTTGCTCGTGTAAGTACAGTATGACAGGAAACATGCTTCTGGGTTTAGAAAGATAACCCTCCAGTCTAGGACTCTATTTTCTTTTTTATTTGTTATACATAAGTATTCGCTGGCAGCTCTTATGGCGATTGCTAGCATCTAGTTAAATAGCGTACTTCTCCTTTATCTTTTAACTAATGTATCCTATATGCCTATTTACCGGGTAACTGAAGTTCTCTCTGTCTGTACCATTTTCAGTTAAGTTATGATTAGATGTTAATATTGTTTCTCAATGAATACTTGAGAACATTTCTTTCTTTTTTATTATTTTGCATATCTTTTGTTTGCAGAACCTGTGTGGTGTCTAAGTTTTTATGTGCTAATGGAATTACTATCTTCAAATTATGGGAGGAAACTGTCAATTTACTTGGAAAATCGGACATGCACTGTTTTAGTCCTGAGCATCCACCCTTGACTGAACTAGTTCAAAGGACATCCAATTGGGTTCTAGATGATAAAATCAGGTAATTTTGAAACTATTTTCTCCTCACTTCCTTGTGCTAATTGTAGCTTTAATAGCTTTAAGGACATGATTTCTCAAGTTTGTTTGCTTTTTGGGAAAGAATTTGGCATCTTGAGTTTTGTTTGCCTGGAGGATTGAATTTGGCATTTTGGGTTTTGTTTTTGGGAGAATTTTGAGGATGCTTGTATGATAAAGGTGGGACTTTTGTGATTTAGCGGGGTGAGATTTCATGTTTATGCATGTAGGTTTTGTTCTCAAGAGGATTTTGAATGAAAGAAAAGGTGGGAATTTTGAATCTTCAAATTGGTGGTGAAATGGTGGTCTGATTAGGGTGGAATTTCAGTGGTTTATTTATTTATTTATTATTATTATTATTATTTCTTTTTGCAGCTGAGTTTTTGCTGAGTGGTTTTTTATTGGATTTTTAAATGAAGAAGCTAAAAAGCTCTTCTTTTTTTCTTGTTTTTTTTCTCATGAAAATGGTGGTTTCGAGTGTGAGAATTTTAGGTGGTAGGTTTTCTTGTTGTGTTGAAATTGTTTCTCATTCGTCTTTTACTTTTGTGTTTGTATTGGTTTTCTGTGTGGATTTTCATGTGGAAATTACTGGCTTTTGGGTTATGGAGGTTTTGGTATATTATCTTTGACAGTGAGAAGAGGGGAAGAGATTTTCAGAGTGGAAGAAATGATGGAAATGAGAGATTTCCTGTTTTGGGAACTAATTTTGTTGGTTTTGATATGGATGGAAAGCTCCAATGTAAACTATGAAGGTCAGTTGGGTTCTCTTATTTTTATTTTTTATTTTTAGCTCCCTTCACGTATTATCTGTTTCCTAGGATCGTCTTGACACAGGTTTAATAAATTATATATGCTTGTTCAGATTGGCTTGAAATGATGAGGATTTGTTCTTTTGAGGTTTATATGAGAGTTTGACAGCCATTCTATGGGCAGAGTCCTTGGCTGGACATAAAGATCTAGTTCACTGGCCACAAGGTTCCATTTAACAACTGGCTCTGATGTGTATATGCACCAATTAGGAACTCTACCCAATCCATGATGCTAGTTGTTGAAGGGCACTACTAGGCTCTATATGGATTTTCCTGTTGACTTCTTCCATGTGCTAAATTTGTAAAAAAATTTATAAGAAAAAAAATGATGGTCATAACCTTTGTTTTTAAACTCAGAATGTATCAGACGGTTGAACTGGATTGAGAGCAATGTAGCAGCTATTCAGCATATGCAAAGAGCATTACCAGCAGCATTTCATAACAGATTTGGTCGCAATCATCAGCTCGCTTGTAGAACTTGGAGAACCTGCGAATGAAGTGCTTGAAAGCCACAATGTATTAGAAGATTTGGAGCAGCTACAGGCCTCTCCGATCTGTTCTCAGGTACCTAAATCACCAGATGGAAAAAGCAGTGCATCTTCAACCATTAAAGTTGGGAGTCTGAAACAAAACCATGAATTCATTAAATCTTCAAACTTCAGTAGTCAAAGGAACAAAGAAAGAGGGTGTTCAAAAAGGAATGCCTCTAGCGAACTGATACTTCTGTTGAGGAGGCAACTGTCGGACGGAGGCCAGTGGGGCCCACTTGTGGGCAATCACTAGTGGGTACGTCCCATGTTTTCTCCGGTCTCTTCCTTTGAATTAAATTTCAAATTCAAATATGAATTTAATTTTTAATTGAAGATAGGGATTTGATCAGATTATTTGGCCTTATCCCAATCCCACCCAAACTCTCCTTCCTTTGTTATAAAAAGGAATGCACTTCTCTCGTGTAAAGCATTGAGTCATATGATAAACCGAGAGTATACAGAGAGATACGGTGTGCACTATAGTCTGTCCATTTTAGCTTGTCCTTAGAATGATCTAATCCATAGATTGCAATCCGAGGCCACTTATACCGTAGGATCAGAGCTGTGAATAGTTCCATCTGCTCCAGTAGTAGATAGGCGGGCCATTAGAGAGTCAATCTTCTGCTTTGTAAAGGTTCCAAACATCGTGTAGACGTGTACACGTGTTGTCCACGTGTTGTACACATGTTGACTGATGTACATGTGTTGTACACGTATTGGCTGATGTACACGTATAGTACACGTGTTGGCTGATATGCAACATACAAGCTTTTGGTTGGCCGAACAAACTATACATGAGGGATCCACCATTTAAACCATATAAGCTTCGATATTGTTGGCTATACACATGTTGTTCTGTGCAAAACATTAGCCGCACATGTGGGCATAGTTGACCTATTGTACTATAGCACATGTGGGCATAGTTGACCTATTGTACTATAACACATGTGGGTATATACATCAGCTGCACATGTGGATCTGATCCATGTATAACACAGATCTCATCACAAGATATGTGTTGAATCCGAACCGTCCATGCATCTGATGAGCTTGGATTTATGCTGGAGAAGAAAAATAAGCACTTGGTCAATGTGCAAGTGTACACGTGTGTTCGCATGTCGACTGATGTACACGTATATATCACATATGTTAGTAGTGCCTCTCAAATTCAAATACCTAGCTGCTGTGTGAAACAGATGGGTTGATGTATATCACACGTGTTTAGCAGAAGTTACCATGGCTTCTGTACACATGGCTTTAGTACACATGTTGTTTTGAACTCATGTTTGGCTTCTGTACACATGACTTTTGTACACATGTTAGCACATATATACATATCAGCCAATCCGCAACAACTATTTTTTAGTTTTTCTAATTCCTCATGTATAGATCTCTTGAACGATGAGTGCATATATCTTAACCAATCATATGTTTTAGATCTGCTGCAAAACGAGTACACATATCTATTAAATTCATGCTTAATCTACATAACAATGGTATGACCCACATTCAAATATGTTGCAACCTGAATGTGTTATCCTTTTTTTTTGGATTTACTCATATATATTTCTTATGAGATGATGGACACATATCAAGAATGTTGTTTCCTTTATAATATCTTCTTCACCGTTGATCTAAAGCTCATTAGTAATCGAAACGATCATCAACTATGATGATCAATGTTGATGAAAGGATCCATCATCAACAATGATTATTATCGGTAATGATCGGATCCATCACTAATGGTCATGATCACAGGTGAAGATAGAACTCTCCTGATATCTTAGCACTTTATTTTTCTTTCTAATGATGATATTTATATATGTGATATAATTAGGCTTGATGTGCTTAGATCTAAGCCCCCTTATTTTTACTTGGAAAATATAGAAAAACTTAGTGCTTAAATACTCCCTATATACATAAAAATAGGTTGTGCATAACCTGAGTGGGAGTTTATTCTCCTCCACCAAATGATGCATGCAACTAAGTAATGGTAGGTTGCACGTTATATAAATTTATTCTTATAAAAGCATTAAATCTCATCTTAAAAGGAGAACTTGATTGTTCTACACCGCCCATTCAGGTATGTGGACTTTCAGATCTTATTAAGATGTGTTTACTACTTTTATACTTTAAAAATTTGTATAACACGTAGAAATGCTGATGATTAGTGTTAATACCTAAGATCATAGCTAAGTAGTGATACCCATGCAATGTAAAGATGGCCACCAAAGCGTTAATCGCTGAACAACTGAAAGGACAACATTTCGACGGCAACAACTACGAAGACTGGTCCCACACGGTGCGATGCCTTCTGGATGAGGACGACATATCTCATACACTCGATGTAGTTCAAGAAGAACCCATCCTGGTTGAAAACGGGAATTTACAAAAATATAGGGTTGCGATGACTCGCTATAATAAGTGGCGAAAATAAAATCGTTCAGCCCGTAATGTCCTTCTTAGCACTATGTACAAAGAACTCATACCTATGTATGAAGTGCATAAAACCGCTAAGGGAATCTGAAAAGCACTGACAGATGCCCAAGCGCAAAAGTCAGATGCGAGAGTTAGGGTAATGGAATTAGAATTTCAGGAGTACAGGATGCTTGTCGGCTGCCCCATCAAAGATCATATTCGTAAATGGACAAAATGATAGGTGTCCTTAGGAATATTGGGTGTAAATTGACTGAAAATCAGAAGATTATAGCCATGCACCGTTCCTTGCCTGAATCTTGGGCCCAAATCAAAAGAATTCTGAACCATACTGATTCTATCACTACGTTCAGAGACTTTTGTGGCCACTTGATACGTGAGGTTGAAATGATTGCAATTCAGCCAAGTTCGGCCAAGGCCTTTGTAGCAGATACCCATAAGCGGAAAGCTAATAATAAACGGTTCAAAGCTTGCAAGAAGGCGAAGAAGAATAATCAAGAACAGAAGACCACAACACCTCCTCCAAATCTCAAGAAGGGGAATGGAAAGAAGAAGCAGAAAAAGACAAATATAATCTGTTTTGTCTGTGGAAATTTCAGCCATTATGCTCTGCAGTATACCCACAAAAAGATGATAATTTCTCAGTCACAAGATACTTTGTATGTAGGCGTTTGTTCTGAAATCTTTTCAGTTGATACTATATCTAACGAGTGGATTTTTGATTCAGGCGCAACAAAGCATATGATACAAAGTTGTCGAGGACTCGAGGAATTCCAGCCTGTAACCAAAGGAAGTTACAAGCTGTACATGGGCAATAACGCTGTTGAAAACGTACTAGGGATTGACGTTCTCCATCTCCGTACGCGTATAGGGCAAACAATAATCCTTCGTGATACTCTTTTTGCACCAGGGATGCGTCGAAATTTAATTTCTGTTTTTAGGTTATTATTTGATGGTTTTGATATTCGATTTTTCGGGACAAGAGTTTCTTTGAGACTGAATAACCTCATCTTTGCATGGAAAAATTTAATTTCATATTTATTTATTGTAGACGTAGATTGTGATAATGCCCATCTTGCTTTATCTATTATGTCGAATAAAAATGTAGCATCTGAATCTCAAAAATGGCACGCGAGGTTAGGTCACATCGAAAAGAATCGTATGACAAGACTAGTACATTCTGGTCTGTTAGACTCTTTATCCAAAGTTAATTTGCCATTTTGTGAATATTGTGTGTCCGGGAAGACTTCGAAGAAACCATTTTCCAAAGTGGCAGGTCCAATGGCACACTAGAGATAATCCATTCAGATATCTGTGGACCCTTTAATATACATGCCAGAAAGGGATGTCAATATTTTGTCACTTTCATTGACGATTACTCGCGCTATGGATATGTGTATCTCATCTCACACAAATCTGAGGCTTTTGATTGTTTTCTTAAATATAAAGCTGAAGTGGAAAATCAGCTTGAGAAAAATATTAAAATCCTTCGATCTGATAGAGGTGGCGAGTATACATCTGAAACGTTTAAGTCATATTGTGAAAACGTTGGAATAGTTTGGCAGTACACAATGGCTTACTCCACAACAAAATGGTGTTGCAGAGAGAAGGAATAGGACACTATTGGACATGGTTAGATCGATGATGGCACAAGCCAATCTCTCTACCACATTCTGAGGAAACACACTGTTAACAGCCGTCTACGTCCTTAATAGAGTCCCAACCAAATCCATTCCTAAGACTCCATATGAGATATGGTCTGGGAGGATTCTTTCTCTGGCCAACCTATACCCTTGGGGATCTTTAGGATATGTTTTGCTACTTACTCCGCATAGAGATAAACTTAATAGTAAAACCATTGAATGTGTGTTCATAAGGTACTCTATGCATTCAAAGGGATACGTTCTAGTTTATGAGGATCATGGACGATGAATTGAGATAGAATCCCAAGACGTGACCTTCGTTGAAAATAGATACCCAAGCCGAATGAAGCAAAAGGTTCTCTTAGAATTTTTTGAAATACCCGATGTATCTCAGGAAAGTGAGAGTTCCGCTTCTCACGATGATGATGCTCCTATCATTCACAAGGACAGTTACGTCGAAGCGAAAGAAGATTGATTCCCCGAAGATACTTCGATATTGAAGGGCAAACATTCTCTTGCGTTGCAGTTGATGATGATGAACCTGATTCGTATCAGGATGCATTATTATCTTCTAACTCGGCCGATTGGGTAAATGCTATGGATGAAGAGATCACTTCTGTGGAGAAGAATAAAGTCTGGAAACTTGTTGATCTGCCTTCCAATCGCAAAGCGATAGATAATAAATGGGTACTTAAGATCAAAAGAAAGGCAGATGGTACAGTGGACAAGTATAAAGCATGATTAGTTGCTAAAGGTTTTATACAATAAGAAGGCATTGATTACGAGGAGACCTTTTCACCTGTTGCAAAGTTCTCCTCAATCCGCATGATCTTATCCATTGTCGCAAGTTTAAACTTAGAGTTATATCAGATGGATGTAAAGACCGCATTCTTAAATGGTGACTTGGATGAAGAGATATACATACAACAACCCATGAGTTATGTGGACAAAAAGCATCCAAAGAAAGTCTGCAAGTTGTTAAAATCTATCTATGGGCTGAAGCAATCTTCAAGACAGTGGTACATGAGGTTCCACTTGGCCATCACCACTTTTGGATTCACGATGAGTGAAGAAGATCATTATGTATACATGAAACAGTCTGGAAGATCTTTTCTAATACTATTTCTATATGTAGACGATATCCTGTTAGCTGGTAATGGCATGCAATTGTTGATATCGACAAAGATTGGCTATTCTCGAACTTTGAGATGAAAGACCTCAGTGAAGCCAACTTTATTCTTGGGGTAAAAATCATTAGGGATCGCCTTAAGAAATTTTTAGGCTTATCTCAATAACCTAATACAAAAGATCTTAGAGCGGTTCAGGATGAAAAATTCAAAAGCTGTTGAAACCCCTATGGATAAAGCTACCAG
Source organism: Magnolia sinica (assembly GCF_029962835.1). Classification (NCBI taxonomy): domain Eukaryota; kingdom Viridiplantae; phylum Streptophyta; class Magnoliopsida; order Magnoliales; family Magnoliaceae; genus Magnolia; species Magnolia sinica. The sequence goes on along the minus strand of NC_080578.1, from coordinate 102,118,492 downwards.
CTAGATAGGAAATCGTGTCCCCAGACTGAAGCTGAGAAATTAGCTATGTCCTCAGTACCGTATGCAAGCACAGTAGGGAGCTTAATGTATGTTATGCTTTGCACCAGACTGGATATTAGTTATGCAGTTGACATAGTCAGCCGTTATCAGAGTAACCCGGGACAGTCTTATTAGCAAGCTGTCAAACGTATATTCCGCTATCTCATAGGAACAAAAGACCTAATGTTGTGTTATGAAGGCACAAGCCTCGAACTCAAAGGATATTCAGATGCTGCTTGGGGTAATGACGCCGACGAGGGAAAGTCTACTTCAGGATACGTATTCTTACTCAGAGGAGGAGGAGCTATCTCATGGTCGAGTAAGAAACAGACATCCACAGCTCTTTCATCTATGGAGGCCGAGTACATTGCATGTTGTGCTGCAGATCAGAAGTGTGTATGGGTTCGCAAATTTCTATTGAGTCTGGGTGTTGTACCGAGTGTTCATCAGCCTATATCGCTGAAGATAGACAATACTTCTGCCATTGGCTTGGCAAAGGACCCTAAACACTACCAGAAATCTAAGCACATTGAGATCAAGTATCATTACGTCCATGATCAAGTGAGAGATAAGAAGGTCGCCCTCAGCTACATTCCTACTAAGGAGATGATGGTTGATCCCATGACGAAACCTATAACTAGAGATCTATTTCAAGTTCACGTCAGGTAGATGAGATTGAGGAAAGCTTGACTGATGTACTTGTTTTGTAGCATCTTTGATCTTTCATTAATGAATAATATATTCCTTTTATTCAGTATTGAACACTAATATAACTAGGTATGAAGATCATCAGCATTTACCTTAAAATCATGTAGGATTTCTATTTTTGTCGGCAGGCCGGTCACCCACTCGCACGGGTTGACCAACCTTGAATGTACAAGAGAGGTACATTTGGGACTATGTTTATACATTGAGGTATGAACTTCCCTTTATTATGAATAATAAAGGATGAGGATATAAGTGAGTCGTATCCGCCTACAATCTTATAAAGATTGAAGATGAGACTGATAAAGTCGAATAACATAATCGCACCATTCTGTTACATGCGATCAATGTTATGGCCTGAAATTAAAGCAAGGCTATGGGGTTATGAGATGAGTCGTACCTCATGTAGAATGACTTGCGTATTGTAGACCCGACATTCACCTAGTATTATCTACTTTACGACGTGGATTGTAGCCACGTACTGGGACCTATTACCTACAAATTGCTTTGATTCGATCTAATCATTGCAACGTGCGAGTAGCCAGTCCCGTAGGTGACTCTTTGTGTCCTTAACTACCCTCCTCTTATGTATATGAGGATGAGATTGAGTGTCGCTACTTTAGTGTACTATGACGAAAGGTCCTTAATTGGCCAGACTCAGTTACGCTAGGAAAGCGGCTTGATTAATTCCAAATTACATATCTGCGTGGGGAAGATCCCGTGACAGCTACACCAAGTTTCTAGAACTATAAATATGCACTTGAAGACTTATCCGCTGGCAGTATCGAGTTGTTTTTATTATACTTTTACAAACAATATTTTTCTTAAAAAGCATATATATATATATATATATATATATATATATATATATATATATATATATATATATATATATATATTGTTTTAAATTGGTTTCAATCGAAGTTTGTGAAAAATCTTGTTTTCAGAATAACTTAATAAGTTGGATAAGTGCGTATGTTGGCCGAGTACTCCAGGTCGGGAGTCAACTCCATCCGGTGTGGTCATGTGGACTAGGACAAACATTATAAAGCTTGGGTTATTGAGTACTAGTCAGGTGGTCACTTAGTACTTAAGCACCTGTGAGGAGATTATGGTGATCCAGCTGGTCCCACGCCTCTGATTTTTTTGATCGCGATGTTTGGTTCTTTGATTGTTATTAGGTAAGTTAGATGGACAAATTTATGTGTCTATCCCATAATGTAATTGAGTGAGAGATGTTAGATGTAGGCCAGTGGGGCCCACTTGTGCGCAATCACTAGTGGATACGTCCCATGTTTTCTCCGGTCTCTTCTTCTCCGGTCTCTTCCTTTAAATTAAATTTCAAATTCAAATATGAATTTGATTTTTAAATGAAGATAGGGATTTGATCAAATTATTTGGCCTTATCCCAATCCCACCCAAACTCTCCTTCCTCTCTCGTGTAAAGTATTGAGTCATACGATAAACCGAGAGTATACAGAGAGATACAGAGTGCACTATAGTTTGTCCATTTTAGCTTGTCCTCAGAATAATCTGATCCATAGATCGCAATCCGGGGTCACTTATACCGTAGGATCAGAGGTGTGAATAGTTCCATCTGCTCCAGTAGTAGATAGGCGGGCTGTTGGAGAGTCAATCTTCTACTTTGTAAAGGTTTCAAACATCGTGTAGACCATCAGATCTTGAGGGCTCACCTTCTGTGCTTCCCAACAGTTTGAAGATAACGTAATCCTAAAATATGTGGCACTTGTGATCAAAACAGTTTAGGGCTGTTTCTAATTTTCTTTCTCCTGATCGAGCATGTGCTCAAGCAGAAGGTATATGCCCTTGGTTTGTTTGGCTGTGACTTGTGCTAGCATGAGGATGTTTCAGAGTGTGTTCGGATGCAATGTGAAATTGAATTGTAATATTCTAGTAACTCTACAACAGTAGAAGCATGAACATGATTGAATTGTGGTTACCTCCCGTTGCACCATATTGAGAGATGGGCCTCCAAATCACAATGACATTCCTTACAAGCCGAAAGGAATTGTAACTGCAATTTGTGTGCTAGTTCCTTGTTATAAATTCTAAGAGACACCGCCAATTTTTGTTGTTTCCTCTTGGTAAAAATAAATTTTCACAAATCAGTTCAACTATGTGTCTATCTCATGGCATAGAGGAATTGAAATACAATATGTGCATGTTGGTGTGTATGGGTTTTACAGAAATCAAATAAAGCAGACACCCTAGTTTGTATGAAGCCCTTAGAAGGGAGACAACTTCATTTTATTACTTGTAGAATATTAGAAACCTCTAGCATGCAGAGAACTCCTTTTCGTAACTTGTAGTGAATATCGTTGAACTTGTGTCTGTTATTAATGGCAAATAATGATCGGTTGTCCTAATAAGGCGTCCACCTAGTAGCTGCTGAGTGATTTATATAATAGAATTTAGTAGCTATGAGTTGACCACCTGATTAGGTCGATGGCTTTTTCTATTTGCTGGTAATTAAGCTTTGAACCTTTTTTTTTTTTTTGAACCTCTTTGGCAACCTCATTCATGATAACCGTAGGTTAAGACCTTTCCTACGCTATTTTACACTTGTGTAATAACCTAATAAACAGGTTGGATGTCAAATAAACATTACAGTTGGCCCTAAGAGGCTTTTAATGGCGGACATTCAATCAATGTTATTTTCCCGTGATGTGGTCCACCTGAGATTTAGGTTCTGCCTCACTTTTCTGCATCAAGCCCTAAAATGATCAGTAAAAATTGATGGACGGCATGGATAAAACACATACATCAAGATGAGGCCCACATGGAACCGACCACTAGCCACTAGGCTAGTGGCAGCATCACACCCAAACCGCATCCGCCTAAAAACCTCTAAAATTCCCTTTTATGGCCCACCTGAGTTTTGGAATGACCCGTTTTCTTTTCTTTTTTTCATTCTTGTGTCCATTAACCTTACACGGATGCATCTTCTTAGGGGGTGTTTGGACGGACAGATTGGAAGGGATTGGATGGTAAAATCCTGGGATATGCCAAACGTGTCAAACAGACCTGCTGAACTTGTCCCGGGATATAGCAAACTCATGGATCTTAAACCAATTCACTGACATCACCATCATTACCTTAAAATTGATCCCATCCCTCCTAATCCCATTCAATCGGGCTGGGCCGTGTTTGGACGGATGGATTGGAAGGGATTGGAAGGTAAAATCCTGGGATATGCCAAACGTGCCAAACAAACCCGGTGAACTTGTCCTGAGATATAGCAAACCCATGGATCTTAAACCAATTCACTGACATTACCATCATTGCCTTAACATTGATCCCATCCATCCTAATCCTGTTCAATCCGGCCGGCCAAACAGGATTGGATGGAATATGTAAGACACATCAGGCCCCCAAATACAATATGGAAGGCTTTAACGGTGGACATCAAATAGGGGCTCACATGAATAGAGCTAGGCACAAACCAAGCCAGGTCCAAAGCTAGCTTAAATTGGTTTGAAAAGTCTCTGCTTTGATTGGTTCAAATAGAATTTCAAACCAAGCTAAACCTTCAAATTCGTTTAATAAAACAAACCAAGCTCAAATTAGGTAGTACTGGCTTAGCTCAGCCCAAAGCTTGACTTGATTTAGCTTGGTTTGGTTTGGCTTGATTTGGCTAGCAAATTGTATGTACATTAATTCCTACGGTGTGATCGACTTGAGCTTAATTTGGATATGATTCAATTTTGAGATTTAGTCCTAAATTGATATGTAAAACTGAATGGAGGGCTTGGATAATACATATACATGACGACATGGATAACGCATGATACATATATATATATATATATATATATATATATATATATATATATATATATATATATATGTGTGTGTGTGTGTGTGTGTGTGAATGCATGCTTTCCTGTGTTTTATTCAAACTTGGTTTGATTTAGCTCGCCCGACTTAAATGTGTAGATCAATCCACATCAAGCTCGAGCTCTAAACAAAGGTCAAATAGTAGGGATAGGCTCGAAGCCAAGCCCATGTAAAGCTAGAACAATGGTGTCAGATAAACAGGCCAAACCAAACTTGGGTCGAACTCAGTTTGGCCTGGCTCATGTACACCTCACGTGGTGTACGCATCAGGCGTAGGTAGAACATCACATCACGGTGGCCCACACATGCCCATTTAATCAAATGTTTACAGGTTGAGAAATGCTCCCATGCAAAAGCTCCTATGTGAACTTTCTGTACAACAATTTGTTTCCTGCCAGCATATCATTTTGTGTGGATCATCCAAGCCGTTCAAAAGTTGGGATGTACCATACATATCTTATAGGGAAAAAGTTGAACCAATCTTCTCATTAGGTGGGCCAAAACCATCAAATGAATTGTACCCTTGGTTCTCCATCAATTTCAATGGTGAAGCCCACCTAATGAATATACCATCCTGGCTTTGGTGATCTTTTTGTTGAGGCCCACCCTTTTGGCTGACCGGATGTTCTATGGAAATAACGTGTTGGAGGGAAAGAAACGTATGATTAATCTATATGTAAACATTTCAATTTGATCGGAGATAATTAGACAAATTTCGCTCCCTCTTAATTAATTTGGCAGTGTTTTGACTAAATGCATTTTCTTTTGCTTTTATTCTGTCCTGACGTCCACCGCATACAAAAGGGGCGAGCCCCACCAGGACCTAGCAAGAGACGGACAGTCATGTAAGGGGTTTGTGGGCCCTCCACGATGTATGTATTTTATCCACTCCGTCCATCCATTTTGAAAGTTCATTTCAGGTCATGAAACCAAAAATAAGATAGATTAAAAGGTTAAGTAGACCACATCACAGGAAGCACTCAGGATTGAAAGTTTACCATTGAAAACTGTTTAGGGGTCATAGAAGTCTTGGATCAAGCTGATATTTATTTAGTTATTTTTCCTTAGTACAGGTATGTGACATTATGAACAGGTAGGATGTAAAATAAACATCACGGAGGCCCTTAAGAAGTTTTCAACGGCAGTAATTCAATCCCCACGGCTTCCTATGGTGTGGTCTACTTGAGCCTTCAATCTGCTTTATTTTTAGGATAATGTACAAAAATGGTCTTTCAAAATGATTGTACGGTGTGGATAAAACATACCCATCACAACAGCTCCACGGATTCACCGATTGGACCGTCCGTCTCCAGCGAGGTACTGGTTGCAGAGCACCCAATCAGGGCGCCAAAACAGCGTATACTTGACCAGCATACGCTGCAAGTTGGCGTATGAGGTGAGACGCCGGCCTGGCCTCACCTAATATAGTGTGGCCCTTACCGTGGGGTTACTGTAGGGCCCACCTTGATGTATGTCATGTATCTATCCCGTTCATCTGTTTTTCATTTTATTTTAGGGCATTACTCCAAAAATGAAACATATCAAATTATCAGGTGGACCATGCCATAAGAAACAGTGGTGATTGACCATTACACTGTTAAAAACTTCTTAAGGCATGCCTTAATGTCTCGGCAGTGATTATTTACCATCCAATCCGTTGATAAGGTCACAAAAGCAGGGCTGAATGGAAAGAAAAAAAGAAAAGAAAAAGGAGAAGCAAATATTAGTTTGATCCAAAACTTCTGTGGCCCATTAATGGTCGATCACCATTGATTCTGATGATATGGTCCCCCTGATAATTGGATATGGTTCATTTTCATAATAATATCCTTAAAATGACCTGGAAAAAACGGCATGAACGGTGTGAATAAATAATACATATGTCAAGGTGTACCCCACTATAAGCCCACTGGCCGATTGGTAACTTGGGCGACCCCAAAAGCATAGTTGGTTTGGGACACCCATGATAAAATCCTCTCATCTGTGTCTGTGGGGCCTGATGCCTTAAAAGAAGCATCTGACCAAGATGATTGGATACTCAAGAAATCAGGTCATTAGAAACTTGGGTGACCCACAACATTCTATTTACCCGATTTTAAGGGTTTAAAGCATGATCCCATGGCATAAGCTTCCTTAAATTTTAAAGTTCAAATTAATCCTTAAGGCGGAAGCTACGTGGGGCCTACCAAGATGTTTGTGAAAAATCCACCGTCCATCAGCTTCTCCAGCTCTTGCTTACGGCATCGTTCCAAAAAGAAGCACATCCAAAACTTAAAAACGTCCACACTGCAGGAAAGGAAACGGTCAGATGAAAATGCCGGGGAGTGGATTGCGTCTGACCGGAGCACAGAGATATATCTGTGCGTGGGGCTTTGGGGGGCCACAGAGATGTTCTGGATAAATCCACTCCGTCCATCTTTTTTAAAAGACCACAATAGGACAGGATCATAAAAATCAGGCGGATACAAAACTCAGATGGACCATACCATGAGAAATAGTGCGAACAGAGACATCCACTGTTGAAACCTTCCTCGAGATTACCATGATGTTTATATGCCATCCAAACCATTTATATAGTTATTACCACTCAGATAAACGATAGGCACAAAAATCATCCTGATACAAAACTTCTGTCACAGCCGGATGTACAATCCCCACTTTTTTTGTGGTATGGCCCACCTGAATTTTGGATCTGCCTGATTGTGAGAATTCAGTCTTTTAAAATAGATGGACGGAGTGGATTAGTCACAAACATCTTTGTTGGCCTCACACAGTTAGCAAAAAGATATCTCTGTACTGGGTCACACCTAATCTGCTACCCAAAATGCTGACCATTGAAACCGTCCCGGGCCTACACAGGGCTACGCGAAAGACTTGAACAACTCGAAAGGTTTCAGATGTGTGACTTTACAGAGAAAACATGTTTTGATTTTGAAAGTAGGTCTCTATCTACCAAGGTTGACAACACAATTGAAGTGACATAGAGGTGAAAAACTTACTTTACACATTTCTACAAGAATCGCATACTAGCTACCGTTTACGGGCTAGAAACATAACCTTAATTTGGTCCGGCATCAAGATGGGTTCAAATATATTTGTTTTGTCCAAATACCTGATAAAATATAGATTAACTAACCAATCGTTAGTTTTGAAAAATGAGAGCCCACTCAAAAGTTATGGACCGAAAATGTGATGGGCAGTGATGGGAGTGTCTACGAAAAATGAAAAGACATAATATAATTATTCTGTACCACCTAAAAATTTATTCTTTCTAAAATGGATACAATCTAATTAGTAGGGATGAAAATGAACGGGATAGAAAGCATGGTAGAACCATTCCTAAATTAAAATAGAAATGTGCTAAAGTGTGAGTACTCCTGTACGTATTTTGAGGTGCGCATTCTTAAGATAACGTGCCAACAGTCCCACACTTCAAGCACGGCCCATTTCAAAATGGATATTATGGATACGTAGAAATACTGATAGAATTTATTCTAAAAATATTGGCATCCATAAATAAGTGGGCCACAAAGGTCAACAGCCTTAATTTTTATTTTTATTTTAACGATGATATATGATCTTAGGTCAAAATTTGTAACCTGTGGCCAGTCGATTCTAAATAAATTATGGTAGAAAATTTAAAATAAATGAAAGTCAAAAATTATATTTGCAGAGAATCAAGGTGTAAATTTTGCAAAAGCTTATCTTCGAACGCGGATTGACTTATGGTGAAAGACGTGGCCAGATGCCATTGGTGGGGACCGAGGCAGCATTCAATTGGCATCCCCTATCTTACAGGCATTTGTAGTGGGATCGCGACTTGCTTCCTACGACGCACGTCTACAGCTCGGAACGGGCAGGAGGTCTGAGTCGCCACCCTGATGTATGGGTTTTACACCGTTCATCTATTTTTATGTATCATTTCAAGATATAGACTCAAAACCGACAAAGATCCACGACACAGGTGGACCACACAATGGGGATTAAACTTTACCGTTGAAAAGTTTTTGGGCTACGAAAGTTGTGGATCGAATTATATTGCAAAGGTTCAATCTATACAAGTGGGGACAATGGCTTAAGGATTCCAACGGATGATATGGTGGACCTCATCTATTTGGCCTTTTGTTGGCTGAATGTGAAATGCTGCTGTAACGTTTGCCCATTTATTAGCTGTTAGAGTTTTTCAATTTATAATATTTTTGGTGCCATTGGCCATCCAATTCATCCATCCCCACAGGTGACGCAGGGATATGCATGTGATGAGGTAGATCATAGTCTTCCTCACGATAACTATTTTGCATCCACTGAGCTTCTCTGAACTCCTCACAAGATTCCTCGAATCCACAAAGAAAAGAAATTAGAAATAATTTCTAATAATTTGAAATAAATTGATTAATGATTAAAAGATGAATTTACAATCCTTTAAATAGTGATATCAAATATGGGAAGAAGTTTTATAATTAAACTCTTAACTAAAACTCCTTAAAATTGTGACTTATTATGAGCAGTAAACTTACTATTTATAGACGGTCATGATTTCTATTAGACTTTATGATTTTTGGCAAAAAATAATAAGTGTCCAATATGACTTAACCATGTTGTTCTTGTAATTTTTCTAAGCTCCTTTTATGTTAGACGTGACTCTTAAAGCTCAAAGGATCAAAAGTTATGATCAAACTAAAACTTATTATAAATAGTTAAAGTGAAATTAAAATGGGCTTTTAACCATCAATCTAATGGACAAATCCAGTGTGGGCAACCTAGCATAGCAGGTTGGTTGGCAAAAGTAGCTTCTCCTACCTCAAAATCATATATGGTATGATCGGAAAACTCTTTCTAATTTGTGAGATACAACTGTTTTAACATTTAGACAGTCCTGATCACTTCTGCCAACAATTAGGCTTTCTCTTGTCTACCTAAAAGTATATGCAACCCACTCTACATCAACAGGTCTATATAGATGCCTTCGCCCAAGAATCAGGTTTGTCCACTAATTAAGTGAGCCATGGTTTTCATGGTTGGAGAATTTAACTAATGTTTTTTAAAGCAGTCTAACTCTTTGTAACATTGTACAACAATTATATAATTTTTAAACGAGGACATCTTCCACATCAGATCCACTTGTTGGATGGCTTGAATATTGGATATGTTTGCTACGCTGGCATATGTGGTGCTTTCATATATGCAGATGGTATAATCCTTGTAAATGAGTCTTCGGCTCTCAAGCATTTTTGGAGCATATATCTGAATAAAAACCTAGACCCAACCATCTGATTGGATCCCAAGCGAAACTCAATTCCAACATATGAGCTCCCTCCTCAAGTATATCACTACACGTCAACAGGAAAATGGTTTGCAAGACGTGGGAGACCTGTGGTGAACCAGTTTCAAGAAGGAAATTGCCCTGTTTTATATGCAGGCAAATTGAAGTCGTGTATGTGGAATGCAGTAAATCAATCAACATGTCGTCTGACATAGCCTAGAGAGCTCACAAATAAAAATACATATTGATTTATCCATCCTAACCTCTGATTGTATAAACATTTGCTTACTCAACGTCTTCTTCTCAACCTTTCATTCGGTAACCATCAACCAGCTATTAAAGAAATTACCTCAAAATGCATTTTTTTATTTAAGAGCTGTTCAAATTGGGGTCCATGGTCTTTAAGGTTTATTTTAAGTTCATTTAGTATATAAATGTATTAATGCCTGTGTACCAACCTTTTAAGGCTGAAAGTCGGCCGGTTGGGTCGGGTCAGTGCTCAACCCTAGCTCAACCCAAGGTTCCTATACCTCAACCCAACCCAACCCAACCCAACCCAATCCAACCCAACTCCCACCAAATCAGTTCCGCACAATTAATAAAAGATGGCGAGACTTCAGCCGTACACCTGGCATGTACGTAATCCAGACTGTCCAAATTGCTGATCCATCTATGGTTATTGAAGGGCTTAGGAATTGTGTCGAGAAATAATATTAACCATCTGATTTTCACTTTAAATTTGGCCCACTCACTATATTACTGTCAACCATCCATTTTATATCCATTAATTGAATGGATAAGATTGTTTGATCTGGCGCTATTTCAAAAATGACTACAGGTGGTGGACTTTTATTGAATGGTTAACGATTAAAAACAGCCAAGGATCTTATTTCTAAAAACAAGTGTCCACCAATCAGAGGTTTGAGTCGTTTAAACAATCTGACCGTTGGATTGTGTCTTGGCCACAGTTGGATGCGCAGTATAGTCGACTTATTTGAGTTAATAAATGCTACACCTGCAATTTCTGAGTGCCTGCGTTTCAAGCTGTCATACACAGCCCGTGTATTAATAAATACGATACCCACCTTGATTGCAAAAATGCGGTATTTATTTTATTTTATTTTTTGGTGATGCAAAACTCATATTTTGACAAAGCTATTACAAAAATCCGCTCCTTTATTTTGGTGCAGCACGCATGTGGGATGAAGTTTTAGGACACCAGCTAGAGGTGGGCAGGATCAGACCTGACTTGTCGGATCCGACTTGACCGAACTGGTCGGATCCGATCTGACTCAAATCGAAAGCCAGGGTTGGGTTGGATCGAGTAGACCCACTTGGATCTGACACCAAACCGAGTTGAGTTCGGGTCATGTAGCAACTCAATCCAATCCAATCTGGACCGAAATCAGGTAGTATAAAGATAAATTTTACTCTTTAAAAAAAAAAAATTCCATTTACTTTTCTTCTACCCGAATCCTAACCCTACCCGCAGAGCCGACTTCCTCTCCTTCCATCCTTTCTCTCCATCTTTCTCTCCCGATTTCCCTCATCTCCTTCTTTTTATCCTCCATTCTCTTCCCCTCTCTCCCGATTTCCCTCATGTTTCCTTCTTAACACGAGAGTCTTCGGCTCGGCTTGACTCAGCCTGGTCTGAACCAGACAGACTCAACTCAATCTGACTCAGTTTTCCTGATCGAGTCGAACTCAAGTCAGGTCAAGCCAGTAAAGAATCGGTTTGGATCAAATCACCCCTGTTGGACTTGGTCCCGAATCAGATCGATTTCAAGTCAGGTACTTGCAAAAACTGGATGGAGTCGAGTTAGACCTAATCCAATGTGACTCGAGTCCATGCCCACCTCTGACACCAGCTAATAGAAATGTTATGATAGTTTCGACAGATTTTTCAATTCTTATGCGTGCATTTAAATTTTATACACGTGGCATTGGTTTTATTCATTTAAACTGTACAAGCAGTGGACCCCACTTTAAATGGGTCAGGAATAGAATATTGCTTTCATATTATTTCTTGAATGGCCGATGGGTGGGCATCTAATGGATGGTCAAAAGTAGAAAGTTCGTTGAATATGAAACATATTTATTTTATAACTATGAGCAGTATGCATGGGTGGACACTATTTGAACGGTCTCGATCGAACTGCATATATGGTTCGTTTTCAATATCTGAATGGATGCACATGAACAATCACACGCTGCCGGATTAACTATTTCTGCCATGGGGACGCGGATTAGGTAATACCCCCGCCTGTTCGGAGCTTGGGAAAGGCAGAGGCTCCGATAGCCGCTGAGGGCCATCGTAATGTATGAACTTTATTCACACCGTTTATCCTTTTTTTTTAAATTATTATTATTTTAGAATATTGTTCCAAGAATAGCAAAGATCCAAGTCTCTCATGGGCCACACGGTTGGTATTAAATTCCCACCGTTGAAAATTTCTTATGGACAGCAGAAGTTTTGGATCAAGATAATATTTGTTTTTTCACTTCATCCATGTGTATATGACCATATTAAGGGGTTGGATGGAAAATAAACAATAAAGTGGGCCCTCAGAAGGTTTCAACGGTGGGCGTTCTTAGCACTGCTGCTTACTATGGTGTGGTCCACTTGAGCCTTGGATCTACCTTATTTTTTGTTAGATACTCTATAATAATATGAAAAGAGTGATGGACGGTGTAGATAAAATTCACACATCACAGTGGACCCTCAGTGGCCCTCATAGCCTCCGCTGTCCGAGCTCCGAACAGGCCGGGGGTAGTACATAATCCGCGCCCCTGCTCGTGGCTACTGATAACGGGAACGGATTGGCTCCTGCCACCAGCAAATGGATGATGCTCGGTGCTCTGTTGGACCACCATGATGTATGTGTTTCATCCATGCTATCCATCTATTTTTTTACATTATTTTATGATATAAAACTAAAAATGAGGTATATCCCAATCTCAAGTGGACCACATTATAAGAAACAGTATTTATTAAACGTTGGCCATTAAAAACTTTTTGGGGGCCATAAAAGTTTTGGATCAAGCAAATCTTTTTTTTTGTTTTCTTTCATTGGGTGTGTATTTGATATCAAATAAACATTACAGTAGGCCTTAGGAGGATTTTAATAGTGGATATCCAATCACTATTTTTTCCTCTGGTGTGGTCCACCTGAGATTTATTTCTCTCTCATTTTTCATATCAAGCCATAAAATAATCTATAAAAATGGATGAAACAAATACATCATGGTGGGGCCCACAGAGCACCGACCATCAGCCACCGTGCTGGTGGCAGGGTGAGTAGCCAATCCGTTTCCACTGACACCGGCCCGGGTATATCTACACACCGTTTTATTTTATTTTTTTTTAAAATCTACACATCGGGTTTTTGCAGCGTGTAAATTGCCCACCCTCTGTGGTGCTTAACATGTTGTATAAGCTTAGAGCAACCCTTATGTATGTGCTATATATCCACGCCGTTCCTCTATTTTGTCAGCTCGTTTAAGGCCATGTTGCCAAAAATGAGCTAGATACAAATCTCAAGTGGACTACACCGTAGGGATTGAATTCCCATCAATAAAAACTTCTTAGGGACCACAAATGCTCTGGATCAAGCTGCTAGTAGTGTTTTCCCTTCATGTCACCTAATCAATGGGTTAGATGGCAAATTAATATTACAGGAGTCTTAGTAAATTTTTAATGATGGTCATTCAATCAACACTACTTCTATTAGGTGTGGTCTACTTGAGATATAGATCCGTGTCATTTTTCATGATCATGCTCTAAAATAAGCTAGCAAAATGGACAGACGATGATACCTAAGAAAAAGGTAGGTAGGGAAATGCTTACCTACAACTAGCGGGATATACATTGATATGTATATGCTATTCATATCCTCCAGCGGTCATCCTCATTTGGTCCTCTTGCTTCCGTAGTACTCTTAGAGTTTCAACACCTGATAAAAGCGTTCGAGTATCCGTAGGTGGTGAAATCGGGCACCATCAGCTACTGACATGTTGAGTAGCGAGACTCGCTACTGAAGTGACGTCACCAAGTTCAATGGCCCCACCATGATTTATGTTTTGTATCCATGCCATCCATATATTTGGAAAGATCATTTTAGGGCAAGATCCAAAGAATGAGTTAAATCCAAAGCTCCAATGGACCCCGGCGCAGAAAACAGTGGGGACAATGACATCAAGCTGATATTTGTGTTTTCCCTTCTTTTATGTCTTTTTAAACTTTTGAACAGGTTTGATTTCAAATAAACATCATGGTGGGCCTTAGGATAGTTTCAACGATGGGAATCACTCTCTCCACTGTTTTCTGTGACGGGGTCTACTATAGCTTTTTATCTGCCTCATTCTTTGGCTCATGCCCTAAAATGATATCTCAAAATGGATGGATGGTGTGTATACAACTCATACATCATAATAATGGGGCCCACAAAAACTTGGTGATGTCACTTCGGTAGCGAGTCTCGCTACTCAGCCTGTCAGTAGCTAATCCGCGTCCGGTGAAATCCCACTGCGGCGTGACCATTGTGGGGCATGCGTGGGTGTGTAAAAAAAAATTGTTCATTCTTATTTGGATGAACTGATTGAAGTCGAGACTCTGTGGCCGTTGGATTTGGGATTTTCCAATGACCCAAAACCGTTTATTTGATAGAGTTACCAATTGATGGAGGAATATGAGAAATAACTCCTGCAATAAATGTTATAACCTTTTGATTAGACAAAGGTTTCTTAGACGTGATCATGCTCAAAGAAATAGAAACAAATTATCAAAGGTGGAAATAATCCAATTAAAAGCTTTTATCAATTGAATTTTCACAAATTATCCAAGATGAAAATATAGGGGGCTCACACGATGTACATATGGAGGGTCACTAAAACATCACGGTGGGCCTCAAATGCCAATTTGTTCGAACGTTTGGTTGAGAAAGGTTCACATTCAAAAACTCTAATGCCAACTTTCTGTTCAGTGATTTGTGTCCTGCCCACGTATCAATTTGTGTGGATCATCCAAACCGTTTAAAAGGTGGGCTACACCATAATCAAACTGGACCAATCTGCTCATTAGGTGGGCTGGAACCATAAAATGAATAGTACCTTTTGCTTCCTATCAAGTTTGATAGTGAATCATACCTAATGAGTAGATTATTCTTAGCTTTTTTTACGGATTGGACGTTCTGTAGAAATGACATGTTGGAGGAAGATAGTGATGCATGTGATGTATGTGAATAATTTCATTCGATTGGAGGACGATTAGACAAATTTTGGCGACTCTATAGTCTAATCTCGCCGCCTCTGTTGACTAATTTCGCCTTAGAAAATTTTTGTCGACTCTATGGTTTTCTCGCCACCTTTGTTGAATAATTTTGACCCTCTAAATAATCCTCTTTCATCTTTTTTAGATTTTTTTTCTTCCTAAAAATGGCTTTCAGTTTGACATATAAATCAATAATCATTTACTGTTTTCAACTTCTTCTTACATCTCTTATTTTTTCAATCACTAGTATTTTTTTTTTTCTTTTTTCATATTTTAAAATTTTTAAAATTATCTTTGTTAAAAATCCCGCCCACTAATCATTTGTATTTCAAGAGAGAAAGTGAGTACCTCTATGGTCCTCTCCATCAGGCACGGCTTCGGTGTTTGTGGATCCCCATGTCCATTGAGATGGGTGATATCCGTTACTGTGGGGCCCATCTTGATGTATGTTCCTTACATTCAGGCCATCAAACCATTTTGACAGCTCATTTTAAGGAATGATTCAAAAATTGAAGCAGATCCAAATCTCAGTTGTACCATACCATAGAAAACTTGTGGTTATTGACCATTAAAAACTTCTTGTGGGCCACGAAAATTTTAGATCAAGCCGATATTTGTGTGGGCCTTTTATCCTGGCCTTTGTGTCCTTATCAAAAGGTTGGATGGCAAATAAACATTTTGGTGGCCCCAATGGTGGGGATATAATAACCACTTTTTCCAATGGTGTGGTCCACCTAAGATTTAAAGGGATAATGCCCTTTTTTTTTTTTTAACACACGCGCGCACACACCCACACACACATGCTTACACACGCGCACACACCCCACACATGCACGCCGTGGGATTTCACCACAGGTGGGTACTTGAACCCTTGACCCGGTGTTGAAACTCCTGGGAGCCTACCACCCGGGTAAGAGTAAGGACCCAAAGGGATAATGCCCTTGGATGTAAGGAACATACATCACGGTGGGCCATACAGTAGAGATCCACAGGGCCCCTCTCCATCTTCCGTCTCTCTAGTTGTTGTGGTTGCTGTCATATATCTCATCTGATCTCTCTTTCTTCTACCATCTCGTTTGTGGATCCCATATATCATCCGTACGGTTCATCAAAGAGCCCGGAAGGATTAAGAGGCATTACAATAGAGACTTTAAGAATCATTTTACGTGCTTCCTTTCCTAACAATGAACTTGGTCTTGGATCGATGTGAATTTTACATGGACAGTGAAAATGAGATTCTAAAACATATGAATGGAGTGGATTTTGGACATGCACAACATGCATCTTTGTAAAGTTTGGACATTGCACATGATTAATGGATGTTCTTTAATGTACTTGTATTAGTAATGTCTGTTGATAGATGTCTTAAATCTGTAAATTCAACGGTCTATCGATGACAGGATCGTTGCCATCGAGCAGGCTTCAATGCCATCAAAGACATTGGAAAAATCCAGAATATATCAAATTAATTGTTGGACACTTTAGATGCCATGTTTGATGCCATCAAAGGCCTGGTCGATGTTATCGGTAAAATTTAGAAATTACATGCTTGGCCACTAGAACATTTTGGTATTAGTTCGATGCCATCAAAGTGGGTTCGATGCCATCGAAGGCGTTATTGAATGTATGAACAGATTTATGCAGAGTTGCATATCTGCGGTTTTTGTTTCCAATTTTGATTGGGATTCTTTATCTGTTGTAATTTCTACTTTCATTGTGCTATTTGTCGCTTTGTGCCGAGTTTTTCCACATTAAATTTGGAGTCTTTGTGATTGGGCTTGTTTCTGCGATTGGAATACTTTACTTAATTCATCTATGTGTGCTTCTGCGGTTCCCCAACAAGTGGTATCAAAGCTTATCGTTGGGACGCAGTTGAATCTGAAAATAGAATATCAATGTTAGCAAATCCTAAGTTTGATGCAGAGAAGTACTCTAGGAAAACTAATTTTAAATTATAAAAGGACAAGATGATTGGCTTATTGGTTCAACAAGGATTGGATGAGGTCCTTAAGAAGCGACCTGAATTTATGCAAGATGATGAATGAAACAAAATAGACAAGAAAGCGAGAACCTCCATCCAATTGTGCCTAACAAATGAGGTCCTTTACTATGTCACGAGAGAGAAAATTCTGACAAGTTTGTAGTTGTTTACTCCCCAAGTATAGGGTTGTGATGTAGTTATAAACTCAGTGAGACCAAGGTCGAATCTCAAGGGACTGAAACCCGTACGTTATCTGAAACTAGGTAGAATTAGAACTAGACTAAGATGAAATCTAAGTTGATTATAATTTGAGGAATAATGGTGAAATATTAATGTAAAACTTAAGAAATTTAGAGGTAGGAAACTAAGGATTCAGAGGATCCACTTGTAGAGATCAGGGAGATCTTATGCCTGTTTCAAGAACTCAACTGGACTTAGAGTCCCATCTTCATCCAGTTGAAGGGTGTAACCATGAAAATCAACTGAACTTCCTTTGATATAGTTTTCAAGAGATGAAAGGTATATGAATTAGAATGGATTCCATCACCAAACCATGCCCAGGAGAGATTAAACAACATAATTAAACTAATTAAAAACCAATCAACATGATATGAAGGTTAGGAAGGGTACCGTCATCCAACCATGCCCTGGAGACAATGGTGAACAATAGAGCTTCTTGATGTCATAAACATAAAAAGGAGAAAGAAATACTCAAAGCCATCGCAGATCTATTGTAATTTCAGTCACAACAGACCATTAAAGGCTAAAAACATTCCCTTAATAATCAAACTAAAATCAAATTCAATTCATAAATTAAAATTAAATTAAAAGCATAAAATAGAGTCTCCCATCTCACTACAAGCTTCACCTCTTAGCCCTAGCTAAGAGGTTCAGCCACTCATGAACATGATGAGGCTACACCATAAAAGAAAAGGAAAATAAAAACAGAAAAACAAAAGGCACTCGTACTTCCTGTCTCTATCTCTCTACCTCCACGTCCAGCCCTAAGCTCAGCTCCACGTCCAAGCTGTGTATCCTTTTTCTTTCTTCCTCTCTTTCTTTTATAGGAATAGGAGAGTCGGTGCTAGGGCTGTGGAACCATGCGTAAGACCTCTCGCAACAAGGACTTGCGTATCTCTGTTCAGCACAGCGAAAAAGAAAAACACAAGAGCATCTATGTTTGGTCTGAATTTGATCTGCTGATTGTCCAAATCTTTCGAAACTGGCTTCTTGGTTGGGGTCAGGACCTCCTTTCTACACTTTTAGACGGTTCGGATCATGCATTCGAACATGATATGGATCACATTACTACCCCACAACGTGGGTCATCCGGACTGCATAACTGACGCAAGCAGCTGCGCTGCGATGCTCAGTGGGCCCCATATTGCTGTCGACAGAGAAATCCACTCCGTCCATTAGCTGATGATAAGAAAGGAAAATGGTAACATGGGGGCCTCTACTAATGCATTGTTTACGAGGGATCAGAATTCTGAGCCGGGCACAGGATCTTTTTGATCAAGATCCAAATCCAAGGGCAAGGGAAATGGAAAGTTGAATTGCTGGAATTGTGGGTTGTTTGGGCATATGAAAAATGATTATACAAATCTTAGAGTAAGGGGAGAGAACACAGAGGTTTCCTCTAGGGAGGCTAACACTGCAGAGTTAGATGAGGGTACAAGCGAAAGTGATGTGTTGTCAGTTTTTATGGTTGGATGCTTATACAATGATCGTAGGGATGAGTGGATTTTGGACACTAGGGCATAATATCACACGACTTCTCATCAGAGTTGGTTCACCAGTTTCAGAGAGTGTGATGGTAGTCAGGTATTCATGGTCAATGATAGTGCATGTAATGTTGTGGGTATTGGGTCAATGCCCATCAAGATGTTCAATAACATGGAGTGTACTTTAACCGATATGAGACACTTTCCTGACATGAAGAAGAGCTTGGTATCTTTTGGAACACTCGACGTGCTTGGGTGCAAGTTCACTGATTTTAATGGAGTCTTTAAAGTTTCAAAAGGGGGACTTATTGTTATGAAAGCACAGAGGAGTAGAAACCTTTATAAGTTGATCAAGAGCACTTCATTGGATGAAGCTGCAGCAGCTGTAGCGGATTCCACGTCGGCACATATGTGGCATGCACGTCCAGGCCACATGAGCGAGTAAAGCATGAAGGTACTTTCTGATCGTTGTTTAATTCCAGTCTCTAAAAGCATTGATTTAAATATATGCGAGCATTGTATATATGGTTATAAGCATTCAAGGTTATCTTTTAAGTCTGGTAAATATGTATGTAAGGATTTTCCTGATTATGTGCATTCTAATGTTTGGGGACCGTCGACCGTGGTTTATGCCAGAGGGTCATCATAGTTCATCACATTCATTGACGACTACTACAGGAAAGTGTGGATCTATTTTATGATAAATAAATCCGATGTTTTCACTAATTTTAAGCAATTAAAAGTGATGGTGGAAAAACAGTCATGGTGGAAGTTGAAGGTATTAAGGACAGACAACAATGGTGAGTTTACTTCAAATGAATTTGATCAATACTACAAGGATGAAGGGATAATGAGGCACAACATAATACGCCATACACTAAAGCAAAATAGTGTGGCTGAACGGATGATTAGACTCTCTTGTAGAGAGCCCAATATATGATTAACAATGCTAGGTTGGGCAATGAACTGTGGACTGAAGCCGTTAATACAGCTTGTTACTTGGTAAATTGATCCCCTTCTATGGCTATTGAATGTAAAATTTCATAGGAAGTATTGAGTAGACAAAAGGTAGACTACTCAGGATTGCATTGTGAGGAGGGTAGAGAAGTTCCGTAGATTAGGAACAGTTATCCCTTTGAGGAAGACGCTGCTCAACCTCAACGTGTCCTTCCCAGTGTCATTTGTCATGTAAACTTCTACATGATTGTTCTTCAATCAACCACTTAATGAATGTCGTGGCATCGCTCGATGTACTCCAGTTGTACTATCATATAATACTCTCCGTATATTCCCACAAATTTCTAAATACACCAGGCAAATTCATCCAGATCAAAAGTATCTCACTTTGATTGGCTTTCACAAGAATTGAAAACAATAAGAATGAACAATTCTCATCAAGATTAACCAAAAGAACTGAAAACACAAAAATGTCATTACGAAGGTTAAAAGTTTGAACAGAAGTTGACAACTTTTACCTTTTCAAACACGGTTAGAATTAAAAAATAAATAAACACAGTTTTCTAGGATTTTTGGAAAGATTCACAAGAAAGCAGGTGATTATTAGTTTATCGCATAATCATAGACGGCTCTTGGATTATTATTATTATTATTTTCCAAATTCACCTACCATCATCATCGTTCATCTACATGTTGGATAATGGGTTGCAGCAGAGGTAGGGCTCACCTGATGTCTCAACGACATCTATTCAATCCTTCATGTGGCGCCTCCTATTCTTGTTGGCTTCTCAAGCACGGGTTGATCCAAAACTCAGGTGGGCCTTATATTGTAAAATCATACCTGAAACCTCTAAAATTATGTCTTGTGGCCCACTTGAATTTAAGAATGAGCTAATCTTTTATTTGTCCATTAATCCTGATTAGATGTATCTTTTGAATGAATTAGATGGAATGTGCAAAATGCAGAGTGGCCCAAATGCAAACAAGGCTTTTAATGGCAGGTATCCCCATCCCAATTAGGGGTGTACACGAACCGGGCTAGCCCGATTAACTCGCTCGACTCGGCTCGAAAAAGCTCGACTCGGCCCGACCCGGAACTGAGTTCGGTCCGGACGGGCCATTTTATTCATCTCGAAACTGAGTTCGGGCCGAGTTCAAACAAGTCCCAGTTCGGCCTGACTCGGTCTGAAACCCAACTTGACTCGGCCTTTTTAGTATATATATGTATTTTAAAAAACCCTAAATCCCCATTCATTATTCCCTTTTGAGAAATCGCCCGACCCCAGCACCCAACCCCACCAAACCCTCTTCCCTGCTCCCTCTCTCCTTGCCCGACCCACCAAACCTCTCTGTCTCTGTCTCTGTCTCTCTCTCGTCCCTCCCAAAACCCTTCCCATGAACTTGCTGTGAGGTCCGAAACTAGCCCGAACTCGCCTGATTACTGACCGGGCCGAATTCGGGCTGGACATGTTGGCCCGGTGATTGGGTCAGGCCAGGTTCAGGCTGGGTTTGGCTGGTGACCGGGCTAGACGGGTTGAGCCCAGTTCGACTCGTGTACACCCCTAATCCCAACTATAACCTGTGTAGTCTACCAGAGCTTTTTTATCAGCCTGATTTGGGGCACACATGAGAAGAATAGGTGGTTCACATGATGTGCATGTCTTTTGTCACTAGAACATCACGGTGGGCCTCACTTGCCCATTTGATAGAACGATTCCTGATTGAGAAATGTTCACATGCAAAAACTCTCATGTAAAACTTTCTGTACAATGATTTGTTTTCTACCAATATATCAGTTTTTTTTTTTTTTTTTCAATCATCTAAGCCGTTCAAAAGGTGGGCTGCACCATAAACGTCTTTCAAGGGAAAAATCGGACTCATCCGCTTATTAAGTGGGCAACAACCATAAAATGACTAGCAGCCTTGGATCCCCATCAAATTTGAAGTTGAAGCTTAGACTGAGTGAATGATACCTCGTTTCAACAATGAGGTCTTTGTATTCATTCCCTAGTGGGGGTGGCTAACAGTGAAGTGTGAACTGACACTGGGTGTACTAACAAGCTAACCAAAAAAAAAAATGATGTTGAAGCCCATCTAATGGGTAGACTATCCCAATCTTTATCTTGAGGCTGACCTTTTTTTATAGATAAGATATTCTATAGAGAGTATAGGATATTCTACGGAGAGGACATGTTGGAGGGGAATGAAAGGAATACATATGCGCTGTACGTGAACATTTTCCGGACCCGGATTTCCTGTGAAAGGCTTTCATGGGAAGTTACTGTGCTGGGAATGGGCCCACTGTGATGTTTGTGAGAAATCCTACCCGTCAATCCATTTTGCGAGTTCATTTTAGGACATGAGGCTAAAAACGAACCGTATCCAATGCTCAAGCGGGCCGAAAACGTAATAATTGAATGTTCAAAATGAAATATTTGTGGGATAGGAGTTTTAAATCATGCTAATATTTGTGTTTTCAGTTCATCCCAGTAGGAATGACATTATTAACGGTATGGATGACGTGTAAACATCACTGTTGAACCCAGGGAGGTTTCAACGTTAGGAATTTCCCTAACTACCTTTTCCTTTAGTACGGCCCACTTGAGTCTTGGATCCTGTTTGCTTTTGGTCTAATCTCCTATAATGAGCTCCTAAAACGGATGGGTGGAGTTGATTCCTGAAACATCACGCTAGGGTCTCACCTAAGTTTCCAGAGCAGAAGTTGCTGTAAAAGCCTTTCCCAGGAAATACATTTTCCTTCGACAGTACGATAACTAGACAAATTTCGCCGCCTCTATTGACGAATGCCTTTTCTTTTCCTTTTAAAAGAAACAATGAAAAAGAAATTTTCAAATGTGTCTTCATCAGAGAAAACTCTGCCACAATCATGAACTATTTAACGTGGGCTAAGCAACTCAGAAAGGTTTAATTCGAGTTGTGATAAAGTCTAAATGATGATAGCAATGGCGATGTTGATGATGTATAATAGTATATTATTTTGGGTAGATGTCTATTCAGCATTTAAAATTAGAGTTGCCACTAAGATAAGGTGGACCAAGGCCGAGCAGCCAAAGCCTCTTCTAGGAAACCAGGCTGGGCTGGCCAGACAAGTCATGTAAAGGAAAACCTTTCCTACTCCCGCAGAGTGTGACGGATGATAGCAGAATTTTCTTAGAAATTACATTTTTGACATACAATTTATTTAAATTAAATAATTTATATTATAGTTCCAACTTAGATGTATCATGGATTCTAATGGTGGGAAGCTATGTGGGTTTTATAAAGTTACCCGTGACAAATCCACTCCTTCCATCAATTTCTCAAGCTCACAATAGTACAAGAGTCCAACCAAATTCAAAACTCATGTGAACTATGCCACATGGAATTGTGGAGATTGAATACCTACCGTTGGTAACTTTTGAGGGCTCAAAAGTTTTGGATCATGATGTATTTGTGCCTACAGTTTATCCAAATGGAAATAACTTTATGGATGGTGGGATGGAATTTTAAACATCATGGTTGGTTCTAGGAAGATTTCAAATGTCGAGGTTTTTGTTCTCACTGTTTTCTGTTGTGTGGCCCACGAGTTTTGGGTCTGCTTGATTTTTGGACTCTTGTGCTATTATCCTCTTGAGAAACGGATGGATGGAGCAGATTTGACACAGGCATCTTTGTGAGCCCAACGTCTGAGGCATAGGCAATTAGGGTCCACATATCTTGTACTGGAACATTGCGAAAGGGATTGGTCGAAAAAAGGACAACAAGTCCTCATTCTTGTCTCCCCACCAGCAAAAAGGGAAAAATAATTGTAGCCTACATATATTCAGATATGTGGTCTAGAATACCGAACAGGTTGTCTTGCTTTTTGTTGCTTTCCTATTTGCCTTTTCCCTCAGCTTTTGCTCTCTTGCATTTTTCTTTCACCTTTTCTCTCCTGCAGGCCTGCACGTTTTGACTTAGTAGGTGGGTGAGGGCCTACTTAAGAGTTGGGCTGGGCATCGAGTCGAGTCGGACTGAGTTAGGGCTGACCCACTCCACCCGATTTTGAAATAGACCTAACCCGAACTTGACTCAACTCGGTACTGAGTCTAGCATGCCTAACCCAATTTGAGTCCGGGTCTAGACCCCGATCACAAGTACCGAATCAGGTCGGGTGCGGCACGTATCCATGGGCTGAAATCACACCTCATAACCTAAGTGTACCTGCCAGCATTGCAGCCTCTCCATCAGCTACATGACATCTCAGATCTAAAATGTCAAATATGAGTTTTTTTTTTTTTTTTTTTCCATATATGTATGGGTCGGGTTTCGAATTGAGTCAAGTTAGTACCAAGTCGGATTTTGGGTCAAGTCGAGTCGAGTTACTGGGTGACCCGAACTTGACTCGGTTTGAGTTTGGATTGGACAATCCACTCGGGTTGAGTTGGTTCTAAACAAGTCAATGGGTCTAGTTTGCCAAATCGAATCATCCCATGCCCAGCTTTAGGCCCACCTCAATGTGTGCATTGTATATCCACTATGTCCATCTGTTTTTTATAGATTATTTTAAGATATGGTCCAAAAAATGAAGCCCATATACAAGTTTTGGATAGATCACACCATAGGAAACATTGATAATTAAATGCTCACCATTAAAAGCTTACTAGTGTCCACCGTAATGTTTATTAACCATCCAACATATTAATAAGGTTGTACAGACGTGGATGAAAGGAAAACAAATACCTGCTAGATCTAAAACTTTTGTTGCCTGCAAAAGATTTTCAGTGGTCATTAACCACTGTTTCATGTGGTGTGGTCCACCTGAAGTTTGTATCTGCTTCATTTTTGGGATCATGGCCTACAGTATAAGCTGGAAAAACAGATTACTGGCATGGATATACAATGCATATATCAGAGTGGACCCATATGGTCAGGGTCTCACACACATGGCTCGCTATGGGTCTCACACAAGTCGCGCTCGCATACACTGCGTTCTCACCTTGTAGGGTCATGTATTATTAAGTGGTGGGCTGATTTGAACTGACAAGAGTGGATTAGGTGAGTTTGGGTCAACAGCTTAATCAATGAGTCTCCAACCATGGGCCCCACCTTGACGTATGTGTTGTATATCTATTTTGCCATCTTAATTTAGGAGATAGGCCCAAAATAAAGCATATCCAAATGATTAGGTGGACCACACCACAGGAATCGGTGGTCATTGAATACACACCATTAAAAATTACTTAGGGGTCAATAAGCTGATATTTGTATTTCACCTTCATCCAAGCCTGTGTGACCTAATCAACAGGTTGGACGGCAAATAAACATTACAGTGGGCCCTAGAGTGCTTTTATGGCTTTTAAAGATTTCAACAAGCTGATATTTGTATAAAGCCATCTTAGGCCCAACCATGATGGTTATATGCCATCCAAACTGTCTATAAAGTTATTCTAACTAGGATGAGAATGCATAAATATTAGCCACACCCAAGACTTTTATGGCTTTTAAAGATTTCAACGGTTCCAACATGAGACATACGGATGGGTGAATTTATCACCGACATCTCAGTGGGCCCCACGTAGTTATAGGTGAATTTATCACCGACATCTCAGTGGGCCCCACGTAGCTACAGGTGAATTTCTCACCGACATCTCAGTGGGCCCCACGTAGCTTCCAACGTAAGGAACTTGCTATGGGCAGGAGGCAAAGGAAACTCGAGTCCTGGCTGGACTTCGGTTTCCAAGGAGAAAACGCGGGGCCACACATGATGGATGGATTGAAAATGATTAAAACACTACATCAAACTTTATACAAGCTTATCTTAGCGGATTGTAATCTTTTGCCTTTTTGCTTGCCCCTGGCTTATCAGAGGAACTATTTCTCTTCCTTTCCTCAGCTTCTTACACGCCTAGATTTTTCACTGTTGGGTTTGTATCCCAACAACTTGCCGATGTGTGGCTGCAGCCACCGTAGAATAAAAGACTGAAAAGAAAAAGATATGAACTGCTGCTGTATTTTCTTATGAATAGAAACGAATTACATTGCTGCCTTTATAGGCTTTCTTATACTATGAAATTACTAATTTATCCCTGTCTAGATTCATCCTAGGGGCATCTAAAGAAAGAAAAAATCCAAAGGAAAAATCTACTGTTTATCTTCTCCAACTAATATTCTAAACTTAGAAAAATCTTCACAGCTAAAAAATCTTACAGCTAGCATGCACAGCTAGCACACGCACCCTTCACACGGTTTTGGATTTGCAAAATCCTCCACCGTATCCAACACTCCCCTTCAAACCAAAACCAACTTCATTCCGAGCATCGTTCTTAGTCGTTTGAATGCATCTGTCGGCAATGCTTTTGTGAAAATATCCGCCACCTGTTCCGTAGTATGACAATACTCTAATTTCATCATTTTCTGCTTCACATGATCTCTTAGAAAATGGTATCGGGTATCAATGTGTTTGCTTCTTCCATGCTGCACCGGATTTTTGGCTAGCTCAATTGCCGACTTGTTATCCACATATATGATTGTGGATTCTTCCTGCGGATGTTTCAGCTCCTTTAGCAGATTTCTCAACCAAATTCCTTCACAGACGGTGGACGATGCTACCATGTACTCTGCTTCACATGTGGACAGGGCGACCACACTCTGCTTCTTCGAATTCCATGTGAATGCTGTCGACCCAAGATAGAAAACATAGCCTGTGGTGCTTTTTCTTTCATCTTGATCACCACCCCAATCACTATCAGAGTATCCATACAACATCGCATCATCATTGTATAGATAAAAGAAACCAAACTCAATAGTCCCTTTGATATACCTCAGTACTCGTTTTGCAGCTAGCCAGTGTGACTCTTTTTGGGCTTCCATATACCGGCTTAGAAGCCCAACACTGTAGACTATATCTGGCCTAGTGATTGTGAGGTACCTTAAGCTTCCAATTAGGCTCTTAAATAGGGTTGAGTCGACATTTCTTCCTTCTCCATCTTTCGTGAGCTTCAGGCCTGTTGTAACAGGTGTATTTACGGCTTTACAGTCGACCATCTGAAACTTCTCAAGAAATTCCTTTGTGTACTTCTTCTTGGATATGTGAATGCCGCCGACTTGTTGCTTCACCTCAATGCCCAAGAAGAAAGTCATCAATCCACCATCAGTCATCTCAAACTCTTTGAACATAGCCTGCTTGAATTCTTCAAACATCGCCTGACTGCTCCCAGTGAACAGCAGATCATCAACATATAAACAAGTGATAAGCATATCACTACGGGCATTCTTCTTTGTGTAGACGGCATGCTCATATGGATATTTAACGAAACCATTTTCTTGAAGATAACTGTCGATCCGTGCATTCCAAGCACGAGGAGCTTGCTTCAACCCATACAGGGCTTTCTTTAGCCGATACACCTTGTGTTCCTCCCCTTGCATGACAAAGCCTTCAGGCTGGTCAACGTATACTTCTTCTTCAAGTACCCCATTTAAGAATGCAGATTTCACATCCAGTTGGTAAATCATCCAACTGTGATGAGCTGCAAGGGAGATTATCATTCTTACAGTGTCAAGGCGAGCAACTGGGGCGAAAACTTCTTCATAGTCTACGCCATATTTCTGTTTGTAACCTTTTGCTACGAGCCTTGCTTTATATCGTTCGATCTTACCATCGGCATTCCGCTTGATTTTGTACACCCATTTGAGACCAATGGTCTTCTGACTTTTGGGGAGTGAGGTCAACACCCATGTTCGATTCTTCTCGATGGCATGAATCTCTTCTTCCATAGCCTTTCTCCAACATTTTTCATTCACAGCCTCCTCGAACGTGAGAGGCTCATGGTCCGCATACAGGCAGAATAAATTTACTTCCTCAGTTTCTGCATAGACGTCATTGAGGCTTCTCATTTTAATAGGAGCCAAGGGTGAAGAAGAATCGGATGAAGATGCGCTGGATGAATTCTGATTTGATGAAGTACTTCCAGGAGAGATGGAGCGTACTCCTGGACTTCGGCGATTCGAAGGGGGTGATGTCTGCTCTTGAATCTCAAGTCTCTCTTCTTCGTATTCTTCGACCTCGACCTGCTTTTCTTTGGCCGAGTTTCCCTCGTTCCATTTCCATGCTTCTTCCTTACAAAATACCACATCTCTACTCACCACCAGCTTATTGGTTAGTGGGTTGTAGAGCTTGTATGCCTTTGACTCTTCGCTGTAACCGATGAAGATGCATTTCTCGCCACGATCATCAAGCTTTTTCCTTCTCGCTTCTGGAACTTGAGCGTAAGCGACACACCCAAAGATTTTAAGGTGCGCCACACTCGGCTTGTATCCACTCCATGCTTCTTGCGGTGTCTTGAATCTAACACTTTTGGTCGGACACCTATTAAGCAGATAGGCAGTACATGCAACTGCCTCTGCCCAGAAATTCTTTGGCAGACTTTTCTCCTTTAGCATGGTCCTCATCATGTCGAGGATGGTGCGGTTCTTCCGTTCTGCAATTCCATTTTGTTGTGGCGTGTATGCTGCAGTGTGTTGTTGCTTAATGCCATGTTCCCTGCAATATTCTCGAAAAACATTTGAGGTGTACTCCCCACCTCTGTCAGATCGGAGAGTTTTGATTTTAAGACCACTTTCTTTTTCAACAAGGGCCTTAAAATTTTTTAAAATAATAAAAGCAGCAGACTTCTCTTTAATTACATACACCCACAATTTTCTACTGAAATCGTCAATGAAGGTAATAAAGTATTTATTACCTCCAAGAGAGATTGGCTCTAATGGTCCACAGATGTCAGTGTGAACCAACTGCAACGGTTCTCTTGCTCTTCGGGATACTCCACTCAGAAAGGAGTTTCTTTGTTGTTTCCCAAGTGTGCACGTCTCACACACATGTTCTGGAGCTTCAATGGCAGGCAAGCCATGCACCATGCTTGATGAGGACAGAAGTTTCAAGCCACTGAAGTTTAGATGGCCAAAGCGAAGATGCCACGTCCAGGAATCATTCTTTGCTTTCCCATAAAAACACTTCTCAAGCATTGTGTTTATATGGAGAGGAAATATACGATTCTTCGCCATCTGGACTTTTACAATCAAACGTCCATGGATATCTCTTATGGAAAGAGAAGAGTTCTCCATGTGTATGACATACCCTTTTTCGAGGAGTTGTCCGAGACTCAGTATGTTACTTTTCATGTTGGGCACGTAGTACACATTAGAGATATAGTTTGGAACACCATTCTTCTGAAAGATTTTGATTTTGCCTTTACCTTTCACTGGCATTTTTGATGAGTCTCCAAACGTTACATCGCCATGAACTCCTTCTGTGAGTTCCACAAAGAGTTTCTTGTCGCCGCACATGTGATTACTTGCACCCGTGTCGAGATACCATACATCCTGCTGATCACTACTTTTCTCTTGTGAAAGGAGAAGTGTGGAGCTTTCTTGTTCATGGCCTGATGCTTCAGCATAGTTGGATAACTCGTCTTGAGTTACCGGCTTGCTCCAGCAATCAGATGCATAGTGGCCAAGCTTGTTGCAATTATAGCATTGGATGTTCTTTGTACTTCCCTGTCCACGCATAGATCTTCCTCTACCATTTCCTCTTCCACGGAAATTGGTATTCTTCTGTTGGTTTTGGCCATGACTTTGTTGGTATCCGCGCCCTCTGCCTCTTGCGCGATTATTAGTAAAACGTCCACCACGTTGTGAACTTCCACGTCCACCATTGTTATCATTCAGAGTCAATCTTGACTCCAAAGCTTGTTCCATCGGCATGGAACTGGCATTCTTCTGCATTCGTTGCTCATGAACTTGCAACGATCCCATCAACTCCTCAATGGAGAGTTTCTCAATATCTTTTGATTCTTTAATCGCCACAACCACATGCTCAAACTTGGTTGTGAGGGATCGAAGTATCTTTTCAATAACTCGGACATCTTCAATCTTTTCACCATTTCTTTTCAAATTATTGACAGTTACAAGCAAACGCGAAAAATAATCAGTAATATTCTCACCTTCCTTCATGTGAGTCGCTTCGAACTCGGCTCTTAATGTTTGAAGGCGAACCCGCTTCACTCGATCTACACCCTTGAAGATGGTGCCAAGGGTATCCCATGCTTGCTTGCTTGATGTTGCTTCGACAATCTTTTCGAAGGTGGATTCATCCAACCCTTGATAGAGGAGAAACAAAGCCTTATTGTCTCTCTTCCTTTGATTTTTGAGCGCAATCTTTTCTTCGTTGGTGAAAGCGGTTTCTTCTTCCATAGTGGGTTCTTCATACCCATCGGTGACGATCTCCCATAGTTCTTGCGACCCGAACAATGCCTTCATTTGGATGCACCATTTTTCATAGTTATCCTTTGACAACTTAGGAACCTGCGGCTGGATTGTGCTAGCCATCTTTTTCTATTTCTTTTTTTTTTTAAAGGATAGACTAGAAGAATAGATTTTGTTCTTTTTTTTTGTGCTGCAATCTGATTTTTGGAAAAACAGATTTTTCGAAATCTGATTTTTTTTTTAAAAACAGATTTTTCTGCTCCGCTGCAATCTGATTTTTGAAAACAGATTTTTTTTGAAATCTGATTTTTTTAAAAAACAGATTTGCAAACCTCCTTCTCACGGCTTTTGAAAAACAGGTGTTAAAAAACAGCTTTTGAAAAACAGCTTTAGGATCTGATTTTGAAAACAGATTTTTTTGAAAAAACAGGGAGTGCAACAGGCAGCAGGACCTCTTTCTCACGGCTGCAATTTGATTTTTTTTTTTTGAAAACAGGGAGTACAGCAGGACCTGCCTTTGCTGATGAGGCCCAATGATCGAACGTCGCTCTGATACCACTTTGTTGGGTTTGTATCCCAACTACTTGCCGATGTGTGGCTGCAGCCACTGTAGAATAAAAGACTGAAAAGAGAAAGATATGAGCTGCTACTGTATTTTCTTATGAATAGAAACGAATTACATTGCTGCCTTTATAGGCTTTCTTATACTATGAAATTACTAATTTATCCCTGTCTAGATTCATCCTAGGGGCATCTAAAGAAAGAAAAAATCCAAAGGAAAAATCTACTGTTTATCTTCCAACTAATATTCTAAACTTAGAAAAATCTTCACAGCTAAAAAATCTTACAGCTAGCATGCACAGCTAGCACACGCACCCTTCACACGGTTTTGGATTTGCAAAATCCTCCACCGTATCCAACATTCACATCATTACTTCCAAGCAGTACTTTCAGCTCAATACTCCGCAACCTTCAAAAAAAACCGTTACCTGCGCATCCATCCTTCCATCACAACTCCGAATATGCGCGCCTAGCGTTTCTCTGCATGTGGCTGGAGCTTCACTCTACGGCTTTGCATATAGGTTTTCTCCTCTCATCATCTGAGATTGATCTCAGAGAGATATTTATACTTTAAACGGTACGACATCATCGCAAATCCAATAATAAGGTATGGTCATATTAAAATCTCTGTTTTAGCTCATTGTAGAAACTTAATCTCTGTTTTAGCTCATTGTAGAAACTTAATAATATGTAACGGTGATCCATAGTGCTTAATTAATTAATCTACACTTGTAAGAAATTTTACTTTCCACTATGTTTTTAAAAACTTCAACCGTGATGCACCTATATGTATTGAATCTGCTTGATTTTTTTTAGAATACTATTTTTGAGCACCCTAGGGTGGTAACAGATTTTAATGATTTCCTAGAGGATAATAGAGATCGTTGACAAAGTTCACCATACTTTCCCAAGTTGTGGTTTCTGGGAGCGGAAGAGGATTGCGTAGTGAGTAGCTCACTATGCTTAGCATAATGAGTAAACTCTGTGAGGTCTACTCACTACGCTTAGCATAATGAGTAAATTCTGTGAGGTCCATAAGATGTATGTATTTTATCCGCTCAGTTCATCTATTTTACTAGATAATTTAAGGGCTTGAGCCCAAAAAATGAAGCATATAAAATGTTCAAATGGATCACACCACAGGAAACAATTAAATTGAACATCTACTGTTGAAAATTTATTGGGGGCCACGGAAGTTTTGGATCAAGCTTATATTTGTTTTTTCTCTTCATCCATGTCTGTATGATCTTATGAACAGGTTGGATGACAAAGAAACATTGCTATGGGGCCTAGAAAGGTTTCAACGGTGGAAATCATTATCCCCACCATTTCGTATGGGATGATCCATTGATCTTTGGATATGCTTCAATTTTGGGTTCAACCCCTTAAATTAGATGGAAAAATGGATGGACACCATGGATAGACCACATACATTCAAGGTGGGCCCAACTGAATTTATGAGCGTGCAAAGTAACTCATTAGGCAATCCGATTTCTCCTGGGACCTCTAGATTCAGCGGAAGAAATTACAAATTGGATTGCCTACTGTGTTAATCAGTACACTCTTAAACGTACTAAGTAAACTCAATTGGGCTCACCTTGAATGAATGTGGTCTATTCTCAACATTCATATGGTTTTTCATCTAATTTAAGGGGTTGAGCCGAAAATTGAAGCATATCCAAAGATCAAGTGGATCATACCACCGGAGATAGTGGGAATAATGATTTCCACCATTGAAACCTTTCTAGGCCCACAGTGATGTTTATTTGTCATCCAACCTATTCATAAGATCATACAGACATGAATGAAGGGAAAACACAAATATAAGCTTGATCCAAAACTTCTGTGGCCCCCAAGAATTTTTCAACGGTAAACGTTCAATTCAACTATTTCATGTGGTGTGGTCCATTTGAAAATTGGATATGCTTCATTTTTAGGATCAAGCACTAAAATTATCTGGTAAAATGGATGGACCGAGCGAATAAGATACATAAATCATGGTGGACCTCACAGAGTTTACTCAGTACGCTAAGCATAGTGAGTTACCACGCAATCCACTTTCAAGAAATTAAGTGACCGGAAAGCATGCCTATTGTTCATTTGTGGGTTGTTCATGATGTCCATCAAGTTTATTTGTGTGATTTTTGAGTTACTTTTGCTTAATTTTCCCTCTTTGGCTAAAGAGAAGCTCTAGTTACTGATTTAGAGAAAAATATTATGACTTGTGTAATGTTTTCATTTAAAAAAAGATTTGGAAACAAAACCATAATTATATTCCCCCTTTCATTTTATTTGAGAGAATTTGTGAAGTGTCAATTTATCATTGATTGACAAAGAAAAATGTGTTTCCAAAATTACAAAGAAGGTCTTTTAGAAAGCACAATTAGGATACGCATATGTTACTGGGCTTTATTTGGTTGAGGGGTGAGAAAGAAACATAACTTACCATTGTTCTTGGATTGATGCAAAGTGTGATGTCCATTATAATGTGTATATTGTTGTTGATGTCTTAAATATGTAAGTAGCAGTTCAGTCAGTGCCATCGACAAACCACTCGATGCCGTCAAGTAGTGGTTGATGGCAATTTATGTTTTGTTACATAAATTTTTTTGGTGTTTTAATCGATGTCATCAAAGTCTCATCAAATGTGCCATTCAAGCACGCACAAAATTATGTGACTACGGGATTTATTCACACACATGACAAAAAGACAAACGAAAGTGCCCACATGGTTACTAGAGGCCTTGGCTTTTATTCTATCTTGACATGGATACAATACAAATTGGTATTTAGAAGCTTAAACTACAAGTTGGAATGTGAGGTGAGCTCCTAAGGTATGTCTCAATTATATCCAAACCGTCTGTCCATTTGGCGAGCTCATCATAAGGCTTGAGCCGAAAAATAAGACAGATCCAAAGATTAACTGGACCACACTGCAAAAGGCAGTGGAGGATTAAACGTCTGCCATTGAAGCCCTTTTGAGGGTCACAGAAGTTTTGGATCATTACAATATTTGTTTTTCCTCTTCATCCACGTCTTTGTGACATTATGAAAAGATTGGATGAAAAAATAAAGGTAATACTTGGCCCTATGAATGTTTTAAAGTGAGAGTTATTGTCCCACTGCTATTTTTGGTGTGGTCCATTTGAGCTTTAGCTATTAATGTAAAATGATCTCTCCAAATGGATGAACGGTGTGGATATAATAAACACATCATTTTTGAGCAATGTAACTTTGATTCCCTTTGAACCGTTGGTACAACTTGGGGCTCGAGGAGCTTCAGAGCTTGTCTTCCCACGAAACGTGCCAACACCAGCCAAGACGGTGGTGTGTGGTACACCAGCCAATCCGCTTCCCTGAAATTCCTGTCGTCCCAATGAGATGTGTGCGAGAAATCCACCCCGTGCATCAGTATCTTTGGCTCATGTTAGGGCACAATACTAAAAATAGGCTGAAACAAAACTTAAGGGACCCCACAATAAAACCAGTGGTAATGAAAACGCTCACCGTTAAAACCATCTTAGGCCCAACCATAATGATTTTATGACATTCAAACTGCCTGTAAAGTTATTCTAACTAGGATGAGAAAACATAAATATTAGCCTGACCAAAGTCTTTCATGGATTTTAAAGATTTCAACGGTTCCAACATGAGACATGGACATAGGTGAATTTATCACTGACATCTCAGTGGGCCCCACGTAGCTATAGGTGAATTTCTCACCAACATCTCAGTGGGCCCCACTTAGCTATAGGTGAATTTCTCAGACACGGATTGCGTCCTACCCCCAGACGGTAATCCATCCGGGCAGGGCTCTGTGGGGCCCAACGTGATATAAGTGTTTTATCAATACCGTTCATCCCATTTCTCAGATCATTTTAAGATATAATCCTAAAAATGAAGCAGGTCCACAGCTCCAGTGGACCGCACCAAAGGAAGCTGTAATGATAATGACAGCCACCATTAAAAACTTCCTGGGAGCTGCAATGATAATGTTTTTTTTTTTATAACCATCCAACCTATTCATAAGGCCATGTAGGTGTGTGGATGAAGTGAAAAAATAAATATCAGCTTGATCCTAAACTTCTCCGGCTCCCAAGAAGTTTTTAATGGTGGATGTTCAATCCCCATTTTGTGGTCCACTTAAGCCCTGTACATGCCTCAAATTTTCTCTCATACCTTAAGATGATCTGAGAGAAACGATGAACGGCATGGATAAGATACTTACATCACGGTGGGCCCCACAGAGTGCCACCCAGACAGGTTACCGTCCGGGTGGGGTAGGATGCAATCCGCGTCCGAATTTCTCACCGATATCTCAGTGGGCCCCATGTAGCTTCCAACGTAAGGAACTTGCTATGGGGAAGCGGCTCGGCTGGTGTACCACACCAGCTATATAGCTGCTGTAGGTAGGTGTCGCTCGAAGACGAGCACCGACGCTCTTCGGGCTCTGAGTTGTACCAACGGTTCAAAGGAAATTAAAGTTACATGGACCCATAGTGATGTATTTATTATATCTACACCATTGATCTATTTTTAGAGATCATTTTAGAGCATTATGAAAAAAATGAATCATATCCAAAGATCATCTGGACCACAAGACAAATAGCAAAGGAGATAATGATTTTCACCGTTAAACAATTAGTAGGGCCCACCATAACGTTTATTTTCCATCAAAACTCTTCATAAGGTCACAAAGACCTGAATTAAGAGGAAAAAAAATTTCATATTGATCTAAAACTTCTGTGACCCCAAAAAGGGTTTCGATGGTAGACGTTCAATCTCCCACTCCTTTTTGCAGTGTGGCCCACTTGATAGTTAGATCTATCTTATTTTTTATCTCAAGCCTTATAACGAGCACGACCAAATGGATGGACAGTTTGGATATAACACATACCTCATTATCATGACGTTAATACAGCAGGTACAAAGCTGGTGTGAGGTACACTAGCCAATCCGCTTCCTGCTATGGGCAGGAGGCAAACGAAACTCGCGTCCTAGCTGCACTTTGGTTTCCGAGGAGAAAACGCGGGGCCACACATGATGGATAGATTGGACACGATTAAAACACCGCATCATGGTGGGCCCCACACATCAAACTTTATAAAAGCTTATCTTAGTGGATTGTAATATTTTGCCTTTTTGCTTGCCCCTGGCTTATCAGAGGAACTGTTTCTCTTCCATTCCTCAGCTTCTTACAGTTGAAGTCCTATACATAGATTTTTCACAGCCTTACTTCCCACTGGTACTTTCAGTTCAATCCTCTGAAACCTTCAAAAACGCCCTTAATCTGCGCATCCATCCATCCATCACAACTCCGAACGTGTGCGCCTAGTGTTTCTCTGCATGTGGCTGGAGTTTCACTCTAGGGCTTTGCGTATAGGCTTTTCTCCTCTCATCATCTGCAATTGATCTCAGAGAGAAATTCATACTTTAAAGAGTACCGCATCGGCAATCCAATAATATTCGATAGCAACAATTAAAAGGTATGGTCATATCTAAAATCTCTGCTTTAGCTCATTGTAGAAACTTAATAATATGTAACGGTGATTCATAGTGCTTAATTAATTAATCTACACTTGTAAGAAATTTTACTTTCCATTATGTTTCTAAAAACTTTAACAGTGATGCACCTATATGTATTGAATCTGCTTGATTTTTTCAGAATAAGGCCAAAGCATGAACGGTGCATCTAATGAATAAAGCAGATTTCATGTAAACAAAATTTTCCCAGTATAACCAGCGTAAGCATAGGTGGCTTGACTTGTGCATTGATGGAGGGAATGACTTGTGTACATGAGATCATTCATCCTGTCCATCAGGTGTCCCACCCCATATTTGGACACAAGCCTAAACACCTAGCCGATCTAAAGATCAAGCAGAATCCGTTTGGATTGGGACGCCAACCTAAAAACCTTTAAAGTGCATGTGATGTCCATTATGATGTGTATATCTCATCCAATTCATCCATTTGAAGTGTCCCACCAAGATGAAGGAACTCATATGCGCTGTACCAAACCATGGTGAATTTAAAAATTTTATACATGATTTTATTCTATTGCCATTAAGTGGCCCACCTAGCTTTTGAATCAGCACGAATTGTTGATGTAGAGGGGGTCACTGACACTTTCATGGCAAAGATGAACAAAAGAAGGCCCAATAGGAGGTGGAAGTGATCGTGATTGTTGGAACTGTGAATTAGTCGTATCTCGCAGACTGAAATAAGTTTTCGGACATATCATATATGATTTGGGGTATGAGAAGCTACTTTAGCCAACCAACCCCACTATGCCAAGTTGGCTATGCCAGATTTGCAAGATTCCATAGATCAATGGTCTGAAGTACATTTTATCTCTATTTTTACTATAAATAGTAAGCTTTAATTCGATTATAACTTTTGATCCTTTGAGTTTTAGGAGTCGTGCCCAATATGAGAAGGGCTTATAAAAATTAGGAGATTAATGTGGTTAGGCCAAATTGGACACTTACTATTTTTGGCCAAAAGCTATGAAGTCTAATAGGAATCATGACCGTTTATGAATAATAAGTTTGTTATTTATAGTAAGTTACCTTTTTAGGGAGTTTAAGTGTGAAACTCAGTCCAAAGTTTGAGTTCACTATTTAAAGGATTGTAATTTCATTTTATTTTTTTTTTATCATCAATCAATTTATTTTGAATTATTTAAAATTATTTCTATTTTCATCCTTAATGCATTCGTGGAATTTCCTAGATAAGCTATGTGGATTCGGAATGGTTTTCCTAAGGAAGATGATCATCGACATTGTCCATCCTTTCCTGCGTCAGTTGTTGCATTCATTGAAAATTTGAGGCATGGACATAAACAGAGAATCTAATGCATGTTTTTCCTACATGCTGCATGGTTAGTGAAAAAAAAAAGTCTATTGTAATGTTTATCTGACATCCAGTCTGTTAATTAAGTCATACAGACCCACACGAAGGGAAAACAAAAACAAAAAAGGATCAGCCTGATCCGAAACTTTTATGGCCCCAAAAAAGTTTTTAATGGTTGACTTTCATTAAAAACTATTTCCTGTAATGTGCTCCACTTGAGATTGGGACATATCTTATTTTGGGACTCATACCATAAAATGATCTAGAAAAATAGATGGACGGCATGGATGAAACACATACATCATGTTGGCCGACAGATCACCGACCACCAGCCATTGGCTCAGTGGAGTAGCCAATCCGTTTCCAGGACAAGTGGACAAATTACGCCGCTTACAATTGTCCTGCGCCTGGATCCAATACAAACAATCTTTGAGATCCTTAAACGGCCATCATGACGTTTTAATCACATCTAATCCATTCATCACGTGAGACACTTAATTTTCTCCGTAGAAAATATGACTGATCGGACAACCAGGTAGGAAACAGAACAGGAATAGTTGGAATGGGAATAAAACTTTTCAGATTGTACGTGGGCCTACCACTTTTGATATGTGTCATCTAATCCATTCAAAAGATGCATCCAACAATGATCAGACCCTTAAAAAATGACTATTTGAAACTTATATAGGTGGGCTGCAACACGATTTTAGAGGTTTTAAGCATAATTACATTGCATAAAGCCACCTAAATTAGAGACCAAACTGAGCTTTGGGGACGCGAGTTGCCTGTGCCCCCTCCATCGGAAGTTTCTGTGGTGGGAAGCTACTTAGGGCTCAGCAAGATTTTTTTGAGAAATCCAACCCGTGCATCAGTTTCTCCGCCCATATTAGTACATGTTCCAAATAAGTTAAAGAGACCACACTACAGGAAACAGTGGAGATGGAATTGCCTACTATTGAAATCGTTGTGGCCCACCACTATGTTTATATGCCATCCCAACTGTTCTTAGGGTGGATGAAGTGAAAACACAAATATTAGCTTGATCCAAAACTTCTGCGTTTCCGTAAAAGTTCTTACAGTAGCGTTCCATCCTAACTATTTTCTGTAGTGTGTTCCAGTTGAACTTCAGATCTGACTCAATTTTGGAATTATGTCTATTTGGAAAAACTGATGGACCGTGCAGATTTCTCACTAACATCTTGATTGAGTCCCACTCAGCTTCCGGCCACATGAACTTCCGATTAGCGAGGGCAGAGCCGACCAAGATGTGGAACCGCGCAGCTTCGGTGGATTCTTTACTGTGAGGGCCACTTTGATGTATGTGCCTTACATCCACGCCGTCCATCCGTTTTGAAAGGTCATTTTCAGTCATTATTTCAAAAATAAGAAGTTTTAACTTTCAGGTGGACCAAAACACAGGGAATAGTGTTGATTGACCATTAAAAATTTCTTGTGAGCCACAAAAGTTTTGGATCAAGCTGCTATTTGTGTAGTTCCTTCGTCCAGGTATCTGTGACCTTATCAATAGGTTGGACGGCAAATAAACATTCTGATATGCCCCCGAGAAGTTTTTGCTGATAGGTGTTCGATCACCACCGTTTGTAGTCCACCTAAGATTTGAATCTGCTTCTCTTTTTCAATCATGCTCTAAAATACGCTTTCAAAACGGATGGACAGCTTGGATGTAAGGCATATACATCAAGGTGGGCCCCACAGTCAGGGATCCACCGAAAGCCGTGCCCACTGGAAAGAACGAGAATAGGAGGGGCCGCAAGTGATGGGTAGATTGCACGTGATTAAAGCTCGGATTGCGTACTGAGTTACTCAGTGCGCTATTATTGGTACTGAGTAAACTCTGTTGGGCCCAGATTGAATGCATGTAGTTTATCCATTCCGTCCATCCGTTTTTCCATATCATTTTAGGGGTTGAGCACAAAATTAAAACATATCCAATGCTCAAGTGGACCGTACCACACGAAACAGTGTAAGTATTGATTTCCACCGTTGAAACCTTTCTAAGGCCCCAGCGATGTTTATTTGTCATCCAAACTGTTCATAAGATCACACAGACATGGATGAAGGGAAAGAAATAATATCATGTTGATATAAAACTTCTGTGGCCCCCGAGAACTTTTCAATCGTAGACGTTCAATTCACATTGTTTCCTGTGGTGTGGTCCACCTGAGCTTTGTAAATGCTTTGTTTTTGGTTTAGACCTAAAATTATATGATAAAACAGATGGACGGAATTGATATAATGCATGAATGACGATGGCCCCACGGAGTTTACTCAGCACGCTTAGCGCACTGAGTTACAAAAGTACGCAATCGGCTTCCGATTAAAACATCAGAACAAGGTGGCCCCACACGTTAATTTCGACAAGCTTATCTTTGGAATGCATTTATACTGTGACAGCCTCGTCGTCTTTAATTATCTTTTGCTTTTTAAAAAAGAAATGTTTTTTTGTTAACGGTGCTCTTCCTTAGCTTCTCAAAGGTGTTATATATACATATTTTCTTCCAACAGTAATTTCATTTCATTCCTCTGCTGCTTTCAAAAGCACCGTTATCTCCCATCCATCCATCTATCTAGAATGGACTTGTTGGGTCCAATTGTGGAAATCATTCTCTTCTTCTGGGCTCCTATTTCTCGGCACATCGGTTATTTCAAAGACCTCAACAACAATGTAGAGACTCTGAAAAGGAAAACGGAAAAGCTAAAACGCAAGCATGATGATATTCAAGCAGAAGTCGACAATGCTATACCAGTCGGAAAGAGACAGAAAGCCCTTGTGGAGAATTGGTTCACGGAAGTCAGAAATACCGAAAACGAAGTTGATTCAATAAGATTGGAGCTGGAACGAAGGAGAATATGCACCTATCACTGGTCTCGTTATACATTGGGAAAAAGGGTCGTTGAAAAGCTCGAAGACATCAAAAAGCTCAACAAAAAACTCAAAGTAAAAGGGGTCTTCCATGAGGTGGCTGAGAGCAGTCGACATCCAAGGGTGTTGGAAAAGCAAACATCACTACCACGAGGACAACAAAGCACGTCTGAGCGAACCTTGGAGGAGATATGGCAATGCTTAAACGAGGAAAGGAGTGGAATCATAGGTATTTGTGGGATGGGTGGAATAGGAAAAACCACTCTCATGAAAGAAATAAACAATAGGTGCACCAAAACCCGTGACTTTGATGTCGTGATTTGGATAACTGTGTCCAAGGATCTCAACTTGGGATTAATCCAAGAGGAGATTGGAAACAGATTGGGTATGAAATTCGACGGAAATGAAGATAAGGGGGACAAGTTGTTTACTCGGTTGAAGAATCTTAGGTATCTGCTCATCTTAGATGATCTATGGGAATCATTTAGCTTGGTTAAAGTTGGAATTCCAAAGCCAGACAAGCAAAACAGATGCAAGATCGCGATAACGACCCGATCCATTGAAGTATGTAATAAGATGGGGGCCGATAAGCAGATTAGAGTCAAGACTCTTACATGTGAGGAAGCACGGAATTTGTTCTATGAAAGATGTGGGGATGTGGTTCTATCATCAGAGATTCGACCGGTGGCAGAGAAAGTCGTGGAACAGTGCAGCGGATTACCACTTGCAATTAAGACAGTGGGACAGGCTATGTACGGCAAGGATAAGAAAGAGCTATGGGAGCATGCATTATGGGCATTGAAAAGATCATTACCTGATGAGGTTCCAGGTATGGAGCCTGAAGTTTTTCTTCCTTTAAAATTTAGCTATGATTGCCTAGAAAATGAAGAGAGCAAATTATGTTTTCTGTATTGTTCATTATTTCCGGAAGATTATGTTATAAACATAGATAAGCTAGTAAGATATTGGGCCATGGAGGAAGGATTCATAGAAAATGTGAATAACTTGGAAGAAGCATCAAACAAGGTGTATAAAATCCTTGAAAGAATCAAGGACGCATGCCTCTTAGAGCAAGGGTGGAACTATAGATATGTTAAGATGCATGATTTGCTCCGCGACTTGGCTATATGGATCACTTCACCATCGTCATCGTCATCCAGCAAAGGCTTAAAATTCCTTGCAAAAGCCGGGGAGGGATTAGTGCAGCCACCAGAAGAGAAATTGTGGCGAGAGATGGGGAGGATTTCATTGATGCGCAACAAAATAGAACATCTCCGAATTACACCCGATTGCCCTAACTTGGTCTCCTTGTTCCTCAATGACAACAATCAATTACGTACCATTCACAGTGGTTTCTTCGAGTTCATGCCGAATCTTCAGATCCTCGATCTAAGCAATACTTGCATTGAATCTCTCCCAGCATCGTTATCGCTTTTAACGAATCTACGTGCGCTCATTCTAAGTGGCTGCAGACATCTAGTGGAGGTGTCACAATTGGGAAAGCTGGAGGAACTCCAACTTCTTGATCTCTCTGGATCTGGTTTAAAAAGCTTGCCTCAAGGCATTGCAAGCTTGGTTAAACTTAGGTGGCTGGATCTATCATTTATGAGGGATCTCATCCCAAATATTCCCTGGGATATGATATTCGGGCTACCTAGTCTGGAGGATCTAAGAATGACGGGGTTGAAACACGTGGATGGAGCTACTTTCAGTAAGGCTGCGACCATGACACGGCTGACTTCTTTAAGAATCCAACTGTCCAATCTTAATGGCTTCATCGCAGATGATATGTTCCACCGATGGTTTTCAGGTTTGAGAAGATTCCATGTTTGTGTTGACTATCAAGAGTCTGATGCCTCGCGGGGTGATCCTTATAGGGATATAATCATTTCGGGATGTGACAATTTCCCATGTGGGATTGAGGGGTTGATAAAATATGCAACCACTTTGTGGTTAATAAATTGCAAAGGTCTAACGAGTCTTTCTCAGATACTAGGCGATTCAAAGAACTTAATAATACTCGATGTCCTACAATTCAGTGGAGTGGAATGCATTATAGACTGGAGAGAGGTTGGAGATGATGCATTCCAATGTTTAGAGAGGTTGTATCTCCGTGGTTTGCCAAACTTGGAGAAGGTATTCGATGGTGTAGCGTCTCAGCCTAACACGCGCCTTCAAAACGTAAGAACTATACAACTTAACGATTGTCACAAGTTAAGGTGTCTCTTCTCTTCTAATATGGTAGAATATCTACATCAATTACAAGAGCTTTTTGTATGGGATTGTTCCGAAATGGAGGAGATTATAGAAGGCGACATGCTTCCTCATAATTCATTCCCAAGATTATGCTTCCTATCTTTAGGAGGCTTATCCAAATTAGTAAGCATTTGTGGCCAGCGACTTACTTTTAAATCTTTAGAAGAGATGAGAGTAAGTTCGTGTCCTAAGTTGAAGAAGCTCCCCCTCTTCTCCTCAAGCATCCTGGAAATAAAAGGAAAAATACAAGGCGAGAGAGAATGGTGGGAAGGATTAGAGTGGGAAGACGAGAACGCCAAGTCCCTCTGCTCCAGAATTTACGAAGTATCTTCCTCATAGAAAAGGTGAAGTAGATTTCTTTCATTAACTCATGTTTTAATTTGTGACAAATATCATCTGAATTTTTAAAATCTCACGATACTTTCATGGGAAATTGATAATGCGATATTATTATATATGATAATGGTGTGGGATTTTCAAAATCTTAAAATATTTTAATTTTTTCAAGTTATATGGCAAAATTTATTACTATAAAGGAATTTCTTTTATGCTGGCATAGTTAAAGTTCTAATTATTTATTAGTTTATAGTAACTGTTTTTTAATATTTCATTTTCAGGAATATTTTCCTGAATAACACTGCGAGAACATCATTAAGCTCTACAATCTCTCGAGATATTACAATGCCG
The DNA here is from genome assembly GCF_029962835.1 of Magnolia sinica. NCBI lineage: Eukaryota > Viridiplantae > Streptophyta > Magnoliopsida > Magnoliales > Magnoliaceae > Magnolia > Magnolia sinica. The sequence goes on along the minus strand of NC_080578.1, from coordinate 102,075,216 downwards.
CCAAACTCTTGAGAAGGTAATTTGTAAATATCTGTTTTATATTTATTTTGCAGTTATTGCTGTGTTTATTATTGCCTTTATTGGCAGTCACGCCCACTTACTTAGGTGGGCCCTATCCACACCGTACAATTTGGAGAGAACATTTTATGGCGTGAGCCAGAGAATGACTAAGATTCAAAGCTCCAGTGGACCCCACCACAGAAAGCAGTAAAGAGAGTGACGCCCACCATTAGGGCCTGTTTGGCCAGGTAGATTGGATGGTATTAGAGTGGATTGCACATATTTCAAGGTAATGATAGATGGTTTGTGGATTGGTGCAAGATCTATGGGATTGCTATATCATGGGATTGTAATATCCTGTCTGTTTGGCACGCCGGGCAATTTTGAACGGATTAAGGTGGATTGGATGGGATTTAAAGGTAATGATGGTGATGTCAGTGGATTGTCTTAAGATCCAGGGGATTGATATATCCCGGGATCAGGATCCCGTCTCTGTTTGGCATGCCTGGCCAATCCGGGATCTATCTTTCAATCCCTTCTAATCACTTCCACTCCCATCCAATCTGCCCGGCCAAACAGGCCCTTAAAAACTTTTACGAGCCACAAAAGTTTTCGATCAAGTAGATTTTTTTTTTTTTCACTTTTATTATGTCTTTTTTAACTTATTAAGGGGTTGGATCTCAAATAAACATCACAGTGGACCTTAGGAAGGTTTCAACGGTGGATGTCACTTTCTCCACCGTTTTCTGTAGTGGGGTCGATTACAGATTTTTATCTGCCTAATTATTTGACTCATGTCCTAACATGATCTCTCCAAATGGATGGACCGTGTGGATATAACACATTCATCATGGTGGGACCCACGTAACTTGGTGACGTCACTTCAGTAGCGATCTCGCTACTCAACCTAATCCGCGTCCTACGAAAGAAGTGGATTGCGTACCGAGTGACTCGGCATCCTTAGTGTACATAAACTCTGTGGGGTCCACCGTTATTTATTTATTTTATGCACTCTGATTCATCTGTGCTAACATATAATTTTAGTACTTGAACCCAAAACTGAATCATATCCATAGATCAAATGTACCACACTATAGGAAACAATGTGATTGAACCTCTACCATTGAAAAATTCTTGGAGGCCACAGAAGTTTTGGATCATGATGATGTTTGTGTTTTCTCTTCATCCATGTCTTTGTGATCTTATTAACAGGTTGGATGACAAATAAACATTACCATGGGCCCTAGAAAGGTTTCAACGGTGTAAATCAGCATTTCATGCCCTAGAAAAGTTTCAACAGTGTAAATCATTATTCCACACTGCTTCCTGTGGCATGGTCCACTTGATCTTTGGATTTACTTTAATTTTTGGATCAACCCCTAACAGGAAAAATGGATGGACAGTATGGATAAACCACATACATTCACAGGAGGGGGCCAACTGAGTTTACTGAGTAATGTAAAAGCGTACTGAGTAACTCAGTATCCAATCCGAATTCCCTGTAGAAGCACTCCTCACCGTTCACTTTTGCAGGAGGACTCAGGGCCCACTTTGTCGTATGTATTATATATCCATGCTATCAATCCATTTTTATAGCTCATTTTAGGGCATGATACCGAAATGGAAACATATCTATATCTTAGGTGGACCACATCATAGCCAACAGCGGTGATTGAATGTTCACCGTTAAAATATTTCTACTGCACATAGTACTGGTCAAACGTTACCCATGTTTACTTGCCATGGAAGTTGTTGATAAGGCCATTAGGACAAATGAATTTTTTATTTTTTTATTTTAAATATAACCTTATCCAAAATTTTTGTAGCCAAAAAAACTTTTAATAAACAATAATCCTAGATTTGTCATAGTTTTTTTCTTTCTTCATGATCGGCTGCCCCTGGTCCTTTTTTCCAAGGGGCAGCCAGAAGCGCTCCATTGTAAAGTTTCATATAAATATATGAAGCTCAGAAGGTATTTTGAATATATATATATATATATATATATATATCCTAGATTTCTGCTGTGCGGTCCACTTGAGATTTGGATCTGCTTCATTTTTAGGCTCTCATTCGAAACTGATCCACAAAGGTAGATGCAGAGCATGTATATGCAATACATACATCAAGGTGGGCCCCACAGTCAAGGTCGCCACCCAGCCAAGCTGCTCCCTACTTTTCCAGATCAAGTGTTTGTTGCCAACGCCCACTCTCAGCAGTGGCTTGTTGATGTTTTGGCTGCTCTGTCCGTCCCTTTTGGCTCCTTCATCTTAAGGCACGGTCTCAAAAATAAAACAAATGGTAGACTTAAGTGGACCACTTTATTAAAAACAGCGATGGTTGAACACTCACCACTAAAACTTTTTGGACAAGGCTAATATTTATTTTCCCCTTCATTAAAGCTTTAGAGGACTTATTAATCGGTTGTATTACAAATAAATATTATCATTAGCCCTAAAAAGGTTTCAATGGTGGGTGTTATTATCCACATTGTTTGTCGTGATCAGCTTTCAGCTTCGTTTGGAAAAAATAAAAATAAAAAAAAATAAAATTGGACAGCACAGACATAAAACACATCCATCATATTGGCCCATTGTACCTAACACATCAACGTATCATTAGGATAACTTCATGGTGCAGGGGCCTAACACCACCTATCCCTGTGATGAGACAGCACTGCTAGATTTTTTATTATTATTAATTTTTTTAACTGAACATTTAGATTTATATTAGTAGGCATCAACGTTGTACAAGAATTTTCGGCAGCACAAAGTAACTGGGGGTTTCAAATCTAGGAGTTTCCAATCCCATCCTTGAGGGGGTTGCAATCCATGGTGAAAGCTTCAATTATATTTAAAATCATTTCAATAGTTGCAGGTGTAACATGTGTGTCACTATATATTATTATTTTATTGGGCACATGGCTCACCAATGATGATCAGCACCGTCCAAGCATTGTCCATGTAAATCAATAATTAAAAATCGTTGGTTAGTCACTCAGACATGAACTTGTGCTTGTGGCCCATCCGAGACTCGAAATTTGAAGCATATATTTTAGTGGACTTATCACAACCATTGTATTAAAAATTACATATCTCACTAATTAGAGACATTAAAGTTAATTTAGTAATTAAATTCAAATCCCTTAAATATACCATTGACAGGTATTTTTGGATTAAAGTTGATTCACACTCCAGAGTGCCAAACACCCCGGGAGGATTGCAAATACAGGGGATTTCTAATCCTGGGAGTTCCGAATCCAGGGTGTTACAAATCCACGCTCCCAAACAGGCGCAAAACAAGATCTGCCGGAGAAGATCTACGGGAGAAGACAGAGCATCGCCTGCTACAATGAAAGCACCCTGAAAAATGCAACAACAAGATATCTGCTGGTGAAGACAGAGCACTGCCTGGGGCCCACATTAGCGAGTTTTCCTGACAACAAGATCTGCCGGAGAAGACAGTGCACTGCTGGATTTGATTGGCCATGTGTGCTGTCAAAGTCGAAGTGCGGATGCTGAAAAAGCTCTCTGACCCACCAGTACGTATGTGTTTTATTTATGCCCTTCATCCAAAAAAAATGAGGTAGATCTAAATATCGAGAGAGCCACACAAAGATTGATAGTTGTGGATAAAACACATACATTAGGTTGGGGTCCACTAACATCAGTAGTAACAGGTCACTATTAGTCCGAGTCCATTCGAAAGGGACTCGATTTCTTTGTGTTGATTGTAGTTTTAAGGACAAGATTTCTTGAGTTCGTTTGCTTGGAGAAAAAGAATCTGGTATTAGGAGTTTTGTTTGCTTAAGAGGATTGAATTTGGCATTTTGGGTTTTGTTTTTGGGAGGTTTTTAAAGGTGGTTGTCTGATAAAGGTGGGATTTTTGTCATCTTTTGGAGTGGGATTTCATGTTTCTACATCTGGATTTTATTCTTGGAAAATTTTGAGTGGGAAAAAGGTTGGAATTTTCAATTTTCAAAAGGGTAGTCTGATTGTGGTGGAATTTCTGGGATTTTTTATTTAAAAAAAAAAAAATTGGGGCAGCTTAATTTTTGCTGAGTGGTTTTTTATTATTGAGTTTTGAATGAAGAAGCTAAAAATTTATTCTTTTTTTGCTTTAGTTCTCATGGAAATGGTGGTTCTGGGGCAAGAATTTCAGGTGGGAGATTTTCTTGTTATGTTGCAGTTGTTTCTCATCTGGGCTTTTACTTTTGTGCTTATGTTGTTTTGTGTATGGAATTTCATGTAGAAATTGCTGGCGTTTGGGCTATGGTGATTATGGTGTATTATCTTTGACAGTGAGAAGAGGGTGAGAGGTTTTTGGAGTGGAAGAGAGGATGTAAAGGAGAGATTTCCTATTTTAGAAAGTCAGTTTGCTGGTTTTCGTATGGATGTAGAGTCCAATGCAAGCCTTCTCCTTCTGGAATAAACTACGAAGGTCAGTTTTGTATCTTGTTTTCTTTTTTTCCCTTCTCTTCATGCATTAATCTGTTTGCTACGTTTGTCTTGGCATAGCTTTAACAATGAATTATATATGCTTGTTCGGATTAGCTCGAATGTTTGGGAGTCTATTCTTTCCTCAATTCCTTTGTTCTTATCAGGTTATTGTGAGAGCTTGACAACCAATTCTTTGGAAGAAGTACAGGGCTAGACATAGAGATTCTGTTCACATGACACAAGTTCCTTTAACAAGTAGATCTGATATGTATGTGCACTAATAGATAACTCCTCAAAAAGAAATTGGGAACTCTACCCAATCCATGGTGCTCGTTGTTAAAGGGCACCAAAAGGCTTTCTATGGATTTTCTTGTTGACTTCTTCCATGCGTTAAATTTCCATACATTTTATAAGAACAAAAATGATGGTCATGTTGGGTTTTGGACTGCAGAATCACACAAAGATGGATCTAGGATAGCAATCCAAGAGCACCAAGCAAACACAAGATAACACAAAGATTTAACGTGGAAAACCCTTTCGGGAAAAAACCACGGCACAAAGCGACAGATCTTCACTATGAAAGCAGAAATGAAAAAGATGAAGGACTTACCAGACTTGAGCAATCTTCAAATCTCTCCCTTGCTCCACCCTTTTAGAAACCCTAGAACCCTTTTAGAAAGCCTTAGAATCCCTTAGAATACCTCTCAATCCTGTAATTTACACTCATATATATAGTTTTAGAAAGAATCCCAAACAAAATCGGAAAGAATCATAAACGAAATCGGAAACAAATCCCGCACTTTCACAGTTGCGCGAAAAATCTACACAGAATCTGATTAGATTTAAGACATCAAATACAACAGGTCATAACCTTTGTTTTTAAAGTATGAATGTATCAGACAGTTGAACTGGATTCAGAGCAATGCAGTAGCTATTCAGCAAATGCCAAGGGCATTACCAACAGCATTTGATAACAGATTTAATGGGGATGCATCATCATTAGTTCTATTTTAGAACTTAGAGAACCTGCGAACAAAGTGCTTGGAAGCTACAATGTTTTATGAGATTTGTAGCAGTTACAGGCCTGTTTTGGGGAGGGGGATCTCAGAGAGATCAGAGTTTGGGGCTGTTTCTAATTTTCTTTCTCCTAATCGAGCATGTGCTCAAGCAGACGGTATAAGCCCTTGTTTTGTTTGGCTGTGACTTGTGCTAGCTTGAGGCTGTTTCAGGTGTGTTTGGATGCAATATGAAATTGAATTGTAATATTCTAGTGACTCTACAAGAGTAGAAGCGTGGAAATGATTGAATTGTGGTTACCTCCCTTTGCACCATATTGAGAGATTGGCCTCCAAATCACAATGACATTCCTTTCAAGCTGAAAGGAATAAAAACCATAATTTGTGTGCTAGTTCCTTGTTATAAATTCTAAGAGACATCACCAATTTTTGTTGTTTCCTCTTGGCAAAAATAAAATTTCACAATTCAGTTCAACTATGTGTCCATCTAAGCCCATGGCATAGAGGAATTGAAATGCGATATGTGCGTGTTGGTGTGTATAGGTTTTACAGAAATCAAATAAAGCAGACACCCTCTGTATGAAGCCTATAGAAGGGAGACAACTTCATTTTGTAACTTGTAGAATATTATGAAGCCTCTAGCATGCAGAGAACTCATTTTCGTAATTTGTAGTGAATATTATTGAACTTGTGTCTGTTATTAATGGCAAATAATGAGCGGTTGTGTCCTAATAAGGTGTCCAACTTGTAGCTGCTGAGTGATTTATATAATAGAATTTAGTAGCTATGAGTTAAGCACTTGATTAGGTCGATGGCTCTTTCTATTTGCTGGCAAGCTTTGGACCTTTTTGGCAACCTCATTCATGATAACCGTAGGTTAAGACCTTTCCTTTCCTACGCTATTTTGCGCTTGTGTAAGTATAGTATGACAGGAAACATGCTACTGGGTTTAGAAAGATAACCCTTCACTCTAGGACTCTATTTTCTTATTTTATTTGTTATGCGTAAGTATTCACTGGCAGCTCTTGTGGTGATTGTTAACATCTAGTTCAGTAGCGTATTCTCCTTTATCATTTAACTAATGTATCCTATATGCCTATTTACCGGGTAACTGAATTTTTCTCTTTGTCGGTACCCTTTTCCAGTTAAGTTATGATTAGATGTTAATATTGTTTCTCAACTAACACTCAATAACATCCCTTTCTTTTTTTTACTATTTTTTATATGTTTTGTTTGTAGGAACCAGTGGATCACGTCTAAGTCTTTAAATGCTAATGGAATTACTCTTTTCAAATTATGAGAGGAAGGTGTCAAGTTACTTGGAAAATCAGACATGCACTATTTCAGCCCTGAGCATTCACCCTTGATTGAACTAGCTCAAAGGACATCCAATTGGGCTCTTGATGAGAAGATAAAATCAGGTAATTTTGAAAAAATATATTTTCTCCTCACTTCCTTGTGCTGACTGTAGCTTTAATAGCTTTAAGGACATGATTTCTCAAGATTGTTTGCTTTTGGGGAAAGAATTTGGCATTTTGAATTTTGTTTGCTTGGAGGATTGAATTTGGTATTTTGGGTTTTGTTTTTGGGAGAATTTTGAGGATGCTTGTATGATAAAGGTGGGACTTTTGTGATTTGGTAGGGTGAGATTTCATGATTCTGCATGTGGGATTTGTTCTCAAGAGGATTTTGAATGGAAAAAAAGGTGGGAAATTTGAATCATCAAATTGGTGGTGAAATGGTGGTTTGATTAGGGTGGAATTTCAGTGGTATTTTTTAAAAAAAAAATTTACAGCTGAGTTTTTGCTAAATTGTTTTTTATTGGGTTTTTAAATGAATAAGCTAAAAATCTCTTCTTTTTTGTTTTATTTATGGTGAAAATGGTGGTTCTAGTGTGAGAATTTTAGTTGGGAGATTTTCTTGTCGTGTTGAAATTGTTTCTCATTCGGCTTTTACTTTTGTGTTTGCGTTGGTTTTGTGTATGGAATTTCATGTGGAAATTACTGGCTTGTGGGTTATGGTGGTTTTGGTATATTATCTGTGACAGTGAGAAGAGGGTAAGAGATTTTCAGAGTGGAAGAAAGGATGGAAAGGAGAGATTTCCTATTTTGGGAACTAACTTTTCTTATTTTGGTATGGATGGAAAGCTCCAACGCAAACCTTCCCCTTCTGTCATAAACATTGAAGGTAAGTTGGGTTATCTTATTTTTTATTTTTAACTCCCTTTACGCATTATCTGTTTGCTAGGATTGTCTTGACATAGGTATAATAAGAAATTATATATGCTTGTTTGGATTGGCTTGAAATGATGAGGAGTTTGTTCTTTTGAGGTTTCTATGAGAATTTGACAGCCAATTCCATGGACAAAGTCATCGGCTAGATATAAAGATTTTTATCACCGGCCATAAGGTTCCATTTAACAACTGGCTCTGATGTGTATGTGCACCAATTAGGAACTCTACCCAATCCATGGTGCTAGTTGTTAAAGGGCACTACAAGGCTCTGTATGGATTTTCCTGTTGACTTCTTCCATATGCTAAATTTGTAAAAATTTTATAAGAAATAAAAAAATGATGGTCATAACCTTTGTTTTTAAACCCGGAATGTATCAGACAGTCGAACTGGATTGAGAGCAATGTAGCAGCTATTCAGCAAATGCTACCAGGAGCATTTTGTAACAGATTTGGTCGCCATCATCAGCTCTATTTTAGAACTTGGAGAAACTGCAAACGAAGTGCTTGAAAGCCCACAATGTATTACAAGATTTGGAGCAGTTACAGGCCTCTCAGATTTGTTCTCAGGTACCTGAATCACTGGATGTAAAATGCAGTGCATCTTCAACCATAAAAGTTAGGAGTATGAAACAAATCCATGAATTCGTTAAATATTCAAATTTCAGCAGTCAATGGAACAAAGAAAGAGGGTGTTCAGAAAGGAATGCATGTAGCCAATTGATACTTCTGTTGAGGAGACATTTGATACTTCAGAAAGGAATGCCTTAAAGTTCTGCATTAAAGTGATGAAAGAGATACTGCTTGAGTGCTTGACTATGGATGAACCTCAAACCATACCAAAGATACTGCATTAAAGTTCATACATGTATTTACTTTTGTGGATTTTCTGTTAGTCTTTTTTGGGTTGGAAGTGAGGTAAAGGGAATTATTTTAGCATGGGTGTGATGACAGTTCGAATTGTTGTTATGTATGTCCAAGTATAATATAATGACTGTTTGAGATGCGTATCAATTTCATATTCCTTGCATATCAATTATCACACCCTGCAAGAGTACCCAAGATTTTCTCTTCATACGCCAGACAGTGCGATCGCGAAATTGTTGATACAGAAATTTCAGCATTGCATTCGTAGGTGCATATACATTGTGATGAAAATTTCATTCAAAATCTAGATTTGTCAATCTTAATTCTTGCAGCAAGGTGAAGGGAATTTAGATTAATACAACAGCATGTATTCTGAAGTTTATTTGATTTTATTTTTTAAAATTTTTTTATTTGGTAAAATTCAATGATAGTTTAGTATAATGTGTTGCCAACATCTTGGTAGTACAACAAATGTGGTTGATGACTTGCTAACTTGCACATGGTCCCGTTAAGTCTGTAAAGGTAGCCTATTCATGTTTCTCTGTCAGCAATAGACAGCTAATATCTCAAGCCTAGGAAACTGTTGCTGGACTGCATCTCACAAGATCCCATTGTAAATACTGCCATTGTCATGCAGCTTGGTTGCCAACTCATGTTTCTCTCAGTGAATTCAATTTGCTTTATCACCATCCTATTGCCATTCAAATTCTTCAAATGCTCCGTCTTCTCACCAGATTTCTTCTTCAAGTTTTGAGACTGAAATTTTGTTCTAATCAATAAAATTATAAGTGGTGTGCTCCCACCTTTCTCCAGAAAAAAAAAAAAAAAAACAATCCTTGTAGATATGTGTCCTAAGTTAAAGAAGCTCCCCCTCTTGTGCTCTCACATACAAGAAATACAAAGAAAAGGCAAAAGAGAATGGTGGGAAGGATTAGAGTGGGAAGATAGACAACTCCAAATCCCTTTGCACCAGCATTTACAGGGAAAGAAGGTGGCCAAGCTGAAACAGACATCCTTCTTATTGGAACTGGGTGTGGTAGATTGCTTTCATTAGATTTTGCTTTAGAACATCAAAGCAATGTAAGTTAAGAGTGCTCCTAGTTGCATTGGGAGACTTGGAAAGTCCAATCTATTGATCTAGATTGTTCGTTAGGTCAAGTGCACATTTCATTAGTTCTCATGCAAGTTTCACACCCATTGAACAAATATTAGCCATTTGCTAATTGTTCTTTAATATGGACAGTCAAAATGATTGACACAAGAAATAAGTCCAATTAACAATTTAATCCATCTATTTATCAGGGCCCATCTTGGATCTTTTCTTCTTCTTCTACTTTTTTTTCAAATTCCAAAAGCAACTTAAATAAACGACTGTCATGGGCGGAGAAATCACTTCAGTCCCAATTAATAAATACACTAGGCCTGAGTTTCAGGCCTATTGCTGGGCATTTGTACGTTAGACTATCACCTCTAATTAAGTTCTACCAACCTCATGTAGTGTCGGTGGTAAACATGTATGAGATTTGGGTCATTCGTCAGTCAGGTTGCACGGTGGGTGTATCCTTGCCCCAATTAGACTTTTCCTCCACTCATCATAAATGTCACATTTGTTGGAGCAGTTAGACAAAAGGGACCGATGGTCCAGATTCAACATACGTTTGGCCCACCTGTTGAACAAGCTGGCACAACTACTAAAATTCAAAGGATTTTATAGTAAAAACGGAAACAAAAAGGACTTTTAAGTGTCGATTTGATGGAATCTCACAAATCCGGTGTGGGCACACCCGACATAGCAAATTGGTTGGTTAAAGTAGCTTTTCCTACCCAAAAATCGGATATGATATGTCAAAAAACTCATTCCGGTTTGTGAGGTACTACTGTTTTGAGGTTCTCACAATCCTGATCACTTCCGCCTTCGATCGGGCTTTCTCTTGTCTATCTTGACCATTAAAGTGTCTGCGACCCACTCTACATCAGTCTCCTCAACTTCAAAAGAACTCGTCCCACTTCAGTTCATGATACTCGGTTAGGTCCACAACGTGGAAAATACACGAGATCTCTATGTCATCCAGAAGATTAACAACATAAACCTTGTAGTTGATCTTTCCGAGGATATTCTAAATCCAATCTTCTTTTTCTTGAACTTATTATAAGTTACTGTCAAGATCCATCTTTGCATAAATGTACCATAACATAGTCATCCACTTCGAACACCTTTAATGGTGGGCATTTAATTACCACGATTTCCTGTAACATGTCTACTTGAGATTTGTATTTGCTTCTTTTCTTCTTTTTTTAAACCATTTTCTAAAATTAGCTGGTAAAATGGATGGACAGTGTGGAAATGCAACACATGCCTTGTGTGGCCACACGGTGGGAGACTTATCATTGAGTTGTTAGCCGGACTTACTCATTCCACGGCCGCGGTTTTTGAAAATAAAGGAACTGTGGCTGCGGTTTTCAAAGCCAAAGGAATGAGAGCGGATTGCATGTGTCACGGGCACAAAGGTGTACCTATCGATGGGGCTGTATGGGGCCACAAATGTCAATCTCAAATCCACTCCGTTCATCTGTTTTTAAATACCTAGGTTAAGAATCTAAAAATCAGGCATATACAAAACTTATGCGGGCCATACCACATGAAACAAGAGATTGAGCTCCTGGGGGTGATAGAAGTTTTATATCATGCTATACCACATGAAATAAGAGATTGAACTCTTGGGGGTAATAGAAGTTTTGTATCAGTGTGATATTTGTTCCTAAAGTTTATCTGAGTCGTAATAACCATATGAACAGTTTGGATGGCATATAAACATCATCGTCAACTCTAGAAGGTTTTAATGGAGGATGTTTCTGTTCCCATTGTTTCATTTGTGGTAGCCCACTTGAGATTTGGATTTGCCTAATTTTAGAATTTCGTATCCAATTGTGGTCTTTAAAAATGTATGGACGGAGTGGATTTGTTATGGACATCTATGTTGGACCCACAAAGCACCAGGCATAGGTATATATGGGGCACATGCAATCCACTCTCGAAATGGACTCAAGCAACCGAACCCGACCCTATATACTCTAGTATTTTTGTAATTTCATACCTTGCATGTATATTATCTGTATTAAAAAACCAAGAGGTCTACTCTAGCAAAGCAGTGTCCATTGATAGAAGTTAGGATTATTCAAATGATCTGATTTGGTGTGTCCCATAAATTGGGTTTAAGATTGGTTAATGTATGACTATTGTACAATTTGTAAGTGCCTGCATTATTATTATCATTATTATTATTTTTTATTAGCTTGTTAGTCCACAACACCTGTGTCAATTCACACTTCACTGTTAGCCACCCCCACTAGGGATTGGATACCAAGGCCTGTAAGTGCCTGCATATCAAAGTACAATTGGTGTATCAAATAACTTTCCTTATGGCATGTTTGCTAGGTGGGCTTAGACGGAATTGCATTTGTACTCATGCAAATTTCATCCAATGTTTGGGGAGGACGGGAAAGGTCGGGTTTAAGTGCGATAAAATTGCATTTGGTCCCATGCGAGATTTTCAGTGAATTTTAAAATCCATCACACGTAGGACCCACATTAATGCATGTGTTTTATCCATGCTATCCATCCATATACAGCCTTTACATGTGACATTCTAGTCATATATATGTATAAGTGACTGACATCCGTTGTGAATTTGATTTGTTGATTACAATTCCAATGTCCACCAAACTGGATTTTGTTTAATCTAGTGTTTTTCCCATGGCAAAAATTTTATACCAAACATGAAATTAAATAGCCCAAATACCATGGTATTTCTAGATATGCAATTATTGTGCAATAATAGTGTTAATTCTGTCTAATACAATTCCATACCATCTAATCCCATTGTGCTTGTAATAAATTGTAAATGTGTAATAATTATAAATTACAATACATAATACCTATAGACATGTATTTGATAAGGATTACTTGTCTTTAGATGGTTGTAGTAAAAGTGTAATGATAATATTTATACATTCCCAAGCTGTTAAATCAATAATAAAAATACAATAAAATCATTACAATGTCTTTGATTACAAATTCATTTACTTTTCTCCTAGTTATGGAGAGTTACATTTAGACAAAGCTTTGTGGGGTCCACCGTGATATATGTCAAACATCTATGCTATCCATCATCTACAAGATTATTTTAGAATGAGAGCACAAAAATAAGGCAGACCCAAGACTCAAGCGGGCCGCATCACAAGAATTTGCAGAGAAAAAACATACACCATTAGAACTATTTTGGGACCCACGAAAGGTTTGGATCAGGCTGTTGGTGTTTTCCCTCAACCTTATGAATGTGTTGAATGGCATATAGACGTCATGGTAGGCCCCAAGAAAGTCTCACGGGTGGGGGTTTTTACTAGGGCTTAATTATACTACGAAGCGGGGAAAAGATGTACAGATTGGATGCCATACAAATTCTGTGAGCCTACCGAGCTTTGTGTTACATTAACTCCCTCTTACACAACCTCGTAGCCCTTGCAGCTCCATACGGGCTCATGTTCCTGCCCCCGTCGCGATTTATGATGGAAGGTCCTTAGACCCAAATTGGGGGCCCACATGATGAAATCGTCCAATGATTTTGAACCGTCCATCTTCTTGATACTACTGTAAATAAGCTATCACCGCATAATCGACTTTTATTGATGATTCTACCGTCTGATTTTTTGAGTTGAATGCGAGCCACAGAAAATATCAATTTTCACCATTAGGCATTCATCTACAGATTGTTGTTATGGTCACAGTCATCCTTCGGTATAGGTTTCACACAGTGGGCCTTATGGCGTAGATTCCAAATAACATATACGGTTCAGATCATCGAACCGCTCAACACTGGCATTACAGCGTGGATTTCTCAACCCACAAACCCGACCAAACCCGAGACGGGTAAGGGTCGGAGATACGTTTGAGTGGGTCGGGCTCGGGTTGGGCCCCGATTGGATCGGGGAACGCTTTAACCTTACCTGAGGTCGATGCTCTGTGGGGTCCACAAATATTGTAGATGAAAAATCCACTCCGTACATCAGGTTAATACCATTATTTGAACGGTATATACAAAATATTAGATTATCGAAAAGCTCATGTGGATTCCACCAATGGGAACAATGTAAAAATGCTAGCCAAACTGCTAGTTCACACAGTGTGGCCCACCTGAGTTTTTTTTAGTCGGGATGAATTGTTTTTTATATCCTGGTGAGTTAGACCTGATTAACGGGTTTGATGAAGGATACAAAACATGAAGGTCTACACAACAAATGTATGGTCGGTATCCATGTGGTGTGGCTAATATGAGGTGTGCATATAGCTGATATTTTATTTTACCCCAAGAGCCACAATCAATCGTAGAACCTAAAATGAACTTGGATGTTTACGCCGTGTTCCAAGGATTACCAATGTCCCACGGCACGTGTGTTGCGTGTATACATAAACTGCCTTGTACACGCGTGTGCACCCAGCAAAGCCCTCTCCAGCACTCTTTCGCGCCGTTGTCCTCTCTCCTCCCGTGAGTTTCCTCTCTCTCTGCCCCGTCTCGGACGCGGATTTCCTGCGAAAGAAGTTCCTGCGCAAGTACATTGGGTGGGGCCCACTGCAATGTATGATAGAAATTCGTTCCGTCCATCGGTTTTGAGAGCTCATTTTAAGACGTGTGACCAAAAATTAGGTGGATACAAAACTCAAGTGGGTCACACCAGAGGGGAAATTGGGAAAAGAAATTCCCACCGTTGAAACCTTCTTGGACTCCATCTTAATGTTTATACGCTATCCAAACCGTTTATAATGTCATTCCGAATGTGATGAAGTGAAAACACCAAAAATATAGCTTGATATAGAACTTTTATGGCCAAAATAATGTTTCAACGGTTCTCACTGAATACCCAATGTTTCCTCTCGTGTGGCCCATATGAGTGTTATATAAATCTATTTTTGGGTATGACGATCTAAAATGATCTCTCAAAACGAATGGACGGGGTGGATTTTAGATAAACATCTCGGTGGGTCCCACGCAGCATCCTTGCGCAGGAACTTCCTGCGAAAGGCTTTCGCAGGGAACCCGCGTCCGCCCGTCTCGTTCTGCTGCCAGAGATCTGACCATCGATCTCATTCGCTCCGCTGTCTACAGACCAATCCCTCTTCCACCATCTCTCTTCATCGGAGAAGAATGTGAATCTATGCATGGTGTCCATGGTGGAAGGTGTGTGCGAGATCCGGTCGGTGTATCAGATGGACCCACCATGTACAAGTACTCAAGCTGGTGATCATCTATATGGTGGGTCCCACCTGCTACACTGATAGGATCTCCCAAATGTTCCAGTCTGGCACGTGGGGCCTCATGTAGAGCTGCTTGTGGGCAGCTGCAAGTGGGGGTTAGAAAACCTCCACTGTCTACAGCCACTCTCATTGATTTGAAAATGTAGTACTCCATATCCAAAAATCGAAATAGTTGTATGGAAATCAAAAAGTGTGGGTGTGAATATCAATTCCCATATGGTAATTGAGATGGGCATTTTCATCGTTTCAATCATCAGTAGGTTTTGGAGATTTGGTTAGGGTATGATTCAGGACGTGGATCGCATCCAACAGGTGACAGCATGCACCCCGTCCAGTGTCAAATAAAAAAGCACCATGTGGGCGTGTTTGATATGGCCCCCACAGTGAAAAGTATAGATTACCCTTCACGAAATGATGATTCTGCCTTTTTCAGTGTGGGCACCATGTCTGACAGATGTATGGGGCGCTTCTTCATTGGCACTGGATGGGGTGTGTGCTGGCACCTGTTGGACGCAATCTGTGTCCTATGATTTCATCATTTTTCACTAAATTCATAGCTAACCCATTTCATTGTTTGCTGTTTCTGACCATCAGGGCTCCTCATCCTCTCCCTCTGTTCTTTGACAAAGGTACTTGCATTATTGTTCCATTTATTTTTACTTTTTATTTGAATTTCTATAAATGATTTTTATTTGATTTTCCTTTTTTGCATTGTTTGGTGATTGTTAATATTCATGGTAGAGAAGAAAAGAGAGGAAAAGGGAATGGAGAGGAAAAAAGAAAGGGATAATAGACTATTTCCCTCTCACCCCTTAAGCTCTTATTTATAATGGAATTAACCCTAAACATCATACGCCATAGGACATCTATAGACTGCAGTAGAAACCAACATCACACAAATGCACAAAATCTCATTTACTCCCCCTTACGCTGTAGCATAGATATTGCACATGCCTAGCTTGCCCATAATATCCTGAAGATTAGAGGAACCATAAGCATTTCTCAGGACATCAACTAACTGATAGTTTGATTGGATAACTGAGTACACAATAACTTGGTTAAAATTTTCTCTAACAAAAAATGTAGTCAACCTCAATATGCTTGATTCTCTTGTGGATAACCAAATTAGAGGCTATGTGGGTCGTGGCTTGATTGTCATAATGTAAGGGAACATGACTAGGAATCAAGGTGTTCCGTATCCGTTATATTATGGTCGTAAAGGCCGATACATATAGGTAACGGCTATGACGGTTAGGCGATATGGGGGCAAAAAGGTGCAACTAGTTTTCTAAGACCGTATCAGCCGTTACGAGGGCTGTATAGGTCGTTATAGGGCATAACACTGTTACTCCCGTAATGGTCAAAAAATGGCCATTTTTTTCTATTTAAATTCATTTTTCTCCTTATTTTTCTACTTTTCTTATTCCAAAAACTTTTTAAGATTATTCTACAATATATTTCGATAACTTTTACCATATTTTTTAGGATTAAAACTGTAGATTGAAGCGATTTGGGCGAAAAGAAACTTCAATGGCCATTTTTTCAAAAAATAAAAAGTGGTATTTATACATTTTTATAAATTCCTAGTTATATTGCTCAATTGTGATGTGTAAATATTAGAGACATATAACCATGTTCACAAATTCACCAAAGAGTGGACCGTTATGCTATCATAAACATGTTCAAAACAAAAAATAATACATATTTGGAATATTTACATTATTTTGGATTTTCTAAATATTTTTTCAGATCTTTTCGACCATTTTTTTTTCCAACCATTACAGGGGTTGTAATGGTCATTACGCCAATACGGCTGATACCCGTATCAGTAACGGTGGTGACCGTTACGGCCATCGTTACCGATACGGAATACCTTGCTAGGAATACTGACCATACCCCATTTCCTGAAGAAGAGAATGAAGTCATATATAATTCACATGCAACATGAGCTATCGAATGATACTTTGCTTCAACAGAGGAGTGTGCCACCATAATCTATTTCTTACTCTTCCAAATTACTAAATTGCACCTAATCAACTCAACAGTACCCACTCATATTTAGGTGACTATGAGTATAATATAATAAATCCTTTTCCACAACAGCCTTCAAAGAGCGAGAACATGGCAGACAACCTCAGGATTGTAAAAGCATGGAGTCTGCATGAGTTGACTAGTCACATTTGACAACATAGGCAATTTCAGGATGAGTTAACAGGTAGTAAATAAGCATCCTACCAGATGACGCTGCATGCCCAGGTCATGAAGGACTGACTCCTGTTCATTAAGGTGGTGATTTATTTCAATAGGAGCATCCATAGGTTAATCACCTAGCATTCTTATATCTGCAAGAAGGTTAAGAATATTATTCCCTGTGAGATCAAAGATTTTTTTCTTTTTTTGAGGGACCTGACAACTGTGATTCCAGTGAAGTATTTTAAGGGCTGTATGATGGGGACATCAGAGGACCTACTCGGGTGTACTAGAGACGGAGACGACCACCCACATTCGCGCAACTTTTTTTATGGATGAGAGACGAGTTCTATATGGGGCCCAGCGAGTCATTTTGAAGACCCCACATGCATTGGACATGCATCAGGAAGACCCCACGTTGGGATGATGCATGTAAGCTCCTTAGAAGACCATTTTAGTCATAAGATTTTTATTTCGTGTCGATTCGACTATTGGATCTTGTCGATCGGGCCATCGGGCTGCCAAACCTTCTAGATCTGTGCCCCTTGGACTTTGATTTTGCTTCCTTTATGTTTTTTATTATTTTTAAGATTTATTCAATGGTTGAGATTGATAATAAGTATTTTGGTTTTCTTATTTTGGACAATGGACCATTTTACTTAAGTAATTGGCATGGTTGTAATTGTTTTGAATTTTTAATTATAAAAGCACACGGGGGTGGTTGCGGGAAGGAATTTTTCTCGTCGTGTTTTAGGGTTTGTAAGAAACCCTCACTTACATTTGAATTGTGGAAGAGTAGAGGCTTGTTTGGTGGTGGATTCTCCAAAGTGCATCCATCCTCTCTCTTCTTCAAAAAGGTATTCTTCTTCTTCTGTTGTCTTCATTCTTCCCCTTCTATTACAACATTCTTAACCCGTCAAAACTCTACTCATTCATCACTCTCTTTCTTTTCCTTTACCTAGATATGTGTGGACTTGCACGTGCACATGCACGCATGCATGTGCGTCCGTACAGGCAGTCACGTGTGGGCTCCCGTTTGAGGTTTTCCATCTTCGATTTTTCCCCAAACCTCCCTAATCCCTAGATCTTTTAAATCCCTAAAAAACCACAATCCTCAATTTCCATTCATGAACCCAAAACCCTAATGAAAATCTGAATTTTTGTGAAACTTTCCCCAAATAAGAATTTTGATTGCATCATCGTTTATCCACGTGGTTGTTGTACAACCCACGCTGTATTGGAAGTCCCTACTTCCAAGTGGGCCATTCTTGAATTATTTTATATTTTCGTGCACCGCGTATGTGATAACCTATGACCTTCATGTTATAAATCTAATTTTCGAATGTATTATGTGGTTATGTTTGATTTTACATGTTGATTGCTGAAATTAATGTGTAAATTGATCTCTCATTTTGCATCCTAGGGTAGTTTCTATCATCTTACATCACCGTAAGTCCTTAATATTGAATGTACTAGCCAAGGACACACTATCCATCTCCAAATCATTGTCACTTGTGAGAATAATACCATTGATGTATGTAAGTCCTTAATATTGAATGTATTGGCCAAGGACACACTATCCATCTCCAAATCATTGTCACTTGTGAGAACAATACCATTGATGTACGCAATCAGGATGCATGTAGAGTCACCATCTCGGTTTATAAATACATTCTCCTAAAAAACCAATCTGTTATATAGTGATACTGAACTTCTTAAACCATGCTCTAGGTGGTTGTTTTAGACTATAAATTTCTTTATTCAATTTGTACACCTTCCCTTTCTTTCCTAGTGGGTGGAACTTAGGATGCAGGAACATATATAGGTCTTCTTGAAGTTCTCGTAAAGAAACACATTCTTCTCATTTAGCTAATGAAGAGGTCGATTGTGAAATACAACGATTGATGGGAGAATTCACATAGTTTAACTTCACTACATGAGCAAATGTTTCTTGATAGTCCACTTGATACTGTTGGGTGAATTATTTGCCACTAGTCTAGCTATGTATCTTGCAAACAGGCATCATGCCTATGCATGAGGTGTACACCTATTTGTAGCCAACAACATGCTTTTACGGTGGTAGCTCGACCAAATCTCATATCTCATGGCTCTCAAAGGTTGTCATTTCTTCCATCATAGCTGCGTTCTCATAAACAGCCAGAGCTTTGCAACTTTAGGAATGGAAACAGAGTATGCGTAAGAAATATATGCCTTAAAGGAAGGAGAGAGAGGATGCAAAAGTACTAATTGAATGCGAAGTAAATGACTGCTTTTCTTTCTAATGAGCAATTGGTAACTTGAAGGAGTGAAGGAAACGGAATTGGAGGATAGATGATGGTCATTAATAATCTATAAGGGCTTAGCATTGTCTTACCTTTGGGTGTACACCTTCATATGCTTCTCTACAGGCTTGGCCTATTCATGAACAGGACTCACTGGACAATCCATGATCATGTGAAGAGGGATTCATCATTATGAGTGGAGGTAATGGTAGTGGCCTATGACGAGAAGTTACATTATCAAAGAAGATAACGTCTTTAGAGTTACATTATCAAAGAAGGTCACATCTTTAGAAATATACCTTTTCCTAGTCATTGGACAATAACACATATACCCCTTTTGAGTGCTTTATCGCTCTAAGAAAACACATTTTGCGGCTTGAATCCCAACTTTTTTTTTTCTACCTTTCAAAAAGAAAAAAAAAACCTACTTAATTTTCTATTTCAAAAGCTTTAGAGGATAAAGAGAGATTATATTTCAAAACCTTTAGAGGATAACTATTTTCAAGAATAGGAGTATGCATCCTATTAATCATATAGGATGTAGTGAGAACCAATGTTTTAAATATCGACGATATCGGCCGATATATCCCACGCTATATCTTGTATCCCACTAGTGCGATATGAAATGCACAAGTAGTGCGATATATCCCACATGTTCAGTCTGGTGAGCATTTTCGAATTTCAGTCCTTTTATTTTCTGTAAATCATGTTAAATTAGTGTCAAATTGTTACGAATCCATGATTTTTCATGTTTTGCATGAAAAATCATGAATTGGGAGCTTCAATTTCGAGATTTGGAGGAGATGGGCCAAGTTGTAGAAAATTGAAAAAATTAAAATTTCCTAATTTCTTGCAAATCATTTGCTATCTTTGTGTCCAAACATCAAATCAAACATTTGTGTAACCTAATCCAGTGATTCTTCTTTTGCTTTTGAGTGTATTGCTTGTGTTTCCATACGTTTTCTTACATTTATAAATTATATGAATAGACATTGAATATACTTGCATCAATTCAGTTAGATAACGCATAGATTAGGACCCCAATACAAAGAAAACCTATTATGTATATTTGTTTTTTGTAATGTTTTAATTTATAAATGTGTATTGATGCCTTTTTTAATAATCACCGAAGTTTCATTGAAAAATTCAACCAATTTCCCTATGTTTCCCAATGTTTCCAACAACAGCGATACATTCCACGACACAACCGATATATCCCATGCGATAACCGATACATATCCGTATCCCAAGAATGCATACGTAACACGATACCGATATTTCGAACACTGGTGAGAACTACCTCATCCCAATAGATTTTAGGAACCAACATTCCTATCATGATGAATTTAGTAACCTCTAGAAGGTTGGTGATTTTTCAGCATGATGACACCATTTTGTCATGGTGTATATGCATAAGAATTTTGGAATTCTGCACCATGCTCAGCAAAGAAATTTGGCAAGTCATGAGTAGATATTCCTTAGCACACTAATAAAAAAATTTAGTGCTGAACTGAGTAAGACCATCTCATGTAACATTTTGAAAATGGAAGGAGCCTCATTTCTATGTTTCATTAGATAAACCATGTAAATTTGAGTAATCACCAATAAACAAAATAAAATATTTGCAACAAAAAACAAATGTAATTGGGGAAGTCCTTCACTCTGCAAAATGAATTAGATTGAAGGAACTGGAACATCTACTATTATTATTATTTTGAAAGATGAACTATATTGAAAGAGCCCAAAAAACTTAGCAGAAAACAAAAAACAAAGAAAAAGACCAAAAATACAACAAACCAACCCCCCTGGGTTCGGATTCCCAATCCCTTATTAACAAGAACAACCTACTAACCCCTCTATTTCATGCCAAGACAAAACTAACTCCCCCATGGAGGATGGCAATCACCCAAGACACTAAAAGCAAAAAGGATACTCTCCCACACCCCTACAGCAAAAGAGCCCCGCAGATTCTTCATTCTTCATACATGAGGCAAACATTGGGCAAAGCCAACCCTCTCTTGTGAAGATTATCTACGATGAGCTATTTTTGCTTGTGAGCCAAGAAAAAGCCACGACCCTTGAAGGGGGCCATATTTCCAGATAAAGGCTGTATGAGAATACCTAGCCTCTGGACCTGTCCCACAGATCACATTTTGGATAAATTGCATCATGAATACACCTGATTTATCCCTTAACTAGATAGGAACATCCAGGAAATTTGAATCAGGCTGAATGGCTTCCAAAAGAGAAAGCAAACTCAAAAGCTCCTCCATCTCTGAATCAGCCAAGTTATGCGACAAGGGGGGAGCCATGAACCTCCAGCACCCTAGGGGATGAAACAATCTGCAACTGATATAGATTGATTTGGGCAAATCCTTGCAATGAGAGGGAAATGGGATCTAACGGTAGAATCGCCTAACCAAATGTCATCCCAGAATCTCACCTTGACCCCGCCGCCAACTGAAAAACCAATCTTGGGAAGGGCTTTGCTTACCAATTGAGCAATGGACTTCTAACAGTAGAAGTCTTATACAATGAAGAATCCTTGGTCCATCTGCCCAAGCTTTAGACTTAGCATCAGGGGGCGTATCAACTAGGCGAAAAAAAAGAGGAAAAGATATGGATGGACATCGTGTATCGGTGTTAGACCATATCGGCCCATATGACATTTTTTTAAAGCCAAAGAATTAAGGAGAAATATCGGGAAAAGGGGAAAAAGATAAACAATGAGATATTCAAGAAGCTACCTTTTTGTTTTTTGTATTTTGGACATGCATGCAATGATGCATCTGACCTTTCTTTGATAAGAATGTTGTCTGTCAGCTTGATCTATTGAATTTGAAAGTCAACCAAATTGGCTATAATTGAACCCAAATCAGACCTGAATCGGTGAATTAGGTCTTCTTTTCCTGTAAAGTAACAGTACTTAGGATTGAACCCTAAATCACTCACACACACTACACTATCTCTACCAGCTCTTCTAGCGGCCCATTACATTTAAATACAAGTATACAACAAAAGATGATTAGAACACACACACAAACAAACAAACAAAAAAAAGTGATGGGTTATGCTTTTTTAAAATTTTCCCAAAAATGTTTTATTCCACTTTGATTTGTTGAATCCTACTCAAATATTTTATTATGATCCCCAAAATATTCTTGAATCTAATCTAAAATGACTTTTTGGCTTTGTCAATGGTTTAAATGAAAAGGGAGAAAACTGGAAAAATATTGATTTTTTTTTTCAAATTTGGGCCTTTATGGTCATATTGGTCTTGTATCGGTGCCGATATGCCCCATATATGCTGATGCGTGCCATTTTTTTTTATATAACTTGGGCCAATGCTGCCTCATTTCACGTATCCTATTGAGCCAATACGGTTACAATACGCTTGTATCAGCTAGTTTTTGGATATTTCAATCCATGATTCTTGGGCTATAGATAATCTAACAGGTTTCCCAGCTACTAGCAGCATGCTCCCCATTTTTTAGTATTTCTTGGTTGATTTTAGTGGAAGAAGAAGAGAAACAAGAGAGTAAGCAATGGAAAAGTACAATGGAAACTTTGAAGAGGTGGGAGTGGTTGGAGGGGAAGAGATGTGGAGAAAGGAATTGAGAGACAATGTCATGGGGCTGTTGCCTTTTAAAGAGATGCATTTTTCTGCTAATGTTGGTTGCCTCCCTATTACATGAGAGTCTTTAAGACATTTCAAATGTAATGGTCCTCAGATCATGTTAGCTATAATATATTTTAATAATTTATTTATTTTAATTATTATTATTCTTCAAATTTCAATAAAACAACATTGCCTGAACCAATGTGTGTTTTACATGTAAATTAGGATCATCCAAGTTTCCCCATTTCAGGTAGTCATAACAGGCTCTGAAACAAACTTTGTTTTACATGATTTAGTGTGCCATGTTCACACAATTTGCAGCCCATGTTACATTCTTGCTGCTCATTTTTCCATACAATTCAGCAACGTATGTTTACACTTTTTAGATGCTCATGGTTTCAGTGCTATTGTATTGTGAATCTAGTTAAAAAGCTATACCTTGCGTTTGGACTGATTTTCATTGAACCGAATATGGTTTGGACTAAGTGCAATTTGGACTGAAAATTGTTGGAGCTGTGGCATGGTCCATAACATTGTGTGCTTTTACATGTAAATTAGAATCATCCAAGTTTCCCCATTTCAGGTGGTCATAACAGGCTGTGAAAACGAACTCTGTTTTACATAATTTAGTATGCCATGTTTACACAATTTGCAGCCCCTGTTTACATGCTTGTTGGGCATTTTTCATATATGCTTACACTTTTTAAAAGCTCATAGTTTCAGTGGTACTAGTGTGGTCTACAAGACTTTGTATTGTCAATCTAGTTAAAAAGATGTACCTTGCATCTAGATTCATTTTCATTGAACTGATTATGGCTTTAACAAATTGCAATTTCGACTGATTATTATTTGGACTGAAAATTGTTGGGATTGTTGTACGGTCCATGATGCGAGATCGATTCCCCTCCCTGTGCTTTACCCAATGCACGTGGTTTGCGGGTGATTGCGTGCATCTGCAGGGATTAGTCGCCCCTTAGAAGGGGCAGGGGCACCCTGTTGTCATTATAAAAAAATGTTGCATGGTCCATAATCCATGTTTCCATGATTCGCAACTCCTTTTTTGTACATATCAGCAACCTGTGCTTACATGATTTAGCAGATCATTTTCACATGATTTTTGCAGCCACGTTCATGGTCTTCCTGCCGTGTTCCCACAAATTTTCAGCCAATGTTGACATGGCTCAACCTATCCAAGTTGGACATGAACATGTGTCGGTGCTAGACATGGATACAAGGTGTTAGATATTCCTTAGGAAACCTTAGTGCCACCAGCTCCATTTGCATGTAGTGATATTAAAAACTGTTTTATATTACAAATTTCAGGGGCCATTTGGGTAGTGGGTGAATACTATAGTGTGTCCCTGCCATAAACTGATGTGAAGAAAATATTCATCATCATCTAACCTTTATCTCAACTACTTGGGATCAGTTGTCATGAAAGAAATTGTTCATCTTATACGATGTTCGAAATATCGGTATGCCGTTATGTATCGCACCATTGGGATACAGATACATATCGGTTATCACATGGGATATATCGGTTGTATAATGTAATGTATCGATGTTGTTGGAAACATGGGGAAACATTGGGAAATTGGTCAAATTTTTCAATGAAACTTTGGTGATTGTTAAAAAAAGACATCAATACACACTTATAAATCAAAACATTACAAAAAACAAGTGCATATAATAGGTTTTCTTTGTATGGGGTCCTAATCTATGCGTTGTCTAATTGAATTTATGCAAGTGTATTCAAAGTCTATTCATATAATTTATAAATGTAAGAAGACGTATGGGAACACAAGCAATACATTTAAAAGCAAAAGAAGAATCACTAGATCAAGTTACATACATGTTTAATTTTATGTTTGGACACAGACTGCAACCGATTTGCGAGAAATTAGGAAATTTTGATTTTTTTTTTTTTCAAATTTCCGCAACTCAGCCCATCTCCAAATCTCAAAATTGAAGCTCCTAATCCATGATTGGATTTGTAACAATTTGAGACTAATTTACAGAAGATTAAAAAAAAGGGTCGAAAATTGAAAATGCTCACCGGATTGAACATGTGGGATATATCACACTACTTATGCGTTTCGTATCACACAGGTGGGATATAAGATATATCGTGGGATATATCGGCTGATATCGTCGATATTTAAAACACTAATCTTATATACTATATGTATGGCATGTCCGACGCATGGAGCAAGGAGGGGATAAAAAGAAAAAGGGGAGATAAATTTGGAGAGAACCCAAGTTTGTGGGACCCACCATGTTTTAAGTATAAAATCTACTCCGCTCATTAGGTTTTATACTTGATGTTAGGTCTTGAGGTAAAAAATCAGCTATATCCACAACTCAAATGGGCCACACCATATGGAACAGCTTGAATTGGATGGCGACCATAGGTTTGTGTGTGAGATACCATGCGGTATATCTTTCATCAAACTGTTAATCAGGTCTAACTCACTGGATGAAGAGAAGATACACAAATTAGCCTGTTAAAAAGCTCAAGTGAGCCATGTCTTGTGAACTTAGTGGTTTTGGGAGCAATTTTACATTCTTCCCATTGGTGTGCTCGATATGAGTATTTTGTCGGGCTGATATTTTGTATGTAGTTTTCACCTGATGGACAGAATGGATTTTACATGTATGCCATGGTGGACCCCACAGCGCTGCACAATCTCCTCTTCTTTTGGGCTACATGCGGACAAAAGTCATTGCGGGCTACCTGCATTAAAAGAAGTAAAGGAAGCTGGTTGAATCTTAACTGTTGAGTGGCATTTGCGGGCCAAATCTTAACCACATGCAGTTGCATGCACATTTGTGAATTTCCTAAAATGCCCACAACTTAATTTAAAATGTCTTTTCATGTCACTTAAAGGTACAAAGTTCTCCGCTGTTGGAAACTAATTGCGGGGACAAATATGTTCCCCACCATTTGCATTATAGTGTGGATATAACTTGCTTTTTCTGTGAAGCGGTGGATAAGCCTTCCATGCATTCAGGAGTTCCTCTGTTTGCAGTCTCCTTTCTTGTTTCTACCTCCTTTAATAAAGTCAGCATTGTTGATGAAAAAACTTGCTGTTCAGTAAAAACTTGGTTTCGTCCGGTATTTCAAACCATGGCTCCTATAGGTCTCTCTCCAGAAGGAAACGGGCCTTTTGTCACATCTCCAACACGATGATGGAAATACTCCTGCAGGGCTTGTCTTTAAATACTTGTATGAGACCGGTGGTTTTCTTCCACAATTGGTAAGTATTAGAATTGTTCATGTAGTTGGGTGGCACTCAATTGGTATAGCCTCGCTCCTAGGTAGATATAGAGTGAAGATGGATTCTCAAGCTAGGTTAGGAAGCAAGCTGATATTTTCCAGTGACCATCTTGGAACATTTTCTAGTTGAACATGGACTGTCATTATGTCTCTCTTCTTACCTGTCTATCTCAAGGCTACATATTCAGAGGACGGGACTCATTGGCGGGATGCAACAGCCGAATGGTCTACATTGCTAAACCATGGGCAACACTACTCAGAATTGAAAACCTGCATTTACTGAATTGAAAATCTTCTATCTGCTGTCTCCCATTCGCATAAAAAGGAACTCATGGCCCATTTCTCTCCCTTCCTAAAGGATATCCCTTCGAACTCTCTCTAGTTCTTCTATAATTGATTTCGTGATCTTGAACAACAACATGGAACAGGTTTGGAGGCTAGAGGGAGCAAACTTCATTAATGTTTGATGCAAGCAAGCCTCAAGCAATATGTGTGCACTCACTTGATAACACGTGGTTGTGTATGCACTATGCAGTCAACGTTAGGAGTGTTTTTGTTCATTTATGTTTCTTGCATGTGCATGTGTGAACCGAGTAAGGAAACCGGTACGGTGTTTGTAAATATGGTCATTTTCTAAAAATATGTTTCTTGTATGTTTGTAAACTGGTATGTGTGTGTGTGGGTGGGTGGGTGCATGGGGGAGGGAGGAAGCAGGTTCTGTGAGAGCATTCTTTACACAGTAGAAGCTGTTGAGAGTGGGGGTTATATGATGATCTCTAGCTATTGTCTAGAGGACTGTTGACTTCTGCAATCTCGTGTCTTTTACAATCCGCATGTGCTTGATTCTTATCGCCATTCTCTGATTATCTTTAAACCTCTAAATCTGGTTCCTTTCTTTTTGGCCACTGCCATTCAATCTTAGTCCTTTGGGTGCATTAATGTAGATTGGTCTCCAAGTTACAGGCATTGTGTTTTCAACATCCTCAATTTTTTCTCTACCCTCTGATGATTCATCCTGAAGGGAATTGGAAGGAATTTCAGCCCCTAAATCTAGGAAGTAAGGCCCTACATGCTAGCCTAATTTGAACCTAGGGAAACCCATTTTTGTTCAATGCCTCATATTGAGTTTGTATCCCTGTTTGCAGTGTTCGAAATATCGGTATCGCACAATGTATCGCACCCTTGGGATATAGATACGTATCAGTTATCGCACGGGATATATCATTTGTATCGCATAGTTTATCGCACTTTTTGGGAAACATGGGGAAACATTGGGAAAATGGTTGAATTTTTCAATGAAACTTTGGGGATTGTTAAAAAGGCCCTTAATACACACTTTTAAATCATAACATCTCAAAAAAAAGATGCACATAATAAATTTCCTTTGTATAGGGTCCTAAGTTATGCGGTGTTTAACTGAACTAATGCAACTATATTTAAATTGAATGCATGATATTTATAAATATATCATAGTCATGTATAAAAACACAACCAATTCATTGAAAAACAAAATAAGAACTGAAGAAGTAAAATTTGATAAATATACATATCAATGATGGGGACTAGTTGTGGTCTAGACCCACATAGAGTTGCATGGTGGCTCGTAATCGTCATCTCCATCTCGACGGGGCTAGGCATAGTACTGTTGCTCCACAATTCGACAATATTGTGCCCAAGTCATAGTAGAGTGGTACCAATTAAGATACTCCCTGACATAACGCTGGTATTCATCCTCTCCGAACTGAATCAATACGCCCATTCGTGGGTACTGTGTAATCGTCACAGTCTGTAACTGATATGGATCTGGGAAGGGCACATATGAAGCTCCTTGGTATCCATATTGTTGGTCATATCCATACTGCTGCTCATATCCTTGCCCATATGCAGAAGTGAACTCCTGACCAGGGTTGAAAAATGATGTGCCGTAACTGCTGGAGTCACTCATCGCATATCCACTAGGTCCATATCCATGCCCATACTGTGGCACAGAACTCGAGCTACTCTCTAGTGTTTGTGATCCAGATTCATGTTGTGGCCTATAACTCGAGCTCCCCTCCCTCGTCTGTGATCCAAATCTAGAGCCACCTCGCTTGCTACGAATGCTTGTCCCTCATGCATTTTGCTAGCAGCTCCTCAAAATCTGAAAGTATATGAGTCTTCTTTTTCTATAGTAGCTTTTGACGCGTGTACGTTTTATTGTAAACAAGACAAGATCGTGGTTCTCCTGGACGAGAACCATGGTTAGGGTCCTGCGTGGAATGATCGAAATCCTCCTCCCTGGTAAAAGGGCTAAGAGGCCTCTTATCCTGATTCCCACCCGTGTTGCCACCATCCCCGTTACCACCACCACCACCATCATCATCATCCTTACTGTCATCAGAGTCATCGTCACCCTTATCACTGCCATCATCATCACCGGACTGATTTCCCGCATCACTCTGACTCAGTCTCGGTGTCAGACAATGTTTCCCCGCCACGTGTCCCGCGTGATAGTGACTGTCGCGGGCTGCCCTCCGGACTCCTCGTTAATGGGTCGAATGCCTCATCAGGAGACCTCTGCTGCTCCACATGTTTGTCAACATCAATCCCTTGTGTCTCTGCTTCTGCCGCAATATGTGGCTCTGGTCGCCCATCCGAGGTATCTAAGTCATCCGACCTAACCCACTGGTAAACTAGGTCATCCTCCGCATCCTCAGCATATGCATGCTGTCCGACCGTCATCAGGTCCAGTGGGTCTTCTTGTGCTTTTCTTCTTCCTTCCGAGCGGAGCAACCTCTCCCGTAACTTCATATTGTAGTGACAATACACTAGCTTCTGAAGCCTCTCATACCCTATTCTATTACGTTTATTTGTATGTATGAGGGAGAATGTACTCCAATTCCTTTCACAGGGTGACGAGGACACCGTCTGTGCAAGCACACGGACGGCCAGTCGTTGTAAAACCTCACAGTCAGTCCCATACATGGACCACCATTCACCTGCATATCATAAGATTCTTTCATTATCCTAGATTTTCCAAAATAATATAAAAGTTAAGTTTACTATAGTGACTCACATGGCATCATGGCGTTCCTTGACTTCACTGCAGGGTGACACCCAAACATCCCAACTGCGTCTCGGAATTTAACAATCTGTTGATGGCGTATAGCAACTAGAATAAGTATTTAATGATTGAGATGAAGATAAGGAGAATGTAAGTGTGGAACATATTTACCTCACTACCAAAGGTGCCTTTCCCCGGACAGTCGGGGAATAAGTGATCGTACACCTCATGCACAACCCTCTTTAATGAATTATCTTCGAAGAGGTTCCGGCTATAGTGGTATTTGGGATTTAGGAAATACGCTGAAAACCAACATATACACATTAGTACAACCCTCATTTATTATTGCATATGAGAAAAAAATTCATATAGGTACTTACCAGCCTGATGTAGTGGGTGAGAAAGCGTCCTTTCCCAACGATCGTCTATTATTGCATGCACCCACTTATATGCATTGGGAGCTTTAACCATGATGGCCTCTTTCATCAGCTGTATAGACGGATACAACAACCCCATCGACGGATTTGTCTCATTGTCCACCATCCTCAACACCACATAAATAGGCTCTATAATACCTATAACACCACGCACTTTATCCCAAAATGAATTTCCTAGCACCAGCTCCTCAATTCTATAGATTACTTTCGTCAATCTCTTTTTCCATTCTACGTAATCATGAGAGGCGAAAAGCTCTCGTAACCCCTGTTTGTGTTTAAGAAGGCTACTTAAGGCGATATAATTTGTGGCGAACCGCGTCGCTCCGGGGCGCATTATATCCCCACCACACCTCTCGCGCATTGCGGCTAATAACCAGCTGTGGTTGTATACAAAGTTTGTGATAAATCGTGCATCAGTAATTACAGTCTTCACCGACGGCCTATCCCCGATCCCCTCCAGCATGAGATCGATGCAATGGGCTGCGCAGGGGGTCCAATACATATGATACTTGCTCTGAATATCCTTCCCCGCCTTAACAAATGCACTCCCATTATTCGTAACAAACTGCACAATATTTCTCCTCCCAACATCTTGCATGACGTTGTGCATTAGTTTGTAAATGTAGTTAGAATCCTTGATCTTACTACTCGCATCTATACTCTTTAGGAATACCGCTCGTCCCCTGGAATAGACCATAAAATTTATAATCGACATCTTCGTCGGTCCGGTCCAACCGTCACACATGACGGTACAGCCGTACATCTCCCATGACTGCCGATACGAATCAACGTATGTCTTCATTTCTGCATGTTCATCATCCAAGTATTTTCCCATGATCTGTGCGGGTGTGGACGGCTGCACACCCTCACCCCCACGCTGCACTTCACTTGTCATATTTTTGAAGTGCGGGCTTGCAACGGCATTTGCGGGGATTTGATCGTATATAAAAAATTTTGCTATAAATTTTTCAACTTTTTTCCTCACATCCCCTCCACTAAGCATCTCCTTTATTTTCTTTTGTGTCCCTCCTGCCTCTTTGTACATCCTCGGATCTGAAAGTAGATCCGGCACCCGCATGCTACTACTCCTGTCCATGCCCCATATTCCTCCCCGCCTACTACCCTCCCCCAATCCACCCCTAACACTCTCCCCTGCTCCACTCCCCCCACCACGCTCATGGATAGACCCCTCAAATCTAGGCCTACTTATGTCTCACCTCCTATTCTGATCCCTCTCCCACTAATCCCGTATGGACTCTTGAATTGCGCGTCTGTATTCGAGATCATCATCATTATCGAGATCCACTACATCATCCTCACCTGCATATGGTGGCCGCCCCAACTCCTCCCTAATCTTCCTCTCCCGCGCATGTCGTTCATCTTTTGACTTCATATTTTTTTTTAATATGGTTTTCATCTGTTCTCGTACATCCTTTGGGCACTTAGGGCAATCCACAACATTGCGATACCCTCCTGCTAAATGCTCCTTTAGGCGGGTTACCCCACCACTTCTCGATACATGGCCACATAAATCACAATACTCCTGAATCGATTATCAGGAATGGGCCGACCGTACGTCCACCCTATATCAGGTTGTCTCCCTCCTCTTCCTCCCGACATATTTTACCTATAAAATAATATTTTATCTATCCATTGAGATTGGATAGAGTCAAAATCAGATAGATCCACCACTCAGATGGGCCACACCACATGGAATAATGAGATTTGATGCCAACAATAAGTTAATAATTAGGGGTCATCCAATTAGTGGTCATCATTTGAACACTAATTAGACTGAGTGTACGCTGCCCATTAGATCTAGACCATCCATTGTGTGGCTATATACACCATCTAGATCATGCCTATGTGTTGCCCATCAGATGTGAACTATCCATATAGCTGCACAAGCAATCTGGATTGTGTACTGAGTAAACTCAGTTGGGCCCACTGTTAATGTATGTGATTTATCCACACCGTCCATCCATTTTTACTGATAATTTTAGGGGTTGATACCAAAATTGAAGTAAATCCAAAGCTCAAGTGGACCATTACACAGGAAACAATGTGGAATAATGATTTCCACCGTTGAAACCTTCCTAGGGTCGTAATTAATTTTTATTTGTCATCCAACCTGTTCATAAGATCACAAAGTCATGGATGAAGAGAAAATAGAAACATCAGCTTGATCCAAAACTTCTTTGGCCTCCAAAAACATTTTCTATGGTAGAGGTTCAATCATACTGTTGCCTGTAGTGTGGTCCACTTGAGATTTTAATTTGCTTCATTTTTGGAATATAGTCCTAAAATTATTTGTTAACATGGATTAACGGAGTGGATAAAATAAATAAATAACAGTGGACCCCACATAGTTTACTCAGTATGCTAAGGGTACTGAGTTACTCAGTACGCAATCCGCTTCCTTACAAAAGTGACGTGACCAAGTTCTGTGGGACCCGCCATGATATATTTGTTGTATCCGCACTGTTCATTCATTTGAAGATATCAATTTAGGGCAGGACCAAAAGAATGAGTCAAATCCAAGCCTCAAATGGACCCCACCATAGAACACAGTGGAGAGAGTGACGTCCACCATTAAAATCTCCTAAAGCCCAGAAAACAGTGGATCTAACTCATTCTTTGTCTCATGCCTTAAAATGATATATGTAAGTGTATGGACGGTGTAGATACAACACATACATCTTGGTGGGCCCCACAGAACTTGGTGCGTCACTTGAGCAGTCTGGCTACGCGACCCGTCAGTGCACGGGGAGACGGATTGGCTACTCCCCCTGACACCGGCCTCATGGCTGGTGGTCGGTGCTTTGTGGGCTCCACCATAATGTATTTGTTTCATCCATTCCGTTCATCCATTTCTATGGATCATTTTAGGGATTGATACAATAAATCATAAGGATGTAAATCGAAGGTGGACCACACAAAAGGAAAACAATAATGATTGGATATCCACCATTAAAATCCTCCTAAGGCCCACTGTACTATTTATTTGACATCCAATCTGTTGATTGGGTCCTAAAGACCCAGATGAAGGGAAAAAATAAATATCAGGTTGTTCCAAAGCTTTTATGGCTCCCACAATGTTCTTAATGGTCAACGTTAGAGGTGGGCATTTCATACCCGATCCGGTGGATCCGACCCGATCAGACCCAATCCGACTCGATTCGAACAGAACCGGCGGTCAGGATCTGTCAGGATCGGGTAGTAGCATCCAGATCCGATTCTTTTTCGAGTCGGATACGAATATACCCTGTTCCGAACCGACCTGATCCGGGGTCCGATCCAAATGGATCCGACCCGACCCGATCCGGATAGCTTTTATATATATATATATATATATAAGTTTAAGTTTTTTTTTTTTTTTTTTTTACTTTTACAATTTTACCTGAACTGTTTTTTTATCCTACCCAAACAGCTCCTCTCGCCGCCGCGCCGAACCCTAATCACCAAATCCTATTCATCTTCTCTACCCTACCTGGCGTACCCGCACCCGAAGATCTCAAATACCCGGTCTATTTTTACCCTACCCTGTCCCTACCCACACTCGAAGAAGCTTCGCCGCGCCGGATCCGGAATCCCTAAATCGTGTAACATCTTCTCTACCCTGCCCAAGCTCACCGCCAGGAGCTGATCCAAGATCTCTTTAAAGTCTGGCAAGCTCCTGTACGGGGCACCATTACGGGTGGCATGAACAAGTATTGTCTCTTATTTTCTTTGAGCTTTTAAATAAAGTGGTAGATTTATTATTTATGATCAATGTGCTCTTGTGGGTTTTCACATGTGACTATCTTAAACAAGATCTATTTAATGTAGCTGCTTAAAATAAAGAGAGGGATTTTAATATCACTCACTGTTCTTTTAAATCCAGGGAGCTTCTGATTTCTTTCCGTCGGGCAACTGGGCAGAAACCTCAGTTTTTAAAGGGATCTGTCCTTCTCTGTTTTTGTTTGTTAATGTCAACTTGCCTTTCCTGTAAATCTTGATAGTTGCACTGAATTCAGATTTCTAAAAATAAATTTAGAAAAATAGTTACATTGATTAATAAAGCTTTAAATGAATGGAATGGGTCATAGGTGTTTCAAGTTAAAGCCACAAAACTATATATAAATAGTACTGAAGAATAGGACACTTGTGTTTGTATTTGTCCCTTGAAGACAATGAAGACGTCCTGTGAAACCACAAGAACAGAAGGAGCTGATGAGCAAGACTTCGTCCAGGCCTTCAATTTTGAATAAGATATGGTTGATATTTTCGCGTTTAGATTCATTTCACTATCACTGTAATGGAAGATCTGCAAAGGCCTGAAAAGGTGATTGGTTTGAGAAGGTAGTTCTTGTTTGCAGGCAGCAGAAGAACAGAAGGAGCTGATGAGCAAGACTTTGTCCAGGCCTTCTCAAATTCCCGACAGATCCGAACCTGGGCCAATCCGATCCGACTCGGTTTTCTTGACCGAGTCGGACTCGGATCGGTCCAGGGCAACATCGGTTAGGATCGGATTGGGTTAGAGGGCCGGGACTCGGTCCCGGATCTGACCGAGTTCGGGTCAGGCCGTGCAGAAATCGGACCTAGTCGAGTTGGGCCCAATCCGATTCGACTCGGTTCGATGCCCAGCTCTAGTCAACGTTCATTCAACATTGTTTCCTGTAATGTGGTCCACTTGAGTTGTGGATGTGGTTTAATTTAGGGCTCAACGCCTAAAATAATCAGTAAAAACGGATGGACGGCGTGGATAAAACATGTGTAATCACGGTGGGCCCAACAGAGTTTACTCAGTAAGATAATAGCGTACTGAGTACGCAATCCAGTGAATGCCCGTCAGTGATGGGGGCACGATAGGTCACCAAGTTACGTGGGTCCCACCATGATGTATTTTTTAGATCTACACCGTCTATTCATTTGAAGAGGTCATTTTATAGCATGAGCTAAAAAATGGCTCAGATCCAGAGCTTGAGTGGACCCCACCATAGAAATCAGTGGAGAAATGTTTCAACGGTGGAAAGCATTTACCCCATCGATGGGGAAGCGGATTGCGTACTGAGTAACTCAGTATGCTAAGCGTACTGAGTAAACTCTGTGGGATCCACTGTGATTTATCTATTTGATCCACACAGTTCATCCCTTTTAAAAGTTAAATTCAGTTCATATACCAAATATATATATATATATATATATATATATATATATATATATATATATATCTAAATATCAAATAGACCACACCACAGGAAAGAGTGTGAAATGAGTGTCTACCATTGAAAATTTCTAGGGGCCACCGAAGTTTTGGATCAAGCTGATATTTTTTATTTCACTCCATACAAGTCTTTTTTATCTTATGAACATGGTGGATGAGAAATAAATATCACTTTGGGCACTAGAAAGATTTCAACGGTCGAAATCACTATTCCCACTGTTTCCAATGGTATGGTTCACTTGGGCTTTGTATATGCTTCAATTTTAGGCTCAACGGATAAAATTATGTGAAAAAACGTATGGATGGATTGGATAAACCGCACGCATTCAAGGTGGACCACAACTGAGTTTACTCAGTACAATAAAAGCATACTGAGTAACTAGTACGCAATCCTATTTCCATCCGCCGAAGCGGATTGGGCACTATGTATGGAGTAAACTCTGTGGGGTCCACTGTCATTCATGCATTTTATCAAATCCGTCCATCCATTTTATCATATAATTTCATGTCTTTTGAAAGAAAAATTAATCATATCCAAAGCTCAAGCGGACCACACCACCTGAAACAGTTTGAATTGAAGTCTACCGTTGAAAAGTTCTTGGGGGCCCACAGAAGTTTTAGATCAAGATGATATTTGTTTTTTCCATTCATCCATGTCTTTGTGATATTATGAACAGTTTGGATGACAAATAAACATCATTGGGGGCCTTATAAATATTTCAACGGTGGAAATCAATACTTCCACTGTTTCCTTTGGTATGGTCTACTTGAGATTTTGATATACTTTATTTTTGGGCTCCACCCATAAAATGATCTGGAAAAACGGATGGACGGCGTGGATGAACTAGATGCTAAACAGTGGGGCCTACAGAGTTTAGTCAGTACGATAAGAGCGTATGTAACTCAGTACGCAACCCGATTTCCCCATCCGCCCCTCTTTTCATCTTCCCTCTTCATTTTCACCTCCATGGCTCCATCCACGCAGTCCGATCCAGTTCGTCCCCTCAAATCTCGGCCCAGAAGGAACGGTGAGTCGATCCGGTCTGATTCCTCGCTGGAATCTCCGAGAAAAAGGGAAGATGAAGAAAATGGGAAGAAAATGGCACTTACCTGTCAAATGGCTCACCTCCGATCACCGCTACAGCAGGTACCCTTCGATTTCTTGCT
Source organism: Magnolia sinica (assembly GCF_029962835.1). Classification (NCBI taxonomy): domain Eukaryota; kingdom Viridiplantae; phylum Streptophyta; class Magnoliopsida; order Magnoliales; family Magnoliaceae; genus Magnolia; species Magnolia sinica. Next base: position 102,039,135 of record NC_080578.1, on the reverse strand, counting down.
CTTTTTTTTCTAATTCAATTTTTTTTTAGATTCTCCATTGCTCAGATCCGATTTTTATGGTGTGTGTGGGTGGTTAGCTACAGTGGGACTTGTGAGTCCCCTGCAATCTACCCGTGACTGTCCGTGCATTGATGTCCAACAATAATGGAGAGGAAATGGCGCGATATTGTCGATATATCGTGCGATATCGCCGATAATATCGGTCGATATCTGGATTTGGGATTTTTTGGTATCTTCCGGAGGTTATCGCGAGTATATCGTCTCGCAGTGGTGCGATACCGATAATATTGGCCGATAGTATCGATATTTGAAACACTGCCTGTTTGCACACCGTATCCACAGTGTCCATCTTTGGTGCAACCTCAACATCTGAAACCAGCTCGGAAAATTGTTCCCATAGGTGTGTGGCAGCAACATGGTGGTAAGCTGGGGCAAGACAGAATAACACTGATAGCATCAAATACTTGCAACATACGTCCACACCATATTGATCCGGCATAGTTGGTGCATACTTGGGCTCAACAAGGGATCCCGCCTCCAAACAACCCCTCGCCAATCTTTCTCTAATGCTGCCATCATTTCTTTCAGAGCTTTGCTAAGCGCACGTGTGTGTGCAATGAATCTCATGTTCACACCACATGTGTACCAGCATGGCTTGTCCAAGATCCAATCCATCCATCCATCAGGTTGGTCCAACCATCTACATGTTTTCCCAAAAACAAATCTGGTCCACTTAGCATGTGGACCCCAATATTGGAACAGGTGTGGTACATTTGTTTTTGACCGATTTAATGGTTAGAGTGGTACATTTGTTTTGCAAATGTACCACTCTAACCATTAGAGTGGTACATTTGTTTTGCAAACTGTGGCCCACCTGACCAGTGCATCAACCTGATTCTTGAGCTCGGGAATCAATATAGTGGTTCTTTCTGATGGATGGATTGGATCTTGGATCTATTGTGCCATGCCTGCACATGCTCTGGTGTGTGCATGAGCCACTTAACAAAGTTCTCTCTTTCATGCTGCGAGGTGTATTGTGTAATGAAACGATCTCATCTAATTTCACACTTTAGGAATTGGGAGCGGTTTGCTTAGCGGCTCTCTTTCATCCGTTTAAACTTGTTTGTTTTGATTGGAGATCCTATTGATTCCCAAACTATTGTTAGCACCCTTGTAGTCCATCTCTGGGATTGGTAGCCCCCATCCTTACAAAACCTATATGTGAAGGTTTGTGTTTCGAGTTTCAAGGAGATGTGCATTGAGATGCTGCACGTAATGGTTAAGATCACTAAATCCATTTCCACAACCTAGATTCAGCTGGCAACTCTCAATTGCATTAGCCTTTTAGTCTCATCAACCTTGAAGACTACTTATATTGGGTTATGATCTGCATCCAGCCTCAGAAAGGCACTTCAGTCAATTCCTTGACATGTTCTTTCCAATCACTTGGTATTAGAAAATGATCCAATCTACCTAACTGGATACCATCCATTGTTTCACTACACGAAATTTCACATTTTTTAGTGGCAAGCGAATTAGCTTGTGGCGGCTCACGAAATATGGGAATTTCCTTTCAGTAGTGGTAGTTTTATTCCATCTTCTTTTCTTGATCGAGTATCAGGTAATGCTAAGATCGAGGTGTTTGCATTTAGAAATGTCCAACATACCAACACCCATAGTGTTCGGATTGTCCTTTCGGGCATTCCCCTTGCCCTTTTATAGCCTTCAACTTGCACCTACTCCTAAACTGTGTGCTTCTTGGTCTCCATTGCACATGACCAAATCATATGAGTCCACTTTCCCTCATCTTATTATCCATTGGTGCTACTCCTAAGTTCCCTCAAATGCATTATTTTCTAACTTTGTCCTTCCTCATCTCGCCACTCATCCATCTCAACATCCTCATTTCAGCTGCACGCATCCTATGAACATGTTGTTCCTTAACTGTCCAACATTTCGTCACGTAAAGCATGGCTGGTCTTATAGTTGTCTCATGAAATTTTCCTTTTCAGTTCAGTGGTACACGACAATCAATAAAACTCCAGAGGCACATCTCCATTTCTTCCACCTAGCTTGAATTCTATTGGCAACATCCTTCTCAATCTCCTAACTTGTGAATTATTGACCTAGGTATTGAAAGTGGTCATTTTTAGTCAACAGTCAGCACTCGTAACTAATTCCTCATGTTCACTTCTATTGCTACTAAAATGCACTCATATTCTCTGTTTTAGTACGACTAATTTTAAATCGTTTTAGATTCTAAAGCATCCCTCCATAAATCTATGTTTTTGTTTATGGCCTCCCTTGTCTTCTCAAGCAAAATGATGTCATTTGCAAATAGCATACCATGGGATCTCTTCCTGCAGATGCCTCGTTAACTCCATCTATAACCATTGCGAAAAGGTAAAGGCTCAATGCCAACCCTAGTGGAAGCCTACAGTAAATAGGAACCCACTTATTTCTCCATTAGTGGTCCTCACATTTGTTACTGCTCTGTCATGCATATCCTTAATCATGTTAATATATCCTTGTCAAACCCAACTAAATTAGCTCTCTTAGGACCCTATTCTATTGATGTAGACATCAGATGACCTACTTGGGTGTATCAAAGACGGAGGCGACCACCCACATCAGCGCAACCCTATTGGAGCTTGAGGAAAAAAAAAAAGAAGTCTTTCTTGTGTTGAAATGGTGTTTTTCCTCTTTGTTTTTAGGGTTTGTGAGAAACCCTCCCTTCCAGGTAGAAGCTTGATTGGTGGTAGATTCCCCCAAAATGTTTTCTTCCTCTTTATCTTTTACAGCAAGGTACTCCACTTCTCTTTTTCTTCTTTTCATTTCCTTACATCTCTTCTAAACCGTTCAAAACCCGACCCAATCCACCTCCTTTCTCTTTTCCCCTACCCTCCATGCGTGGACAAGCATGCACATGCGTTCGTATGGGTTGCCACGTGTGGGCCCCTTTTTAGTACCTACCCTCCTTGATTCTCCTCCAAACCCCCTTCCCCAAACTTGATTTTATTGGTGTTATTGTCTTTTCATGTGGTTGTTGCACTACCCACCAAGGAATTCAAAATTGGTTACGTAACGGCTGTTACGTAACAATAGCGGTCATAACCATTGCGTGTTACGAGGTCGAAACGGCCGTAATAGCCATTACAGAAAAAACAGGTCGTAGAGGCCCCATAACGGTTCATAACAGCTCCCTAACAGTTTTTTCAAAAAATAAAAAAGGATAACAGTAACGATGGTGGCCGTAATGGCCACTGTTATCGTTTTGGAACACCTTACTACCCACGTTGGATTGGAAGTACTTACTTCCAAGGGCCACTGTTACGCCCCAAACCCGGAAATCGGGCTCACAAAATTCTCGATTGCTGAATCCGGTGCCTACAGCCTCCGTAGTACCCCATTCTCGGCTCCCAGCGCCCATACGCCAGATTCCGATTCTGGGATCCTGCAAGGAGGATTTTCCAACGTTCATTTGTCTCATAAGAAACATAACTACAAGTTTACCCAAATCACAAAGGTAACATCATCATCACATATCCACTAATATAAACATTTGAATGCAATGCTGAAAGGGAAATACATATATCGAAAATCAAAGCTCCAAAAGACCGCTGCATGCTCCATGCTCAACGCTGCTGCAACTTAACGCCACCTGCATGCATCTATCGTGCATAAGCTTATAGAAAGCTTAGAGGGTGGTGAAAGTGTGCATAAGGTAAGTGCCAAGTATGTAATACAATGCCATAAATCATACAATATCGGAATAAGTGGAAATACTGACATGATCATGAATCATACGATATCAGAGTAAGCGGAAATATACTGGTAAGTCCATGAGTGCCATCAATCGTACCAAGGCTATGCGATGTAAGGCATGAATGTTAACGGCCATATCAATACAGAAATATGGCAACCCAAAATGCTAAATGCTGCGAATGCAATGCAATATGCTTTGCGAATGAAACGACCAAGCTGGAGTGAAGACAAGATGATAGTACGTAGTATCGCAGGCTATGAGGTCCATCACAAGGGACTTCTATCCAAACTAGCCCCATACCTAAATTTGGATAGCCAGACTCAATGTAATAGACTCCTGATCTCAGGTTAGTCGCACGCCCCAACCGAAATCCTTGCCATTACGAAGGTACACAACAATTAGTTGCGCACCACCAGCCTGAGTGGATTGTGAATGAATGAATGAATGAGTATGCAACTCCTACTCAATAAGTCTACATATCAGTACGGTTCCTCTCTAGGAAATCACCAGGGTCTAGTACACTCTGAACTAGATTGCCACCCCATCGCGTGCAACAAGGTGAGTGGAAGAGACCTCACTATCTGTCTGCCAATATCGGGCCCGACTTATCGATAGCGGACCCATTCCTTGAGCTGGTCAAACTCAGCCTAGCTTTGCCCCCTCCTCTCGAGCAGGTAAGGCCGCACCCCCTTCCAACCGACCACGACACAGTGGGAGACGTGGCCTAACAGTATACGGCCCTTATGCGCTCATGCATCCACTTGGTCTAGGCGTTGGAGCAATCTCTAGAACCAAAAGAGTTTAGGAAATTTTACCCAGGGATATCTATAGCACCCCATGTAGAACAGATTTTCGGTGTCCCATCTAGCCATCCATGATATGCCTGTGGAGGCTACGGCCCTGATGTCGCTAGGGCATACGGTGGTCATATCACAAAATGCGAGATGCACGAGTCATACCATCCAGTCATGCATCAAACCTGTGCGTACCGCGCGCTCATGTGGACAACTCCTATCAAGGAATCCCATAATAATCTGCCCAATGGCATGTGCTATGATCAATCATTCCTCATATCAAGCATACATATGATGCGCATGGGCATAAATCATGGAGTTATACTAAGCATGTTATAAGGTGATGGACTTTATTCATAGCGAAGATGGGCCTAGACGGCCTACACATAACAAGTATGGGCCTAACAATGGGTCCTAGGGAGAGTTACAATGTAGACATTTAACCATCATTGCTCCTACAATATGGACGTCAAAGCATCATTGCTCCCAAGGCATGGCCGCCATAAACATCATTACATGCATCATGGTGGAATCTCACATCGCAATGGGCCTCATATACAACACATTCGGCCCTACACAAAGGCTTCACATACGTCTCATTAGGCCTCACTCGAGGTCCTCATATACATTACATTGGGCCTTAACCCATGGGCAAATACATTTCAATGAGCCTCATATACATCAAATGGGCCACATTATGTGGGCCAACATTCATCAAATGGGCCACATCATATGGGTTGCACCAATGGGCCAATATACATCAAATGGGCCGCACTAATGGGCTAATATACATCAAGTGGGCCACATCATATGGGCCAATATACATCAAATGGGCCACATCATATGGGCCTCATGAGGCAGCCCATGGTTCAACCAAGATAGGTGGGCAGCCATGCACAACATACACATTAAGGTGGGCCCTGCACAAGCAGCAGGTGGGCCTGCACAATCCATATAGGCCCCACTAGATGGACAACCAGGATATACAATGCATATATCATGGTGGGCTCCATCGCTGATGTCCAGCAAGGATAAAACACATACATCGTACGGCCCCATGGTTTGGTGTAGATATACAACACATACCTCAAGATGGGCCTCACATGCACCGTATTGGGCCTCAAATACATCACAATGGGCCTTGCCCATAGGCCACGAATACATCACAATGTGCCTTGCCCATGGGCCTCGTATACATCACAATGGGCCTTGCCCATGGGCTTCAGATTGAAGCAGGTGGGCCCCATCATATGGGCCTCATACAAGGCAGGTGGGCCCTATCACATGGGCCTCAAATATACATCATGATGGGCCTCATGGATGGGCCGCACCAATGAGCCTCAAGTGGGCTTGGACCACACCAAAAATCATTTCAATAGTTGTAGGTGCAACATGTTTATCACTGTACACTATCATTCCATGGGGCACATGGCCCACTAATGATAATCAGCATTGTCCAAACATTGTCCAGGTAAATTAGCACCATCCAAACATTGTCCAGCACCGTCCAACACAATCTGGCCGGTGTGGATGAAATAAATACATCAAGGTGGGGCAAGACCACACCGTCCAAACAATCCAGTACGTCCAAACATTGGATAGCACCGTCCAGCACAATCTGGACGGTGTGGATGAAACAAATACATCACGGTGGTGTCCACACATCCACGTGGACGGTGGATAAAACACGTACATCGTGGCTAGCCCCACCGTCCAAGGTCTGGACGGTGGGCAGTATGGATGAAACGCATGCATCATGGTGGTCCCCACCGTCCAGCAGCTGCTGGATGGTGCTAGATAGGACCCTTCATCAAAGTAGGCCCCACATGGCTTGCTGACGTCAACGTCTAGATGATGGACGGTTTGGATATAACAGTACCCATGGTGGAGGCCCACAGACCCTGCTGACGTCACTGCAGTGGGACCCACAGAACTTGCAGACGTCAATGCAACAACCACACTGCTGGGATCCACCATCCCTCTAACGGACGGCTGGAATACAAAACATATATCAAGGTGGGTACCATCCCACACGTACAGCACGTGTGGGGTGGGCCCCACACGAGCTGGAATAGGATGGACGGTGGGATACAAAACATACATTATAGTGGGGTCCACGAAGCTTGCTGACGTTATCAGCAATTGATGTTGCTGGGGCCCACCGTCCCTTTGGACGGTCTGGATGTAACATCACCTCATAGTGGGCCCCACAGAGCTTGCTAACGTCACAGCAGTGGGACCCACAGAGCTTGGTGGCGGCAATACACCAGCTATATAACTAGTGTGAGGTGCCTAGCCAATCCGTTCAGCCAGGTGGGTCCCACATGGGGCTGGATGGCATGGATTTCTTACATACACTAAGGTGGGCTCCATCGTGATTGATGGCATGGATGCACACATCAGGGGGGCCATCAAACAAAAAAAGGAGGGGGAGAGAGAGAGAGAGAGAGAGAGAGAGTAGCGAAGGGACACCGCCACTATGGGTGCCTCTTTAATACAAATCGTACATCAAGATGCATCCCACCATACAGAAGCTGCATTGCGATGTTAGTCAATTTCAGAGTAAGCTTCGTTTTCTATGCGTTGAAGCTTGCATGGCTGCAGGTGTATGATCCACACTTCTGTTTTTTGGTCAACGGTAACATCTAAGCTTCATCCCAGATGGGATCCTACCTAAGGTGTGTATCTTTTAAGTCGAAATAGAGATAACAGAAATGCCACTAGTTTTTGTACAAGAAAGGAAGCTGCTCGATCTGGACATCCCCAGTTTCTAAAGGTGGATGGAATTAAAAAGGGAGTGAACAGGGACCGAACACTGTACACCTTACACACACACACACCCTAACTTCACGAGGATTTGCTGCGAGGATTTGAGCGCTCGACGATGACAAATCCTAGATTTAATAGCAATGATTTTGCTCTCGGTAAGAATCACTCCATTATCGAGCATGAGGAAGGAGAGTGGACTAAGGTTCTTCCCAAAAAGCGCATACAGGTGCCAACAGGAAATAGTAGAAGCAAATACGCCCACTACCCCACTCTTTTTCTTAAAGGCTACCCGCAAGGATGGTACCCCATCAACCTCGAAAAAAATTTTGGCCGAGCGGGAGCTGTCATGGATGTGGTGATGCCCAGAGACAAAGTTACTGGTGTCTATCGTGGCTTCGCCTTAATTCGTATGAGCAGCGAATCGGAGCTGGCAAGAGCAGTGGAATTGCTCCATGGCGACAGTTTTGATGGCAGGAAATTGTTAGTCCAACGAGCTAGATATGGCCCTGAAACACTACCCAATCTCTCTTCCCGACGACGTTTGGCCCCTAAGTCTACCCCCATTGCGAAGCCCCGTCAGCAGCACTTTTCTCCCTCTACAGCTGATATCATCTATGCTCCTACTTCTGGCCATTCCTTCAAAGACGCTTTACTTCTCGGCAAGAGTCCTCCCACGGACCCTTCTTTTTCCGTCGCGCCATCAGAGGGACCCATTTTTAACTCTTCCCACCAGTCTCTCAAAGCAGAAGGAGACGACTTACCGGATGACACCCTTATCATAGATCAAGCGAAGTTCGAGAAAAATAGGGTAGACCTGGCCAAATCTGCAGTCATCATCACGAAAGAAGGGGCGTCTATCCCCATTGTTAGGGACTGGATCAAAGACAAAACTAGATTTCAATACGGCATTTCCGATCTGAAACCCATCAGCTCTAACGCCCTTTGGGTTCAAGTTTGCCCAGGCCTTACGCCCGACCTTCTCTCTACAGTGGGTAACCTCCATAAAGCTGGCCCGATCGTTAATATCATGTCGTGGGAGGAATATTCAATCTTTGGAAAAGAAAATATATGGGTCCTCATTTGGGACGTTCCGCTGAAACTTTGGTACGATGAGTTTTTTATAGCGGCAACTTCCTCTCTGGGATTTATCCTCGAAATGGACTCAAAAACTCAGCTCAGGATCGAGCTAGGAGTGATCAGAGCTAGAATCCGAAGGAAGAAAGGGAACCCTCTCCCCGATCACATTCGCGTTAACGCGGACAATCGGATTGTGCTCCTCCCGGTTCAAAAAGAAGATCCTTCTACCAACCATCTCCGATGGGGTGATGTTTGGCGTACCAGAGACAGTGGCAGTTTTTCCTCGGAGCATCGCCAGGATCCCATCGAAGAAGACGGAGCACCGTATACATGCACCGGCGGAGCACCGGATCACGGTATTTTCAAAGCGCCTGCACCCGCAGACTGGCATGACAGTCACTTGTCACCTCCCAAGTTACATGACAGCTCCCCGAGGCGTTCATCTTTTTGCATTCCCAAAGCGCCTGATGCCTTAGGCGAGAAGCTTCGGCACACTCTGCACCTTGCGACACGTGGTTCGCATTCAACGGATCTCCTGCGTCGTGATAATCCTACGACGGAGAGACAGACACGTCACCCGCCACCATTTCACTTCCCGATAGCCTTTAATGATGACAATTTGTCCATTGAGGAGAGACGCCACGTATCCTCTGCAGCCCTTACCGAATGTTCCACCCCCGTCCACGTGGACTCCACTTTAGCGTCCCCAAGACTCATGTCCCTATATGAACTCGGGTCCGTGGATCTGGGTCCGCTTTCGACCCGAATTCGTCTCCCTCATAGCAAATCGCCTAATATTACAGTCATCGATCCACTCCCACGAAATCTAATCCCATCGCCTATTGTCCCCAAATCATCGTCTACATCCTACCCCCTCCTTCATTCGACGCGGATGGAAGATAATCAATCTATTGGGGACTTTTCTGAGAGTCTGATCTTAGGTACGCCAGGCGCCTCATCCTGCCCTTCCTCTCCCTCCACAACAGCTTCGAAGAGTCAAGACTGGGCTAACATGGGACCCTTGACTCTGTTCCAAGAGGAGGGTCCTAGCGAGGTTATCATCGCTGAATGTCTTCAGGTGAGAACTGAACCCCCTCATCAACTGAACGATAGTTCATTGTTGTCTAAGGAGGGTAAGAGCAGAGAGGAAATCTTCGATAAAATGCAAAACAAGAGGTGGATTAGGGACGCCGTCGGCCACGTCGGTAGATCTCTAGGTTTATCCTTCGGTGACAGGACAGAAGATTACGTGGGCCTTTTTCAGTATATTGAAGACAGAGGAAGACCTCTCCCTTCAACCAAGAATCCAATCAAACAATCGAATCGAATCGATCCTTCTCCAATTGGGAGCTCTTCAACCTACAATCTCAGTCTATCACTTCTCCCGCGTCTACCTCTAGACACGGACATAAGGGAGCTCGGGGCAGAGTGATTTCTCAATGATAATCTTTTCCTGGAATGTTCGTGGGGTGGGCTCCAGGCAGAAGCGGAGGCTCATCAAGGACTCCATTAGGCGTAAGAACCCGAACGTCTTATGCTTGCAGGAAACTAAAGTCCCTAATTTTTCCGATCGTCTCCTGTCCTTGTTATGGCATGCCAATGATGCCAAATTCGTCACTCGGGACACTGTTGGCTCTTCTGGAGGTATTCTTATCGCTTGGAAATCCTCTCAGTGGGACCTTAAATTATCGGTTACGGGCATTTATTCAACAGCAATCTTCCTCCAAGATAAGTCATCCTCGTTTTGTTGTCTTATCATTGTTGTGTATGGCCCTAATGATGATGCTGCCAGGCAAAATTTCTGGGATGAATTGACGACTTCCATACAAATATTTTTAGGTCCCTGCTGTTTCGTGGGCGACTTTAATGTTATCCGATTCTCTGAGGAACATTCCCGTAGGAGGAGCGAATCCAGCCATGCTCGCTTTCTCGAACTGGATTCAGCAACAGCAACTGGTCAACCTCCCTCTTTCTGGTGCTAAATTTACTTGGACTGATGAACGTCGAACCCCGATTCAAGCCAGGCTCAACAGATTTCTCCTTTCCACGGAATGGATTGACACTTTCCCCTCTATTAGCCAGCTTGCTCTTCCCAGGTTGACTTCCAATCATTGTCCGATTCTTCTCTTGGTGAATGTTGACAATTAGGGCCCGAAACCGTTCAAATTCAACTCCACCTGGCTCGCGATCGACAGATTTAATCAAAGAATCGAGGAGTGGTGGTCTTCTTTTCAAGTTACCAGTTTTGCCGGTCACAGTCTCTTTTATAAGCTTCGACTCTTGAAGGAAAAAAATTAAAACTTGGAAGCAAGAGGAACTCCTTAAGAGGGATCAAGAAACTGAAGCCCTCTTGTCGGAATTGCAAATCATAGACAGTAATATCGGCGACACCGAAATCCCTACTCATATCCTTTCCAGGCGCATCCAGATTATCCAGGACATATCCGTCGGGGCTCTTGAAGATGAAATCTCTTGGAAATTGAAGGCGAGGGCGAAATGGATAGCGGAGGGTGACAAAAATACGAGGTATTTTCACAACATTGCTAGTATGAAAGCCAGGGCCAAAGCCATATCCAGTATTTCAGTCAATGGAAGGCAGATCGATGACAAGGATGAAATCGCCGCCTGCGCAGTTGCTCATTTCAGATCTATTTATACTGCGGAGGGTTGGACTAGACCCCTTCTTGATGGCATTCCTTTTCATTCCCTCCGAGCCGCTGAAGCAGATCTTCTGGAAATTCCTTTCTCTGTGGAAGAAACCTACGCTGCTATAAGCGCGATGGGTGGAGACAAAGCCCTCGGCCCCGATGGTTTCCCCATGAGCTTCTTCCAAACTTTTTGGGGCACGCTTCGCAGTGACATTATGATGTTTCTTCATGAATTCTATGCCAGGAATAAGCTGTCTAAAGGTTTAGGAGCCTCCTTTATTGCGCTCCTGCCCAAAGTGACCGGCGCTTCTATGTTCTCCGAATTCAGGCCCATCAGTCTCATTGCCAGCCCTTGTAAAATTTTGGCAAAAATTCTATCTTCCCGGTTAGCGTCAGTCATGGACAAACTCATATCCAAATACTAGAATGCAGTTATCAAGGGGCGTCAAATTATCGACGGTGCTCTCATCGCAAATGAGGTCCTTCATTCCTGTCAGAAGTCGGGGAACAAATATATTTTCCTCAAATTGGATATTGAAAAGGCGTATGATCACTCCGATTGGGTCTTTCTATACTACATGCGGGATCGGATGGGTTTTGGTGACAAGTGGCAAGGGTGGATCAGAGCATGTGTTGAATCCGCTCATTTCTCGGTTCTTCTAAATGGTGTTCCCAAAGGATTCTTCCCAAGCTCTAGAGGGCTTCGCCAGGGCGACCCCCTTTCTCCTCTCTTATTTCTCATCATTGGAGAAGCCCTCTCCCAAATGCTTCTAAGAGGTGAATATGCTAGTCTGTTCAAAGGAGTGTTGATTCCAGGCGTTAATTCTCCAATCTCTCACATCCAATTCGCGGATGATACTCTCATCACGTTCAAGGCCGACCCTGCTGCTTTGGAAAATCTGCACACAACCTTAAGATGCTTTGAGGCGGTCTCGGGCTTAAGAATCAATATGGCCAAATCCAGGGTCTTCAGAGTTAACTGCTCCCATGATGAATTATCCTCTGACGCTAATATATTTGGGTGCTCTCTTGCCTCCTTCCTAACTACGTTCGTGGGCCTCCCGCTTGCGATTGGTCCCCCTCCCAAGTTCATGTGGGATAGAGTTGTAGAGAAATTCTACAAGATGCTTGCTTCATGGAAGGCCCGCTATCTGTCTATTGGGGGCTGGATTACTCTTATCAAGGCAGCGCTATCCAATCTTCCTATCTACTATATGTCCTTATTTAGGTGCCCTTCTCCTGTTCTCGATAGAATTGACAACCTGAGAAGAGATTTCCTTTGGAGCGGAAAGGAGAATCAGAAAAAAATCCATCTATTGGAATGGACTGCTGTTTGCTCTCATTTCAAGGATGGCGAAGCAAGTATTAAGAGCCTGAAGGTGATGAACCGTGCTCTCCTAGGCATATGGACGTGGAGGTTGGGAACAAAGCCAAAAGCTTTAAGGAACATGGTGATTAAAGGTAAAGATGGATCGTCTCCTGGGGGTGGTGGACAAAAGATTCATCTCACTACAGAGCCTCATCGATTTGGAAAGGTATTTTGCGTGCTAAAAAGCCTGTTGTCCAGAACATAGGGTATCAGCTCGGTAACAGAGCAACTATCCGTTTCTGGGAAGATCACTGGATCGGCGAATCGGCTCTCAAATCTACTTTCAATAACATCTATCGCATTGCTACTATCAAAGATAGACCGATCCATTGCTTCCTCTCTCCGACCGTTTCTGGCTTACTGTGGGACATAAGATGCACAAGGAATCTAAATGACTGGGAGGTGGGGGAATATGCAGAACTTCTCAATTGCCTCTCTTTGGTGTCGCTGAACTGGAACGAGCCTGACAAATTACTGTGGAAGGCGGACAAATCTAGTATTTTCTCGGTGAGATCGCTTTATTATATCCTTTCTCCCTCCACAAATCCTCCTCCATCGGCGCACCCTTTTATCTGGAAGCTCCAGGCTCCCCCTAAGTATATCTGTTTTGCCTGGTTAGCAGCGAGGGATCGAATCCTTACGGTTGCCAATCTCAAGAAAAGAGGCATGCAACTGCCCAATATATGCCTTTGCTGCATGAATGACGAAGAGACGACCGATCATTTGCTGGTCCATTGCGCATTCATTCATCCTATCCTGCTGGATTTCTTTCAAAGATTCAATGTCTACGGGTGCATTCCTTCCACCGCCTCTTCCTTATTAGCGTACTAGCACGGTCCTCAGTTAGGGAAGATCAAATCGCGGATTTGGAGAATGGTGATCCTCGCCATTTGGTGGGTTGTTTGGACGGAAAGGATTGATCGTTGCTTTAACAATTCCCTATCCTCAACTCGTGTAGTGGGTTCTCGGGCTAAAAAACTCCATATTGAATGGGTGGCCAATGTTCCTTCTCTCAAGGGATGTAATCTTTTGTTCTTAGGTTCTTAATCTTGGTTCTGCCTACTCAGCAGACCTCTTTTGTTTCTCTTTCTTTCTTCTTTTTAATAAAACGTTACTTCTAAGGGAAAAAAAAAAGATGGGTCCCACCATATGTGGGCCCTCAAATCATCAAAGCCACACAAATCAATAGTAGAAAACACCCACCGATCGTCTTCTTGGACTTCTTCTCCCACTAATGTGTCCTAGAGCTCCATGGAATGCATTTCAACGGTCGAGATGAAGCTTGGATGGTGAAGATGGGAGGTAGGAAGTGGGCCACATCTAGCTCTCCCTCATGGAGCTTGGACGTTTGGGTTGCTTGGGAAAAATGAGAGAGAGAGGTGATGTAAGGAGAGAGAGGGATGGTGAGTGATGGGTGAGTGATGGGTGTACTTGGTTGTAAGAGAAAGTTGACTTTAGGGGTTGCTTAGGGATGAGTGTTGTACTTGACATGTGAGGTGATGTGTACTTGATTGATGGGATTGATGTGATGTTCTCTTGGGTTTTGCAACTGCGCGGTGTTTTTTCTCGAACTGAATGCGGGCCCACATCTCCTAGCCTAGGTATCGCCTTGGCGTGCGAGACGAGGCATCAGAACCGCGGCGACGGCGCGGTCACAAGGATACAAGTCTCGGGTCGAGCTGGATCTAGAATACAGACCACGACTCAGGATCGCGCGCAAATGCCGGCCGGAATTCGACCGAGAGGACCGCATAAGCCTACGGAACGGTACGGGTTAGGATACGGGCCTTACAGCCACTCTCGTAATACTTTATATTTTTGTGCACTGCATATGTTATAGCTTAGGCCCTTTGCGTTCCAAATCTTAATTTTCTGAATCTATTATGTGGGTGTGTTTGGTTTTACATATACTGAAATTAATGCGTAATTGATCTCGCATTTTGCATCTTAAGTTAGTTTCACTCATCTTACATCACCTATGCTTTCTTTAAGTCAATAAAGCCCATGGGGAGATGCTTCCTCCCCCTATATTTATCCATTAATTGTCTTGGTAGGAAAGTAGCTTCATCAGGAGACATTTTAGGCATGAAGCCAAACTGATTTTCCGATACATTTGGCTCAAGCCTTAATCTTTGCTCAATCACCCTTAATCTTTGCTCAATCACTCTCCCAAAGTTTTATAGTATGGCTCATAAGTTTTATCCTACAATAGTTAGTGCATCTCTGTATGTCTCCTTTATTCTTATAAATAAGTACCACGACACTTTTCCTCTATTGTTGACCTTCTATTTGCTATTCACCTTCCACAATGTGTTCCATTTTATGGATAGTTTGGATCAATCAACAATGGATTCCTGTATGATGTGAAAACTCCTGCATACTGTATAAACTCCCGGCCCGAGCATTTTGCAATACCTCCAGAAGTATTATTGCCACTATTTCTTGAGCACCATTCATGTTGCTTCCCTTTTAAGAAGATTCAAACTACTCTTTCCGGCTTTGAGAACATGCAATTTTTCTGGCTGAAAACTTTGGCATCTGAAAATGATATTGTTCTTGGGCCACTTCTGTGCATAATCCAAAAGTTGATGACTCAGTTCGACTGGACTGTGATTTCAATCGACTCCATAGGAGACTGGCTTGTGAGTGTGACTCGGTCCTGAATCGACAAGACTTGTCAAGTAAGACCATTGACTCGGTCAATTCCATGCAATTCATGATGCCTCAAGTCGAGTCACTGACCTAGTTAGTACTCTTCTCTTTCTAGTGAAAACTCAAAATGTAGCCCAATGAAAATTCAGAGAGACAGAGACAGAGACAGAGAGAGACGCGGGGGCGTGCTCAAGGAAAGACTCGGTCGAGTCTTCTAGTCAACCTGACTCAGCTCAATATTGACCTTTTGTACTGTGCTTCTATGATGGAAACAACTTCTATAGAGCAGTTAGACCCAATCAGTTGTCAGAAAATGTCGCTCTTCACGGAGTTTCTTCCCCCTCAACTGATTAGACTGAAATCATCGAAATGTACACCCTTTTGTTGAATTAAGAAATTCATGTGCAATTTCAGTCGGTAGGAATTATATGATCATCAGCTGGGGATATGTAGTGTCTTTCGGCCCTCAGTTTGTATGGGCCGAGCCTACTGTGGCAATTGAGACTGGGATTTGGTGGGCTCCACTTGGGATGGGAATGCACCAAATCTCCTGTTTTGGAAGAGCCCTGCTATTCTATCTTTGGCTGTTTGTTTGCGTTGAATGTTTGCCTGCTGCTGCATTTTTCTTTGGGATAATTGTAAAAAGCTCCCTTCTGGTTTTTGACAATTGCAAATACCGTCGCTCTGTTTTGGATTACTGCAAATACCTCCCCTCTGCTTAGAGATGTTAGAGGAATTGGCACCATATGACAAAAATACTCTTGCTAAGGAGAGAGTTTTGCCCACATGTGGAACCCCCTGCTATATAGGAATGGTATCCAATCCGTCCAGCAGGGTCTCTCCAGTATAAGCATTAGAAGCCTAAAAAATCAGACTAATATGATCGTTGGGCAGGCCACACCCATCTGAAGACATGCAAATTTATGTCAAGGCCAACCAATGGTTGGATCAGCCTGATTTTTGGGGTTTCCATTTTCTTGGTGGCACTACCACACTGAATGGGTTGGATGACATACACGCACTATGATAGGCCTATGTAACTACAACTATTTAGCTTTGAGATAGGGGTAAAATGGTAAATTTCTCAAAGATAACGGTGTTGACAAACCATGTGGGGGAATCTGCCTGGAATCTGTAGAATAGAGGGGAGGCATTTACAATTGTCAGAAACCAGTGGGAGGCAGTGACAATTAATCCCTTTTTCTTTCCACTGAATGCCCGCCGCGTGGAATGCTGTTGAATTCCATCCCTTCCTCCATCTCTCATCTTCTCTATTTTTTTTCGTTTTTTTTAAAAGGATCATGGCGAGTGGCGGTGATGGCAGAGAGCCAGTGAACGAGCAGGCGATTGCAAACTTATATGCCGCCATGAGGTCTGATATCAACCAACTCTACTCAAAAATCACAGAACTAGAGATGGAGGTGAGTGAACACTCACTAGTGATTGGGGCCATCCAACCGCTCGATCCATCCAGGCGTTGCTACCGAATGATTGGGGGAGTGCTGGTTGAGAGGACGATCAAGGAGGTTTTACCTGCCGTCCAGCGGAACAAGGATGGCCTCCAGGAGGTGATCTCACGACTCAACGAGGCCTTGGAAAAGAAGAAGAAAGAAATTTCAGAATTTGAAGCTAAATACAAGATCAGGATCAGGAAATCTGATGAAGAGGCCAGGGACGACAGTGGCCCGAAGGAAGGCTCTGCTCAGGGTGTTCTTGTGGGGCCAGCAGGCAGCGATCAGTGAATGGTACCTTGAGTTTCCCTATTGCTTTGAATATCAGGTTTTGAAAATTGGGAATTGGGAATTATCATATCCTTGTTAAACAAGATTTTCCCATGGTATGTACAGTGCTTGGGTGGATGTAAGTTTTATTTTGAATTAGTTATGCACCTCTTCACTTGCACCTTGACGTCATAACATAGGTGCCAACCAAGCATTGGCATGGGACATCTGACCCATTCATCAGGTGGGTCTCTCTGTTTAGATGATCTGATCAGAAATGTAGGCTGCCCCTAGTTATCAGGTGGGCCATGTGTCTATGTTTGATGTGGATCATTGGCTCTTCTTTGTATGCTGCAGATGTGTTGTCCACTTGATGAGTCAACCAGCCTGGCTTTTGTGGTAAGTTTTCTATGCGGAGGCCACGTGATGCCTGGCTTGGATGTCCCATACATGTGGGGCCGCTCGGGGTTGAGCATTACGTGTGGGATTGGCATTTTCATAGATACAAATTATGGAAAACAACAGTTTTTCTAGTCATTTTCTTCTACAAACTCATGCTTTTTGCTATTGTGCTCCTTTTTTTTCTGAAAGTGATTTGAAGATTGATTGAGAGGGGCAGCAAAGAACCTGTCCACAGTGACTCATTACTCCCATCTTTAGCTAGGGGAATATGCTTAAATCATCTGCCTCCATGGAGATACTTGATTGATGGGGAGTAATTTGATACTCAGGCGGCATATGATGCTTGATACGCAGGCAAGCGTAAATTTAGCCCATAACTCGAATTAAACTAACCAAATTCTTGGACCTACTGTCACCAAGTCAGTCCCAAAATCAGATTTGTGGACAATTGTTTCTTGAAACAAGACTACCTACTTATTTTCCATTTTTTGAACTGTCCAAGAAATGTCAACCAATTCTATCGTTGGACAGTAAAACAAAAAAGTGGGGCCCATTATTTCGACAGTTTAATTTGAATTAAGTGTATTCCAGGTTTGTAATTTGTAAGTTCCTGTGTATCATGTATCACTGTCAGAGTATCAAAGTTCCTCCCTGGAGCATGCAAAATGTGCCTTTTCACAGCATCTCTAGAAAGCCCACTTGATGGCATACAGAATGTGAACAAATCTCAGCATCATTTCGGGTTCCACTCAAGGAGGGTGCAACTTGGGTTGGGTTGGGTTGGTTTAGGGGTTAACCCAACTCAAGAGGACCCAACCTGTAACCTTATCCGACCTGAATCCCAACCCAAAGTGCCGAATGCTCAACCCAACCTGACCTGAGCTGACCCAAATTGCTCAAACCCGAACCCAACCCGAAGTTGAATTCGGTTGGCATTTTTCAACCCGACCCAACCCAAAGTCGAATTGGGTTGGCGTTTTTCAACCCGACGACCTTGGCAACCTGACCCAACCCGACCCAAACTCATGCTCTGGTTGACATGAACCCAAGTTGCAACCCTACCACTGGATGGCATCTTGAGAATTGCCTTCACTGAGAAGGGCACTGATGGAGGAAGCTGAGTTGTGGTCCTTCCTTCAGGGTGAAATTTTCTGCCCTGTCAGATCCCACGTTCCCGCATGGCCCCCCAAAAAAACGCAAGGATTCCACCCTCACCTGTTTGTCAAAACACCTTCCACGCCATAGGTTAAAAACTCGAAAACTCAACTCAACTTGATGTCTAGCCAGGTTGGGTTGACTCAGATTTGTTGACTTGACTGGATATTTATAATTAAACTAATACTATTTATAAATATTTAAAACAGTTATATATCTACAAAATGTAAAATTAAGACAAACAAGTGCATGGTGCTTGGCTTGTTGGTTAGAGGTGTTGAGTCGAGTCGTTAGTCACTCTGAGAACAGAGTTTCAAGATGACTACGCTCAAAATCTTACTGAGCTAAGTTGACTCGGCCAGCTTACTGAGAATTAGAACTATGTTCCACTCCAACGGACCCGGCTTCAAATCACAGAGTAGGTCAATTGCCGGCGGCCCAACTCATATCTATAGTAATCTTTTCGAAATTTCAATCGAATTTAAGATTCTTCCATTTCTTTCTTTCCATGGATACGGTTTCTACTGTCCAACCAAGCATTGAGAAGCCATGACCCCTCATATGGGTAAAAAAGTGGTGCCAAAAAGCCTGAGCTAGCTTGCAATGGATGAGAATATGATAGATTGACCAATATAGAAAGATGCTCGGCAATGTCCATTTATCTATTGTTAAAATATTGTCATTGGGCCATAGTTCTGAAACTTGCCTACAACAGTCGAAGCTCATCTAAGTCAACTTTACTTGGATTCGATTTGGCGAGAAAGTGAAAAAATAAAAATAAAAAATGAGTTAAACCAGTTTGACTGAGATTAAAAAAAAAAAATTGTTTGCTTTTGCTATTTTATTATTTTTACCAGATTCTTCCTAATGTTTTAATTTATTATTTAATACTTAATCAAGTCTTTGAGTTGACCCAACCTGGCTAGGCATTGAGTTGAGATGAGGTTTCAGGTTTTTGAATTATGGTTAGCCCAGCCAACATGAGCTATGAGCCTTAAATAAGAAATGAGCTTAGGCCAGGCTAGCCCACTGAGCCCAAACTCATCCCAACAATGTTAACCAATTGGCACATATGGGTCCATTGGGTGAACTGATACAAGCCTAGCCTGATTAGTTATTGGGTCTAAAGATTCAGATTGAGCCCATCCAACACACCTCCACATGTTATCTAAATCTGATCGAAGGTGGGTTAGACTCAAATGAGGCCGGTCTAACCCAGTTGCAAGCTTAGAGTTGTCTCAATTCAAGCAAAGTTTTGTCATTGAGCAATAACCTATGGGCATATTTCTTACGACTATCTAGTCATAGATGTGTTATTACTGATTTATTGTTCTATATCTTGTTTGCTGGATACTTCGAATACAGAATAAGAATGGGTAAAAACACATGTGAAGAGTTTAATATGAATGGTGGTACTTTGACATGTGCCATTTCTTTTTTAGTGTTTGAATATTGACAGTGGCACATGCTTGAATGGTCATATATATATACAAGTCTCATTTAGAAAATGTAATGCATTTGCACAAATGAGACCGCTTCTTGAATGCATTGAATTAGGGATAAGTAGTTTATTCCATTTAGCAATATAATTAACCAATGCTTTAACAGTCATATATTTTAAGGTTGCTTGTCCAAAAGTGTCATGTCTCTACTACACGAGGGGTTGACAAACCACTACAAGTATTTTCAACAATGACTAATGATCAAGAATAAAGTTTTGCTCGAATTCAAATAACCCCTTGATGAAAGGCAATAAAAGGAACTGAGATTAAGGAAGTGTGATGGAAGTGTGATGGAAGTATAATTTCATGCCAAAAGTGTAATCCAATCTAGACCGTTAAACACAAGCATGCATAATGCCAAATCTCGTTCTCAGCAATTTATTAGCTTAGAAATTTCTCGGAACATTTTTCTTGCAATGTTATTGAAAAATGGGTATAGCTGAAATAAACAAGAAATGATTCTTAAAATTTGAAATTTTAATAAAAAGAATTTATTTTAAAGAAATGGTGACATTCCCAAAGCATTATAAGTTGTGTTAAAGTCCCTCAATATACATTGATACATTATCCTCTTAGAGAACTTACTTATTTGACATGGCATCGGATTCTTGGAGCAATGAAATATGCCTCAATTAATATATTCTCTCATGGGGGCCAAGCCTAGCCAATTTCCACCCCACATGCGTAAGGGAGTGTTAAAGTTCATTTATATACATTGATAACCATTAATTTGTTACAACGTCTAATGGATTGCTTAAGAAAACCACTTTTGTTAGGCAATCATAACCATCATGACCAGAACAAACATATATATAGAAAATAAGACCAAATGAAGGAAATATTGGATTCTTTGACCAATCCAAACTTTGCATGGTAGTCCATCTAATGTATTTTAAATAGATTTGATTGGACTGTTCAAAACTTCAAATCAGTAGACTGAGCTATTCAAAACTGCCAGTACAGCTAAGGACTTGGGATTAGGTGGTATAGAATTGCATTTGGTCCATGAAAAACCATTTAGAAATGACTAAAAAGATTAGATTAATCCAGGTACCATTTTATCCTGTCTCAAAAGTGGATATTTTATCCTGTCTCAAAAGTGGATACTAGGTATTTTTGATAGATTTTGAAATCTACTAATTTGTAGGCTCACATTGATGCATGTGTTTTATCCATGATATCCATCTATACCTGCCTTTACATGCCACATCTGAGCTGTGTATGCGTGTAAATGACCAACATCACTTGTGATGTGAGATTGATCAGTCAAAATACCATGGTATTGAACAGTCAAAATACCCATTTGGTTCCTTGATTACAACTCCATGGTCCACCAAATAGAGATTTCATAATAATTTTCTCCAAAAATGAATTTGGTCCCAAATGTGAGATTGAATAGTCAAAATACCATAGTATTTTTGGTCAAGCAATTTCTGTGCAATAATGATATTAATTCCATGTAACATAATTTCATATCATTTAAACTCGCGATCCAAATAGGCCCAATGCTGCAACTTATAATATTACAGGAACATTGGAGCATGTCATTTTATTTTAACTGTTTAATAATTTTTTTTTATAATTAGGATAAATTTTCAATAAAACAGGAAAAACCATGACGGTCAAAAATTTGAAAATCTCATAATATTATCAAGTTTGATCAAAATTTGGCGAGAATATGGTGAGATTTTCAAGATCTCGGGGATATTTGTCACAGCGCATGTATGTACTAAGTAACAGGCCAGGATGGTCCAAATAAATCTGATCTTAGGGATATCACTTATCTAAAGTAAGGTCCAGAGCTTTTGACGGCTTAGATTTATTTACGCCACGTGTACGGAGCAGTACGCACGTGTTTGGATGAGCATGCTTTGCAATGGAATCAAATGAATGAGCACGTTTTGCTGCAGTCAGCATGTGTCGCACCATCAGGCCCACATGCTGAGATGATCTGATGATCCGAACCGTCCATATTATGGATGCTATCTTATACGTTCTACAGAAACATTTTAAACTGAACGGATTATCATCATTATCTGCAGATGACGTAAAACACTGAATGTAAAGTTTAATGGATCAAATTCATTTCCAAAAATCAATGGTCAACATCATTAAAGAAAGTGACTATAGCTTATTTATTATCTAAAAGAGAACACGAACGGTTCAGATCACCGGAATCTTTGCATGTACGCTAAACAGGGGCGACATATAATGGCTATTCTCAGTCGCGACAGAAGCAAAACAACTGTGAATGAACTAGAGACATGGGGAGATGTGAGAAGATGGGAAGCGATAGGCAGAGTAAAGGGAATTATTTGATACTCTTATAGTGTATGTATGTTCGTACACATGCATTCAGAAATTATGCAAAAATAAGACATGAAACTCAAATCTGACCGTCCACATAGCGTAGCCCACCGATGATATGTTATATAAACTAAAGAAAATCTATTTAATGGCCCTATTCTCTGATTAACGTAGATTTATTTATTGAATCTTTTCATGTTATCCTTCCATTAAATGCTCGCCAGTTGTCCAGTCAGAGAATGGTACAGATGATCTGGATGGGCCCACTATTTGAACGGACTGATTTATGTTACATGTACGGTATATATTCAATTTCAAGTGCGTGTTTAAAAACTTCTACCTTGGGCTAGAGTTTCAAAGATTTCTAGTGGAAAAATGCTTGCAGGCCCAGGTATCAGTTGTCGACAGTGTCCTGATAGTTTCGGAATCTAGACCGTTGATAAGGAGGAACCCGCAATGGATGGTGAATCTAGAAAATTCCCAACATGAAATGATCCCAACCGTTGGATAAGCATCTACATGTAAACAGAAAAGGAACATCACATCAACGGTCCAACTGTCAATCATGAATCCTAAAAATAGAGTCATCTAATCTAAGAAACTCCTGGGGCTCTACCAACGTCCTAATCCATCATTTCAACGGTCTGGATAACCCAACTGTGGGTCCCACCTGTACAAAAACTAATGCATCAGGACGATATTCACATTCTCCTCCTGCCTCAGGAGTCATAATTACTCACGCTTTTATTACAAGAAAGTAAGTTGATACTCTGGCAGACCGTGACACTCCATACGCGTCCACATAGAAATTCTCCACGTGGAATTTATTTACCTCAAATGAAAAATAAAAAAATAGAAAACAAGGGATGTAACATACAACCCATCTTAGATTTAGTAGAACGAACATCTGTTTGTTGAATTTGGTCCGTCAACTCTCCCAATCCAACCGTTCATTAAGATTTCATAGATCTTTAATTTAAATAATAATATATGTTTATTTTTATAATTTAAATTAATATGAAGTATTTACACAATTTGGACGGTTTAGATTGTGTTAAACGGATTAAAAGTTTATATTTTTGCTATGAAGATGTATGAAATGTAATGGTGTTCCAGAGTAGAAATGTTCTATTTTTCTCGTTTTATTACCATCTTCTCTACGGACACCTGTCTCGCTCTCCACTCTTCCTGCTTTCAACTCCAAAAAGCAATCCAGAAGAGAGAGAGAGAGAGAGAGAGAGGGAGAGAAGAGGAGAGGAGTGGGGAAGAGAGAGAGATAGAGCAGCACACTCCCATTCTACTGGTCAGCCATTCCCTTCCTTGTACTGATTTTTTCCATGCTTTTCCTTTGTTGAGAGAGAGAGAGAGATGATTGAATGAATGGTTGAGATGGGTTCCCTGAGAGAGAGTGAGAGAGCTGATTGAATGAATGGTTGAGATGGGTTCCCTCAGATCCAGGGAACCTAGATGTAAAAGCAGCTTCTCCATCCTTTTTGGCCTTCTACACCCTCTCTACCTTGTGATTCTTGCCTCCTCTTTTCCTACCCTTTGTCTTCTTTCTTCTGCTTTTTAGATAAAAAGATGTTTGATTTCCAATCTTTCATTTCTGTACTTATGAGTTGATGGGATTTAATTTTGAAGCCTTTTGTTTTTATTTATTTATTTATTTTTATTTATTTATCTTTGGTTTATAGGAGTAAAGAGTAGTAGAAGAGTCTAGTAGAAGGCGGTCAGATATGCTGTTCCAGAGAGATCTAGTGTTGAAATTCCCATAAATGGAAGTTCCGATCCGTTATTTCTTTACCAGATCTGCCCACCCTTTTTGTCGTTTTTTATTATATTGACTGGGACTGAAGGATCGTCTTGTTTGGTGCTGACGGTGGTCTGATGACGGCACGGGTTTGAATTTGTTGGTTGTGGAGATGGGTCTCACGGTTCGCGTCGGGAGATTGTTCTGGATGGGCGGTGAAGAAGGTATGGCAGGCAGAGATGTAGAAGTGTTAAGAAAATGATAGGGTGTATGAATTTGGAGGAAGTGTGGGGAATTGATGGAGGAGATGGCTCCGGCAGTTGCGGTGCCACTTAGGATAGGTAATTCGGTCCGCGACGGCACGGTGCGCATGGAGATCACACGCCTCAAGCTGATTACGGACACAGCTGGCTTGTTGTCTGACCCTGTAAGTGAGGTGCCTGGGCCTGCTGTCGATGGAGATGAAGAATGCGGGTGCAATGATGTTATGACTGCCCCAGCGGCAGTGGAGGGCAACGATCTCTTTACAATGTTGCCTGCAAGCGGTTGTGTCGGTGCTAGTAGTAATAGTAGTAGTGTTGTTATTCCGGATAGTGAGGAAGATGATTCGTTGTGGTTGATAGGGACTGAACAGATACTTGACAGCTCATGTTCCCTTTCTGTGGCCAGTGATACCAGTAGCATTGCTGCTGCTGAAGACTTATGGGGTTTGGAGGGTGCTTTGGAAATAAGCATGCCAACGTCTGCGGACATCGAGAAGAGCATCAGCAATGTCCAGATTATTCCAGCCGCCACTCTGGGAGAACCGAGTGTAAATGCTCAGCTGGAACCCACAAATGATCTTGTGATTAGGCCGCTGCTGATTAGCCATGTGGCAGCGGAAACAGCCATTGAAGGTGGTGATTGTGATCCGAAAGCGTCCTCGGTCATTCCGCTTATTGCTCGAGATAAAAGGATATGCGGAGCGATGGGGAGTCTAGGTGTTTTTGAATTGGATTGCATACCCCTTTGGGGATGGGTCTCTATTTGCGGGAGGAGACCGGAGATGGAAGATGCTGTTGCAGCTGTGCCTCGGTTTTCAAAGATTCCCAAATGGTTGCTGGTCGGTGATCGTATGGTGGATGGCATGGATCAAAGCTTGAGTCTGTCGACTGCTCATTTCTATGGAGTCTATGATGGCCATGGTGGTGCCCAGGTAAGATTTGCTCCATTCTTGTGCTTATTCAATAATATAAACCATGTTTGGATTTACAAGAGAATTGAACTGAGAAATTTGAGTTTGTATTTATGATGAAGACATAGCCCTCAAATTGTGATTTCATTACTTTCGACTTGAAAGTACCATGATCGCAATTTGGAGTAAAGAGTATCAATATGAATGATACAGAAGGAAATTACTGTTCGGTTGTTCTGCTTTGTTGGAATGATAATTGCATTCAATCTGATCATGCATCCAAATGCATTCATAAGTCTTACTCACGAGTAGTTATTATCATCCAGGTTGCTAACTACTGTCGGGAACGTGTCCATTCTGCATTGGTTGAGGAGATTGAAAACTTAAAATATGTTCCGGAAGGGAACGATGGGGCTGATCGGCATGTGCAGTGGGAGAAAGCCTTCACCAGTTGCTTCCTGAAAGTCGATGCTGAGGTTGGAGGGAGAGCTGGGAGGGGCAATCTTGGGAGCAATGGTGACACGCCTGAGGACAGCTTGGAACCCGTTGCTCCAGAAACTGTTGGATCTACGGCCGTGGTTGCCGTTGTTTGCTCCTCGCATATCATTGTTTCAAACTGTGGGGATTCGAGAGCTGTCTTGTGTCGGGGCAAAGGACCTCTGCCACTGTCCGTGGATCATAAAGTAAGGCATGTGTTTATTAGTATTGTGCCTTTGAGTAATTTCTAATTTAAGGTAATCTATACAATAGAAAACCAATATATGTCGGATTGTTTCAGCCAAACAGAGAAGATGAATATGCAAGGATTGAAGCTGCCGGGGGCAAGGTTATACAATGGAATGGGCACCGTGTGTTTGGTGTGCTTGCAATGTCCAGGTCAATTGGTACGTAAGTTAACCCCTGTGCTGTGCTCTGTGTGTGTGTGTGTGTGTGTGTGTGTGTGTGTGTGTGTGTAATATATTGTTGGCTGGGATCCCATGCTTAATGATAATATCTAAGATGGCTATAACTCACCCAATCTATACGCATGGCCTACATACATAAGATCCGCACTTATTCATCCTTTCAGCCCTAATGAAGAGAGCCATCTTGCAAAATTGCACATTGGCCAGGACTCTTATAGTCATACACATGTGCAGCGACTGAAACTCAGATGCTAGAAACTAAGACATGAGTTAGTCATTGTTATAGCAAGACCTGAACTGATCCATCTGTCTTTGCTGATCTCTTGTCAGTTTTGTATTTTTTTTCCCCGATGGATAATGAAATTGTATTAAAGAAAACAAATTTCAACAAGGGAATGGAAATCTGGAGACACAGGGTGTCTGGTGATGCATCCTCTTCTATGTTTCCTAAAGCACCAACCCCCTACGTTTTTCATGCCGATCTAGATCATGGGTCATTCATGATGCAGATTGCTATTCTTAGTGGCCTGAAATTATAGTTTGGTACTACTGTTGATTATGTTGCAGTGCAAATATATATTTCAATGTAGAGGTCTATAATTAGATTTATTCAGTAGCATGCAGATAATATACTACTTTGCATGATGGGTCTATAATAATGACAATTCATCTTTTCATATATGAATTGCAATTTGGTTTCATATATAAAACTATATTGCATAAGCTCAGTGTATGTTTTGAGTCATCTCACTCAGTTACCCCTAGCATTTCACATGTTGGAAGGAGTTAAATAGTATGTATTGAAGCAACCTGCAATCAAGATAACATTGATTGTCTTTAGGAAGGCACATTGTGTCAACATTAACTAACGAGCTCACAGCGGAAGATAAAAGTTTACTACTTAAATAAATAAATAAATAAATAAAAAGGAAGATAAGTTTTGGTCTGCAGATGATCACCTGCAGCTCATCAAACGCAAGTGCAACTATTCAAGTTTCTGAGTTCTCAGACCTAAGCCAAAGTTAGCATCACATGGGGACTCCCCCGTACAGTGATATGATCAATAGAAAGATCTTTGTTCGTATGCAAAAGCTCCTGACTCTCATATCTAATCCATTCTAGGCTATTGTTGGAGCTTCATTTCACAATGATATGATCAATAGAAAGATCTTCAATCATATTTAATCTGATATGATGCATGATCATCTTTGATTCAAAGTAATTCAAGGTAGGGGTGCAACTTGGGCAGGTCAGGTTGAGGGTCAACCTGAGCCCAACTGACCTCAAGAGGACCCAAACACCGGCAACACCAACCTGACCTGAATTCCAACCTAAGCTGCCCAACCTGAACCAGACCTGAATTTCTCTATACTCGACCCACCCTGACTTGATCTGACCCAATTACATGTGATTATCCCCAACCCAACCTAACCCGAATTGAATGTGTTCAACCTGAACCTGACCCGATTTCAAACTGGATTTGGCATTTTCCAACCAGAATTCAACCCGAGGACCTTGACAGCCCGACCCAATCCAACCTGAAATCGGGTTGGTTCAATCTAGTTCTGGTTGACCTGAACCCAAGTTACAGCCCTACTTCGAAGTGGTTGCCACCCATGTGGTGCAGAAAGTGATTTTTGGATGTTCTCATCTGTATCTTGAGAACACTCCATCCTGGTACATTTGACATCTCCGATCTCCTTGCCATTTTTGAATTTGTTAATGGGCCTGTT
Source organism: Magnolia sinica (assembly GCF_029962835.1). Lineage (NCBI taxonomy): Eukaryota > Viridiplantae > Streptophyta > Magnoliopsida > Magnoliales > Magnoliaceae > Magnolia > Magnolia sinica. The sequence goes on along the minus strand of NC_080578.1, from coordinate 102,011,411 downwards.
TTTCAATTCACGAGGTAAATGAGGTGTAAATCGGCAATTATTATTTACCCCTGTATTTACGTTCGGCAGCCGCCCTTTGACAGTGACTTGATGTTGACAGTGGGTTGAAACCGATGAAAGGAGGATATTTTAGTGGGGCCCACTGTTATGTGTGTGCTTGATCCATGCCCTCCATTCGTTTTTCAAATTCAAAGCTCAGGTGGACCACACCACATGAAACAGGGGGAATTGAAAACTTACCATTCATTTCTTCTATGGGGCCATCAAAAGTTTTGGATCAAGCTTATTTTTGTGTTTTCCCTTCATCCATGTCTGTATGACGTTATGAACAGTTTGGATGGCAGGTACGCATCCCTGTGAGTCCTAAGCTCATTTTAACTATTAACAGTAGGCGTTCAATTCCACCTGTTTCCTATGGTGTGATGCACTTGAGCCTTGTATCTGCCTCATTTTTTGGCTCATGCTCTAAAATGAGCACGTAGAATAAATAGACGGCGTGGATCAAACACATGCATGCTGATGGGCCTCACAAATTTTGCCACCATAATTTCTGTCAAATAACAATGCTTTGCACCATGATTTTTGAGGCAAAATTACAGCCTCATTTCCTCTTTTTCAAGCAGCTTTAAAAAATAATAATCACTAATTTACAGCTCATTTACGGTGTATTTAGAAAAACAAACGGGCCCTATTGATGCCTCTGAAATTTGTGCGGTACTTGTGGTGGGGTCTTTAACCATAGCTTGTTATTGTGTGTGGCTTATGCTTTCCTCCATGGTGCCATGTTTGGATGAATAAGTGTATTAAATTGCGAACATTTAATTTAATCTTAGATGAAATGCCAAAAAATTATTAATGTTTCCTAGTATTCAAAATCGCGATGCAGCTCCCATATTGCGGTTTATTCGTTCCAAGTTGTAGTTGAAAGTAAAATTGCAATTGCAAGCCTGGACCCATAAAATCAATGCCAACTAAATCATGAGTTTGTTATTTCCACTTCATTAGATAAATTATCACAATTGAATTTGATAGTGCATGTGATGCACCTAAACCTTGTTTAAAGTTGGTTTGTGCGAATTAATGCCTATCTATATGAAAACCATAGCATGCTGGATCTCATGTTGATTTGCTTGCTCAATGTCTAATTTGTGCTGTTGACTCTCCAGAAAACTTAAGCTCTTTGATCACATCTTACCTGTATGTATTATTTGACACTATATGCTTTAATACAAGAATGGCACACATATACACATACATGTGGGTGTGCAGGTGCCATTTGTGGCATATTATCTCGTGTGAAACATAGGTTCCTCTCCAGATAAAAAAATGGCCGTTACATAGTAGTAAAGGTGGGTACCATTACACATTACAGGGCCACAGTGACCGTTATGGAAAATGTGATAATTACGCAGGACATAACCATTGTTCCAAGTATTCGTGATATTATTAATAATATCGCCGATATTATCGGTATTGCCGACTGTGCGATACCAATAACACTGGTAGTATTAGAGATTCTAGGTCGCAACGATATATCATTAAGTATCACCAATGTATTGATATCACTAATGTATCGCCAATGTTTTTGACTGTATAAATTCCAGGTATTGCTTATATCACTAATGTATCAATGATATTTCGATGAAATCGCCAATGTACTGATATCACCAAAAATCTGTTTATTAAAAAAAAAATGATTCCATTTCAAAAAAATTTATGGGTGCATGATTGTATGATGAAATGCATGTTTGTATGTGTGTATATGCATGCATGGATCATGTATGTATGCATGCATGGATGGATGGATGGATGGATATGTGTGGATGTGTGCATGCATGCATGGATGGATGGATGGATATATGTGTGGATGTGTGCATGCATGGATGGATGGATGGATGGATGGATATATGTGTGGATGTGTGCATGCATGGATGGATGGATGGGTCTTGCATGTATATATGTATGTGTCATTGTATGTATTTATGCATGCATGGATGGTTGGATCCACTATTTTCCCCATGTTTCTCTAATGGTTCCCTGAGTCAACAATACATGCTTTAGGCCCCCATTAAAGGGAAGCTTATTATTTGATTCCTAAATATGCAAATATGCTTCTTTTTTTCTTTTTTTTGCTATCATTTGATTCTTAAAAGTGCAAATATGTGTATTTTCGCATCTCTTGAAGTATCATTGAAAATTTTCACCATTTTCCCTATGTTTCTTTCCCCGATGTTTCCTTGAGTTAGTATTACATGTGTTTAGACCCCCCATTAAAGGGAAACTTATTATGTGTGTGTGTGTGTGTTTTTTTCTAAATGCAAATATGTTTATTTTAAATATCTTTTGAAGTTTCATTGGAAATTCCACCATTTTCCCCATGTTTTGCTAATCTTTCCCTCGGTCAGCAATACATTTTTGGGTATCGGCCATAGCAATTAATACATGTAACGATATCGATACTGCAAACGCTGGTGTAATAGTTGTTATGGCCCTTATCGTATAATAGTCGTTATGACCCCTGATCGTAACAGTAATGACGGTTACGGCCAGCATTACCATCATTGAATATCTTGCTCTAGATACCTAGGTTGTTATTATCCCATTTTGAGTTTGATCATACTGTGCCCAAATTTTGTGATCATTGTATGGAGTGTTTAACTTGAGGCTAGATCCTCTACAACATTGGTAGAATAGGCTTATTCTACAACTCTTCCATGCAGGGACCACCGTGATGTTTTCATGGCATCTAACCCATCTAGAAGGGTCACCCCATGAAATTGAGTGCCAAAAATATCAGGCCTATCCAATGTGTGCTATCATGTAAATATGAGGGTTTTGGACAGTTGTTCTCTTTTTTCTATAGTGTAGCCCACCGTGTTGTTTTTATGTGATCCAACCTTCCATAAAGTGATCCAGACCATTGTAATGGAATTTTCAAAAAATTAGGTGTATACAATCATTAGGTGGGCCACACCACAAAAAAAGGACAACCACCCAAAAAGCTCCAAACTGACGCGGTCCCTATGATGGTTGGATTGGTCTGATTTTTTGGAGTGTCCTACTTTCATGTTTGGGCAACCTTTCTACTCAATGATTTTGATGCCATACATACACCATGGTGGGCCACACCTGCAACGCAACATTTGTAGAAAAAGCTTATTCTACAAACATTGTGGAGGATCTGACCTCCAATTTCAGGTTACTTCAATTATTCACTTTTGGTTGTTACATAACTAGGGCGGATACAAGTGGTCAGCTGCATGCAGGTTGACTAATATTTTTTTATGGGCACAGGTGACAGATATTTGAAACCTTGGATTATTCCGGATCCAGAAGTCATGTTCATTTCTCGAATGAAAGAAGACGAGTGCCTTATTCTAGCAAGCGACGGGCTATGGGATGTCATGACAAATGAGGAGGTTTGCGATGTGGCCCGCAGGAGGATCCTGCTCTGGCACAAGAAGAATGGCGTTGTGCCTCCCACTGAAAGGGGCGAAGGAGTTGATCCCGCAGCTCAAGCTGCGGCCGAGTTCCTCTCAAAGCTCGCCCTACAAAAGGGAAGCAAGGACAACATCACGGTTGTTGTAGTGGACTTGAAAGCACAACGGAAGTTCAAGAGCAAAACGTGATGGTAAGTCCCTCCCGTTGTTTTAGTTTATCAATTGAAAACTGTGCAATATAAAACTGCATTCCTTCCATATTTTACTCCATTAATACATAGGTCCGCCCATATGTTTTTTCTCATTTGGGCTTTAATATATGTACGAGAAATGATATTCTCTATGTACTATAGAATTCGTACCTTAGTGGAAGGCATATTGTTTAATGATGTGCAACATCCTTATAACCATGTAAGTTCTTTGTGTTACTTTGTGCATAGTACTGGAATGTAAATTTGAACTGTTAGTAGGGATAAAGGCTGGGGGAATTCTATACTTCCCCGCCTCCACTGAACACCCACTTGATTGTATTTTTTCTCACCTCTGATTCAAGTATCTGTGAGGTATTTCACTTTTTTCTCTTGTTGTATGTTGTCTTATGATTTCTGTACAAGTAATGGAGATTGGAAGCCCTTGATTTACTCCCCTACTATGTTTTCTAGCTGCCCCTATGATTTTCGTTTCACCGTTACATCGCTCTCTGGTCCTTCCCTGTTGTTTATATTTATTTGGGCTGGCTGGATTACAGTCATAATTTACAAATTTCGATGCAGTGGTGATTCATCCATGGTACACGTTGTGTATGTTCTTTCGGAAATCCAGTTTGTCCAAAAGGGCATGCTCCAGTGGTATACTGTGACGTATGCATAAAATCCAACCCGTTCATCGTATGCATCAGTACATGCTTCCTCAGGGTACTAAAATCTGGCTGATCTGTGAATCAGGTGGGCCAAACCATAGGGAACAAGTTGAGAGAGAATATCCTCCCTTTGTTCATGTATACAAAATCCAGGCCATTCAGACCATTCATCTGGTCTGGATGAAGGTTCAGGCCGACAATCAGGCTGTTTCAAAAGTTAGGTGGGCTCTGTGAAAATCAAGAGTGGGCACCCCCTCTCACATTGTTGCCCATGTTGTGGCCCACTTGAGTGTTGGATCTGTCTGATTTTTGGTACCTGGGGTTAATATGAGGTGACACATCTGATGCATGGGTTGGTTGGCCTTCATACATCATGTCGTCCCACATCTGCCTGGTAGCACTGTAAGCATACAGTGGTACCGGACCCGCTCGAGTGTGCCCATGTCTAAATACCGTCGCTTGTCGCTGATGGAGCATAGCTCGAAGATTACCCTAATATGACAATCTCCGTCATCTGATTTCACCAGTTGAATTTGGACCATCGACTATAATCTCGAACAGTCTATTTGATGGAAACCAATTGGATAGATAGGATTTTTGGGCTATGCTTCCCACTAGTTGAATCTGGTCTGTATGTGCATGTCCAATGGATGGGTCAGCAACATTTTGAAAAATGGTGACAAACAGCAAGTGTGGTCTAGCCCTATTTAATTCTTCGTCATTAGTAATGATTCTAATGAAGCATCACCTTATCTGCTGGCGACCAGCTCCCTGAGTTCGTTTATCCTTAGGATTTGCTATTTGCAAAGACTGAAATTCCACTTTTAGCATTAACAGATGGGATTGGAACCTCCTTTATTTATTTTTTATTATTTTTTATTATTTTTCAGGGGGAGTTCTCCGCAAGGAGGCTTTAAGGGGTCCAGTGGGTTCAGAATAAAGGAATGGGTTTCTATCTGATTTTTTCATTAGATCGGAAGGTATCTTCATGGTAGTTAATGGTCGATAAGTATGGATAAAATTAGGAATGAATGCATTTGAGGGAACTTGGGAGTATTACCAATAGGTAATAATATGAAGGAAAGTTGACGTAGATGGGTTGTCAATGTGCAATGGAAACCAAGAATTGCACTAGTTAGGAGTGGTACCATGATAGAGTGGAGTGACATAACAAGATTCATGTGGTTGACACCAATTAGTTGGAAGACCCCATACCAGGAAGTGGCATATGGGTTGCTTAAGGGAGTGATTGAGATCCTCAGATTCGATGGACGCGGCGATCAGACCGTCGGATCGTGTGGAGTACATGATTGGGCCATTGATTGTGGGCCATCTTTTATTAGAGGACTTTATATATATATATATATATATATATATATATATATATATATATATATATATATATATATATATATATATATAGGATTGTCTTAGGAGTTATTTCAACTTGAGTTGTGTTTTTGGGCTATTTATGAGGGGTTTTATATGTTTTTTGTTAGAGTAGGGTTATTCTGCTCAAAATACATGAAGCAGGGTCTTTATAATAATTTTAAAAAGTTTTTGAGACTTTTTTTTTTTGTGGGGGGGCTCTTTATTTCTTCTTCATGCGATTTGGAACGAAGATCGGTGCGATGCCCTTCTTCAACCACAGGAATGCGAGGCTTCTGGCTATCAACCATTGATTTTCCTTCTTCATTTGAGGTATTTTGTAGAGATTTCATTTTCTCTTCCATTCAAAGCCCTTCCAAACCTCTTCCCTTCTTTCCCCTTGGCCTTCTCCATCAAACCCCACTACTACGGACCAAACTCTAATCGTTCATGCCCCACACGTGTGACCGTGCGGCCAAGGCCAAGGGTGCCTATCAAAAGCAACAAAGGCTCTTTATTTCTTCTTCATGCGATTTGGACCGAAGATCGGTGCAATGCCCTTCTTCAACCACAGGAGTGCGAGGCTTCTAGCTATCAACCATTGATTTTCCTTCTTCATTTGAGGTATTTTGTAGAGATTTCATTTTCTCTTCCATTCAAAGCCCTTCCAAACCTCTTCCCTTCTTTCACCTTGGCCTTCTCCATCAAACCCCACTACTACAGACCAAACCCTAATCGTTCATGCCCCACACGTGCGACCGTGTGGCCACACGTGTGAACCCATGGGCTGGCTGTACGACCCATCTTCTCTCCCCCCTTACATCCTTTTGATTCTCCCATTAAAATCCTATCATCCCTCGCTCAAAACCCTAACCCTATGTTCTCTAATTCCCTTAATTCACTTCAATTCCCTAACATCCAATCAACCAAACCCTAATTCCTTCTACTTACAACCCAAATCCCCAAATTTTCTTATCCAATTGAAACATTCGAGCTCTAATTTCATTTTCCCTAAATTTCCCTATCCCAGTATCCCTAGACTTACCCTTATCTTAATTTAGCAAACCCTAGGTAGTATTAGGTTTTTCTTATTGAATTAGACCTAATCCTATGCTATTTGGATGTCTCTACATCCATTTGATCCTAGTTTTCCATATTTAATGATCATGTAGGATGATGCTTGACAACTTAGCCTTGAACCATGTATAAATTCTTCACAGAATCTTGAGATTTGTGGTGATGTTAGCATGATTTGTGATTTCTATTAATTAATTTAATTTTGCTGATTGATCTCACTCATTATTTGGCTTCATACATTGGTCCTACATCAATGATTTAGTTGCCATGGATGAAAAACCATTTGGTTAGCTTGTAAAAGCACAGTTTTCCTAGGCCAATTGATCTCAATGGCGACATTTTGGCGAGCAAGGGGTGGTGCTCCAGGTAGCTTCTAACCCCACCATTGACTTGTAGAGGCCATATATGTTAGCCATCCTAGTCTATTCTCATTTATATCTAGGTTAAAAGATGACAGCAGTGAGAAGGTTTGGTTTTCATCAAGCGTGAACGTAAGATGTAACTATGCAGTTTTAATGTAGCCATTTGGTACTTGTACGAGCTTATGCTTCTGCTTCCGTGTTGGACTTTCACTCCCGTTCCTCTTTCCTTGTCATTTACACTTTCTAGTATTTCCATCAAAATGCTTCCCCACTCCCAACCTGAACTCGCTCCTACTTTCCACACTTTGTCGAACTGAGACCCATGTACATGGTAAAGATGGCAATGTCAGCTTACAACTGGTATAACTCTGGGAGATGCGAGGCATGTCCATGGAAGTACCAAATAGGTGCACTAGTGCCAGCAGGTTTCTTTTTTTTTTTTTCAAAAAAAGACTAGTGCCTCTGGTTGAAATTCTTTTGCATTGTAACCTAAGCATCTGATATGGTTTCTTTCCATAGTAATTCTCAGACCCTCATGCACATGCACACACACTACATAGTGGGTGTGTGGTTAAAAGGGAAGGAAGAGATCAATGTCTTCTTCCTAAAAAACAATCCTTGATTCTACCAGGAGCCTTGGATCACAAAGTAAAAAACTCTAAAAAGATAATAAAATTGATAATAATGGTTGAACTCTGTTTACAATGCCCTTAATATGACTTATATAGGCCCCAGGTTCATAACTTTCCAGAAATAGTAAAGTTTCCTAAAATAGTAAACTTACTAGATATAGTAAAAATGTCTAATTTTACCCAAACTCTCCTAGAAGATTCAAAACAAAGACTTTCCAACAACATGTTACACATGCAAAACAGATAACTGGTCACAAAGTTATGGCCATCAGAAGATATAGTAGATGCTAGAAGGATCAAATTTTCTGGCTTGGTTTCTTTTGATCCTGGCAGTCCATGAGATTGTCCTTTACTTTGTCCTACATCACACGGATACATGCGCGCGCATGACGCACACACCTACACATGCGCACACACCCACACCCCCATGCACACGCACACACAAACCCCCGCGCACGGCATTCATCATGTGCATGTCACTGTGAACATATATTCTGGCCTGATATCAGGCTAGTCCACTCGTCAGGTGGGACATGCATGTACGTCGAATATATACTGTTGGTCAATTTGTTTTGTTTTGTTTTTTTGTCATTTGATTTGACATTTTCTCTGTTTGGATTATATAAAAAGAAAAGGAAATTCATTTGCTTTCTTAAAGTAAAAATTACATTTTCCATAAAGTCAATAGGAAAGGTGATTTCCATCTCACGTGACGTTTTTAATGGCAAAATTGGAGGAAAAAGAGGTTTTCCTTCGAAATTACAACTCAAACAATGGAAAGCATTTTCCTTAACAGTTTCTCTAGCAAAGCAAATAGGTGCAAGGGGTTTTTCAATGTCGTTTTACTTATGTCACAATCAGTGTTTTAAATATCGAAGATATCAGCTGATATATACCACAATATATCTTGTATCCCACCTGTGCGATACGAAACACTCATGTAATGCCAATATATTCCACCTATTCGATCCTATGAGCATTTTCGATTTTCAATCCATGTTTTTATTATAAATCACGTTAAACTAGCGTCAAATGGTTACAAATCTATGATTCAACTTCGATTTTGAGATTTGGGGGAGATGGTTCAAGCTATGGAAAATTGAGAAAATTTGAAATTTCTCAATTTCTCGCAAATCAGTTGCAATCTTTGTATCCAAACACAAAATTAAACATGTATGTAGCCTGATCTAGTGATTCTTTTTTTTTCTTTTGAATGTATTGCTTATGTTTCCATACATGTCTTCTTACGTTTATAAATTATGTGAATAGACTTTGAATATACTTGCATCAATTTACTTGGAAAGCGCATATATTAGGACCCCATACGAAGGAAACCCCTATTATGTGCACTTTTTCTTTTCTTTCTTTGTAATGTGTGTATTGATGTCTTTTTCAACAATCCCTGAAGTTTCATTAAAAAAATCGACCAATTTCCCAATGTTCCCATGTTTCCCAACAACAGTGATACATTATGCAATACAACCGATATATCCCATGCGATAACCGATATGTATCCATATCCAAAGGGTGTGATACATTATGCGATAACGATATTTAAAACATTGGTCACAATTTCACTTTCCCTTGCATTCCCCTACTTAACTCCCAATCCAAATAGGCCGTTATAGAATTTGGTTGGTGCGTAATCTCCTTTTTAGACTCAAGTAATAGTCATACATATCTTAGGATGTAAATATGGTACTATTATAGGGAATACACACAGTCCATCTCATGGCATGTGCCTTTTGCTGATCATAGTTCGAGAAGTCTACTTGACTCTATGTTTAGCCGGGTTGGGTAGACTCAAAGGCTCACCTGACTCGACTCGATATTTAATAATTAGAATTGAGCATACTAGTACACTAATATATGTCAAAATAATTAAAACTATGTATAGATAATTTAAATAAGAAGCATTATTATGAATCATTGGTTAGTTTTCTGGCTAAGGGTTGTGTGGAATCCCCCCTGAAGAAGGAATCTCCAAGATTGGAATATATCAGAATATGCGGCCCTCATGGAGTGCATTAGTAAGGGTATTCCCATCCAGGGAGACATCGACAAATTGCTGTGGACCCAAGATAAATCGGGCCTCTTCTCGGTTAAATTAGCCTATAATTTTTGTGCCAGGAACTCTTAGACAACAGAAGAAGTGGGGACTGAAAAGCTATGGAAATACAAGATTCCCCCGAAGATTGCAGTTTTTGCGCGTGGTTGGTAGGTAAGGGCAAAGTGTTGACGGTAGATAATTTGAGGAAAAAGGGTATGATCCTTCATAACATTTGTCTTTGCTGGATGGCGGAGGAAGAGTCAGTTAATCACTTGTTTATTCACTGCCCTCTCATAGGTCAGATTTGGTCTTGCTTCCTTTCCTGGTTCAATCTTTCGTGGGCCCTCCCCAACTCGACGGGTCAGTTGCTTATGGCCTGGCATGGGGTTTCCTTTTGTAAGCAGAAATCTATTATCTGGAGATTATCTCTTGCGGCTATTTGGTGGGCGGTGTGGGAAGAGAGTAATGGGAGATGTTTTAGAGGGGAGTCTAAAGGGCGGGAGTCCATTATGCAAAGGGTTCAGTTCTATATTTTCGAATGGGCTTCTATTGTTATTCCTCTAAAAGATTCTAATGTTCTTCTGCATGGAGCTAACTGACTCGCTATCTCAGCGGGCTGGTTGCTCCCTGTTTCTCTTTTAATGAAAGTTTCTGTTATCTCTCAAAAAAAAAGTTTTCTGGCTAAGGGTGTCTCTTTACGTGGATGAGGTTGTGGGTTCGATTTCCACTACTTTCATTTACGTTTTGTTAATAATAACACTGCAACTCACTTTTATTTATAGTTATTATCCTTAAGAAATGAGTAGAGTCACAGATTTTTGTCTCATCATTTTAATTGGCAACCCTTATAAGATTTTGGCAACTCATATTTCCTCTGTTATATCCGAGAACCAAGGAGCTTTTGCAGTGGACAAGCAGATTTTAGGTAGTGCCTTGCTCACCCATGAATTTATAGATTTGAAACACAAGGCAAGAAAGGAGTGGTTTGCGAATTGGATAACGAGAAGGCTTACGACCACTTGGATTGGGGTTTCCTCAAGTACATGTTGAAATTAATGGGGTGCGGGGACAAATGCATCAATTGGATGTGTGTCTTGTCGGCCTATTTTTAGTGTTGGTCAGTGGTTCTCCAAAGGAATTTTTAAAGCATCGTGAGGCATACGCAAGGGGATCCACTTCCACCTTTCTTGTTTGTAGTGGTAGTGGAAGCCTTAAGCAGAATGCTAACAAGAGGTCAAGTGGCAGGTCTTATTTTTGGCTTCCTAGAAGTACAAGAAGGACTTGGATATCTCATCTATAATTTGCGGATGATACTCTTATTTTGTGATGCAAATGCATCAATGGTGGATAATTAAGGAAAAATATGGGGTGTTGCGAAGATATATGGGGCTAAAGGTAAATGTTAAGAAAAGTGAGATGTTAGGCATCAAACTATCCAAGGAGAACAATAACATGGGCCTAAATAGATGAACGGTCCTAGCAAGGGTCTATGGTGGGGCCTTTAACCACCCAACAAAACCCATGGGTCCACCTTAAGACCACCAATGTGGACATCTAACCACAACTGGTCCTCAAGAGGTAACCCATTTCTAATCAATCGCGGATCAAGGCCCAAGGCCTATACCAATGCATAGGCCTAGTGGGTAACACACATAGCCCAACCTATATGTAATATGGTGGGCCCATAAGCAAGGTTTGGGCCCAATCATAAGGGTCATTAATCCACATATGGTGGTGGGCCTTGTGGGCAGCCCATCACTCAAACCCCATGGGCAATTTTCATGTCTAGACCAAGTGAGTTGGGCCTACAACCCGGCTCAAGTATAAAGTTGATTTGGAGGGCAACCAAGGGCCTGACCACTTGTGTAATCCGGCCCATAAACCCATCACAATAATATGGAAAAATGGCCCAAGGGTCCAATGGGCCTATCAAGAAAGTTCCAGCCCTTATGGGCCTAAAGAGTCCAACAACTTGATACATACATGGACCTATTAACATCCAACTATGGTGGGCCTGAAAAATAAGCATTAATTAAGCCCAAAAATAGGGGATTCTACGCATGATTTTATTCCTTCTAAGTACTCACAATGTGGTGGGCCCCACTTCTCAAAAATTCAGCCCGAAGGCCAAGCATAATTATAACACATTGCTGGATTTTTAATCCAATAGGTTTATGGGCCTGTTGGAGCCCAGAAAATGATCCATTTGATTAGGACATCAGTCCAAGTAGTCCAGCCTTCAAGTCAGAGGGCCCCACCATATAGGATTACATCACATTAATTGGGGAAATAGGTGGGCCACATTGCTGGACCAAGGTCCAGCAGGTAGTCCACATGTGCCTGGGCGTCCCGATGGGTTGGACTCCCAGCCCATGTGCTAGCAAAAAGGCGGGCCCCACCCTGGGTACACCACACTCAGATGAACCATACTTAAGTGGGCTACACAAAGGAAGGCCAAAGGGATAAAACACACATCATGGTGGGCCACAAAAAGGGGTGGACGGCCAGCCCATGCTGGGCGCCCCAGCCTTGGGCGTCCAGCTTGGTGGGCCGGTCCAACCCTTGCCAAAAATTCCTCGGTGGTCCGTTGGGCCCGAAATTTGGTAGGTGGGTCCTAGCAAGGGTGGGCCACCTTCAGTTAAAATTTCAGATTTTTCTGAGTTAGGAAAGTATTTTTATGATTTAATAGAAAACTATCTATCCAGAAATCTGGTTATAGCAGATTTCTGGCTGTCCCTGCTTTGAGCACCCAATGGGGTGGGCCCAAGGTCTCAAAAAATTGGGAAAAATTAATCTCAACCTCCCCACATATGTATACTACAAGGTAGGGTCCACAAAAGTGGCCCACCAATACAAAAACTATTTTATATTTTAAGATTTCCAAACTGAAATGCTGCTGGACAATCTAGAAAATCTGGACTATCCACCCCACTTGGGCACCCCTTTGGGACCCCAATCAAGGTCAGATGGAGCTGAAATTTGGAGGACATCTAGGTGAGATCCTTACCTTTAAGAAAAGTATATTTGAGGGGTTGGAAAGGTCCCAAAATTTGGTCCAAAAACAACCAGAAACTGTCCAGAGGATTTCTGGACAACAACATACACATGGAATGATCTGAGTATATGAGTCAAATAAAAAGGAGATTACCTCATAAAATTGGTGCTATGGTCCACCTTAGTGGGCCCCACAAATATCCAGGTCATATCCCCACCCCAAAATCCGTTGCATGCTTCATATACGGGGGAAAATGAGCACCAACGTCCCCAGTGTGGACTGCACTGAGCGTCCACTATATTTGGACGGTCTAGATGTTGCAAGGCCTCTAAGTGGGCCATACCTCAGAGATCAAATAATGAGGATGGAGAAAAGAAGAAAAGGAAAAAAAGAAATCAAGATCCAGCCACAAGAGAGGGTCTCTGCCACCATTGAGGCCCTCCCTTCATCACAAACATTACACCTTCCACTATATTCATTTACAAGTTGCATCATAGACATGCATACGATAAGATTTAAAATCTAAGTTAAGATGGAGATGTCATTCCCACCAAGGTCTAGGGTCTAGATGACCCCTCAAGAACATGGATCAAAAAGAAAAAGGCCATGATAGGGTCCATGGAGAATGACCCCATCTATAGAACATGCATTCAAGATGGTTGGTCATAGGCCTCATCCATGGATACCTGGGGACCTCCACCATCATTTGGTGGGCCCCACAAGCTCCTCAAGATAGGAATGAAAAGATCTAAGAAGGATGAAAAGAAATCCTAAACTAAAAACACCCACCTCAATAGTTCTTTACCAACTCCTACCAATGGACTTCTATGCTTCAAGCTTCAAGGATCAATGGCTAAGATTGGAGATGGAAGATTAGATGAGGGGGTTTTTGAGGGTATAAGGGGCTGGAGATGAGGAGAAGGGCAGGATGTCCCAAGGGTAGAGAGGGAGAAGGAGAGATGAAGAGAAGAGAGGAAAGGAGAGAAATAAAGTGAAATTGCTAGCAACTAAAGGTTTTATTCAATGTAATGATTGAGTTTCTAGAAAAGAGGTGGTCTCTCTCTCCCTAGAGAAGAGAAATTTCAGAAAAATCAGATTTAGGGAGGAGGGAAAAGCAACTTTAGCATGGGAGAGTGAACAAGGAGCTCTCTTGATAAGAGAACTCATGATTACTTGCTAGCTAGGTGTAGGTGGTGTAGGTAGTGTAGGTGGTGTAGCCCAAAATTAGGGGATTCTAAGCATGATTTTATTCCTTCTAAGTACTCACAATGTGGTGGGCCCCACTTCTCCAAAATTCAACCCGAAGGCGAAGCATAATTATAACACATTGCTGGATTTTTAACCCAACAGGTTTATGAGCCTGTTGGAGCCCAGAAAATGATCCATTTGATTAGGACATCAGTCCAAGTACTCCAGCCTTCAAGTCAGAGGGCCCCACCACATAGGATTACATCACATTAATTGGGAAAATAGGTGGGCCACACTGCTGGACCAAGGTCCAGCAGGTAGTCCGCATGAGCCTGGGCGTCCCGATGGGTTGGACTCCCAACCCATGTGCTAGCAAAAAGGCGGGCCCCACCCTGGGTATACCACACTCAGATGAACCATACTTAAGTGGGCCACACAAAGGAAGGCTAGAGGGATAAAACACACATCATGGTGGGCCACAAAAAGGGGTAGACGGCTAGCCCATGTTGGGCACCCCAGCCTTGGGCGTCTAGCCTGGTGGGCCAATCCAGCCCTTGCCAAAAATTCCTCGGTGGTCCGTTGTTCCTGAAATTAGGTAGGTGGGTCCTAGCAGGGGTGGGCCACCTTCAGTTAAAATTTCAGATTTTTCTGATTTAGGAAAGTATTTTTATGATTTAATAGAAAACTCTCTCTCTAGAAATCTGGTTATAGCAGAATTCTGGCTGTCCCTACTTTGAGCACCCAATGGAGTGGGCCCATGGTCTCCAAAAATTGGGGAATATTAATCTTAACTTCCCCACATATGCATACTACAAGGTAGGGTCCACAAAAGTGGCCTACCAATACAAAAACTATTTTATATTTTAAGATTTCCAAACTGAAATACTGTTGGACAGTCCACCCCACTTGGGTCACCCCTTTGGGACCCCAATCAAGGTCAAATGGAGCTGAAATTTGGGGGACATCTAGGTGTGATCTCCACCTTTAAGAAAAGTATATTTGAGGGGTAGGAAAGGTCCCAAAATCTGGTCCAAAAACAACCAGAAACTGTCCAAAGGATTTCTGGACAGCAATATACACATGGAATGATCTGAGTATATGAGTCAAATAAAAAAGAGATTACCTCATAAAATTGGTGCCATGGTCCACCTTAGTGGGCCCCACAAATATCTAGGCCATATCTCCACCCCAAAATCTGTTACATGCATCATATATGAGGCAAAAAGAGCACCAACGTTCCTACTGTGGACTGCACTGGGTGTCCACTATGTTTGGACGGTTTGGATGTTGCAAGGCCTCTAAGTGGGCCACACCTCAGAGATCAGACAATGAGGATGGAGAAAAGAAGAAAAGGAAAGAAAGAAATCAAGATCCAACCACAAGATAGGGTCTCCACCACCATTGAGGCCCTACATTCATCACAAACATTACACCTTCCACTATATTCATTTACAAGTTGCATCATAGACATGCATGCTCTAAGTGGGCCACACCTCAGAGATCAGACAATGAGGATGGAGAAAAGAAGAAAAGGAAAGAAAGAAATCAAGATCCAGCCACAAGAGAGGGTCTCCACCACCATTGAGGCCCTACATTCATCACAAACATTACACCTTCCACTATATTCATTTACAAGTTGCATCATAGACATGCATGCAATAAGATTTCAGATCTAAGGTGGGGATGCCATCCCCACTAAGGTCTAGGGTTTAGATGACCCCTCAAGAACATGGATCAAAAAGAAAAAGACCATGATAAGGTCTATGGAGAATGGCCCCATCTATAGAACATGCATGCAAGATGGTTGGCCGTAGGCTTCATCCATGGATACTTGGGGACCTCCACCATCATTTGAAGACCTCACTACCCGCCTTTGGACAACCAATCACCAGTGAGGCTTGACGGTAGCGGACCCATTCACGAGCTGGTTAGACTCAGCCTAGCTATTGCCCTCTCTCTCAGGCGGATAAGGCCACACCCCATTCCAACTGACCACGTAGCAGTGGGAGTCGCGGCCTAATGGTAGAAGGCCCTCGTGCGCTCATGTTTTCCACTCGGTCTCGGCGCTGGGGCGTTCCCTGGGTACTGTGGAAGTTTAAGGGCTTTCACCCAGGGATATCCTATGCACCCCAATGCTCAAGTAACATTTCCGGTGTCCACACGCGGCCGTCCACGATTCACTTGTGGAGGCTACGTCCCTGATGAAGCAAGGGCAAATATCCATATGTTATGCAATGCCAGATGCATAAATCATACAATCAACCATGCATCAATCCCAAGCATCCACCTTGCTCAAGAGGGTAGACTCCATCCCTCGGGGAGATACCAACATGTTTTATACAATGGCACAACCTTGGCCAACCATCTTGCATGCATGTTCCATAGATGGGGCCATTCTCCATGGACTCCATCATAGCCTTTTTCTTTTTGATCCATGTTCTTGAGGGGTCATCTAGACCCTAGACCTTGGTGGGGATGACATACTCACCTTAGATCTTAAATCTTATTGCATGCATGTCTATGATACAACTTGTAAATGAATATAGTAGAAGATGTAATGTTTGTGATGAAGGGGGGGCCTCAATGGTGGCGGAGACCCTCTCTTGTGGCCGGATCTTGATTTCTTTCTTTCCTTTTCTTCTTTTCCTCATTCTCATTATCTGATCTTTGAGGTGTGGCCTACTCAGAGGCCCTGCAACATCCAGACTGTCCAAATATAGTGGATGCCCAGTGCAGTCCACACTTAAGGACGTTGGTGCTCCTTTTGCCCCATATATGATACATGCAACGGATTTTGTGGTGAGGATATAGCCTGGATATGTGAGGCCCACTAAGGTGGACCATAGCACCAATTTTATGAGGTAATCTCATTTCTATTTGACTCATATATTCAGATCATTCCATGTGTATGTTGCTATCCAGAAATCCTCTGGACAGTTTCTAGTTGTTTTTGGACTATATTTTGGGATTGATTGGGGGACCTTCCTTACTCTCAAATATACTTTTCTTAAAGGTAGGGATCCCACCTAGATGTTCCCCAAATTTCAGCTCCATCTGACCTTGATTGGGGTCCCAAAGGGGTGGCCCAAGTGGGGTGGATAGTCCATATTTTTTGGACTGTCCAACAGCATTTCAGTTTGGAAATCTTAAAATATAAAATAGTTTTTGTATTGGTGGGCCACTTTTGTGGACCCTACCTTGTAGTATACATATGTGGGGAGGTTAAGATTATATGTAGATGTCTTTGGGTGTGGAGTTGCATCTTTCCCATCTACTTATTTGGGTCTCTTGCTATGTTTGGGTAAACCTGTGAAACATTTGTGCAGTAGGGTGAAAGTTTCAAGAGGAAGTTATGAAGGTGGAACAGTTGACACCTATTGATGGCAGGACGCATCACTCCTATCAAAACAACCTTCACTAATCTTGCTCTCTATTTCATGTCTTTGTATAAATGGCTCCTCTCTATTTCATGTCTTTGTATAAATGTATGAAACCAGATTTAGAGAGGCTATAAAAGTTGTGGCAGGATTTCTTTTGATAAGGGGTTGAAGAAAAGCATAAATTCCATTTGCTTAAGTGGGAAGAAGTGTGCAAACCATTAGTCGATGTAGGTGCAGGCATCAAAGTGTTGGAATCAATGAATGTGGCACTACTGGATAAGTGGCTGTATGAATGTATGAAACTAGATTTAGAGAGGCTATAAAAGTTGTGGCAGGATTTCTTTTGATAAGGGGTTGAAGAAAAGCATAAATTCCATTTGCTTAAGTGGGAAGAAGTGTGCAAACAATTAGTCGATGGAGGTGCAGGCATCAAAGTGTTGGAATCAATGAATGTGGCACTACTGGATAAGTGGCTGTGGAGATTTGGGTCCAAAGAGGGTAAGCCGTGGAGAGAAATTATTGCTTCCAAGTATGGCGTCCAAGTAGGGGATGTGAGGTTAAGAAGTCTTGATATTATCGAGCTTGGGGGATTTGGAAGGCCATCAATTCAATAGGCCCTTAGTTAAACCTGGATTGATAATTTCTCTTGGAGATAGAAACCAGATCCCTTTTTTGGAGTACTCATGGTGTGGGGATATATCTTTGGAGGTGAAATTTCCATCTTTGTGAAGATTAGCTCCTATGAAGAATATGTCAATGGC
Organism: Magnolia sinica; assembly: GCF_029962835.1. Lineage (NCBI taxonomy): Eukaryota > Viridiplantae > Streptophyta > Magnoliopsida > Magnoliales > Magnoliaceae > Magnolia > Magnolia sinica. Next base: position 101,993,299 of record NC_080578.1, on the reverse strand, counting down.
TAGTTGTTTCTCTATTGGTGGGAGCAAGGTGTGGTGCCCTTTGTGCCATAGGGACGTATCTGATGAGGAGGCAGCGGACTATGCTAAGTTGTTAGAGCAGCTTCATAACATTTAACCCTCATTGGCTTATAAGGATTCCTTGGTATGGAACTCACCCTCTGGTAAATTCACGGTTGTCTTTTCACATGATGCTTTGGGATTCATTGAATACAAGAGGATCTGATTATTTTTTTTCCTCACCTTCTAGTCGTATGGCACTCCCCTAAGGTGGCATCTTTTATTTGGTTGGTCGGGCAGAAGCGCATCCTAACCATAGACAATCTTTAGAAAAGGTCTATGATTCTCCATAATATTTGTCTTCTATGCAGGAACGATAGATCATCTATTCATACATTGCTCCTTTGCATGACAAGTGTGAATCACTTTCCTGAAGACCTTTAGCATCGACTACGAGATGCCACAATCAATAGTTGAATTGCTATGGATGTGGCATGGTGTTTTACTTGCTAAAGATAAGTTAGTGATTTGGCGACTAGTCATGCTTATAGTGCTTTGGAATATTTGGGGGGAACGTAATAGGCGATGTTTCCTAAACAAATAGGGCCCGTCAGAATAAGTAAAGTGGAAATCGAAGGACGTCATTGAATGGGTATCTGGAGTTAAGCATGTTAATGTCTTTTTGATGTTTCATCTATGTTTGGGCTACCATTTTGGATGAAATTTCTTTTGTATTATTTGTTGCCTTGATATTTGTCAACCATCCTTTCAATAAAAAAGACCTATTATCCTTCCAAAAAACTCACTTGAGTGACTTGGGTAGATCACCTCCAACATTTGCAAATCATCCTGATTCAACTATATGACCATCAATCATATATTAAGAAGTCCAAGTGCACTTTTGGTCAAACTAAGGTGGAATATTTAGGACATTATTTCTCGTCAAGGAGTGGTGACAGGCCCCAACAAAGTGGCTAGTGTGACTCACTGGCCTAAACCAACCCCAGTTAAAGCACTTTGCGGGTTCCTGGAGCTCATGGGATATTACCGACACTTTGTTAAAGACTATGGTAGAATTAGTCGGCCACTCACGTTGTTAACTTAAAAAGGACAATTTGTAATAGTGTGATGCTTCAAGTGGCGGGATTGGGGCAGTTCTTATGCAAGAGGGATGGCCTATTACATTCCCTAGCAAGGCATTGATGAGTGAGACCCTTGCACTTCCTACATATGAGAAGGAGATGCTCACAATTGTTTATGCTGTTACCAAGTGGCACCCTTACCTTCTTGGCTGACGATTTCAAATATTGACAAACCATTGCAACCTGCAATTTTTCCTCATTCAACGAGTGTCTTCTCCATGGATTTCATTGGACTGCCCAAGTCAAATGGTAAGACTACTGCATTGGTGGTCGTTGATCAATTCACTAAATATGCACACATTTGTGCTCTCTCCCGCCCCTACCCAGCTAGTTCAGATGCACGAGTGTTTGTGTAGAACATTTCCAAGTTGCACGATATGCCACGGTTGATTGTCTCTGATCGTGATCCTGTCTTCATCAACAATTTTTGGAAGGAATATTTTGCACTCCAAGGGACACAGCTACTGATGAGTACAGCATACCATCTGTTGACCGATGGACAAATGGAGGCCCTCAATCAATGCTCGGAAATATTCCTTCAATGCTTTGTGGGAGATCATCCTAAGCAATGGGCAAAATGGCTTCCTTGGGTTGAGTGGTGGTATAATATTGTTTACCACACAACATCCAAGATGACTCCTTTTGAGGTTGTATATGGCAGGCCACCTCCCACCATCAGTTCATACTTACCACTCACTACTAGTGTTGATCAAGTTGATCATGAATTACATGATCGGGTCAGGATACTACACACTTTAAGGGATAACCTTCTCATGGCCCAAAATTGTATGAAGTTTCAACATGATTGGCATTGATATAAATGAGAATTTAATGTGGGGGACATGGTTTTTCTCCAGCTACAACCTTATCAACAATCCACAGTCACCATGCGGTCCAATCAGAAGTTTGCTTCCCTGTTACTAGTGCTACAACGTGTGGGCCTGGTGACATTAGTCTCCTTATTTTATTGTTAGGTTGTCGCTATTTGTTAGGATGCTATCTTTTGTTATTATTTTTCTATTTTCTGTTATTATCCTTTCTATGTATTTAATTGCTAGGGAATAATGAAAAGATCCAGAGATTTACCATTATCTAAATCAGTGCATCACATGCATTTGGAGGGGATCCTCCCTCGAAGAAGGATCCAAGACTAAAATGATATTAGATTGAGATTTATACCATCACACAAAATATTAGGAAATGTTTCTATATAGCATAAAGTTTCAGTTTTTTTTTTTTTTTTTTTTGAAGGATGAATAAAGTTTCATGGTGTGAAGGAGACTTAACCAAAAACTTTAAGGAAATAGTGGGTTAATATATATATATATATATATTGGCTACTCTTATAATATAACAAACTAAAAGGTAAGAACCAAAGAAATTTAGATGTCCCATTTTCTTCCATTTTTCACCTTTGAAATGCAAATTTATCGGTTGAAATCCATTTCAATGCATCAAAGGCTTTCATAATCATGGATTTCAACTGATTTTCCTAATATGTTGCGAAAAATGAATTCAAACAAGAATGGGTTGTCTCATACTTGTGTTCTGGCTTGAAATCCTGATATGATTGCAATTTCTCCATTAAAATCCATGTTTTGTTGCGAAACAACTCAAATGGAGTTGTTAAAACACAAAAGCAAGGGAACTATTTTTTATTTTTTATTTTTAAGAAAAGGTTGGTCAGAGAATGAGTTTTCTTTTTCAGATTTTTCGTGATTTATTCTGGTTGGAAACATTGTAAGCTAATAACCAAAAAAAAAAAAAAACTATAGATATATGATGATATTTTTATATTGCATTAAATTGGCCGATTTCATGATTTTTTTTTCAGTATTTTATACAATGTGTTACAGTGGTTTTGTTTCCCACCGTGTGAACCCAAAATATTGACTAACATCAACTTTACGCATTGGCTGTACCATTTCTTTGACCAACATTTTCAATTTGTAATATCTGACTGTTTTGACAACAACGACAATAGCGGCACTTATGGCCTGTTTGGTTGCCACTTATAAATGACTTAATCTCATTTCAGTTAATTGTAATTGCATTAGAGATCATATTTCAATCATATTTCTTTTTGGTATGAATTAAAAACAATCTTGATAATGCCGAGAAAGAAAAAAAAAACAAAAAAAAAACCATACTGATAACCAACAACCATGATCTCTAATACATAATTACAATTAACTAAAATGAAATGAACTCATTTTTGTGGCACCCAAACAGGCCCCTTTTAAGTCTTTTTCAGAAGAACCACAACTTCTATTCTTTTTATCGAATCACTATGGTTTTAATTTAGACTTTGATCAACCTTTTCACAATCTTTGCTAGAGTAAAGAATCTCTTCAAACCCTTCAATTACAATCCCTTGTAGTAGAGCTCCCAATGCTTCTTCTGATCTTTTTTCCCAGCCCATGTGGCCACCACAACGGGCAAGAATTCATTGTTCGAGCTCAGAATGATTGACTGCTGCAATTGCTCATCATCAGGTTGACATAGCTCCTTAAACAAGTTCATCTAGATGGAACACTGAGACCGCCTTAACGGTGCAATTTCCTTCCTCAATACGACACCACCAACCTTCGGAACAATATCTTTAGCTTACCATAGACCACCTTTAGATTCTCTCTATCCTTTATGTCGTCTTTGTGAGGAAACACGGCCACACCTGTCTTTGTCGCAATTCATAGATACGGTGGAGTTTCTCCACGCATCATTGAAGAGTTTTGAGATGCACCTTCACTCGAGATCTCTGGTTCACATAGGTGTAGCCATTGGTTGAATGATTATTCATAAGACAGCCTGCTAGTGAGCAACGCCTAGCCGTTTGGGCTGATTGCAGCTCTGATACCACTTGTTGGGTTGTTCTTTTTACACCATCCTTCATGGTAATGGTTGCCTTCAGGGCTTATTGAAGCTCTGATACCACTTGCCGGGTTGCTCTTTTTACAACTTTGTGTGTTAGAAACACCTGCCAACAAATGCACTTCCTACCTTATATGTGGGCGACATAATGTTTTTTGCCTATAGGTTGGGAACACAGGTTTTTTGTCAAACCCATGATGGGCTCAAGACTCGGGCTGATGCATGCTCGACATCGAGACCATAGCCAACCAGGCCTTTATATTCCATGGCTATTGAGTCTCAAACCTTTTTTCAAAGGGGCAAGATCTTCGCCGTTGTGCTGTCCACACAACATCCACATCTCACGGCTTGCTTTTATCAAGATGAATGTTTCCAATTTTTATTGGACCCAGATCGGAATAATCATAGACAAGGGATTGCTACTGTTGGGATTTTACATCCCAACTTCCAACCCGGAAGCGGATTGTGTCCGGACAATAACCCGTCCGACCAGAGATCCTGTGGGACCCACGGTGATGTATCTGTTTATGAAGGTATGAGCCCAAAAATGAAGTATCTGTTTATCCACGCCGTCCATCCATTTTCTTATATCATTTTAGGGTACGAGCCCAAAAATGAAGGAAATCCAACGCTCAAGTGGACCACACCCAAATACTGAGCGTGGGTTGCATTAGATGAGAGAGTCATCTCTGGTGTGGTCCACTTGAGCGTTGGATCTGCTTCATTTTTGGGTTCACACTGTAAAATGATCTGAGAAAATGGATGGACGACGTAGATAAACAGATACATCACAGTGAGACCCACAGGAGCTCTGATCGGACGTTTTCTTGTTGGACGCAATCCGCATCCAAATGGGTTGGTGTCCAACCATTACCCAAAGATCTGCTTAAAGTTAACAACGGCTGAGCCCGACCCACCAAATCCATCGTGTTATAATCGGGTCGGGTCCCACCCAACCTGACTTGCCCGATTGATTTTTGGATGTGGATTAGCAATTGATGGCTTCAATAGCTATCTCACTACTAAAGTTACGTCAACAAGTTTTGTGGGGCCCATCATGATGTATGTGTTTTATCCATACCATCCATTCATTTGGAGAGAGCATTTTTGGGATGAAGCAGATCCAAATCTCAAGTGGACCCTACCACAGAAAACAATGGGGATTGAACCCCTCCCATTAAGAACTTCTTGGGTGCCACAAGTTTTCGATCAAGCTGATATTTGAGCTTTCCCTTCGTCCATGTCTGTGTTAACTTAAGGCTCAATCTTAAATAAACATCATGCTGGCCCTAGGAAGGTTTCAACGGTGGGCATCACTATCCCTATGTTTTCTGTAATGGGATCCACTTGAGCTTTGGACCCGCAAAGTTCTTTGGCTAATGCCCTAAAATGGTCTCTGCAAATGGATTGATGGTGTGGATACAACACATACATCATGGTGGGGCTCACAGAACTTAGTGACGTCACCTCAGCAGCAAGATAGCTACTTAAGCAGTCAGTAGCCAATCCGTAATGCATGCAACGAATATATATGCGTCAGTTTTGGTCTCGTACTGTAAAATGATTTACAAAAATAGATAAACGGCATGAATGAAACACATACATCATGGTGGGTCCCACGTAGCACCGACCACCAGCCATTAGTCAGTCCGTTTCCGAGTTTTGTGCCGGCTATCAAGTGTACGTCATGCTGGCCTGTAAAATTAAACGTGGGGAGGAGGGGACACGTGTCAGAATACCAGTGGTGGATCTTGGTCCACGGATATTTATGGTGTCGGTGTAAAAGTAAATGTAGAGAGGAGGGGACACGTGTCAGAATATGGTGGATCCCAGGTTAGAGAAATTTCATCCAAAGTCAACGAGTGAGTAAAATCAGCTAAGGTTAGCTTAAATCGTCCATCAGATGGACCGGCCAAAGGAACACAGTAATGGACATGTGGACCAATCCTACCCATTGCCACCCTTAACAGCATCTCATCCACCGTCCACCGGACAAGTGGCATACACGCTTGTCAATGGAGAGTATCCAAACCATGACCAAACTGTAAAAGTGGAGAGAATCAAACTGATGGGATAATCCAAGCCATCTGATGTTGTCGGTTGAACATGGATCACCGTCCATTTCCCCTTTGAAGCATTTTATCAGATGGCTTCCAATTGGATGGTTGGGATATGTGTGGCCTGTGGCTAATGTATATGGATGAGTTGCTGTGATTTAGTGGGGTGTGGCTAATTCACATGATAGTCTAAACTATGGTGATGGCCCACCACAAAGGTAATGAAGATTGTAGCCGTGCGAGTCTGCAAAGCAACATTTGATCAGACCATCTCACCATACGGTTTCATCCATTAGATAGCTAACTTTTATATCAGTAACCGTCCATGCGTTGGGATGGTTAGGATCTTGATGTGAAACAGGCTGCAGACATCAAGACGATCAGGATCCATAGCAACTGACCAAAAGTATGATCTAGGGTAAAAATTGCCAATGCAAACCATTATTTTCAACGGTAATAGCTTTCCAAAAGGTTATTGAATTTTTGCCAATAATATAATATACAGTTGGAAAGTTAGAGAGAATTTTTTAGAAAAAATAATATTTGTTTTAGAATAAAAAAATACATTTTAATCTAATTTATTTTTATTAAGTTTCATTTTTATCAGTTTTAGGATTCTAATGGCTGATTTGGATACCACAAAATAAGTTACTTTTCCTACTTATAGTTGTGGATAAGTGACTTTATTTCAAATAAGTTTGGTTTATGATCAGTTATAAGCAACCTTTTTACTTATAACTACTTCATCACTTTAGTTATAAAAAAAAAAAAAAAAATTGTCCTTTTCTACTTTTCATAAAATCCTAGAGAGAGATATCAAGAGAGACTAAAGAGAAGAGAAGATGATAGTTATGTTGTTTGTTAAATATATTTATCTTCTTAATAAGCAAAAACTAAGATAAGCTACCTGTGGAATAAGTAGCTTATCTTAAGCAACTTACAATCTATGAGTGGTTTATGAATTTAAAAAGATTTTGGCATTTTTGCTATATTTTGCAAGTTATATTATTATTAGGTAAGTAGATTAGGGCCTGTTTGTTTTATCCTTTAACATGGTAAAAGAAGTAACGAATATAATAATTATATTTTCTAAAATTTACTTATTTCCATTTTCAAAATTTGGTGGCCGTGATTTGAGTATTATATCAACTTGATGATGCTAACTGCATGAACTAGTTTTTTATGGACCATTGATTATGTTATGGGTAAAATGGAGCTAAACAAATGTATGAGACAGATGAGCCAAACAGCGGACTCAATGACTATATATTGCTTGAGGGCTGGAAAATCACTCCAACCTTTAGTGCCGACTAATAAGTTTGGAGGTTGGCCTTGGATACCGACATCGCCCTCGGGTACCAACCTCAACCTTGGATACTGACATCGGCATCAAATACCAACCTCGACCTTAGACACTGAGCTCTCCGGCGCGAGGCATTGTGTAAGTATCAGTCCACACTGACTTACTTCCTGAGCCTATAAAGCGTTTAAAATTAGGGGGCTACTGTTATGGGTGAAAATGGACTGACTAGGGCAACCAATATTAGAGAGAAAACAGAGCATAAGTTAAGGAGGTCGGATAAGAGCCCGACTCTGAATGTTAAGCACAACCTCTACGAATGGCTCAAGCATCTACCAACAAACCGCGACCTCTACTATGATTGACTTACTGTCGCGACCAGCGAGCGACTATGAGTATCACCTTGACCTGCGTCAAAGAAAGGCCTTGACCACGATCAACAATTTAGCTCAGTTTGTAAGACCGCGCCCCAGTTGACTCGACCATCTATCCAGATCTCCTCGAATACCGACCATTTTTTAGATTATATCATTCTCCAAGATCTTTGCCGAAGATCTTGAGAAGATAACCATGACACATCCGAAGGGAGATATCTTCCGCAATATGCATCTACTATATAGAGGCGTTGCCATGTACGTCACCACCACCAAAAGGCTATAAATAAGATCTTCATCTATAGTGAAAGGTACACACATATTATGGCACCAAAAACCCTAAGTTCAATAGACCAAGATTCTCTACCCTTAACTTTGGTATCAGAGGGTCCCCTGCTGTAGCAAGGGTCTCATTTGTTCTTTTCTTTTACAGGTCCGCAACAGTCTAGCGGGGACGTCCATATATCAGCTTCAACAGTTGGTGTCGTCTATGGGAATCGACATCAAAGTCATTCCCATCTCACCTATTGTCTACAATGGATCAACTATGACGAAAGGGAGGAAGTGAGCTTTGGCTGTTATCACTACAACTGCTCCCACGTCAGCGAATTAGTCTGTAGACCATCAAGATTTGCCTTCGCAACACTAGGCTGACTCTGCCCCTGCAGCTCCTGTACATAGGTCCCACAATAGGGGAGGTCGACTAATCTCCTAGGAAAATTAGGTCGAGGCTTTGACCGACAACATTAATTGCATCATGCAAATACTGGAGAGGCAGAACTCGCCATCTGACCATGGAGCCGAAGCAGTCGTAGCTACTAAGCAATCTTGACCTCTGCAAGTTACCCATGACTCACATGAAGCTAGGCAGCAGCCTGGACAGCATGACCGAGCACCCAGCCACACTACGGGAACTACAGTGCTCACCAATTCCAACCTGTGCCACACGCTGGAGAATAAAAGGCACGAGAAAGCTCCCAATGAGATGGATGGGTTACTTGGGAGGCCGAGCTCAGAGAGATACGAGGTTAGATCAACGACATTTGACAAGCATATCGAGCTCGGGTCCCAACCTCAGTGGAAGCTATGTTGGGAGAGATAGAGTCGTCATTCACTGACGACATTATGGCATCTCTACTTCCATCGAGATTCTGGATGTTGCCGATCACCCCTTATTCCAGGACTGGAGACCCAGCCAAGCATCTAGAATCCTTCAGGGCATGGATGAAACTACATGGTACGACTAGTTCGGTAATGTGCCGAGCATTTTCCTTAACCTTGTCAGGAGCAACGTGGAAGTGGTATAGGCAGTTGAAGCCAAGATCTATCAGTTCTTCACACAGCTCAGCGAAGCCTTTATTATTTAGTTCATTAGCGGAAAAGATAGAAGGAAACCAACGACTCATGTCCTCGTTGTTACTCAAAAGGAAGAAGAACTGTTAAAAAACTACATCATTCCCTTCAACCCAAAAGTAGTGCAGGTCAGCGATTACTCCTACCAGATAACTCTGACCGCCATGGTAGCCGGCCTTAAACAATGAAAGTTCCTCTTCTCTATTAGTAAGAACCCCCCGACTACCCTCGACTACCCTCGCTGACCTACTTAACTATGCTAAAAAATATTCCAATGCCGATGAGTTTTTTAGTTCACGAAGAACTACTTGAGGAAAAAACAACTCGACTAAGGATAGGATGCGAGGGAAAATAGGGGAGCTACTTACCACTAACGCCGAAAGAAAGAATGAGGATTATTAAAATCGAAGCCAGCATACCAACTGACATCCAAAAGTCACTTTCATCGGTACACTCTTTTGAACATTAAGCCAGAACAAGTACTTAAGGAGCTGAGCTGAATAAAGAAACTTGATGATCAAATTGAACCAGTCAACCAAACTCGGTAATAAGGCTCATCGGCTAACCCCAACCTTGACATCAGGTACTAAGGGACGTATCAGCTAGAATACATGGAGGCGTTGTGAGGGACGTATCGACTAGAAGACATAGAGGATAAGCTCTTACCTCACCCATTGAAACGATTGTGCTCTATTGATTATCTTAGTAGAAGTTACTCGTGTTCGACTATGAGAAACCTCCTTCAATTAAATGGAATAAGGTTCTCCCCTTTATTTCTACTGTTTTATCTACCGTTTTTATGTACATGTCTGACTGTGAGTAGCCTTCCTTTCTAAAAAGGAAAAAGGTGCTCGTGACACTACCGTTGCGCTTTCTACCATTCGACGATTTCTAGAAAAAAAGAAATTCTCCCAGTCAGGGGAAGAGAACTACTTTTAAATATACTGACTATCCGAGCTACTGGGACTTCTCTCAATTAAAGGGAAAAAAGTCCCGCTTACTAGTTTTACATCGACCGACTAAGCGCGACCTCCCTTTCTAGAAGAGAAGAAGGTGCAAGTGATACTACCGCCGTGTTTTCTATTGATCGACGAATTATAAAATGAAAGAACTTCCCTAGGCCAGGTGAAGAGTTTCTTTCAAATTTTGACTATCCGAGTTGTACGATTGACCATAAGGACTTCCCTCAATTTAAGGGAAGAAAGTCCTTCTATTGAGTGCTCAATCTACTACTATTGATCGACCTATTGATTCTACCGTGCACGATATATCACTACATGCTCGACTATCGACTGTAAATCTACATGCTCGGCTATCGACTAAAACCCTACATGCTCGATATCTACTTAGTCATCATACACAACCACTCACACATAAATGCAACAAAATCAAGAAAAATATATAAAACAAGCTGACTTTCTCTTACATTAGTTCAAAAGTTACTTCCTGAGCTTATAAAGTATAGAGCTCAGAGGTATAGGGGCTATTGTTATGAGTAAAATGGAGTTAAATAAATGTATGAGACAGATGAGCCGAGCATCGAGATTCGATGACTATGTATTGCTTGAGGGTTGGAAAATCACCCAGACCTTTGGTACCGACCAATAAGTTTGGATGTCAGCTTTGAATATTGACCTCGGCCTCAGGTACCAACCTCGACCTTGGATACCGATCTCGGCCTCGGGTACTAACTTCAACCTCGGATACCGACTTCTCCGGTACGAGACATTGTGTAAGTATCAGTTCACAGGGACATACTTCCTGAGCTTACGAAGTGCTTGGAAGTAAGGGGCTACTGTTTATGGGTGAAAATGGATTGAACAGGGCAACCAAAATCAGAGAGAATATAGAGCATAAGTTAAGGAGGTCGGATAACAGCTCGACCCTGAATGCCGAGCACGACCTCTATGAATAAGCATCTACCGACAAACTGCGACCTTTGCTCTGACTGACTTACTATTGCGACCAGCGAGCGATTATGAGTATCACCTCGACTTGCCTCAAAGAAAGGCCTCGACAACGATCAACAGTTCAGCTCGGTCTATAAGACCTCGGCCTAGCCAACCTTGAGGTCGGCCTCGGCCATCTACCCAGATCTCCTCGGATCCTGACCACTTGGAGATCGTATCATTCTCTAAGATATTTGCTAAAGATCTTGGGAAGATAACCATGACGCGTTGGGGGATCTCTTTCACAATATGCATCTAATATACAGAGGCATTGTCATATACCTCACCACTACCAAAAGGCTACAGATAAGAGCCTCATTTATGGTGAAAGTTACGCACATTCTGACACCAAAACCCTAAGTTCAACTAGACCCATATTCTCTACCCTAACTTTGGCATCGAATGGTCCCTTGTTGTAGCCAAGTTCTCATTTGTTTTTTGCTTTTGCAGGTTTGTAGCGGTCTTGCAGGAACGTTCAGATTTCAGCATCAACAGATTAGATGGTCCGGATTATCCCAATGAGATCTACCAATTACACTGACACTGTGTTAGTGTGAGTGTACCTTGATTGGGTAATTCCATCTCCAATCCACACCTCAGCCAAAAGTAATTATTGTATATTTAGCCATAATTAGTGTAGTAAATAGTAGAACACATGCTTTAAATAAATTCGCGAGATATGCTGATCTGAAGTTTGATAGTCTGAATCACTTTTGTCGTCCATCGGACCTTTTTTGATCCGCCTTGGTAATGAAACTGTCTATGACCCGCTCTACATCAACTACATTTATGGGCCCTACACTAACACATGTTTTATCCATGCCGTTCATCTACGTGCATATTTTATAAGTGACATTTAAGTTATATACATATATAAGTGACCCACATCAATTGTGAATCTGATCCATTAATTATAATTTTATAATCCATCAAACATGAATTTAACTTATTGCTGTGTTTTTCTAGAGGAAGAATTTGATCCAAACTTAGGAATTGGACGGCTAAAATACCATACTATTTCCGGACACAATTATTATGTAATTGCGGTGTTAATCCTATCCAATGCAATTCCATACCATTTAATCCCATGGACCGAACAGGCCAAAGGTTTGGCTAGCCTAGGTTGAGCCCCAAGTCAAGTTGCACCCGTGCATAAGCAGACCCTCTGCTATTAGATGGCCCATCGCCAGAAAACCATTAACACCTGCAACCGTCAATCAATCGGAAAATCATATCCATCCATTTTCACTGTCCTTAAGCCCCTTCAAATGGCAAGTGGCAACCGTTAAAATTTTTCTCGTTTTACGGTTCACTTGAAGACCACAAATTGAATGCTTTTTAGTACTGTGACTTTAGGCTTGGAATTGTCTCTGACACCTGTTTTAGGCAGCTGTGTAAGGCATCAGGCTTGGTGGGTCTCACCATGTTTAATGTGTAAATCCACACCATTCATGAGGCAAAAAACCTTACCTTATTTAAACGGTAGATACAACATACGGGTACAGGTGGGCATTAGACAACTCGATCCGGCTAACTTGATTTGTCTGACTCGACCCGAATGGAATGGGTGAGTTGGTCCTAACTGAGTAGGCTTTGTCCAATTCGAACTCAAACTGAGTCGAGTTCGAGTTACCTAGTAACTCGACCTGACTCGACTCGAAATTCGATCAAGTTAGACCCAACTAGATCCGAAACTTGACTCTCTAACCCTACTGGTCGCACCCTACCCGGCCCAATCTCAAAATCTCTCTCCCTCCCTCATCCTCCTCATCTTCCAAGCCATCCCTCCCTCATCCTCTACATCTTCCAAGCCTGGCAACCACCCACCACCTTCACCCTCCTCTTCTCTACTCTCTCAATCTCTCCCTCCCTCATTTCTCAATCAAACTTGGTGCCAACTTGACTCGACTCGGTACTTCTAACCGATCAGACTCGGTCCAGATCAGTCGAGGCAAGACCGGACTCAAATCGAGTCAGGCATGTTGATACTCGGTATCAAGTCGGATCGAGTTAGGGTCACGCCTATTTCAAAAATGGGATGGAGTCGAGTCAGCCCTAACTCAGTCTGACTGGACCCGATGCTCGGCTCTACATATGGGCATGATAAAATAAAATTAAAATAACATATACAATTGAGGCTTGAGTGTGGCCCACTCATGTAAAAACATATGGTTGGCATCCCATCTCCATTTTTTCCGTGGTGTGGCCCACCTGAACTGTAGATCTGACTGATTCTTTTTTTTCTTTTTTTCCCACGGAGCTTAGAATCGAGGATGGAACATGATGGACGGGGTGGATTTTACATATACAATTGGTAGGCCCAACAGATTTGAGTGCTTTACGACGCTGCGAAAAACAGGTGCTGTAGACAATTCCTGTCCGTGACTTTCTAACCATGGTCCATCCATGTCAGGATCAACCACTTGCACGGTTCAGATTCAATGTTCACTCCCACGTGGACGGTTGGGACGGAGGATTGGGGGCGCCGCTATATCATGGAAACGGATTGGCTACTCCCCCTGACACCAGCCCCGGAGCTGATGGTTGGTGCTCTGTAGGCCCATCATGATGTATGTGTTTCATCCATTCCGTCTATCTATTTTTCTAGTTCAATTTATGGTAGTACACAAAAAATGAGGTCTATCCCAATCTTAAGTTGACCACATTACAGGAAACAGTGTTGAATGAACTTCGACCGTTAAAAAAAATTTTTGGGGCCATAAAAGTATTGGATCAAGTTGATCTTTGTTTTCTCCCTTCATCTGGGTCTTTATGACCTAATAAACGGATTGGATTTCAAATAAACAGTACATTAGGCCTTAGGAGGATTTAAATGATGGATATCCAATCACTATTTTTTTTTCCTGTGGTGTGATCCATTTGAGATTTATATCCCTCTCATTTTTGGTATAAAGATATAAAATGGATTAACGGAATGGATGAAACACATACATCATGGTGGGGCCCACAGAGCACCGACCACCAGCTCCGGGGCTGGTGTCAGGGGGAGTAGCCAATCCGTTTCCCTATATCATACCACTCTAGATAAGACTCTGTCATACCATTTCCCGCGCAAACGGAAGAGCGGAGGCGAAATGATAAGGATCCGCAGCTTCCATCCCTCGCGTTCATTGCGGTGGCCACGCTCCCCATCTCCGATCAACGGTCAGCAGCGCTTGATCTCGACCGTCCGTTTGGGGCTAGATAAATACGAGCGGAGCGCCTCCAAGCACTGGAACGATTTCTACAAGCGCCACCAAAGCAAGGTCCGCGTTCTCGTCTCCTCTCCCTTTTCCCTCTCGATGAGTGCAAATTCCAGGCGCCCGATCTTCAAGCGCCAAAAGAAAACGCACCGCACGTGCCAGCGTGGCGCATGTGTGGGGGATCCTGGATGTTCATGAGAGAAGATACCCTCAGTGAATGTGTCTGTTGCACTCCCCAGGTGCGCCATCCATCAGATGTGAACCGTTGGTTTACATTTCTCTAACCGTCCATTTCTTTGTGGATATGCGGCCCATCTGATGAATGGATGAGCGTGATTATTTACCGAACGGGCATTTATCGTGAGGAGCAACCTCTGAACGTCCTGGATCTCGCACGAATCTGCCAAATTGGCACTTGTGATGCGTTTGTGTTTCGGCGCTTGAGATGGGGTGACTGGAATTAGCTCATTCCTGTCTTCTCTTTCGTCCGTCCATCATCACGTGTGCAAGATATGGGCCGTTAATGGTGCGGCCCACACTTCGTCCTGGATGCACTGTACGTGGAAGGCATGGATTACCCGTTCCTGTAACTCTAAGCTCTGCGGGGACCACCGCGCTGTCCGGATTATATCCACTCCGTTCATCAGTCGCCAGCTCATCTAAGGACATAATACAAAAAAATAAGGCAATTCAAAATTCAAATGGGCCACACCACACGACACAGATGGCCCATTGGGAGCTTGTATTTGGAATGCATTGGAATACAAATCACAATTACATTGGAATTATGTTGATTCCGAGTGCTCAATTGTGCTTGGTTGGAATGCAGTGGACTCTAAACCTTCCATTTGGGAGCTTGTATTTGGAGTGCATTGGAGTTCTTTAGTATATTCGAATTTAATTAACTAAATCAGCTTTAATATGTCATATTAGTATACACATGTGATATTTGACAGAATAAGTACGTTTAAATATATACTTTGGCAAAAAATAAGGAAATTACAAGCCTCGAATGGGCCACAAATGTAAGGATAACAAATGAGTGACTAACAGACGTTTTTTAGCCACATTTCGATGGCCAATGGTTGGACAAATCGGATCATTCTATTGATGCGATTTTAGTTTTGCAGCCGATAATTGGATTGTTTTGGGTATCATCAGCACGCCACGTGACACCTTTGTTGCACGCGCAACTCTCTTACCTTTAAAAGGAACCCCCAAAAAACATTTCACTCGGATTACATCTGAATCATTGCATTTTGCTAAGATTTTTTTTTTTTTTACACATGCACACACACCCCACACACTCACACTAGTGGAATTTCACCACCTATGGGTACTCAAACCCTTGACCTGGTGTTGAAACTCCTGAGAGTCTACCACCCGAGCATTTTGCTAAGATTTCAAAGCACTCCAAAAGTTGTATTTCAGATACCTCTGGTTCCATTTACCTCCCAATCCTTGGCTACCAAATGCAGAAAGTAACATGTTGGATTTGAAATACATCAATTTACCTCCAAATCTAAGCTGCCAAACGACCCTCAAGAGGGATGGTAACGCTTGCCGTTAAAACACTCATGGTGCCCACAATGGTGCTTATGTGACATCCAACCCATTCATAAGGTTATCCCCCCCGTGATGAAGGGAAAATACAAAAATCAGCCTGATTAAAAACTCACGCCACCCATGATGGCTTCAAAGGTGAGTGTTCAATCCCCACTGTTTCTAATGGTGTCGCTCACTTGAGTTCTGAATTTTCCTAATTTTCGAGATACATCCTAAGATAAGCTGGCGCAACTTATGCACAAAGTGGATATAACACGGACATCGCCATGGGCCCCACATAACCCTGGGAAGTCCCACCCTCCCATCAGCCTTTTTTTTGTACCTGACATGTGCACAATGGGCCCCACCTGATGACCGGTCTGGTTCTCACACAAATATACCGCACACTGAGCATCTGTCTCACAACCAATGCAGTTCTTCAAGGACCGACACTACTTGGAGAAGGATTGGGGCCGCTTCTTCTCTGATGAGAGCGAAAACTGCAAATCTGAGAAAGGGAAGGTTGTATTAGAGGTTGGTTATTAATCATTCCTCTTATTGTTAATGCTTTTTTAATCTGTACTTGAGGAGGAAGAAAAAGGGAAATGATTGCATATTATCAATATCAAGACCCATTGGGACACTTGTTCAGTTTATCAACCAATCCCGACCGTTCATTAGGCCCAAAATGCATTTCCTGGGTTACCATGCAAAAACTCAAGATGCATTTCAGTGTTACCAAGCAAAAACTCAAAATGCATTTCATGGGTTACCATGCAAAAAATCTCCAATAAGACCATTCTACTAATCAGATCAATAGCCCATAAACTCTCCAATAAGATCATTCAAATGCTAACCCATGGACTGTAAATCTGGCAATTCCAACATTCCTCGAATTCTACTCCAAATAGGTCTATGGTGGATCTTCATGTTGGCAGATGTGATCACACACGTGGAGTGGCCAATAGACCTTTGACTGAGTAAAATAAAATAACATATCCTTTTTTCTTTTCTTAATGGGCTTATGGTTAAGTTGTTCAGGAGGCTTCCCATGAAGAGCCATTTCTCCAGTTTTGAATGGGTGAATCCAAACATTTGGACGATTTTACCATAAATCTAAGACTACTCTATCAAAGGAAACACAAGTGAAAAACTAACACTCAAAACTATTCAAGAATGTCCTGTCAAAACCTGCAATCAACAGCCTCGCGGCATTCTCTTCATTGAATGTGAATGGTTTCTGCTACCAATCTGATACTTCAACCCACCCAGATTTTTCTTTGTTCACTCAGTCCATTGCTTCGTAAATGTGAGTGGCATCTATGATTTTGTCTTCATCAACCAAGTGAAGAACTGCTACAATCTATGGTTTGAGATCTTTATAACTTGTGTAACATACAGCTAAAATCCTTGTTGAATATAATGTCATGTATCTTGATCCCTTCTTTGTTTTAAAGGAAACTGCATCTTCTCTTGTTCCTTAAATCCAATCCAGCCACTTCTAATTGCAAAATGATTATCAAAGCACGAGCATGTCTCGAGCCTTATTAAGCCGGATGGATTAGCTCTTTGCTCTTTTTATGTCTTCTTATCATGTTTAAGACCAACATGTGGCTACAGTAACATCCCCTTTAGATTGGGCTTCTGCAATTGTATCAACTCAGTCTCTTTCTTCCTAAGATCTTCGATTAGTAAATTTTGACAATGAGAGAAGCAGGGTGGCCCAAGAAACATGTTTCTTTTCTGCGATAGTGTTGTTCTTTTTCATAACATAGATGCATTGTCTGTTATGATTTGGACAATGTAGTCAGTGTGCATGCATGTGTGCGTGTAGATGCATGTGTGCACGACTTAGCTCCCTAGATTCCTTCAAACACTTCTTTGTTGCACCCTGCAAAGTTTCTTAAACATGCCACCTGAGCAACCCCTTTGAGCCTCATGAAAGGCCTCATCTGGTGATCACCATGCTATTAACTTCCAGTTTGTGTGTGTTCCTTACAAATGGTCTAGCTCTGCTAAGAAAGCTAATCTCCATGAAGCCTGCCTCCTGGTGCCAAGTTTCCCCCAATTCCACACTACAAGAAATGAATCAATCATCACAAGCATTTCTCAGACCATGGTATTAAAAATGGTCACGTTACGGCTGTATTGGCAGTTACGGAAAGGAAATAATCACCCCTGTTACATTGTGCAGGGGGTGAATTGGTCTGTCATGAAAAAAATCGGCCCTATCGGGCTTTAAAAGGCCCATTATTAAAGTATGAATTTTCAATTCTCTCAATTTTCTTAACCATCCATTTCTTTTGTGCACTTTTGGCCCATTTTATGATTTTCTTGACTTTTGGAGTAGGCATCCATGCAGTGGAGCCTACCTGATAAGTGGCTTGGATATAAAGCTCACGTTCCAGTGACCATGTTTGAGCAATGAGTTCCAAAAGATGTGGCCACGGGTGCACTTTGCAAGGCTTTGGAGATTGGAAAACAACGTTTGGTTTACAAATGTTAATTTCAAAAGGTAAAATCGTTATTTGGATAAAAGTAACCAAGGGAAGAAGTACAGAAGGACGCCTTGGCCAGTAGCTGTTAAAAAGCCAGCCTTTTAGAGAAAAGCCAAAATTAAAGATGGTCGGTAATCAAGAGTCCCAAATTGAAACCATTAGGTGTTTTTTTCCCATTCCTTTTAATTAATGTGACATGCTGTAAAGGGTCAAATATTAGGTTAATCTTTTACATATCAGCAGGATTGACGAAGTCATCCTTCAATTTTTGTCGATTAATCTTTTACATATCAGCAGGATTGACCTAGTCATCCTTTAATTTTTGTCGACTGCTAGCTTACCTTGTTACGATGATCCAAGATTGCTAGATGCACTTGGGACTTCTTTAATTATCTCATAAGGTAGTTTATTATTAAATATTTCTTAAATCCTGGCTCCAAAAATGGTAATATCGATACACCAGAGCCTAGGGTTTTCAGAAGCATGGGAAATTCAGTGGTCATCACCCACTGGTTCCGTCACCACATTGTAGCTAAACTTCCAATGAGAGGATCGTGGTTGGAGTTTAAACTTCTGACTTTTCAAGCACAAGAAACTCATAATAGTTAACCAATTGAAGAAAACATTTTTAAAAAATAATAATTTATCAAAACTTTTATGCATTTTTCAATTATCTTTTGATGTGGAAAAGTCTATGCTATATATTTGTTTGAAATATCAAGCCTTCCAAGTGTTCCCATTAAACAATTACTTTTTCCCTTTTCGCTGTGAGTATAAATTTGTCTTTGCTTTCAGAAATACTTTTAATGCTTGAATGAAATTTGTGGTGTCGCAGGTTGGTTGCGGAGTTGGCAATACTATCTTTCCACTCATAACTGCATTTCCAAATCTTTTTATTCATGCCTGTGATTTTTCACCTCTCGCTATCAAACTTGTTAAGGTTTGCCCCTTGTCTAATGTTTTCTTGTCATTTAGATTCTATACCTTTGCACATTTGTACGTACACACAAGGGAATTGCACAATAATAAACTAATCATGGGAAGTTCTCAGGAGCATCATTACTGAGCCAATTTAGTGAGGATATGTTTTTCTTTGACACAAATACAAGGTTTTAGACACACGCACGCATTGATTTCCGATGTTGTCAAACATTGTGAGGTACAAACCTGACATGCTGACACATCATTACATTTACATGATAAAGGTATATTATTATGGCAATGCTGTTTTCTAGCCGCACAATTGTGTATACTTAAGCTCTCATAAACACCACCACATGTGCCAAGCTGGAACATATATACAACATCAGAGCCATCCATCAGGTTGGGATATTGCCTTTGCCGAAAATCACACCGGTCTACTCACCAGGTGTGCAAGTAGCAGACTGGTCCATTCGTTTGGACATTTTGTTCCATCTAGTGAGTGTACGAGCCTAATTTTTGGGCTAGGCCATCGATGCTGCTCTATACTTGCCACTTAGCTCATGCGGATGCTTGTTTATAGCCAGGTTATGCACTCCAGTTATTGGCAAGCCTCTGCACAAATCAGTTCATGAAAAATATAACATGTTGATAACCTAAACAAATGGAAATACAATTTTTATTTTTATTTTTTTTAAGTATCAACAGTAAAGATATAGAGGTTCTATTTTCTTATACATGATCGTTTTGAACTTGTGTAAATTGATTGTTGGCAATAATAGTGACTAGTAGTGATTGGTTTCGTGTTGATGGAGGCTTTGTTATAATGTCACTACTATTTTGGAAAGTTAGTGAGTTGGAAGCAACAGTTTGAAATGATTCATTAGTTGTACTGCCCAAGTTGTCATTGATAATCAACTAGCGCTACACTCAAGTCCACTTTGGGGTAAAATCACCAAAGTGGACTTGAGTGTATTCTGCGAAAACTCCCAAATTATGTAGAATCTCTTAATCCTAAACTATTGGCTCAGAAAACTTCATTGATTGTCATGTCTTATATAAACATATAATGCTGCCAGTGTTTGCTAGATAATTTTCAATGCGGACCCTACTTGTGGATTTCAACGATGATGTACTGTGTTGCCTCCTTCACTATTCAAAATATCTTTGCATTTTCCACTGGGTCTACTCTATTCAATGTGTATCCCTAATCTCAAATTTCAAATTTTCTACCATTTCATTTCACTAAGAACAATGTTAGCCACATTAGTCAACATTTATATATTTTGATGTTCTCATGTTCCTCTCGTTCTCTCTTCTTCCCACTACTGCTTTAAAAGAAGTTATCTGTGCGAATGAAGTTCACCCTTATAAAAGTTGGCTCTTTTTTTTTTTTCCCCTAGAACACAATGAAACTGCTAATAGGTTCGCTGAGCCGCCAGTAGGGATCGCTTCAGTATTCTCATAGGCAAGTTGGGAATGCTTGATCTTATTTCACCAGCTTAGTAGAGAATACAGGAGAGGAGTGCCACATGTTGAGGGCAATGAAAATGGCAAAGGGTCCACAAGGCTGTAAATATCAATCTTTATTCATCGGTGTTCGTAAAGGAGGATTACAAGTGATGTGCAAAATCCTTATAAGATCCACCTATATTTCCTACATTGTCATTTTGGAGGTACTTATTTTCTTGTTGTTTTATTCAGTCTAGGAATGCTTGTTAAGGCCAATGCTTGTGCCTCTACTCCATTCAGGCTCGATGTAATTTTTTGTCAATGAGGTGTCACCTTTTGATTTTTTACATTTGATCACTCTCGCTCATTTATGTTGATTCTAGACGTGTCCATGTCTAACAGAGCATCTTTATTGGCATTTTAGTTGTGTTCGTGTTCTTCTGGTGTTTGCCAGCAATTGGACATTTGAATGGTGGTAACTTGTCTTATCAGCATATCGGGTGCTGATGTGTTGTAAAATTTCAGATGTTTGATGATGAAATAACAGGCAGTACAGTTATCCTATCTACTAAAGTGGAATCCAGGTGTCAGTTTCCTTTTACCTTTTATTGATCCAGGTATATCCGCATTTTCTATATTGCTTAGCGTTCTATAAATTCCATCTGCTTCATTTATCGGTGGGTTCTAGTTATTATTATTATTATTATAAAACTGGGTACTTCCATTCTGCTATATTTTACTTAGTGTCATCTGCTTTCTACAATAATCTTTCATAGTTCAAAGTGGTGTTTGAAGTGCTCCATGTTGATCGTTGTTAGTGGTTATGTTGATCTATTATGGTGCTCTCTTGGGACACCATGTCCTTTTGTATTGGGCTATATTAATAAAAAGAGGGCTACAAAGTAATCTCCCTCAAATCTTTAATTTCTTCCCAAATTCACATTGTATCCTTTTGTATTGGGTTATATTAATAAAAGAGGGTTAGAGAGTACTCTCTCACTAATCTCTAATTTCTCCCCAAATTCTCTCTCTCGTTCCACAACACCTGTTGATGCAATGCTCATAGTGCTGCTCTTTTGTGATAGTTCCTTTTGATGGGACCTGTTTTTCTTTAGCTGTTTGTTGGTTTGTTTTACAATTTCCATGTTGGACATTTTGTAATCTCCATTACCTTTCTTACACATTTCTACATCTTTTTCTTATTTATTTTCAGTTTCAGTACAGTTGAATAGGAATGTGATAGTTGCTTTCATGGTGATTTGGTCGGACTGAAATCTGATACACTTGTATGCTTCAACCAATGAAGGAACATGGGGATTTCAGAGCTGACAGGGTGAATGCCTTTGTCTCTGACGTCACGGTGGATGATCTTAGCAAGAAAATTTCGCCGTCTTCAGTTGATGTTGTGACCCTGGTGAGGATGCACAATTTTTTAGGAAGCATATATGGCATCTGCATGTCTATTTTTTGTTCTAAGTTCTAACATTTTAAATAATTTTTATCTCAGCGTTTGGCATAGGAAACCCCTTGTGGCATTTTCTTATGTGAAGTAGCCTGCTCTAGACACTAATGATGCCTTTATCCACCAAAGATCCTCTCGAATCTCCATACCCACTTACCCAATAAAGGTTGATTCATCTCACCCAAAACTCTAAGCCCCACTCCCCCTTGGTCCCATGGTTTACATACTTATTCCCATTAGATGAAACTTGTGTTTGTTTTCTACCCCCTTCCACAAAAAATCCCTCCTAATTTTCTCTAACTTATCCACCACCCCTTTTGAACCCTTGAATATGGACATCTAGTATACTGGTAAATTTGACATTGTCACCTTAAGTAGCGTCAATCTACCTCCGAAAGACAAGTGCCGACCTTTCCAAGATGATAGCATTCTTTCGAATCTCTCATATACTTTATCCCATAGATGTTTGGTCGGCTTCCCTATACATAATGGTAAACCAAGATATGTGGTTGGAAAAGAACCTTCTCTACACCCAAAGATCCTCGCAAACAAAACTACCTCTTCCATTGATAGTCCAACCCCAGAAGTTCACTCTATCAGAATTAATCTTTAAGCCTGAAACCACTTCAAAACAAACAGCTATCATCCACAAATGATCTATTTTTGTTTCATCTGCTTCACACAAAAGCAAGGTATCATCCATGTGTTGTAAATGTGACATTTGAAACTGAGAAATATCAACTTTAAATCCTTGCACTAGACCGGTCATGACTCCCCTATTCATCATCCCGCTCAAAGCTTCCATAATCACCACAAACAAGTATGGCGACAAGGGATCGCCTTACTGTAACCCTCTTGATGCTTGAAGAAAAACCATTTACTAAGATCGAGATTTAGCTGATTCAACATAAACTCGTATCCATGACCGCCACCCAATATATAATCTAAAAAATCCTAATCCACATGATCACATGCTTTTTCAATGTCCAACTTACTACTCACCTCCTTCTTTCCCTTTTTGTGGTAAGAATCAATTACCTCATGAGCTATCAATGGACTATCCACCATCTGATGCCATCTACAGATGCCCCTTGTGACTTGGAGATCACATTACCTATTACCGCTTGGAATCTAGAAGCTACAATTTTTGCCAATATCTTATAGGGACCCCCCAAGAGACTAATGGGTCGGAAATCTTTGATATTCTCCACCCCTTCTTTTTTGGGAATCAATGCCACAAAAGTCACTTCTAATTTTGCCATTAGAAACCCCTTTTCAAAAAATTTATTCAAAAAAGCAATCACGTCTGTCTTAACAATTTCCCAATTATATGTATATATATATAAAGTAATTGGATAACCATTCGAGCCCGGGGCCTTATCATAGCCCAATTCTGAAACCACCACCTCTATTTCTTTTACTGTAAAATCTTCCTCTAAAGATTTTGCCTCCTCCCTCAAAATAGGATTAAAATGAAGATTATCAAGTGCAGGTACCGAACCTTCCTTAGAAGTTCCTTGTAGAATTTGACTATGAAAGCACATACCTTTACTTTCCCTTCAAACCTTTCACTTCAATTGCCATTCCATTTATTTTTCTATTTTGAGCTCGTGCACTAGGCATCGCATGGAAGAACTTTGTATTTTTATCACCCACCTTTAGCCAAAGTGCCCTAGAGCATTGCCTCCATTTGATTTCTTCCTCCCTTAGCTTCGCATTGAATTTTTCTTGATGAATTTCCTTCCATGCCCTTTCCTCGTTTGATAGCTCACCTCCCTCTAATACAATAAGACTTTGAATTTCTTGCCAGATTTTCGAAAATTCCTCTTTCCGACTTTCCAACACTTCTTTTTTGCAAAAAATTATTTTCCCTTTAAGTAATTGCAACTTCTAGAAAAAGAGAGAAGCCTGCCCCTCCCTGTACAGAATGATATGTCATGCATTACATCTTTTCTAGTGGGGAATGTTGCAAAAATATAGTAGATGGATGTGATAGGGAGGCGTTGTTGGACATGATAAGGGGGAGAATGTGTAATTGTTCAGGTAATGGCCTCTCACCCTCAAAGGTTGAGAGTTTGAGAAAACTGATACTCAACTTCAAGAAAATGACAAGGGGGAGGCGGTGAATTTAGATGCGGTGACACTTTCATATAATTCTATTCTATGCTTTACTATGCAAGTTGTACAATTTGATTCTCATAAAATGCTTTCATGACTCAACCCAAATCTTATTTCAAAACAGGTGGACACTGATCATACATTTCACTGGAAAATGAAACTATGTAGTGTTTGGTGGTTGCAATGGTCCAAAGTTAGTTTTAGACATAGGGTGAAGGGAGATAAATAATAAGAACCGTTGGTGGATCATGCACTAATCATGCTACCTTTGACACGTGAAACAAATTTTTAAGGCAACTAATGTCCCACAAAAAATGAATGGCAGGTTAGAGCAATTGGAGGATCCATTATCCAGTGATTGTGGATACGTCTGTATGACAAGGATAATCTGCTAGTGGGAGACAACAAGCCCACGCCAACATGCATGCTTTCTTAGTTTGTAACCGACTTCCATGTCAACATGCATGCTTTCTTAGGTAGTTCTACATCCCATGTCGTTGGGGATGGGAAACTACTCTAATTAACTGTAGCTCGATGTATGACTTAGAACTCATGTTCCAATGTTTTTTTTTTTTTTTAATGGACAATTGTGAAGATTAAACCCACAGCCTCGATGTTAAACACTTTGAGGCCATCAGTACTAAAGCATTGTGTCAACTTCCATTTTTCAATGTTTCAAGGAATAAATTCTCCGGTTCCCTCTTTTCAATGTTTCAACATACCTTGTCTGTTCTTCTTTTCTTCAATGAACAAAGTCTCTAGTTCCACATTCAAATGTATCTTCCTCCTCCCGTCTTTGATTAATCACGTTTATGTTTTTAATAGTTTAGTATATAGACAAAATCCAGCAAATGTTCCTTACATGTTTTGTAGTCTGTCTTTTGTTCTACACCTTGCTATGAGAAAATCTTTATTAGAACTTATGATCCATCAATTGTGACATTAATCTTATTTGAATTATATCAACATAGGCCATTTTATTGCACTACTCTTGTGTTAGTCCATAGAAGGCTCTATGTGCCTCAACAAGTATTGACTGCCTGCCTAACATTTTAAGTAGATTTTTGCATTGTCTGCAGTTTCTCCCAAGAAGATGCCGTTCATATTGCAGAATATTAGAAAGGTTCTTAAGGTGAGTGTCAAACATGGTATTGATTTGCTTCTTTTACTTAGTATTCTGCCATGCTGCAATATAATTTTTTTCGTCATTTTTCCAGCCAAATGGCTATGTGCTTCTCCGAGATTATGCCAATGGAGACTTTGCTCAAGTAAATGTCCCGTTTCTCATCCTCTACTTGCTGGCTTCTTTACTTTCTTCATGTGGAAGTCTAATTTCCTCTCTTGAGGAGATCAAAATACACTTTTTATGAAATCGTACCAAATTTGTGGTGAATTTCAGCATGAAAATTTTCTTTGATGTACAAAAAAATAAATAAAAAACATGACATTTGTTTTACAAAAATTGAGAGGTGGAAGCTACAATGCCAGAACTCCTAGGTGCTCGAGTTTTTATATCTTCACATGGTTACCATGTAAGAAAAAAGAGGATCCAAGGTTATTTTACCAATTTTAGATTTGGCTACTTTCAGCAAATAAACCGATGAAACCTCAATGAAATAACATAACCTAACCCCCCAACTCATCATTGTTGAATGTTGTTGATAGACCATGATGGACAGCTATGATTATGTGTGATCCACCTTACATGAAGATGATGGTTGCAAGTGATCACATAAATTGTTACCTCAGCCCTTAGTCATTACATTTTATAGTTGAAGTTTTTGGCTAATATGCCGTGGTCTATGTAATAGCTTAAGTAGAGGGGGTCTCTCTGTCATTCCACAGTTATTGTGAAAGCCCTAATGTAATGAGAGGAGATGTGGATTCAGCCCTCTCTTTTCCTCTACACTTCTCATCGTCTCTCTCTCTCAATAAATGTCTTCATATCTTCCTTGCTTCAGAAAAATAAACTTTTTGGTGTATCTTCCTTAAGACAAATATTATTTTAGATTTAACTTTCGATGATCCAACAATCTTTCTTTTGGGAAGTTAGGTCTTAACCGGTCTTAACAGCTCTCTCTCTCTCTCTCTCTCTCTCTCTCTCTCTCTCTCTCTCTCTCCCCCTCCCTCCCTCCCTCCCTCCCTCCCTCTCTCTCTCATTTGCTTTATGGAAGCAAATGGTTTCCACAAATCAGCCCCAAAGGGCAAGCAAGCTAAATAGGGCAATGGATATTGTAGAGAATAGAGGGATATATGTATATGTACGTAGAGATGCTCACATCCAACCCATTGGACTGCTAATTTACCATCCAGCTGGTGGATATTTTTCGTCCTGTGATGTTTATACAACATCCAATCCATCCAAAAGGTTGACCCCATATGAGGATCACCTTGTGCAAAAATCAGCCTAATCCACCTATTTGATGGGCCACACCAACATTTCTTTATTATATCAACGGGTATCCATTGTTTTCTATGGTGTGGCTCACCTAATCAGCAGAATGGGTTGATTTTTTCACTAGATGGTCCTTGCGGTCGGTCTCACCTATTTTAGGGGTTGGATTTCACACAAACAAGAAAGTTTGGAACTTATTGGTTGGATGGTAACTTAGCATCCAACTGGTTGAATGTGAGCATTTCTCACGTACATATATAACTACTAGTCTACAATATGTAATTCTCTTCAATAATGGTGGGGCCAGTTGCTAAAGAAACTGTTAAGCAAGATGTACGCGCGCACATTAAAGGTCATGCTTGAGTAGTTGGCTGCATGGAATGGCAAGGAATGTGCTGATACATGATTACTGACATGCCTCGCATGCCAACATGGTCAGGCCCTAAATTTCCATTTAGTACAACTATTGGATGTGAAGTGCCAAGAAGGAATTTGTGAACAGTTGATGTCTAGACATGCAGTGCTAGAGATCGTTGAGAACCTGCTTAGATACATCGGTAATTTGTGTGAATCTTAAATACAATCAGTAACTCGATCATGGCCAATCTCTCGTATGCATTGGTATGCAACCATCGTAGCCTTAAGACATTGTGGATGGCTTTGGGGATGACTCAACGTTGGCCCAGACTCATGCTACTCTTCCATTACCTGCTGATACCTAGATGTGGATTACTGATTTCTTTCATGTTCCTCTATATTTTACATCTTCTGATCAGTAGATGTGAATTGCACATTTCTCTTGTCTTTGTGTGTTTAATGTGTTTGTGCGCTCGCTTGCATGTGTGTGAGGAGATTTATACTGTATATCGGTGATCCGAACCACTTAAAATGTATGTGGACAAAAATCCATGTAAATGCAAAAATCAACAACTGGATTTTAGTAATTCTTGTCCACCGTCTTTTACATGGTTCGGATTGTCCAATCACTTTAGATTTGATCTGTTACTTATTCATGTTTGTTCCCAGTGAATGAATGGTTTCAATCATCTTTCCCCAAAAAAAAAATTTTTTCTCCTTTTAACACATCTGCCATTTATCAAAAGTTGATATTGATGGATGCGACGCCAACCATCATTTGTGGTCAGATTAACTGATAGTTTGAATTTGTAGGAAAAACTCACAGGCAAAGATCGACTGATCAGTGAGAATTTCTATGTTAGAGGTGACGGTACAGTAAGTTTTTTAATAGCTAACCTTGATGTTTGTTTTGTTTTAAGTGCAATTTATGTTCTTGGTGGGATGCCTTATTGACAATTTCTCAGCTATATGATTTCAGTGTGCATTTTACTTCACTGAAGATTTCTTAACAACCTTGTTTGAGATGGATGGCTTCAGCACTGTAGAACTCAGCATGTACAGCAAGAAAATTGAGAATCGCTCGCGGAAAATAGTCATGGATCGGTGAGCTGTGATGTCAAACATCAATTGTGTTTGCATCAGGCTAATTGTTTATTTTCTTTGAACTTTTAGAGAGTTTTAACTGTTTAAACAGAAATCTAAAATCTCAAATGAATTTTAAAATTGGCTTGAAATTGCCTGTTAGAAAGAAAGTCTTTTTGAGTGGAGGAATTATACTTACAAGGATAAGTATACTCCAGTTACAAGTTGGGTCTTGATTCAGTGATCTAGACCATTGGTCTTATGAAGCCCACTGTCAGTGGACCTGATAATCTGCCAGATTGAAAGATCCTGACCACCAAAGCTGAATTTTCTTCAGTATAATGTGGATAGTAGCTTTATTGCTCTTCTCGATTGTCTATTTTCTGGCCTGTATTTGAAAGGTTAGGATTTCCCCATAGAGGAGATAAGGGGACTGCCCATCAAGGTGGGAGCTCAATAGACCAATGATCTGGATCACTGAACCTGGGGCTTAACTAGAACACGCTCAAAACCTCATTAAACTGCAATTGTCCTGGGTCGAGGATCATAAATTCCTTCTTTGAGTATGGATCTGCTGCTTCTCTTTTTGATAGCTAAGCTGGGGCAGAATTAGACATTGCAGAAATTGCATCTTTAGGTTGCAATTCTAGTGAAAATGGTGGTCACTCATCCTGAATTATGGCACACTTTTGCAGCTATCCGGACCATTGAAATCGTGGATCATGTTGTGAGTAAATAACGATGATTGAGGAATCCTAAGCATCCAATTGGTGGCTATCAATAGAAGGCCAAAAGTGAAATAGTAAGTGGTCCAAATTCAGTGGGCAAAATCAGATTGTTGCAATTATCTTCTTAGTGTGCACAAGGATCAACAATTTGGATGGTTTGGATTGCCATACAACTATGCCATGTGTACAATGGATGAGTAACCACAAATTTAAAATGGCAGTGAAACATCGGAAGAGTTTATTGGTTGCAGGATCCTTCAACTAGGTGCCACGCTCACTTCGTATCATTTGTTGGAACGATGCTTCCGTTTTGCTTCTTAGCCATTTATACTCATTAACATTTTGAACCAGACTCTTCTCCACTTCCTCACCTAAACTTGTCGTTGTGTGCGTTGAAAAGCCAATGTTGACTATGATAATGGATCTAGATGTTGTATGCCCTGAAAAGCCAATGTTGACCACCTCTCATTGGGATAGATCTAGGAGGGGCAATCAGCCACATGATAGTTGAGACACTGATTCATGGTAAAACCTTAACCCTTGATTTGTGTTTTTCTTGGGATTTGATTGCATCTACATGG
Organism: Magnolia sinica; assembly: GCF_029962835.1. Classification (NCBI taxonomy): domain Eukaryota; kingdom Viridiplantae; phylum Streptophyta; class Magnoliopsida; order Magnoliales; family Magnoliaceae; genus Magnolia; species Magnolia sinica. Next base: position 101,963,913 of record NC_080578.1, on the reverse strand, counting down.
GGATCCTTAATTCTAAAATGGAGTTTTGTAACACTTTATACTTCCACGTCTTTCAAAATTTTGCTAATATACCAATACCTGCATTTCAATCCTGTTTAGTTTTTTTTTTTGGTGGATAACTTGGGAAGCGATTCTGAGTTCTTCACATTTAATTATGGTGCTTGTTTATTGCTGTTTCTGATTGAGATTTGTAATGTGTAGGCGTTGGATACGGGCCATTTTTTGCAGCTCACATAACCTTGATCCTCAACCTTCTTTTTTACCAAAATCTACATGACAATGTGTTCAATTTCGAGGCCCAAATGGTGGTTGATCCCGATATCCAGATCCAGATGGATTTGACAATTGATGGTATTGGCAACAAAATTTTAGAATGTTACAGTTCCTGTTTCATGTCAATGTCACTATAATTCCAATGACTTTTTTTTTCTTTTTTTCTTTTTTTTCGCATTTAAACAGTGCAATGCGGTTAGCTTGCCAAGGGGAGGAGTCATTGGTGGTTGTATCTCACAGCAACAAACACCATTTGTGGTTGATCAGGTAACGATGACCCTTGCTTATTGGACTTTCTCGTGCAAGTTACATGATTCGCACATGTCAATGAGCCACTCATGTATGAGATCGGGGCCATGAATCTAGTGGGTATCACAGTGAACGTTTCCAGCACAAAAAATCAGGTGGGTATACTCATCAAGTCAGCCGCACATTGATGGTTAGGAAAGTATGACCAACTGCTCATATTCATGGCCAGCGTAATGATTCTATTGCTGATTTTTGGTGAGTCCCACCCAATGAATATTCCGATCCCATACGTGTGCTAGGAAGAAAACTATCAACCTCAACTGTCATAGCATGTTTCCCTGTGCAACACTAGTAATAGATGATAAGATGGTAGTTACTTGAAATTCACCGACTGCACGTTACGTATGTCCACTTGATGATGAAAACTGGTGTTTCGGATGGCTACTTTCTCAGGTACCATATGGTATTGGCACCTTGCTGTAGAATTTGCTTATGGTCAATCCCATGGCAGGCTCGCAACAAATTGTCCATGGCAGCATGAACTGCATTCAAATTGCTAGGAAATTGCATGGCATCCACAGGTGAAATGCTATGTTGAAGCCTTGTGACGATACTCCCCTCAGAACCTAAGAACTTTGATTTTTCGTAAGGTGTGAATGGAGTTCCAAAAGTGTGTGATTGTCACTGGTTTTCGGTTCTCTAATGTCTGGGAGTTGGGACAGTCCAATCCCTTGATATAGAGTGCTCATTATCTCCATCACACATTTCATGGGCTACCATGTGACCATCTAACTGATTTAAAAGTTATTTTTCATTTGATCAATGGCCTTTAATGTGGATGGTCAAGATTGTTTACACAAAACAGGTCCTATTAATAATTCGATCCATCCATTTGTTAGGTCCCATCATGAATTGCATATGATTCTAAAGAATCATATCTGTTAGGCAATCATAACCATCCTATCCATGGGTTGGAAAATCGATGGCTGCAGAACATAATGCCAATTCGAGGATGGATTGGATCATGCAATCGGTGAGATTTTTGCATGGTAGCCCATGAAATGTGTTATACATATAATGACAGTTAAGATTGATCAACTGGAATTTTCAAATAAACTGATGGAATGTGATTGTGTGCATCCGCAGGGATTAGTCTTATCTTAAAATGGGGTGGAGACACCGTCATTAAAAATTGAATAAATAATTTGAGGAAACTAGGACCACAATAACTTAAAGTGGTATGAGAAGTTTAAAGCATTTCTCTAAATTCATATCTACTTTTTTCAGTAAAGCCTTGAAAATGAAAATCAAATTCCATGGCTACTTTTTTATTATGCAAAGAGCTGCAAACCTGGTCACATAGAAATCGAATTCATTTCCATTGAATATTCTCTCAATCCAAACACCCCAAAGCGTCACTAGCTGTGCAGAGGGTCTTTGTGGCCTACAAATAGATAGGAAGAGGAATAGCAACAGTTCAAATTCAACTGAAAGAAAGTCGGGGACCACCAAAGAAGAACACATCCAAACGATGGGCCCCACAAAGATGGGGTGGTGTATAATGTAAAATGTTTAGCAGTTTATTTATGGCGATGGTAAAACGGGCTGGAATTTTTGTGTATGGTAATTATGGCTGCAATGGACACTGATTAGGTGGTGCAAACTTTAAAATAGGTCTGGCCGGAGCAGTTCGAAATCCTGCTCAAAGGCAATCCCCGCCGTTGACAGCCAAATGGAGAATATCATTTAGGGGTGTTTGGATGTAAGTTACTTAAGCCACTTATGCCTCAAGTGGCTTATCTTAGTTTCTACTTAGCAGATAAGTATGTTTGGTAAACAACATAGTTGTGAGGAGCTCTCTTCCAAAAATTGAAAGTTTGAACTGACAGAATCTGTCCAGGACAGAAGGATTCGAAGTCTAGGTGGTGTTGAAGCTGCCTCATTCGTGCTAGTCATCTTGGAGCTATGAGCCAGAGCAACCTAGCCTCCTCGGGACCAACAAGGGGTTTTAGCAACTTATGAAAAGTAGAAAAGCTAAAAAAAATTAACTAAAGTGATTAAGTATTTTTAAATAAAAAAGTTACTTATAACTAATAATAAACTAAACTTATTTCAAACAAGTCACTTATCTATTTCTGTAAGCAGAAAAAGTAACTTATTTTGTGGTATCCAAGTAGGCCCTTAAAAAGCTGTTTTTCGGATGTTTGACAGTTTCTGTCTAATCCCGGCCTGCGAATGGTTAAGTTCCCAGTAGCGATGGCCCAATTTGGGATCAAGGAAATAAGAATATGGATTTGATAAACTCATGAACTTGTCAAGATCATGGATTTGGATTTGGATTTGGATTTGGCATATTTCAAAGTCCAGTATGTAGAATTACACTACAAATTTATGGACTTGAGGAGCATTTGTTGCAAATGTAAAGTAGAAAAATAATTTTTGTACTTTTTATTTTTAAAGAGTCATTCTGGAGACTTGTCAAGTCTTTTTAGTTATTTAGGAATTTGGATTTGTCTCTCCATGGATTTATGGAGGTGTGGATTTAGATATCTAAGAATTGACAAAATTCCTAACAAAAAGCAAACATGGGCGTTTTGAAATGGATTTTGCAATGCTCCAAACCCTTCCCCTCAAACAGCCCCTTATTGATTTTAACAAGAGAAAAAAAGAAATGTGGTGGTTTAAAGGTTGCATGAGTGAGGATCATAATGACAAATCTCATTCTCTTCAATTCTTTGGTTTGGAATTTCTCAGAGATTTTAAGGTTTTGAGGCTTTTCTTGAGATAGGAAAAGTAAGTGAAAATAAAAATTAAAAAATATTTATTATAAGTTAACCACTAATTTAATTTTTTTTAGGTATATATGCATGATAGAGGGATTTTTACAGAAAAACCCCTTAAGAATTTAGATTTTTCAATAGTACCAATCAATTTACTTTAAAGGGAGGAAATGACCAAAAACGGTTGCCTTTTTTGTTCTAGAAAATGGTAGAGTTGAGCAATAAGAGGCCAGCATGTATGATATCTGACCCTTGCAACATGTGCAGACCAACATGACCATAGGATGAACAAAAAATTAAACTGATCCAATCATCAGATAGCCCACACCTTGAAAATGGAATGTAGCCACCCAAAAACCTCCAAATTCGCATGTGGCCTGGTTGGATGATCTGATTTTTGGTCCATCTAATCATCACGATGAGATGCAACTGTAAATGTCACACACACCCCACATGGGCCCCACAATGCTCTACTCCAATTACTTCTTATTAAAAAGTATACAGAGGTGTTTCTGTCATTTCACATCCTAGAATTCCAAGCTTCTTTGGTGAAATTAGAATTATTGAGGAGTTTTGTGGTAAAAATCACTATAATAAAATAATAATAAAAATCACAATAATTTGGCAATTAAATAGGGAAAAAATAAAAATAAAATTGTCTCACCATATCTACACCATAATATCTTTTAATTAATTTAAATATTGCAAGATTTTTAAAATCCCAGTGATATGTGTCACATTAGCAAGATTAAAAGCTACAAACATGATGTTGAGCAAGTCAGCTAGATCCATAACTCAGATGGGTCACACAATATGAAAAATATGGGGATAGGATGCCAACCATAGATTTGCATGTGGGACCACCATGGTTTGTCTTTTAGTCGACCCATTAATAAGGTGTAACAGACTAGGTCGAAGTTAATATATAAAATTCAGATCTGATCCAGAACTCAGGTGGGCCACACTGTGAACTTTTTATATTTTTCCCATTGATGTGGCCCACTGGAATTTCATAAAGAGATGATATTTTATATTTAAAATTCAAATAGAAGTTCTTGGTTGTGATGGACGGAGTGGATTTCCGTATACAGCATGGTGAGCCCCACAAAGCTAGGGTGTTTTACGTGCTGCGTAGAACAGAATAGATGTTTGGTCGTGGGTTCTGATAGAATGTGGTCCTGAATCACACTATTAGCATGTGGAGCCTATTTGAGATGTTAAATGGTACCAATTCAACTGATCCAAGCCGTTCATTAGGTATTCCAGACTGTGGACATGCCATGTACCAAAACTCAGGGTAGTAAACTCATCAAGTGAACCACTCGTGTGCATCAAACCTGGACCTCGGACATTTTTCTTAGCCATCCAATCAGATCAGTATTATATTTTTTGCCCATGGCATGCTCAAAGCCCGCTATCTGATCAATGGCTTGGATCACCAACATGCGCCTGATCAACGGTGGGAAGAGGTCGCCAGACGTGGTCCATGAAAATGAACCGGAATCCTCTGCAGCCGTAACACACCAGAGCTGGTGGAGCCCAACATGCTGTCTGGTCACACCACAGGGAACAATGAAGATGCCAACCACATAGTGTGTATCTTTCATCTAACCCGTTAATCAGTTGTAACTCGACAGGATGAAATGAAGAGAAAAAAATCAAACTAATTGAAATATCATGTGGGCCACACCAATTGAGCTTATAGGTTTCATGAACATTTTTACATCGTTTTCATTGGTGTGATCTGCCAGAGTCTTTACCATCGCTCTGATATCTTGTATGTACGGTTAAAATATTGGTTTTCACCTGATGGACAGAGTAGATTTACGGATATAAGATGGTGGGCCTCAAAGAGCTTGGGTGTTTAAAGCAGCTGCCTAAAACAGGTGGTTGTAGTCGAGTTGGGTCCCATCAAAACCGTTTTTTCAGTGAAATTATTCGATCGTACAGATACGGCGAGGAAAGTGCCTAACAACTGTTTCACACGTGTGCTACCGGTTGGAAATCTTCCACAACACGTGTTTAACCCAGGGGGAAAGCTCTGTGGGGGTCCACCATATGTGATATCCAGTCCATCCATCAGATTAGAAGCATCATTTGTACCGTACACACAGAATATATGCCACCGGCCCGGAATCTTCTATGACACCTGTTTTTTGCACGGTGTAAAACACTCAGGGCCTGTTTGGCCGGGCAGATTGGATGCGATTGGATGGAATTAGAGTGGATTGCACGGATTTCAAGGTAAGGGTAGCTACGTCGGTGGATTGGTGCAAGATTTATTGGATTGCTATATTCTGGGATTGCTATATCCTGGGAATGCTATATCTGAGTCTGTTTGGCACGTCCGGCCAATCCTGGGATTAAACCTTCCGATCCTTTTCAATTCCTCCAACCAAACACGTCCAGGCAATTTTGAAGGGATTAGGGTGGATTGGATGGGATTTAAAGATAATGATGGTGATGTGAGCGGATTGTCTTAATATCCATGGGATTGCTATATCCGGGATCCGGATCCCTTGTCTGTTCCAGTCCCAGGATCTATCTTCCAACCCCTTCCAATCCCTTCCAATCAGCCCGGCCAAACAGGCCCTCAAGCTCTGTGGGGCTACTCTGTTCTATATGTAAAATCCAATCCATTCATTAGGTTAGAAGCATTATTTGGACGGTATATACGGAATGTTAGCCTGATGAAAAAATCAAACGGGCTACACAGATGGAAGTAGATTTCACATTTACAACATGGGTCTTTACTTATGCCAAGACTAACAAGATTTTTAACATGGTTTAACTGCTTATTGTGGTTAAATCCCACTGTGCTTTTGAGTGGATTTCTTACATTGTTACCATTGGTGTGGCCCATTTGGGTTTTTATCCTTCTAATATTTCTGCGTGATAAGGCTTCTCACGTGATGGACGGTGTGGATTTGCATATACGATATAGGGGGGCGCACAGATATTGGCTCTTTTGGAAACGGATTCGCTACTCCCCCTGCCACCAGCCCTGTGGCTGGTGGTCGGTGCTCTGTGGGCCCACCATGACGTATACGTTTCATCCATTCCGTTCATCTATTTTTACAGATCATTTTACGATGTCATACCAAAAATGAGAGGGATATAAATCTCAGGTGGACCACACCACAGGAAAACAATAGCGATTGGATATCCACTATTAAAATCATCCTAAAGCCCAGTGTACTGTTTATTTGACATTCAATCGGTTGATTATGTCATACAGACACAGATGAAGGGAAAAAACAAATATCCGCTTGATCCAAAACTTTCATGGCCCCCAAAAGGTTTTTAATGGTCGAGGCTCATTCAACACTGTTTCCTGTAATGTGGTCCACTTGAGATTAGGATATACCTCATTTCTTTGGAAACAATAAAATGATCTTGAAAAATAGATGGACGGCATGGATGAAACACATGCATCATTTTGGGGCCCACAGATCACCGACCACCAGCCATTGGCTGGTGGCAGGGGGAGTAGCCAATCCGTTTCCGGTTCTTTTACGCGCTCCGTAAGACAAGTGGTTCTATGGCCCGTGCCTGAGAACTTTTTCACACGTGTGGGACTCAGCGTAGCAGCAGACGCAGGAATAACTGAGAGAGAGAGAGAGAGAGAGAGAGAGAGAGAGAGATGGGGGAGCAGAAGCAGGAAGAGGAGGCTGGATTCCAATCCCAATCCCATCCCATTTTCATACCAGCGTCATGGTCGGAAGCTGCAGACTCTATCGCCTACGACTCGTCCTCTTCGCCGCCCCCAATCGCCTTCATCTGCGGCCCTAAAAACAGCGGCAAGACCACTTTCTCCCGCCAACTCCTCAACACCCTCCTCAACAGGTCTCCCTCTCTTTTCATTTCTCTCTATCTATCTATCTATCTATCCATCCATCCATCAATAATTCTGTGTTACCTATCGAAAATAGCTTTCTTTCTTAAAAAAATAAAAAAATTCTTGGAACAGTATTGGATGGTGATATATTGATTCATTGAACGATACGATATAAATGTCTATGTCGTGATGTGGGTTTATAGTATTGGAAGCTATTGATTAGATCTTTTGTATTGTTGGTACATTTCCTAGAATGTATCATTACTGGATTAGTCCCCAATTAATGCCTCCGTGTTATTTAATACATGTATATGTACGTGTATGTATATATCGCGGACTCTGCATATGTACACATATGAATGCATTTTTTTATTCATTTTCCTTGGAACTGCATATTGAATAAGATATGGAAAACAAAAAAAAGAGTTCAATTTTAATTAATTTTGGGCCCCATTTACACGTTCCACAATGATGTTACGATTGAAATTGTAAATATACAGACACATACACACATACTTTGCCCGTAGGGAGTTTTACGCTCTCATTTCTGGTCCCAAGCCTGGGAGGAGTGTTGCATTAGGTTGGCAGCTGGTATCAAACTCTCGCCACTACTCTTATTGTGAATACTGGCAATATGTGGAATGGCATAACAGGATTTGTGCACCCGACCACAATTATTTGGGATAGGGCTTAGATTATATTTAAAGTAATGGTCTCCGGTGAGCATTGTTCGCAAGAGACTTTGGGTGCGAGCAAATGGGGGCTGCCTATGGTGGGTACCACTGTTATGTATGAAAAATCCATTCCAATAATCAGGTGTGTCACCCCATGGTAGGCCTAGGGCTGAAAAATCAGGCTCTATGATTCAGTTGGACCACTCCAAGGGAAACAATTGGTAGAGCGACATCCACCCTTGATATTTTATAGGGATCGCTGAGATGTGCATATGATATCCACATCAACCATCGGTTGTGTCATCACTCATCACATGTTAGGCCCAAGGCCCCAAAATTGGGCTGGTCCGTGATTTAGGTGGGCCATTCAAAGGGAAACAGTTGGGAGAGGGACATCCACTTCATTTTTTATGGGGCTCACAATTATTTGTATGTGAAATCCACTCCAACCATCGGATGAGTCATCATATGTCAGGCCTTGGGCCAAAAAATCAGGTTGGTCTATGGTTCGAATGGGCCACATGAAGGGAAATAGTTTAGAGGGTCGATGCCCCCCCGAGGCCTGCCTGGTTTTTGCTCTCACGTAAGTCCCTTGTGGCACAGCTCGGAGGGGATTAGGACTCCCTCCCTCTCTCTCTATGTATATGTGCGTGTGTGTGTATTGCTTATGTTTCCAAGGCGGTACTTTGGTTTGATGATTCTAACCATGTGATTTATGGCTTACAACGGCTGATGTAACAAATTGACCCCATTCAATGGGTCAGGATCATTAGATCGGTATGATTCTTGCACCATGGCTTACTCAAAATGGTAGTATTGAATGATTTGTACAATCGGTGGTTGGACGTCCCACGTGTAATTCAAAAGGTTTAGGGACATTGCTAACCTTCCCATGAAGGTGGGGACATTAGTAAACCCCTACATATTTCAAGTCCAACTTGTTTGGATGGTAAGTTACCTTCCACATAGTGGATAACTTCCAGCATATCATGTGTGCACGACATCCAACCCATCTGATAAGTTGGCCTACCAGGAGGTGACCTTGTGTAAAAATCAGCCCATCCATTGATCAGGCAAACCACACTTGTCTTTTGTTATCTATCAGCGGCCATAAATTATTTTCTGTGGCCTGCCAAATGAGTAGATGGGGCTGATTGTTGCACGAGGTGGTCCTCTTGGTGGGGCCAACCTATTGGATGGGGTGGATGCTGCACGCACATGATAGGTTAGTAGTTATTCACTGGGTAGACGATAACTTACCATCTGTTGGACATGAGCATCTCTCTCTCTCTCAAATTCAATACATGCATACATATGCACATGTTGGAATGATAGTTGTTTAAACTTCTCATTTCTTTTGGATATTTTTTTTACAATCATTTTTATCCTTAAAAAATTTAAATAATTTTTCATACTTTCTGAGATTTGAATTAATCATCATCATCTAAGCCTTTATCCCAACTAATTGGGGTCAGCTATCCTGTTCTGCCATTCCACTCCAGCGAACATATCCTCAATTAAACATAGGTCATGAAGTCTTTGTTACTACCTCCAACCATTTCCTTTTGAGCCTTTCCCTCAACTTGAACCAACTCACTCCTAACTGGTGCAGTTCTTGGTCTCCGTTGCATGTGACCGAACCAATTAAGTCTACTTACCCTCATCTTATTACCTATTGTGCTACTCTTAAGTTTTCTCGAATGCATTCATTTCTAATTCTGTCCTTCCTCATCTTGCCACTCATCCATCTCAACATGCTCATTTCAGCTATGCTCATCCTATGAACATGTTATTCCTTATATTGCCCACCATTATGTCCATAAAGCATGGCTGGTCTTATCTCTGTCGTATAAATTTTTCCCTTGGGTTTGATTGATATGTGACGATCACATAAAACTCAAAATACACATCTCCACTTCATTCACCCAACTGTAATTCTATGAAAAACATCCTCCTCAATTCTCCACTCTCATGAATTATCAACCCAAGATTTAAAAATGGCCATTTTTGGGGTACTTATTCCTCTTCCCACTCTTGTTGCTACTAAAATTGAATTCCACATACTTTGTTTTAGTCCAACTAATTTTAAAGCATCCATCCATAGTTTTAGCTTTGTGTTTACCCCCTCCCTTGTCTCGTTAATCAAAACTATGTCATTTGTAAACAGCATACACTGCAAGACCTCTTCTTGCAAATTCCTTGTAGCCTGTCCATAACCAGTGCAAAGAGATATGGGCTCAGTGCCAAAGCCCTGGTGTAAGCCTACAATAATTGGAAACTCACTTGTCACTTGCGTAAGGTTAGCAGCTGGGCATTAAACTTCCACACAACTTTTTTCTCCTGAATCCTTACAATCTGGAATTTGAATTAGTAAATGAAAAAAATATATATTTAAGGACAACAACTAGCAATGTATATAATGTTTTGCATCATATTGGCCAAGGATGGTTGGTGTGGCTTCCAGTTCCATCCCACCACAATCAATGTTTGGGCCTCAGTTTTAGGCTTGCAGCTAGGATCTAGCACAGGGTTTACTTTCAGGCCCAATAAGCAAATTGGCCGGTCCAAGATCCATGTGACAACCATTCAATTTTGCCTAGTCTGGACCCAGGTTGCCCTGCATCTGAATGTCTTCTTGGTCTGTGCTTGAAGCCTGATTTTCAGGTCCACAGGCCACAGCACAGAATTTCAGGTCCAACATATATACAGGTTGGGCTCAGGTTGACCTTGATGCAGTCTAAACCCTGCCTTTTGACAACTATATAATATAAATGGAAGTTCTGGTTTCTGACACTGATGAACAACTGAACATTGATGAGGACATGTCAAACTGGCTATAAAGTTCGTTGGCGACATTTTGCCTTTGGCATTGGATCATGAAGGGGCACTAAAGTCACCTTACATATGGCAGGTTAGCTGGTGGATCCAAACACCAAAAACCTTTCAGTCCTTGCCTTGGATTGCCCTGGGTTGAAAATCACATGAAGCATCCTAGCCACACAAATAATAACCTTGGCAAGGATGGAGAAATGAAAATGTTGAGCTGTCAACATCCAATCAGGAAAAATTGGTGACTAGTAGTGTCTATTTTGTATGATTTCAACTATTGTCCATCCATGGATATGACCGACAACGTGCACGGTTTGGATTCATTGCCCTTGTTAGATATTTGCCAGTGAGCCTCTTCCTAACCCACAGCCATCTCATAGATGGCTTTAAGCTCATTTGGCCCTTCTGACAATTTTTCCGGTCATTTTAATGGAGTAGTCTATTATACTTTAGTCTAGGCTTTTGCAACTCAATGCCTTCTGCTTCCTTTTCAGATATAGGAAAGTGGCTTATTTGGATACAGATGTTGGACAGCCAGAGTTCACAACTCCTGGCTGTCTCTCACTACATCTCATTGATGAACAAATTCTAGGTACAACTCTTCCTGTTGTTTGGGCATGAGCTTTCTTTACAAATTTGGTTGAATTCTGCATTGCTTTGAATTTGATTTTTTATTGCATTCTTTGCATCTTTTTATGATCATTCTTTTTTGTGTTTCCGTTTGCAGATTTGACGATTTTGACTCTGAAAACACCCGAGAGGTATGTATTGAAAACTCCTGTGGGTTATGCATTGCTGAATTAAAGCATCTTTTCTTTTTCCTATATTTGTCTCTGAATTTATGGTTGCTACTGGATTTATACTAGCACAAGTGAGGGTTTTTTAATGAAAAGGATACTAAAATGCTGGTCTAGGTCATGCTGGTTTGGCCATATATTTGCTCAAAACATTAAAAATTCTGGTCCAGGTGGGACCATTGTTGGCATGTGAGTGTTGTCAATGTGAGCCTCTCCCATGGCTGGTTCTAGAACCAGGGTAACAGAGGAAGGTTGATGGTCATGGGAAAATTTGCCCGTCTAATATTTCGAAGCTGACCCCAAATTGCTAGGATAAAGAAATATCTTGAATGATAATGTGATGGCTGGAAACTATGAAATATCTTGAAATGGCAAGAGATCACTTCATTTAGGTCAGTTGAAGATAGAAAAAGAGAGAATAGAAACCAAGGAGGCAGAATATTTCTATGGAAACCAGATCTCCTTTCATGTCAGTCCTAATATATGTGTCACAGTGCAGTTATTTTTTATAGTTTTGTTTTCATTGTCAATATACCAATTTAGATGCTATCATTGATAATTTTCTTAGTAAATGTTTTGAACAAATTTCGAACCTGAATCATTGATATACAGATAATACATGCGTACTGCAACATTAAAGCACACTTATGTTCATTATTTCCGTGCATCTGTAGCAAGAAATTGACTCTAATGACTACATATATTCATGCATCATGAAGCATATGTTTGAGTGAAGCATCAAAACATCAAGAAGCATGAATGCTAGTGTTAGATTAAATGGTAGAGTGAAGGGTGGAAGGAAAAAGGAGAATAGAGAAAGGTGAGGGAGAGGAAAGTATGTAGAGAGATTAGTCTTCTCTATCTCATCAGGCATCTTATTAATATAACCCTAATAAAAAGGGTTTGAACCCATACCTCAATGGTGGATAGGGGGTGTTTCAACATTATTGAGGTCTCAGGATCAAGCCCGACTTTCCCAACAAAAATTAGGGTTTGAGCCCATACCTGAATAGTAGACAGGGGTGTTTCAACATTGAGGTCTCAGGATTGAGTCTGACTTTCCCAATAAAACAAACATTAAATTTATTTATTTTTTTTTAAAAAAAACATGATGTTTCATAGGAGCACCTAAAGCTGTACAATACACCAACAATACCAAAACCATACCCCACGCATAAGCTCACACACATACAAAATCTCGCACATGCCCGTCAATATCAATTAACTGATCATTGGATTGAAAGAATGCAGTGCAGTCGTATAAAGATTACTGCAAGATGATCAACAAGCCTTGGAGAATTACCTTCACCATGACCTCTATGTGGCAGGTAATAATATAGAAGTGATGCGCAATATCTATTAGTCTCACTCTAGTAATGTTTCATGGACATTCATTATGCAGTTAATCTTATAGTTATTATTAAGTTACTTTTATGATGTAATCATTAATGTTCTTTATTGTTTTCATTATTTTAATCGATCCTACTATTTAAATTTGAGATACTATGCTACATTTGTCGAGGACATTTAGGTAGAGACAAAGTGCCTACGCCTGACGGATTTCCTCTTGCTTTTTATCAAGTTTTCTAGAATGTGGTGAAAGGCAATGTGCTAGCTTTTATAAAGGTGTTTTTTGAAGAAGATCGCGTAGCTTCAGAAATGAGCTTCTTTCATTGCATTAATCCCCAAGATTGAAGGCATGGAGGAGTTGAAGGATTTCAGGCCTATCAGTCTTATAGGGTGTCTGTATGCAATCTTGGCTTTGAGACTTAGAGCTATATTGGGAAAGGTAATCTCTCCTAATCAAGGGGCTTTCGTGGGAGGATGACAAATATTAGATATGGCTCTTATAGCTCACAAATGCATTGATTCTTGATTCCAGGAAAAGAAATCAGGAGTGGTCTGTAAGCTGGATATTGAGAAGGCATATGACCACATGGTATGGGAGTTCTTAGACTACACATTGGGAAGGTTGTTGTGCAGGGAAAAATGGAGGAAATGGATTTAGATTTGTGTTAGATCACCTTCATTCTCAGTGTTGGTGAACGGATCCTCGAAAGGGTTCTTTAAACCAACTAGGGGCCTAAGACAAGGGGATCCGCTTTCTCCATATCTCTTCCTGGTCATCGGAGAAGCCTTTAGCTGTATGTTAGCGAAGGGACAAGAGATGGGGCTCTTTAGAGGCTTCAAGGTGGATCAAATGGGGACAGTATAACTCATCTTCAGTTTGCCTACGACACATTCATCTTTTGTGAAGCAAATCCAGATATGATTGATGGCTTGCGGAAAGTGGTTATATGTTTTGAGGCAGTATCCAGGCTGAAAATTAATGCGGAAAAAGGCGAAATGTTGGGTATTCATTTGTCTAAAGAAGTTCCGAGTTTGGCCTCCATCTTTGGATGCAAAGATATCTCCTTCCTTTCTCATTACTTGGGGCTTCCTTTATGCATAGGTAGGACTAAGCACCTTTGAGACAAGGTGATTGAGAGACTAGAAAGAAAGTTATCCAAGTGGAAATGTCGCTACCTATCGTTAGTTGGTCGTCTTATTCTCATCAAGTCTACTTTTTCCAACATGCTGGTTTATTTCATGTCTCCTTTTAGATGTCCTCAGGCAGTTTTTGCCTGGTTAGATAAGCTGCGAAGAAATTTTCTGTGGCAAGGATCTAAGGATGCTAACAAATTCCATGGAGGGGGTGGGCTTGTGGGTCTTGAGTGGGATGATTATTTGCCCTTCTTGACAAATGGTTATGGCGATTCGGGATCGAAGAAGGAAGCTTTTGACGAGAGAATATTGCTAGGAAGTATTGGCTTCAGGAGGGGGGTTGGGAGACGAGACACTCGTCCCTTTATAGAGCTTCTCATATATGGAATATCCTCTCAGCAATTCAAGCATATTTTTGGCAAGGCATTTCATTTTGTGTGGGAGATTGCTCGAGGGTTTGTTTTTGGAAAGACATTTGGTGTGGTGACACTCTGCTGCAAGTTGAGTTCCTGAATCTGGCAAATCTAGCCCCTTCTCAAAACCTTAAAATGGTTGATTGCTTATCCTTTAGCGGGTCTTCCATCGTTTGGTCTCCTTTATGTAGGAGAGCTCTGTCAGATAGCAAGGTGGAGGGGCTACTTGCTCTCTTATAGATCGTTTGCAACATGTTTAGCCATTCAGGGAGTCTAATTCCATGATAGCGAGGGTGCAAAGCTCGGGAAAGTTTTCGGTCATCTTTCTACAAGTTGATCACTCAAGAGGAGACAAGTCATGGGGAGTATGCATACCATTTTTTGGTCCTATGGTGCGCCACCCAAAGTAGTTGCCTTGGTTGGTGGCGAGAAAGAGGGTTTTACAATAGATAATCTTCATAAAACATCCTTGACTATCCCAAAAATGTGTTGTATGTGTAACCAAGACGTCAAGACAATTGATCACTAGTTCATTTTTTGCTCTTTTGCTTCCAAGATTTGGGATACCTTCATAGCAGATTTTGGGGAGTTGTGGGTTATACTAGATTCAATCTGAAATCTCTTATGAGCATGGCATGGAGTTAATGGAGGGAAGAAAGACCATCTCAATTTGCGTTTGGCTTTATCGGCTATTTGGTGGGCGATTTGGGATGAACGAAACAGTCGCTGATTTCATAATTCCTCTCGTTTTGTCGAGGTTGTTACGGAAAGGGTCAAGGTGTTGGTTTCCGATTGGAAACATGTTCTTTGTCGCCCTGAGTTGGTTGTTGGTAGGGCTGTACACGAACCGAGTTAGCTCGGTTAGCTCGCTCGACTCGACTCAACTCGAAAAAGCTTGATTCGACTTGGTTCGAAACTGAGTTTGAGCCGAGTCGAGCTGATTTTTTGAGCTCGAAAAAATTTCGAACCGAGTTCGAGCTTGCCCGAGCTCGACTCGACTCGGATCGAACCCCATCTCGAATCGAACTCGGATCGAACCAGTTCGGTGACTCAATTACTTTGATATTGATGTTGCTCACCAAGTGTTTGATGAAATGACTCAACGAAGTGTTGGCTGGTGGCAAGGAAGGTATGTATATGAAACAAATACCCTTTTTTCTTGATTTTGATGTTGCCTACAAGGTGTTTGATGAAATACCTGTAAACGGCTGTTGTTGCTTTACGTACAGTAAGAAATTGAAAGTGCACTACATGTGTTTGTGAAAATGTCGCACAGGCTCTTTCTTTAGCTCGAACTGGCCCGAGCTGTTGAGCGAACCGAGCCGAGTTGGCCAATCAGGCTCGAGGACCGAGCCGAGCCGAGTTCGAGTTGGGGTCAGCTAGTGTCCTAGCCGAGTTGAGTTGTGCCAAGCTCGACTCGTGTACACCTCTAGTTGTTGGTGTTTGTTGGGCCTTCATATTTTTTTCTACTTCTTGTAGGCTTCTAATAAAATTCTCATCACTCTTTAAAAAACATTTGTCGATAATGAAGAGGGTCATATCAGACTGAAAAATGTGATAAAGAGATTAGAGTTTGGCGTACATTTGTAGATAAGGGTGTTAAACGAATTGAGTACAAGTCTTTAGTTATTGGTCATTACTTATACATTGCATACAAATTTTGTTATTTCATTACTTAAAACAATATAAATGTTTTGGCGTATTGTCTACAGGTGGACATTTATGAACGTCACATGGGTGGCTTCTTCGATCCCCTTGCACAAAGGGCAATCTTTCAGAGACCTCCCAAGTAAGAAACTGATGTTTTATTACTACTATGTAATCGTAGAAATTATTTTATCAGTGATATAGAGTGGTGCATTTGATAGTATTACTATTACGTGCATAATATGAGTTTTTTTTTTTTTTCTAACACTTATGAAGAGGACTCATATCCACCTTGGTTGGAATAAGGGAGAAACAGGCAAGGTATTCAAAATCGGTTACCTAACGACTGTTACGTAACGGTAATGGTCATAACCGTTATGGGGTCAAAACGACTGTAACGGCTGTTATAGAAAACCAGATCGTGATGGCCCCGTAATAGTCCTGTAACAATTTTTTCGAAAAACAAAAAAGGGCCATAATGGCCGATACGGGGGCAGTAACGGCCGTTATGGCCCGTATCATAACGGTAACGGTGGTGGCCGTTACGGCTACTGTTACCGTTTTGGAACACCTTGGAAACAAGTAGAAGAGGATAGTGAGTCGAGGTGCATGACCCAACGTTACGTGCAGGCTAACTAGAGAATCATGTTGTTGTCCTGGAGGATAGGGTTACAGAAGATTTGACCCATGGAAAGAGTATCAACGAAACCGAGATGGATGATGATCACGATTCACAATGATGATGACGACGATGCACCTAATTGTCTTGTTTCCGGTGTTGTTTAGGGTACGACCTTCTTCAGAGTTCGAGTTCGACGAGCATTGATAGAGTAAATGATGTTAGACTTATGAGTGTACTGGTTCACGATATGACAAGCCAGGGGAGGAGCATCATGGGGGAGGTGAACATCAACGGTACTGGAGGAGATGGGGTATTAGTAGGATATCAGATAGCTTATGGACATATATATGACCATTGACAATATAGGGAGCCTTTTAAGGCGCTTTCTTGTTGGACTAGTCCTGGATACGATCCACATGAAGCAAGTCAATATGAGATATATAGATATCTAGATCCAGAGCCACATCATTTGTTGTCGTAGTCTTACTCTTAGCAGTACGAGCAGTACCAATATGATTACAACTATGGCTATGACTATAGGTATACATCTAGCACTGGTGGCTATTCTTATTTGGGTTCGACACAACAGATGTCTGGTGGAGGTGATGATCATGATCAGTCATTCTCAAGTTTCATTCACATAGTCATGCCCTTGGGTTACTTTGAATATGTAGCACCCATTCTACAATCATGGCTTGATGATGATGACTTGGAGCAGCCACAAGCAGCATAATTTTCTTTCTGGTGCTGGTGATATTGGCGAGTAATATTTTTATATTTATGTTTATGCTTTAGGCTTTAACAACACTATTTCATTTATGACTTGTGAGTTCACTTTATACTATTAACATCTTATAGACCTATATTAAATACTATGGTTGTTTATGGTAGAATGGTTATATAAATATAAATATATAGTTGTCATCATTAGATTCATGCTCATATGATATTTTTGTATTAAATCATTAATATTAGATATTTAGAGAATTAAATATAGGAATTTTGCAGTCAATCTAAGCTTTCCAAGTTGATAAAATCATCGGGCAGTCTGAGACAACAATCTTACTAAAGAATGGCCCATTACACCATAATAAACATGTTCAAAACCAGAAAAGAATACATATTTTGGATCCTTTCATTTTTCCCTATTTTTTGGAAAAAGAATTTCACAAAAAATTGACCATTATGGGGTCGCAACAGTTTTTATGGTGGCCGTTACGGCCACTGTTACCATTATTGAATACCTTGGTTAGAGGCATTATTGATGATAGCTTGATTGTCTCAATGGAAAGGAACATGAATGTTGATGTCAAAACTCATTTCTTGAAGAAGGGAGCGAGGTTAGATAATTTCACATGTTGCATGAATCAAACAATATTCCGCCTTAGTAGATGAGTGGGCCACAATAATTGGCTTCCTAACTTTTCCACATGATAGATGGTCGTACACAAATGTAATATAATTGCCTGCAGATTTCCATCATTAGAGGACCCTGCCCAATTTGCATCATAGTACTTACTCGAATTAAGGTGGCCATGATTGGATTAAAGTAATCCCTTTGCTCGAAGCAACCTTCAAATGACAAAGAATATGATAGTTAATGTCAAGATAATGAGAACATGGGAGATTGCATGAATTGACTAGTAACACTCAAATAATGAATAAAGGAAGGCGATAAAAACACTCGCTATTTTCATGCTATTGCGAGTGCTCGGGCAAGTGTTAATAAGATAAACTGTCTTTCGATAAACGGGGAGCGCACAAAAGACAACATATGATTTCTGATGAGGCCGTCTCTTTTGTCTCCAATCTTCTCAAGTTAGATACCCATCACAGGCCTACCCTCAATTTTCTGCCTATGGATCGGATTTCTGAGTTGGACACTGCCTCCCTAGAAGCTGGCTTCTCCCCTGACGAGGTCAAACTCGCTATTCAGTTGCCGGCAGGGGACAAAGCCCTGGGCCCAGATGGATTTCCTATCTTAGTTTTCCAGCATTTCTGGGAGCTGTTGCAGGGGGACATCCTTGATTTCGTGAATGAATTCTACGAAAGGGGCCAATTGTCAGATACGCTTGGGCCAACTTTCATAGTCCTCATCTCGAAGGTGCAGGGGGCAGACTCTCTCCATAATTTTAGGCCTATCAGTCTTCTCAGGAGTCCATACAAAATTCTCGCAAAAATCCTCGCCAACCGCCTTCAAAGAGTTATGGACAAGATCATCTCCCACCACCAAAGTGCCTTCATCCAGGCTAGACAAATCATCGATAGTGCCCTCATGGCTGCCGAATGTCTGCACTCCAGCCATATATCCGGGTCAAGAGGAATCTTATGCAAACTCGATCTTGAGAAGGCCTACGATCATGTTGATTGGAATTTCCTCCTATACTTGTTAAAACAGATGGGTTTCGGTGACAGATGGTTAAACTGGATTAAGGCTTGTGTCAGATCAGCTATGTCTTCGGTCCTCATCAACGGATCCCCAAAAGGCTACTTCAAAAGTTCTAGAGGCCTTCGTCAGGGAGATCCGCTATCTCCGTTCCTTTTTCTTATTGTGGTCGAGGCTCTATCGCGTATGCTAAGAAACGGCCAGGCGGAAGGTATTATTGGAGGTTTTCAGATAAAAGATATGGAACATCCCATCTTTCAGTATGCCGACGATACGCTCCTGTTTTGCAAAGTCGACTGGGATAAAGTGGGCAATCTTCGCATAGTTATCCGCTATTTTGAGGCAATTTCAGGTTTGAAAGTTAATCTTAGCAAGTCGAAGTTGATAGGTGTTAATATTAGCGACTCCGACACTCGCCGTTTTGCTGATTTTTTTGGTTGTACCCCTGACAGTCTCCCTACAAATTTTGTCGGCCTCCCCCTTTGTATTGGCAAGCCCCCGATGGTATTTTGGGACAAAATCATTGATCGCTTTCAGCACTACCTCATGAGGTGGAAATGTAGATATCTCTCGCTAGGGGGCCGGCTCACATTGATAAAAGCGGCGCTCTCAAATCTCCCCTTGTATTTCATGTCCCTTTTTAAATGCCCCACAAAGATTTTACGTACCCTAGAGAAGCTCAGACGGGACTTTTTGTGGCACGGATGTGAGGATCGAAAAAAATTTCATTTGGTTGCTTGGTCTAATGTTCGCAAACACTATCAAGATGGAGGAGCTGGAATCAGAAATCTCAAAGCTATGAATCGTGCCCTCCTAGGAAAATGGTGGTGGAGACTTGGAGCAGAAGAAGGTACCCTATGGAATAGGTTGATCAAGTGTAAATACGGGAAATCGGCTCAAGGTTGGTGGACAAAGGGGGTGTCTAAGAGTAGTGTTTCTGCTGTTTGGAGAGGAATCA
Source organism: Magnolia sinica (assembly GCF_029962835.1). NCBI lineage: Eukaryota > Viridiplantae > Streptophyta > Magnoliopsida > Magnoliales > Magnoliaceae > Magnolia > Magnolia sinica. The sequence continues at coordinate 101,943,963 of NC_080578.1, read as the reverse complement.
TATCTTATCATAGAGAGGTTCAAACTCAATGCGTTTCTCCATGAGGGAAGGGGACAAAATTCGGTTTTGGGATGACATTTGGGTGGGCTTCCAGGCGCTAAAAGAGGAATTTCCAGAATTTTACAGGTTAGCCCCAAATCCCTCTATAACAGTGGCAGATTGTTATTCTATTCAAGGAAACGCCATGGTCTGGGTTCCCCCTGTAGAAGAAATCTCCATGATTGGGAAGTAGAGTCTTATGCGAAGCTTCATCAGCGGATAGGAAACTGCCATCCTCATCCGGATCAGCTTGATAAGCTTGTGTGCCCCCTTCACAGTAAGGGCATGTTCTCGGTTAAATCTTTATACCGTTTTCTGGATCAGAAGACTTGAATCTTCAAAAGTGACGCTTACTGCGAAGATCTGGAAATACAAGGTCCCTCCAAAAATCGTTGTCTTTGGATGGTTGGTTGGAAAGAGAAAAGTGCTCAATATTGATAATCTGAGGAAAAGAGAGATGATTCTATCGAACGTTTGCATTTACTGCCTATCAAACGAAGAAACGACGGACCATCTGTTCGTTCATTGTCCTTATTTCAATTCAGTTTGGTCAACTATACTCTCAAACTTCAACATTTCCTGGTCTTTTCCTAAATCTACTAATTCTGTCTTCGCGGCATGGCATGGAGCCCCCCTGGATAAGAACAGAGCTACGGTGTGGCGAATCTCTCTCCTGGCTGCTTGGTGGGCCATCTGGGAAGAAAGAAACTGGCGCTGCTTCAGAGACGAGTCCCATTCCGTCATCCATGTCATAAACAAAATTTAACATTTCCTCTCTGAATGGGCTTGTCACTCTACAAACATCAGCCACATTCCTCTTCTCGTCAGCACTCATATTGGCAGGGTGTAGCTGTTTCCGTGGATTGTTTTGTTGTGTCTTGGCTGGGCCTTTTTTGCCCCCTTTTTTGTTTTTTTGTTTTTTTTTTTCTTGTTTATGTTTTTTTCTGCTTCAGGGAGCTCTCAGTTCGCTATCTCAGCGGTCTGTATCCTTCCTTTTCTTTTAATGAAATTTTCGTTGCCTTTCAAAAAAAAAACAAAAAAAAAAAAAAAAACACTCAAATAATGAATAATAGGTGTGTTCAGACAAGTTGCCATTAATAGACAGGACACATCCCTGGACTGCTAAGAGCCTCTAACTCCATATTTTGGAGGTGATGATTTACCTCTATAGGAGCCTATGTGGATGGGCATCCAACATTCTTGTTTTTGTAAGGAGATCAATGACATATTTCTAATGAGAGATGATCTCTCTCTCTCTCTCTCTCTCTCTCTCTCTCTCTCTCTCTCTCATGTCAAACCACTTCAATGACAAGAAAATATTGCAACAAACTCGAGTCCTTAATATCTATTTATTGACCAAGTATGGTTTAGCAATTAGTATCTCCACATCACTATCACTAGTGATAACAATATCATTAACACAAGCAATGGGGATAATTGTGGATGTAGCAACACTCTTTATGAGCACAAAATATATAGTGTGGATAATGCTGGACAACTAACCACTTGCTCTAAAAGCTTGAATTGATAGAGCATGGCGAATCAATCCCTTTATGTCATAGCCCAGGCCCTACATCCCATGGGTTAGGTCTTTGGATGAACTCCCATCATGGGCCCCACATCACATGGTTCCGTCTCACACGAGCCACCTGCCTCACATAGGCCGCCGGGTTCCACCTCACATGAGCCACCTACCTCACATGGGTGTGGCCCGCCTAACACGAGCCACCTGCCTCACATGGGCCGCCCACCCCAAGTGTGCCCCTGCATTTCACCTGCCACCCCACTTGAGCTCGGGGTGAAAATGCCCCTGCATTAATCACCCCCGATGAGGAGTCTCGAACACGAGAGCTCCCGCTTTGATACCACTTTAATCCAAGACAACTAACCACTTGTTTTAAAAGTTCGAAACTGATAGAGTATGGTGAATCAATCCCTTTATCTCATAGCTCAAGCCCCACATCTCATGTGTTAGGTCCTCAGCCGAACCCCTCTCGTGGGCCCCACATCACATTGGTTTTGCCTCACATGAGCCACCTGCCTCACATGGGCCACCTACCCCGAGTGTGCCCCTGCATCTCATAAGCCACCCCACTCAAGCTCGGTGTGAAAATGCCCTTGCATTAGTGGACCTCCAAATATGTATTCTTTTCTAGTTTTAAACATGTTTATGTTTGTGCAACAGGCCATTCTTTGGTAAAAATATTGTCTTGGACTGCTTTATAATTTTATTAACCTGATAAGCTTAATTGACTACAAAATTCCTATCTTTAATTTTCTAAATACTTAATATCAATAATTTAATAAAAATAAGATTATATTAGCATGAATCTAATTATGAAACAATTATATATTTATATTTATTAATCATCTTACCATAAACAACGATAATTGTATACTAGCGTAGGTCAATAAGATGTCAATATATGAAGTATGAAGTGAATTTATAAGTTATAAGCAATGTTTTAAAGTTCGTTATCGCATAATATATCGTACCCTTAGGATACGGATATATATCGGTTATCGAATGGGATATATCGGTTGTATCGTGTAATGTATCGTTGTTATTGGGAAACTTGGGAACATTGGGAAATTAGTCAAATTTTTCAAAGAAACTTTAGGGATTGTTAAAAAAGACATCAATACACACTTAGAAATCAAAACATAACAAAAAAAAAAAGAAGTGCACATAATAGGGTCTCCTTTGTATGGGGTCCTAATATATGCACTTTACAACTGAACTGATGCAAGTATATTCAAAGTCTATTGATATAATTTATAAACGTAAGAAGACATGTATGGAAACACAAGTAATACATTTAAAAGCAAAAGTAGAATCATTGGATTAGGTTACATATATGTTTAATTTTGTGTTTGGATACAAAGATTGCAACTGATTTGCGAGAAATTAAGAAATTTTGTTTTTTCTCAATTTTCTGCAACTTGACCCATCTCCCCCAAATCTCGAAATCGAAGTTCCAAATCCATGATTTTTCATGGAAAACATGAAGAATCATAGATTTGTAACCATTTGACACTGGTTTAATGTGATTTACAAGAAAAACATGGATCGAAAATCGAAAATGCTCACTGGATCGAATAGGTGGGAGATATCAGCACTACTTGTGCGTTTCGCATCGCACAGGTGGGATACAAGATATATCGTGGGATACATCTTGCTAATATCATCGATATTTAAAACATTGGTTATAAGTGATAAAGTAATGCCAAAGCCTAATGAACAAATATAAATATAAAAACATTACTCACCAATATCATCACCACTAAAAAGAAAATCGTGTGGCTTGTGGCTGCTTACCTTCCATATCGTCATCATTCGATTGTAAATGTGTAATGGGTGTCACATGTCCATAATAAGCTGAGGGAAAGACCATATCAATGAAACTCAAGGATGATTAATCACAATCATCACTACCACTAGGCATTTCTATGTCGATTCCGAATAAGAACAACCACCAATCTAGACGTAGACCCATAATAATAACACAATACCTGTATCCGTACTGGTATTGCTGAAAGTGGGACTACGACAACAAATGACTCGAATATATATATATATATATATATATATATATATATATATATATATATATATATATATATATATATATATATATATATATAAAGACTATTCCAACAACTAAGTCCCCTAGGGAACTCCCTATACTGTCCATGGTCATATCCATGTCTATAAGTTGTATGATGTCTTAGTAGTGCCCCATCTCCTCCGGTGCCAATGATGTCGGCCTTCCCATGATGCGCCTCCCCTAGCTAGTTGTATTGTGAATCAGTACACTCATAAGTCCAACCTCCTCTACTCTTTCAATGCTCATCGGCATTGAACTCTGTAGACAGTTGTATCTCCGTGTGCTCACACCATAAGCAGGACTAATAGGGGTATCATCATCATGTCTCGGTTTCGCTGTTACTCTTTTCTTGTCTCAAATATTTTGTAGTCCTCCCCTCCAAAATAGCTGCACGACTCTCTTGTTGACTCGCGTGTAACGATGGGTCATGCAACTTGATTTTCTCATTATCATTTTCTACCTGTTTCTCCCTTTGCTCCAACCAAGATAGAAGTGGGCCCAATTCATCATAGATGGTGTACAAGTTTATTGGACAAAAATCATCTTCTTCAATTAAAGTTGTCACACGCTTTGCATTCCGTAATCTCAGCTTCATGGTATAGTACATATAGACAAACCAATCCAATATCCTGACCTGCAACCTATTCCTTTGCTTCGAATGAATTAGTGCAAAACAACACTTCCTCTCGCACCAAGAGGAAGTTGTTTGGCTCAAAAGTTCTATTACTATTGTTTCGAGCATTTGCACTTCCTCTAAAATGAAACCAACCAACCATCTGTAAAACAAAAAAAAATAATAAAAAAAACTTATATGGTGCATGTGATAGTAATGTTGTCGAATACACCACTCTACATCGCTAATAAAACAATTTCGATAATTACATAATAGTAATAAAACATCAGTTTCTTACTCGAAGATGTTTGAAAGATTGCCCTTTGGGCAAGCGGATTGGAGAAGCTATGCATGTGTAATCCATATATTTCTAATATATTACATATATATTTCCAATTGTGGATAATACGCTAAAATATTCTTATTATTTTAAGTGTAAAAATAACAAAATATGTATGCAATGAATAAGTAATGAACAATAATTAAAGACTTTTACTTAATTTGTTTAACACCATTATCTACAAATCTACGTCAAGCTCTAATCTCTTTATTAAAATTTTCAGCCTGACATGAATCTCTCCATCCTCAACACATGATGTAGCATATTGGTATATTGGATTTAAATAATAACCTCGATTAAAATAATGATAGAAATAAAGAATTTTAATGATTAATCATAAAAATAACTTAATATTAATTGTAAAATTGAAAACACTAAAGAACTTTAATAATTACATTAAAAAATAACTTAATAATAATTGTAAGATTAAGTGCATAATGAACATGCATAATGAGTAAGAGTAACAGATATTGTGCATCACTAAAATATTATTACTTGTTGTATAAAGGTTGTGGCGAAACTGGTTCGTCCAATGTTTGTCGATCTTCTTGCAATAATTTTTATAGTCCTCACAATCATGACGAGTATCAAACTTTGCTTTATCTATGGCTTCATAAAGGAAGCTCATGGTAAGTATCTCGTTGAATCCTACAAGATAAAGGACTCTCATCAATGGTTACATTACCTTAAGGATGTTTTGAGCTTTCTTCCAATATTTATTAGTTCTTATGGTATGCACAACCTCAATCATTGCTGCTAATTTCTTCTGCCCATGTTGTGCTGAGTCATTCCTGAGGCAAACATCTTCCTCAACTTTCTCCTATGTTAAAATAAACTCTCAAGGGCAATAACATTTGTGGCAAATCGAGTAGCTGTAGGCATAAGTAACTCTTTCCCTTTCATGAACTTCCCGTTATGAGGACTACTTGGTTATGATTGTAGATGAATGTCGTGACTTGCCTTACCCTTTCAACTAATTTTATGACATTTTTCTTCTTTTCAGTATTTTCTACTATAAGGTCGATACAGTGTGTGACACATGGTGACCAGAATAAAATTTTTCACTTCCATCAATTTTTTTTCCAACTGATTTGTATGTTGCTTTATAGTCGGTAACAATTTTCACGACATTTTCCTCTCCAACTTCATCTACTATCTTATCTATAAGACTGAAAATATACTTTGCATCTTTTGTTACCTTGGATGCATCAATTGTTTTTGGAACATCATTCCCAAGTGACAATACACGATAAAGTTTATCATGATATGTTTAGTTGGGCCAGTCCAAACATCGCATATGATGGTGCATCTTCTACTCCCCCATATTAGTTTAAAAGTGGCCATGTACGTCCTTACATCTCTGTACTCCTCTTTTCATTTTCCCCTTACCTCATGAGTTGTGAGTGCTTTGACTCCTTTTCCCAATACATGTATATGTTTATTGATGCCCAATCGAAGCAAAAGCTTACAACCCATATGAAAGGAAATTGGATTTCAAAACCATAAGTGAATATTGTATTGGGTATCCATAAAGATCCAAAGGGTATAGGTTTTTATTGCCCTTACCATAGTACAAGAATCGTAGAGACCAATAATGTAATATTCCTGAAAGATAGGCATGTCAGTGGGAATGTTGAACGACATCAAAGTGGTGTTTGAGGAAATGCGAGTAGTAATAGCCCAATTTGCAAATTTGGATAATTGGGATGCTCTATAACCCATTGATCATAATGAAAGTGGAACATCAAGAACCAGCCCCCACACACCCGAATGGTACTGATGTACCCAATGAGAAGACACCACCACTGGAAATTCCCAGAAGATCTCAAAGAGTAAGGAGACCTACTATTCCAGACAATTATGTGGTGTATGTATAGAAAGATGACATTGGCATTAATAATAATGATCTGGTCATATTTTCACCAGTTATGGAATGCTAGGATTCTTTTAAAATGGATTGTTGCCATGAAGGATGAATTGGAATCCATGAGCCAGAATGGGGTTTGGGACCTCATTAAGTTGCCCAAGGATCACAAGCTCATTGGTTATAAATGGGCCTATAACACCAAACATGACTCCAAATTTCCAATGACAACATTGAACAATTCAAGGCTAGACTAGTAGTAAAAGATTATGCACAACATCCAAGCATTGATTATAAAGAGATGTTATCTCATGTCGTTAAAAGGATTCACTTAGAATAGTCATGTCATTTGTGGCTAATTTTGACCTCAAGCTACATCAGATGGATTGAAAACACTGTTCTTAAATGGAAATCTAGAGGAAGAAGTCTACATTTAAAGGTCAAAGATTTTTCGATAGATGGCCAAGAACGTTTAGTGTGTGTGTGTGTGTGTGTGTGTGTGTGTGTGTCTTGTATGTGGATTATGTATGTGGATGATGTTCTGTTTGCGAATAGTGACTTGGCATTATTGTATGAGATCGAGTTGTACCTGGCTAAAAACTTTGAAATAAAAGATAACGAGTGAAGCATCTTTCATGATTGACATCGAGGTATCGCGTGATAGATCTTGAGGTACAACATGCAAAATTGTCTATCCATCGATGCGCTGATCGTGAAAGGCGATAAGTTTAGTCTATGGTAGTGTCCTAAAAATGACCTACAATGTCAAGGAATAGAAAAGATTCTATATGCTTCCACAATTGTTAGTCTAGGGTATATCTCGACATATACATGCCCTGATATTAGCTTCACAGTTGGTATGTTGGGAAGATATCAGACTGATTTCGGTACGAATCATTCAAAGGTTGCAAAGAAAGTGATGCAATACCTATAAGAAATGAAAGATTACATAAAAGGACTGATCAATCAAAGGTGATCGGATATTCAGATTCGAACTTTGCCGAATGTCAAGATAGCAAGAAGTTGACCTCTAGATATGTATTCCTACTAGCTAATGAAGCGATTTCATGGATGAACATGGAACAATCGACTACTGCTACTTCCACCATGGGGCCCGAGTTCGTGGCATGCTTCTAGGCCAAAATTCATGCATTGTGGCTGCGGAACTGTATCTTAGGACTTGGAGTTGTTGACACTATTACCAAGCTGTTGAGAGTTTGTTGTAATAACATTGCAATAGTTTTCTTCTCTAAGAACAACACGTACTCAAGTGATACAAAGCATTTGGGGGTCAAGCACTATGTTGTTAAAGAGAAGGTAAAGAATTATCAAGTAAAGAATATATAAGTACAAAGCTCATGGTTGCGGATCCCTTGACAAGAGGATTAATGCCGAAGTCCTAAAGCGAGCGTGTAAAGAAAATGGACCTTATGAGATTTTTTTATTTTTTATTTTTTAAATTTCATTATAGACACTGTGATATATCATTAATGGATGATTTTATTTCCTCTTATTTTCCATATGTGCGCACTTGGATTTATATGGATAAAAGATAATAGGAATAGCCTCTCACAAGGCATTATAGCAGGCATTATGCGTCATCAGGCATGATTAGTGTGTGATCCTACTTATTGTGTTGGATGGGATTCTTAGTGTTGTAATACATGGAATGGGGTATGTCCATGTTGATGTACAACTGCCATGATTCACACTAGTGGTTTCATTTTATTAGGATTTGTGGGCCACTAGCAAAGTGAAGTTGTGATTGTGATTTTTTTTTTTTCAAATTGTGCACATATAAAGGTTTCTTTGAGTATTGAGCCCCATGAGAATCATTTTCAAAATTAATAATTTTTTTAACAAAAATAAGTTTTTTTCCCCTTAAAAGGTGCTTTGCATGTGGTCTAAGCGGGAGAATGTTAGTATGTCTTCCGTACGGTGGCCCACATGCACACTTGCATGTGGCAACTTTGGCCTTAGGTTTTGTTTAGAAAACTTAGCTCTAGTTTCAAGGCCCAATCATAAAAGGGAACTTCATATTAGCGCAAGTGCAAGGAAGAAGAGTCCATGTAAGACTTGGTTTCTATGATAGGATAAGGGATCCAAGTCTATAAGATAAGAGTGGCTCTTGGCTCTCTCCATCCAAGCCAAAAAATGTGTGGTGCTACCCATCTTAGCACACACTTGAGGTAGAATTGGAGAGAGTGACGATTGGAGCCCATTCATCATCAAGCCCGGCCACCTAGAGGTGTGCCATGCATTATTAGATTGGCATGGTTCAAGGTATGTGGCTAATCCCACTTCTATTCATGGTTTTCTAGTTGATAATTTTGCATATGTGTTTGACAATCCTAGTTTATGGAATCATTACTTTTGATTAGATTCCAGGAAAGATTGCATTCCATTCCTCATGCCTCAATGTTTTCAGTTCAGTCACACCAACAATGACGATCACTGTTCCAATTTTGATGCAATCAATTCTTCATGCCTGAATTTTCAGTTTGATCATACCTGTCGGAGATCTTCCTGTCTAACTGCTGAATATTTTGTTTCTTTTAGGTGTCTTTTCTTTGGTGATACTTCTTCAAAAAGGGATCCAGAAACTTACTTAAACAATATCTTCCACCTTTACAATTACTTCCGTATGAAGTTCTATCAGTCTAATGAGCATGAACTTCCTGAGAAAACTCAGTTGCCTCTGGTTATTAATACAGCCGGATGGGTGAAAGGTCTGTTCAGCTGGGACAGTTGTTTTTTGCTTGCTTGATTTTGCAAATTACATTTCACGTAAGAAATTTATAATAGAACATGTGAAATCTTTGCTTTGGCTTTTCATAAAAAGGAAGTTACCTTATTATTATGAAAATCTTGCTACTAAAACAGTCTTATAACATCTGCTTATACTTTTGAAGGTGTTGGATATGATCTTTTGGTGGAGATGTTGAAATATATTGCACCCACTCATGTGGTTCAGATACGCATCTCAACTGAGGATAAGAATTTACCAACTGGAGCATTCTGGTTGGATGGGAATAAAAAAGGGCAAGTGAATCTGATTGAAATCAATGCAGCATTGCGGAACTCTTCAAACAGATCGTGAGTTAACAACAATATAAAATTTTCAGTTATCTAAACATTTGGATGGTTTCTGTGACTGTGTTGCTTGAAGTCAGGACATGGGTAGTATATGATTTTATTGTAATTGACTTCATTAGGTCAATTTTCCAGCAAACATTCCAAGCATCCAGTGCTGCCGACTTATTCAAATTGTATATTAAAAAAGAATTTGAATATTAAAAACATCGGGCACCTTAAAAAAAATTAATCTTTTGGAGATCGTGTATAACACTGTCAGTTTATGACCAAAGTCCAATTCCATGTCTGAAAGCTCTGCTGCTTGAATGTGCTCCACATACAACTTCTATTCCCAAGAAATTCGAAGGCTATGGATTTTATTTTTTTTTAGCAAATTAGTATTGGATCATTTGACCATCTTGAAGTATTTAATCAAATCACTACATTTGAAGATCACCATTTAAGGGCATTTCATTATGGATCATAATTCTAGATGTAATAGCGTCCAAGTGAAATAAGAAGGCATTAACTGTTGATTAATGCATCTTGATTTGTTTGGCAATAGTGATAATGACAAGTTGACAACAACAGTTATCATGTTCAATGCTTTTGCAGGGTTAGCTTTCTTGTAGTGACATTGATAATAAGATTTGAAGTGTATTGCAAGTCTATGTCAACTGGCAGTGAATTTGTTTCTGTTTTTTCTTTTCTTTTGATGTATGTTGATGCTCAATGGATTATCATTTTGAATTTATGAATGCAGATGACCTGCTAGGTTTGTCAGCATCACCAGTGGGAGTGTGGGGCCTTCACAATGGGAAATGGGTCTCCTTAATTTGTAAATCAGATGCTTAAATTTATGTGGGACATCTGAAACTGTATTAGACTTGACGAAGAAAAACAATCTGCATCTTCCATGATGATTTCCATTGTAGCATCAGATGATGGTGGGAGAAGAATTCATGTAGCCAACCCCAGTTAGTTGGGATCAGTGTTTTAAATAGCTATGCTGTGTAGCGTGTAGCTTACACTACGTAGCGTAGCTTAGCATTAAAGCTATGTAGTTTATGAAAATAGCCAAAGTAGCATGTAGCCTAGGCTACATGATAATTTGCATACACTACATGCTATGTGGCTCACATTACAAGTTAATTTTCACTACTACACTTTTTTTAAAAGTCCATGACAACAATGTTTTCAATGATTTGTTACATTTTTCTGTTTTCAATAAAAATTAGATAATCTTTTCAATGCTTTTGGTAAAAATAATTTGAGTAATAATATTAATCACTTTCGTTGCTCTTTGTTTATCTTTATACTTAATCATTACCTTTTCTTATTACTTTAGTTGTGTTTGGTTGCACCAAATGTCATGAAATTTTGTTAATTTCATTATTAATCAATCTAATTTGGTGCAGAATATCATGAAATTGGTGGAACCAAACGCAACCTTCATTAAAAATATAGAAGTAGTGTGTGGCTTATGCTACACGCTATGTAGCTTATGCCTCACGCTTCAGAGGGATGGAAGCTATGCTACACGCTATTTGTTATTGAAAACATTGATTGGGATAAGGCTTAGATGATAATGATGATGATCATCATATGATGGGAGAAAATCATTATATAGAAGTGGAAAGTTCGACAATAACAAATGAAATTTGACAAAATGGAAATGGTTTTGAATAAGTGCTGAGGGTCATCAGGGACTCCCATTACAGCAAACAAACAATCAGAACCAGATCAGCCAGGAAGGGCTTAAGACTCAACTGTAGAAAGTGGCTTTGTGTAATCATGGGCAACAAGAATGATTAATTATAACTGGGAGTGAGAGAGAGGGAGGGAGGGAGGGATTAGAATCTTTTGGTAGAAAAACAAGAGAATTTGAGAAGAGGAAGTGAAGATCTATATTGCTTGATTGGAGTGAATACGGTAGAGTGATATTTATAGAGTATTCAAGTCTATCTAGAAGATACCTAGAATATTTGAGGGGATTCTAGAATCAGACTATTCAAGTTATTTTCTACCCCGATATAGTAGAATTCCTCTACATGGTGCTTGGTTTTGTCTTTAGAGGATTTCTTGAGCAATGGGCTTACTTGGCTTTTCAATGTCACCTTCCTTCCAGACTGGCAATCCTTCACCACTGTCACATTTGGGAGAAACTTAAAAGTACAATACAAATCTTTTGATAATTGGAAAAATTGAAATTCGTTTTAAAGTAAGAAACACATATGGGGCTCTCATCTCTAATGAAGTCTGAAACTAACTCGATGCCTGTGGCGTCTTAGCTAACATCCTTCCATAACTCAAATAAATAATCACCTCTATAAGGGATGAGTTGTGAGGTTTATCTTGAAATGAAGTCACTTGAGTTTTGTGGTAACATCCTTCCATAACTCGAATAAATAATCACCTCGATAAGCAATAAGTTGTGAGGTTTATCTTGAAATGGAAGTCACTTGAGTTTTGTTCTGTGTCACCTACCTAGGATTTAGCTGTCAAGGAATGCAACAACACTTGATAAAGAATCAGCATGGGTGGAAGGCTAATAATCAGCATTAAAGTGGTGGTATCGTTGTATTGATGAAAAGTGATATGATTTGTATGTCCGCAAACTTGGAATTCAATTCAATAATTGGTGAATGTAAGGCAATTCATGAACTCTTCCTCACAGGTTTTCACGATCCTTTATAGGGATTAGGGAATGATTCTCTTTTATGTATCCACAATAATGATCTCGAGGACGAAGTCTATTTTCTATCAAAACATCTTAGTGTTAAAGTGTGGCCGAGCTCGATACTAAAAGGGGCATGGACAATCTTTACTTCATTGCATTAGTTAGTTAAAATGGCAACCCTGCTATTTGTATCATTTGTTTGGGGTTGATGAATAAAATTATCCACTACACCGTTTTCTAGTGTGACCAGTCTTCAAACCTAGTTAAAGCCAAAGTTTGATTTCCTACAAATTTTCATTATACAATGTTTGTTCTTCTTGCTCTTGGGCTGAGTATAATCGATGATTCCACATCTAAGATACCATGATAATTGTATGTGGTTACTTTACCATTTGACATAATATAATATAATATTGTTCCATGATAGTTAACGAGGATACAAATAGGACATAGGACATGTCACCTGTATGTTGTTGTATTAGGTTTGTTATTTTATGGTTTCCTTCCATATATATTTATTTAAGATAAAGGGTTGATGTGATGAATATTACTGTAAAATTCTATAAATATTAGTGGTTACTTTAAAAAGAGAAATGAACATTTAATAACTTCCAAAAGTGGATCATATATAAGCTAAATGGATTTCTTTCTACATAGGTAAACAGAACAATCAATATGTAAGGGCGATGGTCGAGGAGTTGGCAAGGCTTCTCGCTTGCTTGGATGGCATTTGTCCCAATTTGGTAGAAAAAGATGGGTTGATCTGGAGGAGAGATAGGTCGGGAAGGTTTTCCATCTGATCATTCCTTGAGTTAGTCTCTGATTCTGCTTCCGAAGTTAAGTGCCTTCATACTATCCTTGTTTGGTTGTATGGGGCTTCTCCGAGGGTTGTTGCGTTCGCATTATTCACTGGTAGAAATAAGATCCTAACTATTAACAATCTACACAAAAGGGCGATGATACTCCCGAATGTTCGTCTCCTTTTCTTAAAGAATGAGGAATCAGTGGATCATATCTTCGTCCATTGCCCTTACGAAGGGAGTTTGGGATGGCATTCTTCCAGTTTCAACGTGTCGTGGGTTATGACAATGATGCAGGACAACTAACCACTTGCTCTAAAAGCTCGAACTGATAGAGCATGGTGAATCAATCCCTTTATCTTATAGCCCATGCCCCACATCTCGTGTGTTAGGTTCTCAGCCAAACCCCCCTCGTGGGCCCCAATCACATGGGTTCTGCCTCACATGGGCCGCCCACCCTGAGTGTGTCCCTGCATCCCACAGGTCACCCTACTCAAGCCCGGTGTGAAAATGCTCTTGCATTAATCACCCCCGATGAGGAGTTTCGAATACGAGCCCTCCCGCTCTAATACCACTTTAATGCAAGATAACTAACCACTTGCTTTAAAACCTCGAACTGATAGAGCATGGTGAATCAATCCATTTATCTTATAGCCCAGGCCCCACATCTCATGGGTTAGGTTCTCGACTGAACCCCCCTTGTGGACCCCACATCACATGGGTTCTGCCTCACACAGATGGGGCCCGCCTCACACGGGCCGCCCACCTTGAGTGTGCCCTTGCATCCCATAAGCCACCCTACTCGAGCCCGGTGTGAAAATGCCCCTACATTAGACAAGATCTATGGAGGAGTTATTCTTGTCGTGGCATGAAGGGGGTCCTAGATCCAAAGACAGTCTAAAGTGATGGTTGGCCCTGCTTACTATTTTGTGGTCTATTTGGCTGGAAAGAAATAACAGATACTTTAGGAACAACATTGAGTCATATGTTCCATTGTTAAGAAAGTTTTTTTTTTCCTGATCAGGGAGTGGGTTTCCTATCATCTAGGTGTTGGGAGGCGTTGGCCTTTTGTTTTTGTGGTTTTTCTTTTTGAATGACTGTCAATTTTTATTTTTATTTTCTACTGTGTGGCACATGCACATAATTATTATATAGGCTTGATTTTTGTAGCATCACATCGTCATGGTTTGAATGCAAATGAAAAGATTCAATAGTATGAATGTATGTGAACACCTCAAGAATGGAAGAGATGGTAGTTATAGCAGTTGGAGAAAACACTAAAAACCTGTATTTTGCAAGCTAGGAGTCCCCTCGTTTTGAGAAAGGTTGAAAATCCTAGATTTTGAACCACCTTAGAATTGAAATCCAGGTTTTTCGGGGATGCCAAATGACCCCACTTTTGCACATCCTGGATCTCATATCCCAACTTCCCAAAATCTAATATTTTTTAGGGGTGCTAAATGACCTCTTAGAATCTAAAGGATTTAAAATTAGTCAGACTAAGAGTATATGAAGTGCAATTTTTAGTATCAACGGGAATGAAAATGAGGAATTGGTTAAGATCGGCAACGAGTAAGTTTCCCAAAATGATCACTTTCGATACCTTGGGTCAATAATTCATGAGAGTGGAGAGATTGAGAAGGATGTTGCCCTTAGAATTCAAGATGGGTGGAAGAAATGGAGATGTGACTCTAGATTTTTCTGCATGGTATTTAAAACGGCTGTGTTATGTAATGTCAACAGCATTATGCGGTAGGGGTTTGTAACAACTATTCTATAAAAATTGGCCCATAATGGCCCTAACAACCTTAACTGCTGTTATGGGGCTGTGATGGACCGATATGAGCCAATAATGGTCCAATACGGGGCTGATACATTTTCTTCTTCTGAAAAAAAAAAAAACAACAACAACAACATTTTGATCATTGTTGGGTCGTAACAGCCATGATGGGTTGTGTCGTAACCAGTGTTCGAAACATCGGTATCGCGTTATGTATCGCACCTTTGGTATACTCTACATATCGGTTATCGAATGGGATATATCGGTTGTATTGCGTAATGTATCGCTGTTGTTGGAAACATGGGGAAATTGGTCGATTTTTTCAATGAAACTTCCGTGATTTTTAAAAAAGACATCAACACACACTTATAAATTAAAACATTACAAAAAAACAAGTGCAGATAAAAGTTTTTTTTTTTGTATGGGGTCCTAAATCCTAATGTATGCGTTGTCTAACTAAATTGATGCAAGTATATTCAAAGTTTATTCATATAATTTATAAATGTAAGAAGATGTGTGGAAACACAAGTAATACGTTCAAAAGCGAAAGAAGAATCACTAGATTAGGTTACATACATGTTTGATTTTATGTTTGGACACAAGGATTGCAACCGATTTGCTAGAAAGTGGGAAATTTTGATTTTTTTCAATTTTCCACAACTTGGCCCATCTCCTCCAAATCTCGAAATTGAAGCTCCCAATCCATGTTTTTTCATGCAAAACATGAAAAACCATGGATTTGTAACAATTTGACACTGATTTAACATGATCACAGAATTAAAATAAATAAATAAATAAATGAATAAATAAATCGAAAATTGAAACTACTCACCGGATCGAACATGTGAGATATATCGCACGACTTGCGAGTTTCGTATCACATAGGTGGGATACAAGATATACCGTGGGATATATTGGCCAATATCGTCAATATTTAAAACACTAGTTGTAACAACCATAAGGCTAGCTATTACAACCACTATTAGCATTGTTGAATACCTTTGTTTTTAAGTGATCTCTGCATACCACTCAAACCGAAAGGGAGATTTTATAGGACAGCTATAAGACCAGCCATGCTTTATGGGACATGATGTTAGGCAGTTAAAGAACAACATGTTTATAGGATTTGTAGCTAAAATGAGGATTTTGAGATGGATGAGTAGCAAGACGAGGAAGGATAAAATTTGAAATGAATGCATTTACAGGAACATAGGAGTAGCACCAATAAGTAATAAGATGAGGGAAAGTATACTTAGATGGTTTGGTCATGTGCAACAAAGGCCAAGAACCGCACCAGTTAGGAGTGAGTTGGTACAAGTCGAAGGCTTTGAAAGGGCAAGGGGAAGCCCCAAAAGGATATGGATGTTGTTAGTGAGAAAAGATTTCTTGACCTATGGTCTAATTGAACCTATGGCCCTTGATAGAATAGAATGGTGGAGCAGGATTCATGTAGCCGACCCTAACTAATTGGGGTAAGGGTTAGCTGCTGTTGCTGCTGCTGATTAATGGTAACTTTATTCAGCATAATCTGAAAACCGGAAAAAAAAAAATGCTTTATGTTGTTTAATATCAAAAGTGACCCGTTCATGCTGGGGAAACGGTGGACCATCTCTTCATCCATTGCTCTTTCGCAAGAGAAGTGTGGGAGAAGTTCTGACTCTTTGGGGTATTATGGGTGATGCTGAGTTCAATTGACAATTTTTTTTCCTGGCATGGAATGGGGGAGGGGATCAGGAAGATCAAGAAGGAGAATTTGGTGGTTAAGTTCGCTAGCTGGATTGTGGGCTTTGTGCTTAGAAAGGAATGATCGGTGCTTTGGTGATCAAAAGGGATCAGTCTCAATTGTGTTTAAAAGGGCAAAACTGCATGGAATGGGCTAGGGCTGTAAATTTTCCGGATCATTTCCCGGATTGTTGGCAGTTTTTGTAGTTCTGTGTTGTATAGTTGTATATGGTGGCTTCAGCCTTTTATTAATAATATTTTCAATGTTTAAAAGAAAATCAGATGTGACTAAAATAATACAAATAGAATGTTATGGATGGGATGCATATATCCACATCCATGTCCTAGATCTTGGCAAATGCAGAGTAATTGCTGTCCCTTTGGTGATTGCTGTATTTATATGGATGTTTCATAGTTACATGCCTAGTGTCGGTGACATAATTTCCTTGTTTCCTATGAAAGATTGAATTGCGGAGTGCTAAAGTGATTGTTTCTTCCCCTTATATTCTCTCAATTTGTTTACATTGTAGGATGTTGATACGCAAGGATGGACGCCTTCTACGGGATGCTCGAATTATTGGTTACTTCAGGCAATGTTTTCCAAGTGACATGAATATCACAACGAACAAGGAGCTTGCTGATGCCTTGGCTTCTCATCCTCCTTATGAAGTTCCTATCTCAAAGACAAAAGTTATGCATCTCCATTGCCAGGTTCGGTGCTGGTATCACAGAATTTCTATATGTAGTTTTATTGGCTTTTGTTTACATCTATGATTTTGTATCCATCTTTTTTGCATTCCTTTGTCTTCATTACTTGATGAAATCATGATATGAATGCAACATAGGAATTTCTTGGACCCTTTATCAAAGGTAGAATTAGTTTAGGTTTCTTGCAGGAAAAATTATAAGATGTCACTACAACTTCTCTGATTAAACATATGACTAAAATATAAAGCAGTAATCATTCATGTTTTTGTCTATAAATGTGTACCAGTTTGGTACTTGCATGTTGTGCTAATGTGTTTTTAACATTTCATTAGGTTCCGAGCAGTGAAATCTTTCACAGTTTGAATGCAACAATTGTCGGTCTGGCAGTTAGTTCTAGAAAGCCTACAGAATCTGAATCTTGTGCACCTTGGTGTATTGGACTTGGTAGGTTTTATTATCACATATATAAACATTTTCAGTACTTGGATAGCTTTCATATTATTCATATTTCTCTTTGGAAGCTATGCATTTTGGTAGTGAAATCGTCAAGTTACTTACAACCATGTGGCTCACAAAGCTGTGTTATGATGTTATTGTTCCTTTTGTATTATATATATAATGGTAATGCTAATATTCTTTATTGATGCTAATATTCAAAGATGCCACATTACTTGTTTGAGAAGCTTTTTTCATCAGCCAAGGTTCCTAAGATACCATATTACTTTGCTTCCATTCTTAGCTACAACGTCATATTGTTCAGTTTCTGTTTTTCTTTTCTTTTCTTTTCTTTTCTTTTCTCTCTCTGTTTTTTTTTTTTTTGGATCGGTAAAAATGAATTTCAGTAATAATAATATTTTTTTTAAAAAAAGAAGAAGAAACGAATCGAACTCAAAGAGAAGAACAAATGAAACCAAGAAGACCAATTGGCCTAAGAGCAGGGAAGTACAAACATCCTGGAGAAACAAAACTGAAGTTACTAGCTTCACTGGCTCCTCCTGTCAAGAACAGAGCAGAGTTCTCACCACACCACCGTTGGCTAAGTCATCCGCCATGGAGTTAGCCTCATGGCTTGTGGGAAACTTTATCATGCAATAGAGATTGGCTTGCCAGCGAATAAGTTCCCTGACTTCTATCAAATCAGCTAATCTCCAAGGAAACGTACCCGACCCAGCGCAAGAGATGGTGCTGCTTGAATTCCCTTCAATGATGGCCGGAAGAAGATTGGCGGAACAAACAGTCTTGACCGCCTGCAGTAAAACAGCTGCCTCTGCATGTCTAGAATCCTGAATGCCTAGCAGACGTGAAAACTCGGCAAGCATCAAACCATACAGCCATGCACAACGCCACCTATAACCAAAGTCCCTGGGTTCCCAACGGAACGCCCATCGAAATTGAGCTTGACAGAATCAGTGGAGGAACAACCTGGGAATTGATTGCATCAAACTGCATAACAGCACATCCTCCCAACTAGAATCGAATAGCGAAATGGGATACCCCTGAACCTGAAATCAGCCTTAGCCCATAACTTAATAGCCGAAAGATTTTCTTAACTAATTCATGAGCTGACAATTCTGTTTGAAAGAGTTGCCAGTCATGGGCTGTTGAAAGTAATAGTGTGCTGAAAACTTTGATTTTGAAACTTCCCTATATTTCAGTCAATTATTCCATGTAGTGTGCATTTGTTTGTTTTGCTTAGTTTTTCCAATTAACTCTGCACCAATTAAAGAGGCTTTGCTAGATTTCTGGTGTCCAATAGATCATTCAACTCTCGTATCCGTACTAATCCTATTATTTCAATTAAATATCTTTTTGGAATGTATCTTTGAGATTGTTTGGTCATGCGCTATAAAGCCGGAGATTGCTTTGTCAAGAATGGTGTCACTTCGGAATCTTATGTGCTGCTTCTACTCCATGTCTTTTTCAATCAGGTCTTGTTAGGGGTGTAAACATTTCAAAAGATCTACTCTATGTCATCACACCTGTTCCACGCTGCAATCTGGAAAATGTAGACATGCTTTTGCAAGGGTTCATTGATATCCCCGCTTGTCTCTTGCAGGTAATTCTCCCCTCTAACAACTCTCTGTTTCTGTGGTTTCATGATCTTTTTTTTTGATAAACCTTGATGACACTTCCATCTTTCTAACTAAAGTATTGTTGCTTATTTGATCTGTGGTTATTGCATGTATGTATGTATGTATGAATGTACGTACATATGTATGTATCCTGAGAGAATATACATGATTTTTCCTCAATTGTTTTGGATCTAATTGTTTTTGTTATTTCTTAACTGTTATTTACTCGGATATCTTTTTGGTTAGTTAAGACCTTTGTATCATGCGCATCATGTCCTATGGGCATTGTTAAGCTACAGAGCCATTTTTTCTTTCAACCTTTTCTCTGTATGGAAGCTGGCATTTAGGTACCCAAACTCCTACTATAAATTACCATGCCATTTTGGACAACATAGTGTTACAATGCCGAAGCAAGATTACATTTCCAATGCAGAAATTCTTGATGCTCATTTCTAGTAACAATTTGTTGGATTTCCCTCCTTTAGGCACTTGGCACTCGTGGTCTAAGAAACAACAAGTCTCAATGGTGCGTAAATTTGATAGATTTCTTATTCCTCCGGACTGGCAGGATCATTACTTGCGTGTAGTTCAATCTGCGGTCCAGATGCTAGTTCAAGAATTCCATGCTAACTGGTGGGGGATGATTAAAGACAGACAGATGTTGCGTGGAATTTGTGTAGCTAATGAATGTATTGTTTCTAGAAACAAAAAAGGGAGAAGCAGACATTGTATGCAGAATTGACATGGAGAAGGCCTTAAATCACATTGATTGGGGTTTCCTTTTTACTCCCTCCAGCAAATGGGTTTTGGAGAAAGGTGGATCAGGTGGATAAGGGGATGTGTATCTTTGGCATCCTTCTCAATTTTGATTAACCACTCTCCTTTTGGCTTCTTTGCTTGCTCCAGGGGTCATGGTGATCCCTTTTCCCCTCTTTTTTTCCCTGTTTTGGTGGAAAGTCTGGGTATGCTTATGGTGATCCCTTTTCCCCCTATGTTTTTTCCTGTTTTGGTGGAAAGTCTGGGTATGCTTATGGTGACAGGGATGGATATTAGCTTGATAAAGGGTTTTCACATTCACTCTCTTGATTTTTCGATAGCCCATCGTCAGTTGCTATTGACATGCTAATTCCATGTGATGCCTCCCTTGAGCAGATTAGATACCTCAAAGCCAAAGGTATTGTCAGGTGTTTCAAAGGGATTTCTAGTTTTAGGGTGGATGGGAAAAGGAGCATCATGGCAGGATACGAGGCTAATGATGTTAATGTTCTATCTCATGTAGTATGGATGTGGTTCAGCACCATTCCAGTGAAATATATTGGCCTTTCCTTTGGTGTCAAATATTCTGCTCCTTGGACCCCACAATTGAAAGCATTGGAAGAAGACTGTCAGATTGGAAAAAATTGTATTGGTGTTTTTTGGGAGAATTACTATGATTAAGTTTGCCCTCGGTAATCTTCCAGTGTACTTCCTCTCTCAAGATGGCTATAAAGGTTGCTAAAATTTTGAGAAATTGCAAAGAGATTTTCTGTAGGGAATGAAACGTTGAATAGTACAAGTTCCATCTTGTGAATTGGGAAGATGTTCAAGATTCTGAGGGAGGTTTAGAGCTAGGAAAGATTAGAGAAAAGAATTGGGCCTTGTTGTGCCCAAATGCTGATGCAGGACCGATGCATGAACCAAAGAACATGTGAGATCAAGTAGTAGAAGTAAGACGATTAACAAAAAAACACAAGCATTGCCATAATCATCACAAATCTCATGAAAACCAAAAGAACATCATGCATAATCTTAGCCTAAGTTACCAACACCGTCACACAAGATCATTAAATAAGAAGAAACTAGGATCTAATGGATGTGGGGACATCCAATTAGCATAGGGTATAGTCTATTTCAAAGTAGAAAACCTAATACAACCTAGGGTAAAAATTAGGGTTTGGGTAATTTGGGAAAGTAGGAAAGTTAGGGATTTTAGATTTAGGGTTAGGGTTTCGGGAATGGAAGAAAGGGGTTTAGGAGAAGACGAAAGCTTAGGTTGTGAGAATCGAAGAACTTGAAGACAATACCTTGATGGAGGGGGAAAGAGATGGTGGTGTGGGGATAGATGGAGACCTTACACCGTCGTTGATGAAGATTAGCCTCACACCAATCTCCCTTCCAAAACGCATGGAAATGTCTTCAAATTGCATGAAGATAGAAGAAGAAGAAAGCATAACCTTTTCTCTCTCTCTCTTTTTTTAAAAAATAAAAAATAAAAAATCACAAAACCTAATGAGGGAGAGGGTCACACACCCACCCTCTTTTTATAGCTTTAAGAAAGTTGAAAAATTACAATTAACACAATGTTTTGTAAATTTTGACGAAAATAGCCTTAGTCTAACTAAAATCAACTAAAACACTCATAATGATGTCCAAACATAATATAAACAAAACTAATTCCTATAATGCTAATAAAATATAAGAAATATAGTGTGGACAATCCACGATCAATGGCCCGATCATGTGATCCAACAACCCGATCGTCACGTCCCTCCGATCCAACGGTCTAGATCACTCCATAAAGTAGACCATGTGTATTTTCCCAATGTGGGGTCTTCTAGATGCTCGCACATACACATGAGGTCTTCAGCATGATCACATATACTCACCTAGCCACAGGGAAATCGGTATAGCCCGCCTTCTCTGATACATACGTAAGGGTGTACGTGAAGTGATGTCCTCATCAAATGCTCTCTGGGGGAAGGTGGATTTATATTAAAAATGGGTCTTTTGAAGGGGGCTGGTTTCCGAGCATTCCTTCGAGAAGCTTCGGGTCTGATATTGGAAAGTAATGAGCTCCTTCGGCAAGCTCCATTCCGGGTAAAACCAGACTCTTCACCTTAAGATGGAAATCCATTTCCTAAAGATTTTGGTTAGAAATGTGGGTCACTGAGGTTCCTCTGGCTGACACCTTCTCATCCTTCTTCATGCTTTTTGTTAATAAAGAAGCTAAAAGTCTCAGAACTCAACGATTGCATTGGCTTGCAAGTGGCTTGGAACATGATTCTGTATTGAGATCTTAATGAGGAGTTTGTTTTGACACGTCTTCAGAGGATAAGAAAATTTGCAACTGGAAAAAACATCAAAAGGTCAGTCAGATCATTTCTTCGCTCTATGTCGATTTGAGAAGGTTCCTAATATCACTAGCAGTGGCATGGGACTCCTCTCTGCCTAGAGTTTAGACGTTTGCCTGGATTGTAATGAAAAACCGAAATCCTCACAACATGTAAGTCAGCTAGAGGATCGATAGATCATCTCTTCATTCACTACTCCGTGGTTAGTGTGAGTATGGAGCTACTTTTGTATTTTGGATTATCTTGCATCTTTTCTGATTCCATTGCAAATCTGTTAGTGGGCTGGGAGAAGTCCATTCAAAGCTAGAGGATCAATCATTTGGCATCTTCTCCCATTAGTGGTCGTGTGGTGCTTATGGAAACAAAGGAATTACAGAATTTTTGAAATCCAAAGGAAATTTTGATTGATTCACTGAGGGAAATTCCTGGTTAGTTGTGACATGGGCCTTTTGTAAGCCAAAGATTTAGAAGGGTCTCTTTTTAATGCCTTTGTCTATGGAGGTCACTGATCTTCATTTTCCTCTGTTCCCTTTCTTTGTTCTCTTTGTTTTGTAATGCTTGAGATGATTTCTCATCATCTCCTTTGGTAGCTCCTGTTTTACTAAATTTTGTTGCAGTTAAAAAAATAAATAAATCTTAATTAGTTATATTTTATTTTTTATGTAGACAAAGGAGCACTTTATAGCCTATAGAAAGTAACTCATATATAAAGATTTCTCATCATCTCCTAAAGGATGGTCTTATAGCCGTCCTATTAAGATTTCCCTTTCAGTTTGAGTGGTACAATTCCAGAGGTACATTTCCATTTCTTCCACCCACATGAATTCTATGGGTAGCATCCTTCACAATCTCTCCACTGTCAAGACTACAAATTTATTCGACTATAAAAGTAAAAAATCAAAACATACTGCAATATAATAGCCAAATGTGAACTATACCTTATTTTGCTATCATGTTCACTAATCTTGATTTTCCAATATTCATGAGTTGATGTTTTAAAATCAATAAAAATTTGATTGGGTTTTGCATCTTTTTCATTCCTTTTATGATTGAAATTGTTCAATATATGTTCAGTCCTTATTCTAACTATCAAACCATTATAGGTGCGTGGATGCATGTCGCCGTACATGTCTGCTGACATTCTCCCTGCAAACTAGAGCCACTGAACATGGATATGTTATACAGGTGAAGAAAAAAAATGTTATCTGAGCTCCTTGCTGTTCATTAATCAAAGCAGTTTTTTAGCATTATGAAAAATGAGTAGGAAGGTAGAGAACCATATAATGGCAGTTAAAAACAGTGTAGTAGTTAACCTTGTCATAGTTGAAAGTACTCCGACACGACTTTGTGAAACCGAGTTGCCTGACAAGAAGAGAACAGGTCAGGATGAAAGCATACCTGTTTCAGTCTCCACCAGAGTCCTTTCCTGAAACTGCTATTCAAAGCTATGGACCTTATTGCTACTTCTATTCAAACTATATACTATATCAAGTCAGTTAATCGATGTTGTGGTTCATCCACTGGAATTTTATGGATGTGCATTGATTATTAGGGTTTGCTAACGTTCAGCTGTAATTTTGGGAATGAGTTCCTCAGCTCTAATTTATACAACGAGAATAGGTGGAGTGTAATGCTCCTACTTGCATCAGAGCACTATGAATGGTCCAATTTGATCCGGACTGTCCATCATTAGGCCCAGCATGCATTTTGTGGCCTCCTTGGAAAAATCACATATTGAACTAATTTAACCGTCTGATTAAACTCTATAAGATGGATGGTCAATATCATTTATGTAGAAATTGGTTGAATACAAAAGTAACAGCGATCGAACTATTCTAACAGCCTACAAAATGGATGGTCAAGATCATTGATACAAAAAAATAATAATAATAATAAAATAAAAATTCTAACCAATATTTTGTACCACCTGTTTGCTGGGGCCTATCATGAAGACTCAAGACTGTGAGGTGTAGAACACATCACCGGATAGGTATTGTGTTGACGTGGCAAAGTTCTATGGGCTCTACCATGATGTGTTATATCCACGCCATCAATCTATTTTGCCAGATCATTTAGAGCATGGGCCCAAAAATGAGGTAGATCCAAAGCCATCCATTTAGAGCATGGTGTCCGCCATCCATTCATTTTGCCAGATCATTTAAAGCGTAAGCCCAAACATGAGGCAGATCCAAAGCTCAAGAGGGCCACACCGCAATGCAATGGGAACAATGACACCCACAATTGAAACCTTCCTAAGACCCACCATGATGTTTATTTGCCTTATTTATGGGCTCATGCCCTTAAATGATCAGGAAAAATGCATGGACGTCGTGGATATAACACATACATGATGGTGGGGCCCACAGCTTTACCACGTAAACAGAGTAGCCCAAAAATGATCCGGGGAAATGGATGGCATGTAAGTGTCTTGAAGGTTGCTACAGATGGCATGAATCCCGATTTTTGTGACTAGCCATCTTGATGGAGGGGTCTACTTGATAGGTTAGACGGTTTGGATCTTGCATCGTGCGTGGCACATGTATGGGCTCACCACATCTCGTACATTATCATCCACGTTATCTTATAGTCCACGCGCCTACAAGGCAGCCCATGATCATGGCCATGACATCTGACCCATCCACCGTGTGGGCCACCCATCTTGCGTTTCTAGGACCAATATTTACTTTTCTTATAGGTCCACGGATAAGATGAGAGATACAGCAATAAATGACTTACAATTTGACCATATGGCAATTACATATATTTGAGCTAGGGGTGCACTTTGAACCAGTAGAACTGTAGAACTGGACTGGAACTGAGCAAACGGTCTGATTTGATCTGGTTCTAGAGTGCGTTACGGTTCCAAAAATTAAAGAACCAATTATGTCCGTTCAGTTCTCGGTTTAGGGGTATGTAGAACCGAACCAAGAACCCTTTGATTGTTTCACATTTGAGTCATGATTTATGGTTTACAATACACCCTTTGATTGTTTCAATAAATTTATTTTTGCACACCTTATACAATATCTAAACCATTCATCAAATGGATCACAACACAAATGGACATGGCCTAGATTATAAAATAAAACATGTAATTGGGCTAAACCATTCATCAAATGGATCACAACACAAATGGACATGGCCTAGATTATAAAACAAAACATGTAATTGGGCTGGATTATAACAAGCCCAAAACCGTGGAGCCAATCCGGATCCGAACAGATTTTAACGGTCCGGTTCCGGTTCCGGTTCCGAATATCACCCCTAATTTGAGCTGTATGGGGCCAAAGAAAAAAATCAGGCTGGCCTCTTGAGTCAGATGAACCACAAATGAAAATGGCATATGTAGCAACCTACGTAGACACTTAATCGTAGCAGATCAATGTAAGTTCAGCAAATCAAGCTTCGGAAGACACCTTCCATGAGGGGCATCGTACTGCTCGACTGTAAGCAACCATGTCAAGATGTGAAGACGGAGAAAACCGTTCAAACCAGTTTTTACCAGTAATGGTATTGAGTGTTAGTTAATCAGTTTCTAACATGCTGTTTGACCAGTTTGAACTGGCAGTTTATAAATTGAATTATATGTTAGATTACAAATATGGCAATGGTCAAACACAGTTTGAACTGGTTGGGATCACTCGCATGCCCAGTTTTTTAAGGCAGCAAACCAGTTTTTTTTTTTTTTTAATTATTTAATTATTTATATATATAGAGGCATGCTCACCTAGGCACGTGCGCACCTTTGCACACATGTCATGGGCGTCTAATCTGAACAGTCCATAAGATGTGGAATCCCATGCAACCCCAGGGTCAAATTTTCACCCTGATCTAAGATTCTGGTGGGCCATAGCAAAGAGAAATGCAAATCAAGGGAAGAAACTGTTTTCATTTTTCATGGCCCACCAAGGTTTTGGTTCAAAGAAAAAATTGGTATCAGGGGGTATCATGAGTCTCTGCTTCAAGTGGACCGTTCAGATTTTCGAGACTCATCACGTATGATGAGTTCTCAAAAAAGTTCGTAGGACTTCCGTTAGAACTGGTTCGAAGTGTACCAAAAACAGGGGCAAGCGTCCACAATCCTTCACCTACAAATATGAAAGGGCCTATTACCATCCACCATTTTCCTAATAAAGCTATATTGAAAGTTTGAAACTGATTGCTCCAGGCAGAAAAGGTCCTCAACTCTTGGGGATTCATAAGCACATCCTGGGAAACAACACTAAGTTGCCATTTTATGCAATGTACGGATGAATTCTTCTGCAACCTCTTTTCTCACCAAGTCTGTTGACATGAGAGAGAATGAGCATATGGATTAGCAAGAATCAAGCCTTGGGCTAGAAATCAGTAATCATCACAACTCCACTAGAGGATCTCGTTAACCAATGCAAAGTCCAACTCCTAAAGGGTAGTGAAGATCGCAATATAATCGGACCAAAAACCAAAAAACCAACGAGAATATGAATTGAATCTTCAAACTATACTTTACCCAACTAATTGGGGTCCACTAAAAGAATCTTGTTCTACCGTTCCACTCTATCAAGGATTATATTGTTAATCAAAACATAGGTCTTCAACTTTTTCCTTGGTACATCCCCCACATCCTTTTGAGCCTTCCCCTCATCCTTATTGAGCCTTTAACTTGAGCCAACTCACTCTTTCTAATCAAAGCATTTCTCGGTCTCTGCTGCACATGGCCAGACCATTTAAGTCTGCTTACCCTCATCTTATAAACAAGTGTGTCACTCCTAAGTTCCCTCAAATACATTTATTTAATTCTATACTTCCTCATCTTGCCACTCATCAGTCTCAATATCCTCATTTCAGCTACTCTCATACAATGAAAATGTTCCTCAACCACCTAACATCCTACCCCACGAAGCTTGACTGGTCCAATAGCTATCCTATAAAATTTCCCCTTCAGTTTGATTGGTTACGACAATCAAATACATTTATTTAATTCTATCTTTCCTCGTCTTGCCACCCATCGGTCTCATTATCCTCATTTCAGCTACTCTCATACAATGAACATGTTCCTCAACCACCTAACATTCTACCCCACAAAGCATGGCTGGTCTAATAGCTATCCTATAAAATTTCCCCTTCAGTTAGATTGGTTGAGACAATCATGTAAAGCTCCAAAGACACTTCTCCACTTCACGCCCAGCTCTAATTACATGAGCAACATCCTTCTCAATCTCCCGGCTCTTATTAATTACCAATCTACAAAATCGAAAATGGTCATTTTTGGATACTTCATGATCAGCTTCTCAACACCGATCACATCAGATGCTTCCCCAAGCAAGTTAAATCTACATGACCAAAAAACATACCACAACCCTTGCTTACCTGGAAGACATTGATCGGTTTAGTTGTGGCAAATGAATAGGCTTCCCAATTTAAGGCGATCGCAAAAACAAGAGAAAGGGTGAAATGGGAGTTTTTGTACCACTGTATAAGAAACCCCTAGAGCAACATACAATCCTACAAAATTTGGCTATCAATGTCTGGTACTTGGATAAGGATAAAGATAAGGGAGCCCCCTTTCTCAAGACTTGAATTGTAGATCTATCCTGGTTTTGAACTCTAGACCCACAAGTTATTTGGAATTTAGAGTGAATCATGCCAATAGGTGTATAGCCCAAATTGTGATACTACTGCGAAGGATTTTAAAATGAACACACTGAATTGTAATTGATGCCTGTTGGACAAGATTCACAATCTAAGATTTAGAGCCCAATCCTGTAATGGTACTTGGATAAGAAAGAAGCTCTCAAATTAGCAAATATCAAAACAGAGAAGCAGCAGGCAGTATGCAACCACTTTTTTAAAAAAAACCTTTACCTATGAAATCTGCCATAAAAATCCATTTCCGGCCCTTACTGTAAAGCCATCATTCCTGACTTCCAGAAGATAAAAGAACAATCAACTCGATTATGACTCACAAGCTTTCTCCACATAAAGCACAGCAGCCATTCACTCGGAATCCATATTTTCCACCCGGCAACGGCCAAATTGGTAGATATGGGATCATAGCTCTAGTGTCCACTAAAAATGTCGACCTGAGATGGAAAAAGGTCACAGTCCACAGTCAGGTTAGTTCTCTCGCTCAGAAGAAATTCTTGAACTCACTAAAAACATCTGGCCCTGTCTCATCTTAAGATTGAAAATAGCAGCTCATGCAATCTCCACAGAAAATGGGGGCCTCCAACTGAGCATTCAATTTCAAAGGCAAGTGAAGTCATTACATAATTTGCCCATGTTACCTATAGTTTCTCGAAGCATGAACAGAAGCGATAGAAGATTTGGAAAGGAAAAGCAACAAATTCAAAATGTCGAAATGTATAAAAAGCTGGGAGGGAGATAGAGCACAAGTTCAAAGTAGGAGGAGCAAGAAGGAAGAAGAATCCTGCAACTTTCTTCACTAATGTTGTGGGGAAAATATTGGCAATAGTATCATTAAAAAAAAAAAAAACCCCTTCAAAGTAGCTTTTCTTCATTATTGCTGGCTATGTACAGTACTTCAATCTAGAGATGCAGCTAAATGGCACTTTTGTATCAAATACAGAAATATTCAATTTAGAGTGCCGTTTCCAAAGCACAAGAAGTATTGAACTTCGTGGCCAAGGTCTCCGAATGCTTATGTTGTAATATGTAAATAGTAAATACTTGTACTTTCGTTAATACTATTACGCGGGAGAGAGATTGATGCCCCAATTAGTACAAGATTAAATTTGGATGCCTGTACCAGTAAATGAAATACAAGTAAATGATTTACAGGTAGTGTTTGGATGTTGAAAAATGCTCATAAATGACTTACAGGCCATAAATCATTTATAGCTTTTAGCTGCAAATGAAATCCTTCTGAAAAGCTATGATTTCATTTACAGCTCAACGGCTATAATTTTGAACTTTCAGCTACAAATGAAATCCCTCTAAACAATTTACAGGCTATCCAAACACAAACAACTGTTTTACATGTAAACTGATTACAGCTTAAAGCCAAACAGGATAAGCTGTCAATGATTTACATCTACAAATCATTTATCACTTGAAAATTTTACAAGCATGCAAACAAGCCCTAAAGTTCCAAGAAAATAAGCATAAGACACATCACAATAATAGGTTGGACTTTGCATTCTCAGCAGATCCGAATAGAAATGAAACAACAATAAGAAATAAAACTATTTGATGCTTGTGATCAGACTACAACACCAACATCATAAAAAACCGATTCAAAAATAAATATTATAATTCCCTTTGCCACTGAAAGTATGAATGCCATTTCTTTGAAGTTACTAAAATTCCTTTGAAACAGAGCCAGTTCTGTCAGTACAAGAACCAGAAGCTCTTTCGATAGATAATTGAAGTTGTTAAACACTTAAAAGAGAGTCAGCGTCATCGAATTCATCATCACTAACAACTAATAATCCACTCTCTTCTTTTTTCTCTTCCTCTTCACCCCGGAAGAATCTTCATTACCATTATCCAATCCATCTCCAGCCTCAACGTTTTCCCTCTTTTTTCTTTCACTCCTCTCATACCCATCATCAACACCCACATCTGCACCACTCCTTTCTTTTCTCTCGTCCCCCTTCTTTCCTCCATCGAAAGAGTCCAGAATCCCATCATCTCGTGCATTGACCGTCTCTGCCGGGGTCCATTTCTTGTCAGTGCGGCTCTTGGAGGTGAATTGGGAGGATTTGAGGTCACTGTGGAATTGAAGTAGGTCGTTGAACGAAAAGGAAGCGCGTTTCAAGTAGGCGGAAACGGCTTGGGAAGACGACGATGATCCTGTGTCGGTGGAGACGAATCCAGCAAGGACTCGGGCGGCTTTTGAGAGTGATATGGTCTTTGATGAAACTACTCTTCCTGTTACTGGCTTCATTTTCTTCCTTCTTTCCTTTTTAGTTCTTTTGCTTGCTGATGAGATGAAGGAGATGAACGAGAAGCGAGGAAGAAGAAAGAGAGCTATTGCCCAACCGTTTATCTCATTCCTCCTCTTCTTCTGCTTCTGATATATCAGTAAGTTGCTAGGGTTTCTCTCTTCTTTCTTTCTTTCGGTTTCCTCCGTCTCTATGAGCTATTTACACTACGAGTACAGCGGGAAGTTTTTGCGGTCGGAACGTAGGTGGGGCTAACCATCATATCCGTGAGAAATCCATCCTGTCCATCCGTTTTGCCATCTCATGTACTAACATAAACCCAAAAATCAGGCAGGTCTAAAATTGAAGTGGGCCACACCACCAGAAATAATGGGAATTGAATATTCATATTTAAAACATTGCGGCCATAAAGTTTTGAATAGGCTAATATTTTTGGTTTTTTGGTATGTTTGGATGGCATATAAACATTACCGTGGATCCAGGTAGGTTTCGGCGTTAGTCTTTTTCCTGCCCACTTTTTAATATTTTGTGGACTAGTTGAGAATGTAATGTATGTGTTTTATCTACATCATCCAGTCCATCCTCTTCAAAAAAATAATTTTTGGTGATTAGCACAAAAATGAAACAGATATAATCTTCAAGTAGACCACACCATAGGAAACAGTGGGGATTGAACTCCTACTACCGAAAACCTCTCGAGGTCTGCACAAGTTTTGGATCAAGCTGATAATTATGTTTTCCCTTCATCCACGGTAAGTGCTGGTGGGGTAGTACCCAATCGCACCCACTCTTTTGTGGGCGCCCTCTATGAGCTGTCAAAATGGAAGGACAGGAACATTACGGTGAGCCCACCTAAAGTTCCGACCTCAGGAACTTTTCTTAATGTGGGGCATTATGCAATGTGCATTCGTTCATGAGGATGAACATTAGATGCACGCATGTATTCTACACACGTGATACAGCAGCCTCACACAGAACGTATGGTAACTAGCTTGAGCTAGAAGGGTCCCATAGATGGGTAGAACCTTTTAGTATGCAAAATCTTCTGAGGAATCATAATCCACAATAGGATCAAATCATTGGTTATGATTGGAGGGAGTAGACTACCTGCCTCTAGAGGCATGGCATTTCCCTGCCTCTGAATTGTATGATGATTCCATCCATGCTTGTTGTTGAATTCTTTGAATCTTTCTTAGCTGGTGCATGATTATGAATGCAAGGGGTATAAATTTCTGGAATAAAAGATCACACTATCCAATTGAATCATGTACTTAAAATTGCAAGC
The DNA here is from genome assembly GCF_029962835.1 of Magnolia sinica. Classification (NCBI taxonomy): domain Eukaryota; kingdom Viridiplantae; phylum Streptophyta; class Magnoliopsida; order Magnoliales; family Magnoliaceae; genus Magnolia; species Magnolia sinica. The sequence goes on along the minus strand of NC_080578.1, from coordinate 101,912,381 downwards.
TACTCCTGTTTATATAGATAGACAAGGATGAAACTTGATCTTCCACTCCACTTCTTGTTTCTCGTGTTCATAACTCTATGTTTTACTAAAATACTTTATGTTTCACTAAAATGCTCTAAAGTGTTTATTTGAATTACTTTGAAATCACACACACACGCACACTCTGATCTATATCTCAAGTGGTAGACTGAGTGAAAGATACCTCGTTTCAACACTGAGGCCTTGGTATCGATCCCTAGTGGGGGTGGCTAACAGTGAAGTGTGAACTGACAGTGGAGTGTACTAACAAGCTAATAATAATAATAATAATATATATGAGAAAAGGTACTATGCGCTAGACTTCACGAGTCCGTCCCATGAGGTTGAGCTGTGTGGGCCCCATCGTGATGCGTTTCAAACATCTACCCCATCAGTCAGATGCACGATTCCATCGTGGGCCTAGGTCTCAAAAATCAAGTCAATCCGTGACTTGCATGGGCCACACCACATACAGAAGTGGGGAGGGGCCGTGCACCATTAAAACATTCATAATCATTTTTTGGGCCCACCGAGATGTGGTTTGCAAATTCAGCCCATCCATTATGTGTGTCCCACTTGGATAAGGGTTCAGACCAAGTTTCAGCAGCATTCAAAACTCAAGTGGGCCCCACCAAGTGCTTTTATATGTTTTAACGGTGTCTTCACATGATTTTAGATGGTATGGCCCACCTGAGTTCCATATACGGCTGATTTTTGGGATTTCCCATAATTTAGAGGGGACCCATCAAATGCACGGTGTTGATGGTCAACACGCATCACGGTGGGGTCCACACAACTTGATCTCACGGGAGCTTATCGTGAGGTGGAGCACATAGTACCTTTTCCATATATATATATATATATATATATATATATATATATATATATATATATATATATATATATATATATATATACATACATATATATTAGAGTCCAAGTACACCACCTTTTATGCATTCACTCAATTCAAATAATTTAATGGATAAAATAGGCTTAATCAATCTAAGTCATTGATCATATAAAATTCAGAAGCGGATTGGCGGGTGTACCTCACACTAGCTATATAGCTGTTGTACAGGTATGTGTCATGAGAGGACGAGCACTGACGCTCCTCGAGCTGTGAGTTGTACGAACGGTTCAAAGGAGATCAAAGTTACATGGACCCTATAGTGATGTATTTATTATATCTACACCGTTTATCTATTTTTAGATATCATTTTAAAGCATTATCCCCAAAAATGAATCATATTCGAAGATCATTTGGACCACACCACAAATAGTAAACAATTCGTAGGGCCCACCATAACGTTTATTTTCCATCTAATATGTTCATAAGCTCATAAAGACTTGAATGAAGAGGAAAAGCAAATTTCATATTGATCCAAAACTTCTGTGACCCCAAAAAGGGTTTCGATTGTAGACATTCAATCCCCCACTGCCTTTTGCAGCGTGGTCCACTTGATAGTTAGATTTGTCTTATTTTTCATCTCAAGCCTTAATACGAGCTCGCCAAATGGATGGACAATTTGGATATAACACATACCTTATGATCAGACCCACATAACTTGCTAATGTCAATGCAACAGCTATATAGCAGGTGTGAAGTACACCAGCAAAATCCACCTACTAGAAGTCTTATATTAGGAAGTATGAAGGTGAGGAGGTGTGCAAGGGATGCATGTTGTATACAATAGATGTCAACAAACACCATTCAATGGCAATGAAAAAACACCATGTGTGAATGTCAGTGTTCAAGTATCATATAAGCAATGATTTGTAACTTTTATATCCATATAGTGCCCGATCCAAAAGGATGCATTATAGTGCATTGATACAACTCTGTACCACCTTTGGGCCCTAAGAATGTGAAATGTAGTCTCACCTAATGTGGTAATCGAGCCTCCACTGCACACATGCTGGGAGAATGGGTATATATGGGTGTATGATATTTGAAATCACAAAAATATCCTCAGCTGAAGGACTACGGGCATCCTATTTTCCAAAAGTTCTCCCTTCTTATGATTAATTACCAGGCTAACATTAGTTAAATGGTGTTCCACATAAGATTCATATAATTGGTTAATTGTCAATGGATTTGGGAAACAAATTAAGGGAGCTGGAAACACCTTATCTAACAATGACATAATATTAATGAAAAAGAACCAAAGGTGACACAGGGATGAACATGATGAGGTTGATCATTGTCTTCCTAATGATAGCTATTCCGAATTCACAGAGCTTATTTGGACTCCTCACATAGACTTCTCGAATTCACGACGAAAGAAAGCAAGAAAATATATAAATAAATTCTAATAAATTCGTATTTTGATTAATGAATGACAATAACGAGTTTACAATCCTTTAAATAGGAATATCAAGCAATGAAAGAAAAATCAGAAGCAAACTATAACTAAAACTCTTAGAAATCGCAACTTACTATTTATAGACGGTTGTGATGTCTACTAGTGTGCAAGGTTTTTGATTAAAAATAGTAAGTGTCCTAAAGCCCAATGGATGAAGAGTTATAATCAAACTAAAACTTACTATTTATAGTAAAAATGAAATTAAAATACGGAAACGACCGTCAATCTCGGGGTATTTCGTAAATCTAGCTTATGCAACCCGGTGTAGCGGGGTTGGGTGGCTAAAGTAGCTCGTTCTACCCCAAAATCACATATTTTACACCCGATAATTTATTCTGGTTTGTGAGATACACCTGATCTAAGATTTTATGATCTGAATCAATTCTGTCGTTGACTGAGCCTTTTCTAATACATCGTGGCCATGAAACTGTCCACGACCCGCTCTCGCTCTACATCAATATGCATGTATAGATGTGAAGTAAAGATTTTCCAGCTAGAAATGATATTTTTGCCCATTTCACATTGAGTTTTACATTAACACATGCACAACCTTTTTTCATTAGAATTGTCTTTAACAAAATTGAAAAGTGCCATATAAATTCATGAGACGTGGTGCTGGTCAGCGTGATGTATAGCTTTTATCCACTCATATATATATATATATATATATATATATATTTTATGTTATTAACCTAAAAATAAAGTAGATCCAAGGCTAAGCTGACCACACCACATGAAGCAACAACAATGCCAAAGGCATCTACCATTGAAACCTTTTTAGGGCCCGCCATATTGTTTATTTTCCATTTAACTTTCCCATAAGTTCATATATACTAAATGAAGGTAAAACACATATATGAGCTTAATTCAAAACTCTTATGGCCGCTATCAAATTTAAAATGGTGGGCGTTTAATCCCCCATGTGTTCCCACCTGGGCTCTTCCTCATTTTAAGGCTCATAACCTGAAATGGTATGGAAAAATGGATGGAAGCCATACATAGGAGGCCCCTTACAGCCCCCCAGCCAGTCCCGAGCTCCGAACAGGAGGGGCAGCACCTAATCCGCGTCCTTCGTTGTAGGTCCGGCGTCCTGCACGTGTACGTCAATGAATGGAGATACGGTGAAGGCCATCGTATCAAACCGTTTGAATCATTAATCTCACGTTTCCCCCACGTGAGCCAGGCCACGTGCAAGGTGCAAACATCGGAAGTAGCACGCTCACACGTGAGTCAGTCACGCACGTGTCCCGTGAATCAAGTCATTTTTATGCACTCTCTTCTCGCGCGAATCGCGGCCTAGCAGGATCGGCGTCTCTTGGGTTGGAGGTGGGGGTGATGGCATCGCAGTCGGAAGCCGTGGATGCAGAGAGCGATCGCATACCGAAGCTCCGTATATACTCCCCTCCCAACGCTGGAGTATCCCCTTTCTGGAGAGGTAGAGAACATACACCGAACGCTATGTGTATTCTCAATGGCAATCTCACCTTCCTCTTTTTCTTGCAGACAAGTACGAGAGGGACGCCAGAAAGTATTGGGATATCTTCTACAAGCGACATCAGGACAAGGTCTGTAATTTCTTAGCTGGCATTGATATTTCTACACCCATGCCTTAAAAAAATAATAATTTCATCCATTCTCCGTCTCGGGGATTGGAATAGTACACTTTTGAAGTGGAACAAATATCGCCGAGATTTTGAAAATATCGTGATAATTACACTTTAGGGGTTGTTTGGATGCCTGTAAATGGTTTAAGTGGTGAATGATTTATAGGTGTAAACCATTTACAACCTGTCCTGTTTGGCTGGAAGCTGTAAATGATTGTCTCTGTTTGGATAGCTTGTAAGGGGTCGTTTGGATGGTGGTAAATGGGGCGACTTGTGTTTGGATGCTCTAATTTGCTAGTAAATCATTTACTACTTGTAAGGGCCTGTTTGGATGCCTGTAAGTTCTTTAAGTTGCAAGTGACTTACAGGTAAGTCACTTACAGGTTATCTTGTAAGTCACTTACAGATAAATTGGTTTTTGTGTTTGGGTAACCTGTAAGTTAGTTGCAGGTAAAAAACTATTTATTTCACACCACACAGAGGTTGGAGTGGGAAATTATTCCAAAATGTTATAATCATAGAAGAAATCTTGGCACAAATTATGACATTTTGTTAAGTCCATCTAGATGAATATTTAAACCGATTACTAGGCTAAACCAATCATCAAGTGGGTCATAAAAATGAGCCTAGAAATTCAAAATGCCTATAATATAGAAATCTTGATAATGCTAAAATGTGCCAAAACAAAAAAAAGTACAAGGCAATGGTCTAATACAACTTATCTACAATTCACAAGAACAGGAGAAGCATTGTACGATAGATCTGGATTATATAATCAAATGCTATAACAAGAATTCATGGCTCCCTAATCCAGACTTTTGACATGGTTGGCCCCACTTGGATAGGGCCATGTAAAAGGAGACAAGATCAATTGCTTCAACAACAGAAGGTTGCATAGGGACACATACACAGTCCAATCAATTGATCTGAACCCTTCCTTCAAGTTCAACCCACAATTAATGAACCACCAAGCAAAAATTACACCAGTCAAATAATTGCAACCATCCAATCAAGTGCCAAAAATTGCCAAAAATTGGACAATAAAGATTGTTTATGGAAATAATAGGTATAATAAAAAATTCCAAACATCCATTTGAAGGGACCATAGCTGATTGCTTATGGTTGTAAACAACGCTTTGATTATATGTTCCTAAACATATCATCCATAGATCGGAAAACCAATGGCTATAAGAAAGAAGGCCAAGTTCTAGATCCACGCCGCCCATCAGTTTTTCCAGCTCATCTTAGAGCTTGGGCCCAAAAATGAAGTAGATCCAAATCTCAGGTGGACCACACCACAAGAAATAACAATGATTGAATGCCCACCAATAAAACATCTTGTGGGCTACAAAAGTTTTGGATCAAGCTTATATTTGTGTTAACCCTACATCTAGGTACGTGTGACCTCATCAGCAGGTTGGACAACAAATAAACATTATGGTAGGCCCCAGGAAGTTTTTAATGGTCGACGTTTAATCATCATTGTTTCCTATGGTGTGGCCCACTTAAGATTTGGATCTACTTCTTGTGTGGGCCCAAGCCCTAAAATGAGCCGGCGAAACTGATAGACGGTGTGGATATACCAAAAATACATTAAGGTGGGCCCCGCTGTCATGGCCTCATCGAATGGGGTCCATGTCAAATAAAAGAAAAAAGGCTCGTAACCCTAACTGCAGAGAGGGAGAGAAAGGAAGAGAGAGAGAGAGAGGCGAACGACGACCCTAATTGCAGAGAGGGAGAGGGAGAGGGAAAGGAAGAGGAAGAGGAAGAGGGAGCTAGTTGCAGAGGGTTATTGGAGCTTCAATGGCGGGAGCTTTGCCGTAATGGAGGTGCATTTCCCCCCTCTTCCCATCTTTTTTAAAATCAGACCGTTGGCCTGTAAGTCACTTACAGGGAAGTGACTTCTCAACCCCAGCCCCTAGAAGTTTCCTGATAGTTTTGCCTGTAAGTGACTTACAACCATAGGTGAATTTCCTCCCCAAAACACCACTTGTAAGCAACTTCCCTGTAAGTCACTTCCCACTAACCCAACTTACAAGCATCCAAACAGGCCCTAAATGATTTACTAGCAAAGCCCCCTTCTCCTTTACTGATAAAAGGCTGTGATTTGATTTACTAGTAAATGAGGAGATGGCAACGCTCAAAATTTTTTTTTTTTTTTGAATGAAAGCCTATTAAGCAGATTTCATTTACCATTTATAGGCTATCTAAACACTGTAAATGATTTACTACTAAATCATTTACAACTTAAAGCCAAACAGACAAGCTGTAAATCATTTACCACCTTTAAGTGATTTACTAGTAAATCATTTATAATGTAAACCTTTTACCACCATCCAAACGACCCCTAAATTGTTTAAGTCGTAAATGCAGAGCTAATCTTTGAAAATATAGCCGTTAAGCTGTAAATGGAGAGCCTGAAAATGAAATTCTACCTTTTTGCATGTAAATGAAATGGGGGTAAATGCTGTAAATCATTTACAGAGGTCATCCAAACGCAGAGTGTAAATTATTTCCCTGTAAATCATTTACAACTTGCCCCATTTACAGGCATCCAAACGACCCTTTACGGCAAACGATATTTCAGCTACTTCAATTAGATGGATTCGACACTCACAGCTAACTTACTGGGCATTTATAAATCGAGAGCATGAAGACTGGGAGGCTGGATATGGGTGTTTGGAACTAACGAAGGCTTAATCAAACTTTGACTCCGAGGTTTAAAAGACGCTATTTTGCTTGTTGTTTGGATGCACTTAAATGGTTTAAGTGGTTAATGATTTACAGGTGTAAATCATTTACAACCTGTAAATTGTTTTAAGTCCTGTAAATGGAGAGGCTGTAAATGTAATCACAGCATTTTGCCTGTAAATCAAATGTGGCTGAAAGCTGTAAATGATTTACAGCCTATAAATCATTTACAGGCATTTTCTAGCATCCAAACACAGACTGTAAACCTTTTACCTGTAAATCATTTACAGTTAGCCCCATTTACAGGTATCCAAACGACCCCGATGTTATGAAATGGAATATAAGAAAAGGAAAATGGCTGGCCCAAAGTAAATAAAATATGTTTTTTTTTTTTTTTTTGTTGTTGTTATTGAAAAGCGTTGTTGTAGTTCATAACAATGTAGTTATGGTTAAAAAGTGACTTTCATGCATAATGGCCATGGCTATTATTCCATTGGACGTGGATGGGGTACTACTCTGCCTGTCCCAAGCTTTGCACAGCTAGAGGCTTTGAGTGGCCACCACGATGTATGGTTTTTATCCACACCATCCATCCATTTTGCCATATCACTTTGGGGTATAAGCCTAAAAATGAGGTAGATCCAAGGCTCAAGTGCCATATCACTTGAGCCTTGGATCTGCTTCATTTTCGGGCTTATACCCTAAAATGATATGGCAAAATGGATGGATGGTGTGTATAAGACCCATACATCATGGTGGCCATTCAAAGCCCCTACCCATGCCGAGCTCTGGATGGGCTGGTTAGTACCCAATCCGATATGGAGGCCCTAATTTCAAAATAATGCCATTGTTTCTCAAATAAAAGCCATTAGTTAGTAGATGTTTTTACTAGATAACACAATGGAGATTGGAGAGTGATCTTTCTTGCTATAACGGCCTCTGTGAATCTTGTGATGGGTACTATGATGGTTTTTTAAATCTTGTTTAACTTACATTCCTTAATATTTAAAATGAGTTCATAGATACACTCATCCTTTTCGATCTACACACACCTGGTTTCCTTTCATTTTGGGAATCAAAACAATAAACTTTTGTACTAGTTTGATTCTCAAAATGGAAATGGGTGTGTATGCAAATAAAAATGAAGAGAACACGGTGGGTGAAAATAGCAATAGTGATTCACTATTTAAGTTCTACTTCATCCAACATAAATTTTTAGTAGTCTTCATGGATAGTCGAACATTTACTTTTTTCTTCGTCATCAGTTCTTCAAGGATCGACACTACTTGGACAAGGAATGGGGTTGCTATTTCGATGTAAGTCAAATTCAATTATTTTTTGGACTAAGAGGAATTATATGATCCATGGCTGATGGATGTGTTCAGTATCATTATGTCTTGACCTTCTAGAGGTGGGCCCCATCTGTCAGTGATCCTAACCATTGATTTGATGTCCTCCACAATGGACAGACCATGCCCACAAATACTCTCCTATCAAGCCCTTGGCCTTCTCTTTGGTGGAATGGACCATCGATGTCATTCTATACTAGGGCAATTATAGGGTCCTGCTAACTAGTAAATGCATAGTTTGCCAATGAGATAGATTTCGTGCATGTGGGGCTTAAGATTTGATGATCAAAACTATTGATATGATGGGCCTTTTTTTTATTTTTATTTTTATTTTTATTTTTATCAGTCATTGATAAGATGGTCTCACCATGAACGGCGATGCCCTGGAGATCTTCCCAATTCAAAGATCCCAACCTTTGATATTGTGGCTTACAAATACATGGTTGAGAAATAGAAAAAGGAAAAAAAAAAAAAAGAAAAGAAGAAGAAGAAGAAGCAACGGTCCATATTCAATGGAGAAAAGATCAAAATAATGAAGTGTTATGGCATTTCAATTCTAGGAGATTTCTAGGCATCCTCATCCATGCTTCCATGCATACGCCCATCGTTTTGATGATTTGGATCATTGAATTATAGGACCCACATGCATAAATCCAATTGTTAGACACTACACATTTGCTGATGAGCAAGACCCTATAATTCTTCTTACTCCTAACCCTAGTAGAAGGGTTTGATGGTCCCTTGAGGAATCTTTTGGAGCATAGTCATCTATAGAAAAAAAAATCTTTGGCGCATAGTCCAGCAATGTTGTGGTCCATCGGATCAATTGACTAGATAACAAAATCTTCGCCTCACTTGTACAAACTCAAATGCCTGAGGATGCTTTACAAACTCAAGGCTTGAGTACACGTCCTCAGCCTTGTAATGATATTATTCCTCTTTATCACTTCTCTTGTTCTAATTGCTTCATCCAGCCATTCTGGTTCACCTTTCAGGCAAAGGGAAAAAAGGTCATTTTGGAGGTGAGGGTTATTTATTTATTTATATTTTCTTGTTTTCTTTATTTATACTTATGTATATCAAAATTTCCCCAAGCATAGTTTACACTTCCACATTATGTGGCGTCCTAATTGCCTGCTTTTGCACTTTGTATTCACTTTGTTTGTTTGGATTTTTTCCTCGTGTTTAGGTTTCTATGTAATTGCACAAATTCCTAAATTGTACTTGTCCTTCACATTTGAGGACAAACTTTGGTTTTCATCATGGTATTAAATAACAATTACGTAATTGGAGTTGTTATTTGATATGGGGCTGTAACACCTATTCTGAGAAAAATGGCCGTAACGAGCTGATATATTTTCTTCCTATTTAAAAAAAAATTAAAATTGAACGTAGCAGGGTCGTTACCATTTCGGTCCGTATTGTAACGGCCATAAGGCTGGCTGATATGTTCATCTTAGCATTATTGAATACCTTGGTTTTCATCTTGTTGGTGACTTCATTCATTGATATGGTGATGCGTGGTGTGTACTTAAGAAAATTTTGATGTGTGGCTTTTTAGAATTGAGAATTCCTACTCAAAGTTTTCCCTCATTGGGTGGTTTTATTTTACTTTTGAGTACCGTAGTTTCCATGTTCCATGCATTCTCCTAAGTAGGACCATGGAGTGTTTGAAGACTATGACACTAACACTTGAATGTGATTTGCCAAATTTCTTCTCATAGCTGAATCCAACTGTTTGGACATTTGAACACAAAGATTCCTCTCACCGAACACTGACTAGGATTTATTTATTTATTTTTTGTGCTAGAGAAAGATAAGATATATCTTTTAAATTCATTTAAAATGTAAAATAAACATTCCTATAGAATACCATTAAAAAAATATTCCTGTATTGTATTCTTGTGCTGGACCTGCTGGTCCTTCATATACTGAGGTGGAAACTTGGGTGTTTTATTGGTGACTTCATTCATTAGCATGGGCTTAGAACAGGTAGAAAAGAATTGTGAATCGCTGTTGTTTGTGTCTACAAGTAGGGGTGGGAGTGTAAGTCATCTCTTAACTGATTGCCCATTTACTCAAGGGTTTGATGGTGCATTTTTAATATGTTCGAGATGAAGTGGATGGTGCCCTCTACAGTGGACAAGCTTTAATGAAGCATGGAACTTCAAATTTAAAATGACCAATGTTAAAACTCTTTGGCACCTCTCGCCCAATAGCATTGTGGTCGATATGTGAGAGCAAAACATGAGGGCCTTCAGAAACAAGTCAGAAAGCATGGCCTAGGTGGCAAAAGAATGAGTAGCGAGATCATTTCTTGGGCTCTAGTGTACATGGATACTCGTGATAACCTAAAAAGAGGTTGGTTGGAGGTCATCGAGGATGCAAGACATCCTTCTGCTCATTGCGTGCTTTGAGCTCCTCCACTTAGTGGTATATGGAAGCTTAATTTTGATGGTAGCTAGGAGAAACTCTGGTCTATGAATGATTGGGGGATTATTATGGATGATGGGTGTTTTTTCTATTTTTAAAATTTCTTTTGGGAGTGGGATTCAATGCACCTTTGCTGGCCTTATTGGAGTAATGGATTCCATTGAGGTAGAAGTGCATGCTCTATGGGTGGGAAGGAAAGAACCTTTTCGGATGCATGCTCCGGGATCCCTCTAATGTCATAAATTGGGACCCCTTCACAGAAGGATATCCATGGATACTAGTGAGATGAGCAGTGGTGATTTGACATCATAAATCACGCTGGTCGTTTGGCAACATGGGTTCTGAGGGATTTGTGTAGATCTCATTTTGTGTGTGTGCGCGCGTGTGTGTGTGTGTGTGTGTGTGTGATGTTTGGTAGCAAGGATTTTGATTTTGATTCCTCCAAAATCCCTTCAAAGACCCCCTTTTGCATTCCCACCTCAAAGCTGATTTGCAAAATCCTCTCAATTCCACAGGTTTCAAAATCCTGATTTGGGGTTCTCTTGTTGGTTGTTTGGCGGCGTGGATTATGAGGGATTTGTGGGGATGTCAGTTTTTTGGGATGTTTGGTAGCAAGGATTTTGATTCCTCCAAAATCCCTCAAAGAGCCCCTTTTGCATTCCTACCTCAAAGCTCATTTGCAAAATCCTCTCGAATTCCACAGGTTTTAAAATCCACTGGATTCCAGAGGATTTTAAATCCATGCTGCCAAATGATATCTCAGTGTCTTTCATGTATACCCCTAGAGAAGGGAATTATGTAATGGACAGATTGATGAGGATTATTAATTGGATATTCTCCCCCTTTGTTGTAATTTTATTGTTATTTCTTAATAGAAGTTTCATCCATCATTCGTGTAGTATTATCTCATCTATGTGTACCTTAGCTTCCATGTTACACAGATTCTCCAAGTAGGAGAACTACAGGTGTTGGAAGAATATGATTTTGATGCACGAATCTGACATGCCAAATGTCTTCTCATAGCCGAATTTAGTTTTTTAGATATACAAGCAAAAAGAATTCTCCCACTAAACACTTCATAATAGGATTCTTTCTCTTTAGCAAAGATAAAAAGAGATCTTTACATCGAATTTAAAACATGAAATAACTTTCTATAGAAGTGCTCTTAAAAAAGTAAAACAACTTATTCAAAAGGTAAGAATAATATGGATCTTTTGTTTCTCTCTGTTTTAGTAATCAAATATTTAAACTATTAAATTTTTTCTTCCTTTCTTCTAATTGATTTTTATTTATTTTCAAATTTTTTTTTTTTTAAACCTGAATTGCAAAAGGAAATAAAAAAAATAAAATTGTCTTATGTCTCTTAATCTCAACCTTTTTAAAAGGGGGACTGCATGATATTTGCATAGACTATAAAGGATCAGATGTGTCACCCAGATATGATACATGTGGTGCATATACCTCAATTATTCTGGCACAATTGTATATGAGAAATAACCCAGTAATTATTTAACTCCATATTCACAGAAGCAATTTTTTAACAATGAATTTTAGTAGGCGCTATGGGAAAGGGACTTTGTAATCTATTTATTTTCATTCATAAATGTTTCGTTTTTTCTTAGAATGATATAATGTTGAATCCTTGAATCCTATTTTTTGGGGGTTTGATGAATCATAAGAAATAGTGATGTAAGTTCTATTAGGGTATACTTGTAATTTCTAACTGCTATGAGGGTATTCATGCAATTTATGTAGATCTTTCAGATAAGATTAACAGGATCTCTAGGATTTCTCTATGTTAGCTTGATGAGATTTCTAGAATATTCTTAGATAGACTTGAGAAGCCTATAAATACCACACTTTTGTATTCAATCTATTCATTCACTAGAGAAACAATTCCTATGCTTCAATGTAGAGAGCAAAACTTGCTACATAAGACAAGACCAAATGGTGGCCAGATATAAACCAGTTGGTAGCCACATAGAAAACAATGAGAATGACGACATAAATTGTGGCATCTTTAATTGATAATCGTACACTGTTGTATGAAATGCTTAATTTTGCATCAGCTTTTCCATCAGCATTATATTTAATACTTGCTGTGGATTCATCGCTTTCAAATTCTGCAATAAGTGTATCCGATATTATTAATTTTATGGAAGTTAAAGAGATGAAGTTGTTGATTAACTGATGATATTGATCTCATCATGTGGTAGAACTTTGGTACTCAAGTGCTTCATTTTACATCCACCAGCTGAGTGACATTTAGAACCCATTGCATGGATACTTGAAATGAAATTTGACAACTAGGTTGTCTTTTCTACCTTCCAGCTCTTGCTTCTTCCTCTTTAAATACTGTTATTATTATTATTATTATTATTATTATTATTATTTTCCTTTAGCAATACTGCAAGAGATTTTTCTTTGGAAGGTAGGAGATAAATATGATTACCGAGTGGCAAAAAGCCCACTTCAACAATAGAGAGATTTCTTCTCTTTTCATTGTAATTGTCTCCTTGTTAACATTGTTTGTCATGTCCATAGCGAGGATCATTTCTTTTCTTAAATATGGTTGAAGATAATGGAACTCACTAGAACTTGTCGCTACTTCTATTTCAGTCAAGATCAAAATCCTCCATAGTCATTTCTTTTATTTTATCAGCTAGTCTTCTTTATACGGACCAGTAGTGGTTTCAAAAGTGTTTGATCTTCCATCATCCTTGCCTTTTGCCTAGGTATCTTTCATGATGTGGGACTTTTTTGAGGCATATATGAGTACCTTTTCTGCCTGCTTGATGTTAAACTGCTCTCCAACTATAAATTTTTATCTTTAACTATTGTTTCCAATGAACAGATTGGCTGTGGAGCTGGAAATACCATCTTTCCTTTGGTTGCATCTTATCCAGACATTTTTGTTCATGCATGCGACTTCTCAACACGTGCTATTGACTTGGTTAAGGTGCTTCTTTCTCTTCCTATCCCATTGCAACATCGATGGGAATATTTCATCATCTAAGCCTTATCTCAACTAATTGGGGTCAACTATACGAATTCTGTTTCGCCATGTCAGGATCCATGGTAGAAATTGTGGCAAAAGTTCCATGCTGGCCACCAACCTGCGCAACCCTCCTTTATCCTGGCTTGGGACTGTCAATGAGAGTACAAAACTCTTTAGATGGGAATATTTGTAAACCAATTTTAATTATAGCATATATGCTATTCCAGCGATATTGGTTATGCTATTTGAGATATAAATTTAGACCACATCTTAGAAATTCACTTGTTTTGATATGTATGAAAAGTACTATAGCAGATGGTGGATCAAGAGATGATGCTTATTTGTTGGATATAAGGGGCAAAGGCAAACTGTGTTTCAACATCTTTTCTGGTTCTCTTCTCTGCTTGTCTACGGCACATGATGTGGGAAGGGAGGGAGGAGGGACGAGGAACAATGGGAGATTTGTTGCAAGGAACAATGTGAGAGTAATGAGAGGAAGGTATCGTGAGGGACAAAAAAGGATTGATTTAGGGCTGTTTGATGCACTTGCACAAGAAGGGTTGTATGGTTTCAATCTTGCTATTTTTGGTTGACTCGACATTGGCTTTCCTCAAGTCAGCATTTTAGCACCAATCTTGTCGAGTGGGATGGTGAAATAGGGGTTTGCAGAATGCATCCAAATGCATGCGAAAAACCCTGGTTTGGCTCAAAACTGGGTTTGTGCCTCAAATGCCCCTTGGGAGGGTACATCTAAACGGGCCCTCATTCTTTTCTTGTCCGTGGGTAATATGGACTCCATATTGCAAACTGTAAAGTTTGTTTTGAGAGAGGTTAACAAAATTGCCAACTTGTTTACTAAAAGAGGAGCGACTGGTTGTGTACATATATAACTTTTTAATGGAGCTCTTGGAATACCTGCTAGGCAGTTTGTACCATGTGAAACATAACCAAACCAAGTTAAGTGCTGCTACCATAGGTTGCTTACAATTGAATGGTATTTAATGTATTCCATTTCATTCAAGTAGTAGTTCACGTAATACATACTTAAAAGAAGTGAAGGATTTGAAAAACCTAGGTGTTGAACACTTTTTACAGCACAAAATTGGCAACCATCCTTTAAAACTCCATATGGTTAAAACTTCTATACTTAATCCCGTGTGAAGTATTAAAAAGAAGAGAAATGAAATCTAAAGTATATAGAGGTGCGCTCTAGTGGTACCTGTACCATTGCAAGCTTATGGTGGTACCGGGAAAATGTGGGGCCCACATGATTTATGCAGGACAACTACCCATACATCTGATGCGTGAACTCATGTTACCTCTAGGTATAAAAGATCAGCCTGATCCAACACTCAGTTGGGCTACAGAATAAGGAGCGAAATGGGAGGGAATGACCACCTTTGATTTGCACTAGGCTCCAATGAGTTGCAAAACAACCTAATGTTTGGCCCGACCCTTCATCTTTCCTAATGAAGGATTTGAATGGCCTAGATTGCATATAAACTACATAGTGGGCCCTCTATCCAAATCAACAGTAAGCGTTCACCCTTAACTTGTTCTTCCTGCTGTGCCCACATGAGTTTTGGATAGGGCAGATGTTTGGGTACTGGGGTTAAATTGAGGTCATGCATGATGGACAAGTTTAATGATTTAGATATCGCCAATGATATTGATATTGCATATGGCCGACACGATATGCAGGGGGAGTTATTAAATTCCCCCATATCGCACAAAATATTGCAATGTTTCAAAATGTGCAATATTTTGCCAAATCCCTTCATAAAATTCCCCATCTTGTTGATACATGCTATTTCCCCTTTTGGAATTAAAAAAAAAAAATCGCAAAAAACCCCACAACAATCCATTTTCTCCCAATCATTTTTTGGGAGAATATGTTTTTATACTCATGTTGTATGATTTATGAATTATATGAACTCATTTCGGATATAATTGCATCACTTCTGTCAGACAATGCATAGTTTAGGACCGTACACAAAGGAAACTTGTTGTGGATGCTTTTTTTTTTTTTAATGTGATTTTTTGAGTTCTTAAGTGTGTAACCATCTCTCTTTTAAATATCCTAATTTTTTATTGAAAAATTCCATCATTTCTCAATGCTTCCGTCTGACAGTTATATATTCCCACTACATGCGATATTTCCCATGCGATAATGATATGTTGCTGTATCCCAAAGGTTTGACATGTTCATTGATACCAATATTTAAATCACTGGATGGGATAGATGTCCTGAATACATCACACGGGTCCCACTTGTCTGGTACCACAGTAAACTTACAGTGGTACCAGTACCACCACCAGAGCATGCCCCAAATATATATAATTGTATAAATAAATGCAATAGAAATGGCAATCACGCTGAAGTAAAAGGAAGAAAGATGCAACGGCTAACAATCTTCGTAATGGTTTTGAAAAGACAATCCAAGTGCATATCTACCAGAAAATTATATGCATCATGTAAAACTACGAAAACCCAACCCCATTTAAGTGGGTGGGTGATGACGATGTACAAGTCGAAAAGGTTAACAAAAGAAGAGTTAGAAACCTTTACTTGATATTGAGTTTTCTTAAAAGCCCATATGCATGCCTAGATGAATATCTTCAGACTTCTTCATGTCCCCAAGTGAATTCGGATGTAGCAGCAGTCCCATCATTTCAAATTCATATCAGTATTGACCGAAACACATAAAATGCTATTTCCTTGTTGCATAAATTCAGCAAGTATCTTTCATTCATTTTGAGCTCAGAGGAGGATGTAAATGCAAACTTTGGATTTACTTTGATTATTGCAGGCACACAAAGATTTCAAAGCAGATCAAATGGATGCATTCGTTTGTGATCTCACAGTGGATGACCTTAGCCAGAAGATTTCACCTTCTTCAGTTGACATTGTGACCATGGTAATAACTTTCTTCTTCATGCAATGTGGTTTTTCTTTTTCTTTTTTCCTTCTCTCTCTCTCTCTCTGGGTTATTAATACCAAGCATTTTAATTACTGAGTTTAGAAATCCATTTTTTTTTTTTTTTTTTGGGTTGGGATGATGCCATCTAGTTAACCAGCTGACTTGTTGTCCAGATTTTTGTTCTGTCTGCAATATCCCCAGAAAAGATGCCTGCAGTATTGCAGAATATCAGAAATGTTCTTAAGGTAAGATATGCTTGTTATGGCTTCTGTGAAATGTTTTGGCCTGCTGTCTGCATATATTGTGCTGAATTCTGATACAGTTATTCTGACTTCTTCCAGCCTCATGGTCATGTGCTGCTCCGAGATTATGCAGTTGGCGACCTTGCTCAGGTCGGTCTATATTAGGATTTTAAATGTGCTTGTTAGTTAGCTATAATAGTATATTTTCTCTGGGGGGATATATATGATAAATTCACTAACTATAATAATATATTTGCTCAGATTTGTCTAGAGAGATAGATGGGGAATGATAACATTCCCACCTTAGTGTGGACGTAAGCAACATCCCTAAAATTTTTAGTTGATATTCTAGACTTCTACTCATTGACCAGACTGTCCCCTCATAACACACATACGCACTCAACCCCTCAAGGTTTGAGATCCGTCCTACTTCTGATTCGCTGTCGTGAACTTCATTCAACAACCTTTGAAAGATGCCTCTCCACCTCTTGCCAATCTCTTTCCACTGACCAGGTGTGGCCCATTACCAACCTTATCTATCAGTTTCTTCTTAAATACACGCCCTTCCCTGTTAAGTTCCACCATCTTATTCTTGAGCAATTTTTACTCCCGTCAAAGGATTTAGACATCAGTTTCGAAGTGTAACTCCTCCAATTCAGAAATTGGTGCGATTCATCGAAACCGGCATGACTTATTTGATACTGGGTGAGTTGCTTGGTCATTACACAAAAAAATAGATTGAAAAAAAGAGAAAAAAGCAAAAAAATGTTCCTCATCCGCTTCCTCCTTCCTCTGACCTCTCTTTTGCTGCTAGATGCACCTGTGGGAGTCTAAACATAGAAAATAAAAAGTGAAATGACCTGATTTTCTGGCCAAAATATCTAAACAGTGCAACCACCATGATGGTTTGGATCTCGCACATGTGTGCCATACGGCATGTGTGGCTACAACGTGTGCAATCTTAGCACTGAGAGGGACAAACGTAACACCTTTTCTACTTCTTCCTATTCTTTCATCCCTGACTCCCTCTCCTATGCTAGCTTTTCTTGTCATAATGAAAGAGTGTGAGACCCTATGTGCCAAAGTACCACGTCCTTGTGTATCATTCACCATACTTTGTTAAGAGCTTTCCTAAGGTTAGATGTATGTTCAGGTGAGCCCATCTACATGCACCATACGTGCCAAAATGGTATGCATATGCAAGATCAAATATGTTGATCAGATGGGTCTCAACATGCAGATTTGATTAACCAAAAATCAAGCCTGTGTACAAATTAATTGATCTACAGTTTAAGAAACCATAGAATAGATAAAAAGAAGAAGAAGAAATGATTGCAGTCTGTATGATGAGTGGACTGTCTTGATTTTGGGCATATGCACCTACAAGGTGTGGCCCATCTAATTGGTGTCTTCGAGCAGACACATATGTGCAACATTGTTCCGTAGGATGTTGTATAGATGAGTTCTCTTATATAAATATTTGGGCCTGGCGAACATCCTCTGTCAGAGGATCGAATATTCCTATTTTAATAAGAGAAACTTCTATAGTTTGGCAGAGTGCAATGGGTCACGGATGATACACAAAACTCAGAAATTGCACGTGGCATGTTTAGCTCAAAAAAAAAAAAAAAAAAGGTCCAGAATTTGTAACTAGTGCTTCTCTCATGAGCAACCTGATTGGTATGACCCCTGCTGGCTTCTTCCCTAATATACTACAGGACTGGATCCATCTTCTCCACCTATCACTGAAATCCATTTGCCATCAAGTAGTCACGGAAATACCAATTTACACAACCATATGCCTTATCCATTTATACTTTTAGGGCCTGTTTGTTTCACTAATTACCATGGTAATGTAAAGGAAAAGTGTCATCATTACGATTTTTATTGCCGCCACACCAAACATAGGAATTATCAGTCAAATGCAGATGTTTTTGGGAGACAGGTAAATGAATTTGTAATCATTGCACTTTTTTATGGCATCAGTGTGAAAATCTCGAATCCAAACAGGACATCAGTGGATGGATGTGATGATTTGATTTTAAAGTAATGGAAAAATGCCATCGTAACGATTTTACTGCTGATAAACCAAACATGGGAATCAGTGGTCAAATTGAGATGTCAGCAGAATAGGTAAAGGAATTTGTAATTATTGCACATTTCCTTTACATTACCATTTTAATTGGTGAAACAAACAGGCCCTTAGAAGAAAACCCTTGCACCCTTTCTTTTGGAACTCGCTTGCCATCTCATGGGCTATAAAGGCCCATCCACAAAGTTCCTATCTGCAACGAAAGCCCTTTGGGACAGGGATATCACATAACCTAACACCTTTCATATTCTCGGATCAAGAAACTTAGCTATGATTTTATATGAACTCCCAATCAGGCTGATAGGTCTCAAGTCCCGGACCTCCTCTATATCTTCCTTGGGAATGACAGTGACAAGAGATGAATCCACATCCCTGTTAATAATAGCTCTATTGTGGAATTTGTTGAATACCGCCAGTCAGTGTTCAAAATATCTTTATCCTTACATGTATCAGTCCCCTGGGATACGAAAACATATATCGATATTGTCAATAATATTGCAGATACCCAGGAATGTATTGCTGTCTGAGTTAAAAGTTGGGGAAAACGTTAGGGTATAGGTGGATTTTCAGTGAAACTTCAGGAGATGTTAAAAGACACATGATATCACACCTAAGACTCAAAATATTACGAAAAGAACTATACACAATAGGTTTCCATTATATAAGGGCCCAAACTGTGCTGCTGGACAAAAATATTTAATCAGTAAATATGATTTTAATGGACTAATTCTTGAGAAACAATTCAATAACTCAGCACATATAGTTCCTAATTAGTTATAGGCTGATTCTAGTGAAGTTATGGACATGCTTTTTAGGACTTGCACCCTTTGAAGCTCAAATCAGGATGAAATCCAGCCGAGAATTTGAAGATCTGCTGTTCCGTTTTTCTTAATATCATCAGGAATTAAGTCGATGAGCTGACAGTGGTCTTATTCCTCTAGTGTCTTTCTCATTGCTGCAAAATATTCCTCAACTGACATTTCACCTTGTTGCATGTTTACTATGTCATGGAAGAGTTGATAGAAACAGACCAAATCATCCTGCTTAGAATTTCTTGCCATCTATGTCCCATATTTTTCACAGTCCTTGGAAACAACAGCTTGGGACTCCAACCAATTCCAAGAACTTTGGATTCTATGTCCAAATGGGCCCATGGGGTCGACTATACACTGTAATTTGATTGGTGTATTCTAAATGACTTGGTAGTATATGATTTTTCTAACAAGCTATTCCGTTATAATAGTGATGGTTCTTTACGTGCATATCCGAAACTTTTCGCAGCAGACAGAATGATCTAATTTGTTGAGAGTGTTGGAGTGATAAAGTCCCTTGATATACATTGATACACCACACTTTGACAGCTTAAGCTTTTAGAGTAAATGGTTGTTTGACATGGTATCAAAGCGGAAGGTCCTATGTTCGAATCTCGAGAGCAGCAAATATGCCTTGCTAATATATTATTCTCCCACAGGGGGTCAAGAAAATCAGGTCTGGCCCAGGGACTGGGAAATCAAGCCCGGCCTATTTATGGTGTGGGTGTCCCTCCACCCTTGTCGGTATGTTCCCGTGCGGAGTTCCCACCCCACACGTGCCGCGGGGGGGAGTGTTGATACACCACACTTTGACAGCTTAAGCTTTTAGATTTTGACAGAGAGTAGAGGGCATACAAAAGTGTTCAGTAGATGCAGGGTTTTGAGTGTTAACACAGTGTTTTTCATTTATCCTTTTCTTAGATAGTTTCCTGTTTTGTGTTGGATTTATGCAAGTTAGTTATGGTTGAAACTTATTGAAACAATCATCACTTGTTCTAATAATGTTCAACAGATCCATGATTGTTCTTTTCCTTTGTGATCACTACACCCCCTGTTAGTATACCCTGCACATTTTTTGTTCATATGCAATTGAATGGTAATAAGAAGCCTTCACAAAATCCGTATTTTTTTGTGGAAGCTGATGCTCTAGGTATTTGGTAATGGAAACGGCCAGCGTAACGACTGGCTGTAAGATGTAATGATATGGGCTGTAACAGCCGTTATGGACACTGTACCGGCTGTTACCGACCTGTACTGATCAATTTTTTATTTGCAGGGAAAAAAGTTTATCAGCTCCATATTGGCCTATTACGGGCCATTTCTTTCAAATCGGGCATTACAGCCCTGTATCGTGTAACAGGTAGCACCATTATCGTTACATAACGGCCATTACAACCTTTAACGTAGCTATTTTTTAATACCTTGCTGGTAATGCTTCATTTGTACTGCCAAATCTTCACAAGCACTACATGAAGTTGTTCCTTTATGTAGTTAAGTTATTCTCTTTTATTGACTTGAGGAGTTCTATACACTTGGCCTTTATTTTTGGCAATTATCCTCCCTCTTTTTGGCTAATTATCTTATTTGTCATATTATCAAAATGATAGGAAAGACTCACTTGCAAGGATCAAAAGATAAGTGACAATTTTTATGTCCGGGGCGATGGTACTGTGAGTTCTCATTGCTTGGTGATTATTGAGGTCTCAAGTCTAACTGGTTGTACCACAGGTTATGGTCCACCTAGTGGGTAACTTCCAACCTATTTAAGTGCATGCGACATCCAACCCTTCCAATGGGTTGGTCCCATTATAAAGATCACCTGGTGCAAGAATCATCCCCGTCCACTCATCAGGTGGGCTGCGCCATAGAAAACAATTTCTACCCATTGATTAGAATACAAGTTTGGTCCTCTCGATAAGTAGATGCAGCTGGTTTTTTTCCCCAAGGTGACCCTCATGATAAGGCCAACCTGTTGGATGGGTTGGATGTCTCATGCACTTAATAGAATGGAAGTTTTCTGGGTGGACCAAGACTTATAGTCCAACTGGTTGGACTTGAGACCTTTTTGTGATTATTTTATTGTAATCATTTTCTTTGGTTAGCCTAAATTTTGATAATCCCCTTCTATGTTTCCAGCGTGCTTTTTATTTTTCTGAAGATTTCCTGACTAGTTTATTCAAAAGCAATGGATTTGATGTTGAGGAAATTGGCATCTGCTGCAAACAAGTGGAGAACCGCTCGCGTGAGTTAGTGATGAATCGGTATGATCAATTTTGATTATTTTTAGGCGGATAATGTTAATTCATGGTATGGGTGATGATCATATACAGCAATTACGACATCCCTCCGCCACTCGAAACCTAATGACATACTTCTATTTCGTGTTGTTCAAAAATGACATCATAGGTGTCAGCTCTCCTTTATGATTGATTGTTTATATACCCAAATCTTCTTTTTATCAGTATGCACATCAAGATCCCTGACCACCTAGTGGTTCTTCTCAAACTAGTTTTAACTTTTTTTTACAATGCACAACCAATTAATTATAGTAGCTATCTCTGGAAATAAAAATTTATACTTGCTTATTTCATCATTTCTGTTTATCTTTTATTCATTCATCTAGATTATCTTGGTTCAAAATATTTGCTGATACATATCATATCGGCCAAATTTGTCAGCATTTTTGAAAAACTAGCAGTCAATATGTATCTGTATTTTTTCGATTGGATTTTCAAAAATGAGATGATGGACCTTCCGTTAGTAGGTGCTATGTTCACATGGTCGAATGGCCAAGCGCCACCAATTATGAGTAGGTTGGACATGTTCCTTATATTCCCAGAATGGGCAAAGAAATATCTTCTAATCAGTCAAATGGGCCTTACTAAACCTTTTTCGGATCATTTTCCAGTTCTTTTGGAAGCGGACAAGGAGGATTGGGGCCACGACCTTTCCGAGTTGAACTAGTGTGGTTAGAAATTGAAGGTTTTGGGTCAAAGATTGTGGAGTGGTGGGCGTCTTTTCCAGTGGTAGGGGGTGCCGGTGTTTCTCTCTTCCAAAAATTAAAGCGGTTAAAATAGAAGATAGGAGAGTGGAAAAAAGAGGTTCTTTTTGGCCGAGAGAAGGAAAAGAATGAAATCCGTCTGCAAATTCAAAAGTTAGATTCCAAGGAAGAGGAAGAGGATCTATCAGAGGATGAAAAGGCTTGGAGGGAAGTGTTCAGAGCAAAATACAATGCTAGGTTGAGGGGGGAGGAGATCAAATGGTGAAAAAGGTCTAGGGCAACCTGGTTGAAAGCAGGAGATAAGAATGCCAAGTTTTTTCATGCGATGGCTAGTGAGAGAGCACGCATAAATAAGATCTCTTCGTTAGTGGTGGATGGACAAAGGATCGAGGGGAGTAAAAAAATTGCGACCTTGTAGTCTATTTCTATAAAGACCTATTCTCTAAGGATTGGGGAACTAGGCCAACGCTTGCCAACTTGCATTTTGAAGCAATTTCACCTAAAGAGGTGGAATCTCTGGAACATTTGTTTTTTGAAGATGAAATTAAGCAAGCAATGGTAGATTTGGGTAGTGATAAGGCTCTTGACCTAGATGGTTTCCCGATAGCATTCTATTAGAAATTTTGGGAATGTGTGAAAGGTGATATCATCGGTTTCATGAAAGGATTTTTCGAGAAGGGCTTAATTGCAACACAATTAGGAGCTACTTTTATAGTATTGATTCCCAAAAAGGAAGGAGTAAAATGTTTGAAAGACTTTCGTCTTATCAGTTTGTTGAGGGGTCCATATAAGATTCTAGCAAATGTGTTGGCTTCAAGATTTATGAAAGTGTTGGGCAATGTTATTTCAGAATCGCAAGGGGTCTTTGTGGATGGAAGACAAATCGTCGATTGCTCTCTCATGGCCAGTGAAAGTGTTGATTCTTACTATATGAGAGGGGAGGAAGGTATGGTTTGTGAGCTTAATGCGGAAAAAGCTTATGACTATGTGGATTGGGCATTCCTAGATTATATGTTGGGTAGATTAGGATGTGGCCGAAAATAGCGATTTTGGATTCGGGCTTGTGTCAGTTCAGAAAAATTCTCCATATTGGTGAACGGTTCGCCAAAAGTTTTTTTTGCTGCTTCCTGTTGGTTGCGTGAAGGCGATCCTTTATCTTCTTTCCTTTTCATTACAATTACTAAGGCCCTCAGTAAAATGTTGCACAAAGGGGTTCAGGTGGGGTTGGTCAAAGGCTTTGGGGTGGATAATACGAATTTTCAGATTTCTCATATATAGTATGTGGATGATACACTCTTATTGTGTAAGGCAGATGCTTTTTTGTGGAAAATCTCTGCTCGAGTATAGTAAGTTTTGAGGTGGTTTCCGGTTTGAAAGTTAATAATTTCAAAAGTGAGATCTTAGGGGTAGACATTTCCAAAGAAAGAGTGTGGGCTTTTGCGGGCGTTTTTGGGTGCAAGGAAGCTTCTTTTCTAACAACGTACTTGGGACTACTGTTATGTATAAGGAGATTGGTGAAGCACATGTGGGATGGAGTTATTGAAAGATGTGAAAGAAAGATCTCAAAATAGCAATCGAGGTACTTATCCATGGGTGGGAGGATGGTAATGATTAAATCATTGATGTCGAATCTTCCAGTCTATTTTATGTCTCTCTTCAAATGCCCAAAATCCACTCTAAATTCATTGGAGAGACAAATAAGGGATTTTTTATGAGAAGGGTTGGGGGAGAAGCACAAGTTCCATCTTAATGAAAAGGGATGAAGTTTGTAAACCGATGGTTCAAGGAGGAGCGGGGATCTTAAACTTAGAAGAGATGAATCTAGGTCTTTTGGGGAAATGGGTATGGAGGCATGGGTCGGAGGGAGACGCTAGATGGAGGGAGGTAATAACGAAAAACTACGGATTGTGGGGGGGGGGGGGGGGGGTGGGGGGGGTTGGGCTTCATCCTTGTATTGTTGTTCTTACTTGTGAAAATAGGTGGCATCCTTGAAAGACTGTGGGAGGGAATAGGCTTTCATTTGGGGGATTGTAAGAGAATTATATTTCGGGATGATAGGTGGGTGGGAGATGTGAGGTTGGGTGAGAGGTTCCCATCTTTAGCAAGCCTAGATAGGGAAGAGGGGGAGGTCGTGAGTAATTGTTATTCAATAAGAGGGGAGGAGGTCACGTGGATGCCTATTTTTTGAAGGAATCTTTCGGATGGGGAATTTGAAGAGTTGGTTCAATTGCTTGAAATGTTATCAAAGTTTTCTCCACTTTTATCAGAAACGGATTCCTTGAGATGGTTCAAGTCCAACACATGATCTTTCTCAGTGAGGTCATTCTATCAGTTCTTGAGTGCATTTGATGAAAATTTTGAGATGGCGGCAACGACTTTCATCTGGCATTACGGTGCTCCTTTGAAGATGGTGGCTTTTGGTTGGCTAGTAGGTAGGAACAAAGTGCTAACCATATATAATCTTTGTAAGCAGAACATGTATCTCCCAAATGTTTGCTTGATGTGCTTCAAAGATACGGAATTTGTGAATCACTTACTCATTCACCGCATATTTGCCAGGGTGGTGTGGGGTCTTCTTCTCCAATTTTTTTGGGCTTCTATGGGTGTTCCTGAAGACAATTGAGGAATTTCTCATTGTTAGGCATGGTGGGGGGATAGGGAAAGAAAGGAAAAGGGTGTGGTGACTAAGTTTATTAGCGATCCTTTGGGCTTTATGGTGGGAAAGAAACTAGTGCTGCTTCAACAACAAAATGACCGGACCGGTGCAAGTTTTCAATAGGGCAATTCTTAATGTGAAGGATTGGGTGGAAGCATAGATTTCTCAATCTTGTCTTCTAATTATTTTGAGGGAGCTTTTGTTGGGGGCTGTTGTATTTGTATATTTGTATGCTTTGGCTTTTGCCTTTTTATAATATATCATCATTGTTAAAAAAAAATGTATGTCTCTAAAAAAAATAAAGAATAAAAATGTATTTGTATTTCCGAAGAACTAGTATATGGTGCACTTTTTATGTGTAGCCAATGCATGACTAAAGTACAATGCATTTTTCACATGTCAATGATCCATGACCAAATCGATCAGTATTCACAACGATAAAGCCGTTTATTCTGATATATTGGCCATACACACTGATAAGCATGGTTTTGGGCAGGCTGATATATGTGCTAGTGATGATACTTTGAGCGTAGTATACGATGCGGGATGGTGTGGATTATAGGAAGATAGAAGAAATGAAATAATATGAATGAAATCACACACCTCCACAACATGTATAAGGCTTTAGATTAGGGTTTTCACAAACTTTTTCTCCTAAACTTACACTTATGTTTTTAATTAAATTAGCACACACCAAGATATTCCGTATTAATGATGGTCGTAACGGTCACCACCATTTCCGATATAGGTATCGGCGCGTAGTGACTGTTACGACCCCAGTAATGGTTGAAAATTTTCTTTTGCTTGAAAAATCTGAAAAAATATCTAGAAAATTCGGAATAATGTAAATATTCCAAATATATATTCATTTTTATTTAGTTATTTATTTTGAACATGTTTATTGTAGTGTAATGTAATGGTCCACTCTTTGGTGAGAGTGATGTATCGAGCTGTCTAGTGAATTTGTGAACATAATTATGTCGCTAATGTTTACACATCACAATTAAGCATTAGAACTAGAAATCATAAAAAAAGCATAAATACTACTTTTTCAAATTTTTGAAAAAAATGCCCTTGGAGCTTCTATTCGCTCAAGTCACTTCAATCTACGGTTATAAAATGATTTAGAAGAGTTTTTGGAATGAGAAAAGTGAAAAAATGAGGATAAAATGGATTTAAATAGAAATAAAGTGATTGTTTTTCTACCGTTACGGGAGTAACGGCCGTTATGCCCCGTAATGGCCGATACGGTCCCAAAAAACCAACCGCCCCGTTTCACCCCCGTTTCATGTAATGGTCATCGCTGTTACCTATACGTATTGGCCTTTATGGGTGTAATGTATCGGCCTTTAAGCGTATCGTAACGGATATGGAACACTTTGGTACATGCCACGTTGCGTCTACAAATGATGCCCTTATATAAGATTTTGAACATTCAAGAAGTCATCTCTATGACCCTTTTTTTTTTTTTTTTTTCTAGATTTTGAATAAAATGCTCATGCCTTCAAACTTAAGTTGTACTCTCGTACCACCTTGAGTTTGGGGGTGGTTAGCGTGTATAGTACATTCACACATCTATGACAATTGTATGCATATCTTAGATTGGAATTTAGGTAGATTGTGGAAGATTTATGCATATCTTTGTAGATATGCACATCTGTTGTATATATATTGGTTATTGCTAGTGGAATACATAAAGCACTATACAATGTAGTCTCCATTGTTTACAATTACTATCGTTATTGATTTCGGGCAGTTTTTCATTTAAATAATTGCAATACCATTGATATGTAATGTTTATTATTTAAAATAATTGAAGAGACTTGTTGGGGTATTTGACTTTAAAAGCTACCATGTCCGACACTTTGCATCCATGTCTGTTGGTGTCCATGTTGCATTGGTTGGTGAAAATAGCTTTGTACATGAACTTTTATGTTTGGTTTCCATAAGAATTTAGTTGTTTACACGAGATACTTTATTATAGTTTTTGAGCTTAATTGATGCCTTTTGCACTTCTAAGCATCATATTCAATTTCAGGCGTTGGATTCAAGCTGTATTCCGCTCCTTAGATGGTCTAGATTCATCTCCCATTCAAAAACCTGATAACAAAGTGGGTCAAGAAATTAATGGCACTAAGCTTAACAGTGCTAATACTGTGAGGAAACCTGGAAATGGTATTGAAATTGACATGTCTGAGAGTATTGCTGTTGAAATGTTTGGTCTTTCAGAATCTATTGATGAGGTAAGGCTTTAAGTTGCTCATATTTTCTTTTTCATGCTTTTAGCACTTCGTTTCTAATACTTGTATGAAATTAGACTCCATGAATCTATAGTAGAATGGTTATATCTCTAGCTTTGACGATTTTTGCTGGTTTATTATTTTAACTAGAACCAAAGAATGAATAGGTTATATGATATGGTTGCGAATGTCATGTCTTTTGGAGGTTGTATAGATTGACCAAATACTGTCATACATTTTGCTTATATAACTTTTTTGTTGTTACATTTCTTAACGCCAAAGGGGAGAAATGTCTTGTGGTCTAAGTTGAGCTTTCCATCTGCTATTTGTGGGGTTTCACTGCTCAATTTCAATTTGACTATTGGAATTTATGTTCTTTTCTATATACATAATCATGATCATCATCAAAGCCTCATCCCAACTAATTGGGTCGTCTACAGGCATGTTCCGCTGTTCCAATCTATCAAGGCACATATAATTAGTTAAACCATAGGTCATTTTTACAGAATCAACGACCAAAACCTGTCACATATGATACTCTATAAACAGAGAAAGGTATAGATTAGATCAAACATTTTTACAGCTTTCAATTGAAATAGAAAGCCTTACCATGGGGTCGCTTGTCCAAATGTGTAAGCATTGTTTAGAAGAACCGAGGTCGAAGATCTTTCGTTCATTAAATTCATGTCTATATCCTACTGGAATCCAAAGCATATGGGGTAGCAAATAAACCATCATGATTGGTGTTTTAACCAGGATAGCTCTCAATGCTATGGTGAATGAGTATGCATATGATGAATCAAGGCATTTGGTGTGTTGGGGCAGCATTATAGGAGTAATGTGCAAAACTGATACAAAAGTAACACACGATCCTGTGGATTGGGGTTCATAGACTATATGCTTGGGAGAAATTTGGGCATGGATGTAGAAGAGGGTTGATTTGAAAGCATGCATTTCTTCATTGCATTCCTTTGCCATTATAAATGGCTAACAAACTGGTCCTTTGGTATCTCTAGTTGTTTCTGGTCAGATACTGCTCTCATACTTTCATCTTCAATGGTGCTGTGGAGAGTCCTAGTAGGATAATGCTCTCTTTCCTCTTCAATGATGCAGTGGAGAGTCCTAGTAGGCCTACTAGGACTCGGCAGAGTATTGTAAGCATTGTGGTATTTGGAAAAAAATTTAGGTAGCGTTCTGAATTTCTGTTTATCATCTTCAGTCTGCATATGGTACCATCTTTTTGTGCTACAATATTTGGAAATCTTAGGCTCACATCAAGGTGTTTTGGACTATGTTTGGGTCTTTGATTTAAGTTTGGAAAAGGTTGGGTTGTTGGTGTCATGTTGAAGGCTGAATTGTTGGAAATCTTAGGCTCACTTTTTTTTTTTTTTTTTTCTTTAGGGCATATTTCGAAAAGCGAATTCCGTGGATGACATAATGATTACCCAATGATGATATTCATGCTCACTGTAGGAATAGGAATCCAAAAATGGGGTGCCTGTTTGGATAGTGAGTGAAATCTTCAAATTCATTAGACAATTGCCTCCTGTCAGTGGAAAACAATTTCCATCTTTACATGGATTCTGTCTACCCAAACACGCCCTTATATTATATTTTCACTGTTTTCCTCATTTCCGTGGTTTGCAATGTGATGTTCTCATGAGATCCATGATCTGTTTGTGTTTCCTTGAAATCTGTCACAGATCATCGAGATCAACTTGAGAGAATGCAGGTTCAGGATAAAAGGCCTCTCCAGAGAATTCCAACACACTTGCAAATCGACGGGCTTGATGCTGTGGGAGTCAGCTCGCCTGATGTCTGCAGTATTAGTGGAGAACCCATCCATAGTTGCAGGGAAAAGGGTACTGGAATTGGGCTGTGGCTGTGCGGGCATCTGCTCGATGGTGGCCGTTAGATCTGCAGATCTTGTGGTCGCTACTGATGGAGATGCGAGAGTGCTTGACCTTCTGAGACAGAATGTCACCTTGAACCTAGAGCCCATTCTCCTAGACAAACTGCTTGCAAAGACACTGGAATGGGGGAACAAAGATGATGTGGAGGCCATCAAGGGATTGAATCAGGATGGGTTTGAAGTCATTATTGGCACGGACGTTACCTATGTGCCTGAAGCAATCTCCCCATTGTTCAAAACTGCAAGAGCGCTTATCTCCAAAGGAGGTGGTGGGAAATTGAGACCGGCTCTCATTCTGTGTCACATCATCCGTCGTGTTGATGAGGCGTCGATACTCTCAGCTGCGTCCCGATCTGGGTTCAAGCTCGTGGATAGGTGGCTCATGGGAACACCATCTTATTCACTTACAGGCAGTCTCAATGAGGAAACACACAGCGGCATCATTAGATCATGGTTTGGTTCTGGGTTTGAGGAGATGTATTCCCAACAAAATAATGCTGTAAATATCATGTATTTTCATGCAGAGGATGCCAAATTCAGTTCAACCAAGGCAATTCTCACTGGACCTTGAGAAGGCGATTTACAGCATGCGTGAGGTATCCAGGCCATTCATCAGGTGGGTTCAGCTATTTTGCTTGATTTAGCATAAAGCTTAGGCCGATCACACCAAGTGGGCACAAGTGTGTAATAAACGGATGGTGAGGAAAAGATGACCCATGGTCTATATTTGTCATAAACGGGCTACATGCTGAGCGAGATCTTAATTTTGGGTCAGTGCGATTTCTCAGTGCCCCTGCTTGATGTGTGGCCCAGGTCCACAGATGTGACACACATACTGCGAGTTGTGTTGTCAGTCTCCACTTGCAGGAATGGCGATGTTATTGATTTTATTGAAGTCCTTTATCTTGTCATGTAAAATGAACATTTTTGGGAGCTTTTGGAATCACAGCCCTTGAACTAAGAAGCGATTCATTGGAGGAACGGTAAAGATTTATTTACTGTAATTGGATTCAATCACTGTTCTGTTTATACAAATATGTTATAATCTTAATGGCCTTTTGCTCATCTAATTTCAGATTCCAAGAGATGGGCAATTTGCCAAATTCCAAATACATTGTTTGGTAGACAGCCTAAAAACGAGTTCGTCTTCTTTCAGTTAACAGTAATTATGCATTAGAGATCTCTATTACAGAGTTTAATTAAAATAAGATGAAATCATTTCCAGGCATCTATCAAACAGGGCCTAAGCCTATTGTGTTGAAACTGCAACACCAACAGTCATGTTCTCAGCAATTTATTATATTGGGAATTTCAGAGGAGCTTTTTCAAAAAAAAAAAAAAAAAAATATTTATCAGAATTTGAGCATATGGCTGTCTATGGATTGGATTGGCTTGGCCCAAGGCTCACGGGATGAGCTTGTTCCTAGACATGAAAGCGCTTTTAATTTCACCTATATTGCACCCACAAGGTGATTAAAAGGAGATAGGATTGTTTGAGCTCGATTTGCAGCAATCTTGTTTTAAGTTCCTATTTTAGTATTTAACACATTTTTAAAATTTTTTTTAAATTAGATGTTTGGCCTTATCTATTTACACATGTCACACTACCATGATATGGAGTCTTTTTAACTTGCAAGCCCTACCTATGTCCTTTTTACTTTGTGGGCCCCACAGGTTCTCTTTCTTTCCTTTCCTTTCCCTTTTCTCTCTCTCTCTCTCTCTCTCTCTCTCTCTCTCTCTCTCTCTCTCTAAATTTAATTTATATTTATTTCTTTATTTATTTTTATGAATACCTCAATGTTGTTTCTACATGTTTGGCATGCATGAATGATCCAATATAAGTGGGTCAGGGCAGGTTAGTCATGGGCATATAAATTATAATTTGGTCTAAGGCACGGACAATGCTCTAGAAATTATTTTGGATATGCCTCGGGTTTGGGTTAGCCTATAAGATTTCAAGATGGGCTTGGGTGATTTGAAGCCTGATCCAGCCCGTGAACGGCCTTAATGTATTATTATTTATTTATTTTTTACGAAAACCTTGTTGTAAATAAAAATTTAATAAGTTTTTTTAGTAAATAAATAAATAAATGTAATTTTAAGTATGGAAGTGAATTATTTTAACTCTTTTTTTTTTTTTTGGGTTAAATTACAAATTTTCAAGATAAAAGCATCATGGTGGTGGTCATTATCATCATCCAAGTGTTATCTCAATTAATTTGTTTCGGCTACATGAATCATGTTCCTCCGTTTTGCTATACTAAGGGCTAAACCTTCAGTTAGGAAAGCAGATTGTGTCCTGCCCACCCCCCAGAATCCATCCAGGCAGGCGCTCTGTGGGGTCCACTATGGTGTATGGGACTTATGCGTTTTTAATAGTGGGCATTCAATTCCCACTCCGAGCCTTAATTTTGCCTCATTTTTGGGTTCTTATCCTATTGCCACTATGCATTATTATTATTATTATTATTTTTACACATGCTTGCACTCCACACACCCACTCATACCATAGTGGATTTTCACCACAATGGGTACTTGAACCCATGACCTCGAGCTGTAACTCTTGTTAGTCTACCACTAAGGCATGAGTAAGACTCACACTATGCATTAGTTCCTTTAAATGCATTTATTTCCAATTCAATCTTTCCTTATTTTGCCACACATCTATCTCAACACTCTCATTTCAATTACACTCATTCTTTGAATATGTTGTTCTTTAACTGTCCAATATTTTAGCCCTAGCTAGTTTTATAGCTATCCTATTTTAATTTGAGTGAGACATGAAAATTACATGAAACTTTAGAGGCACATTTCCATTTCTCTTACCCAACTTGAATTTGATGGGCAACATCTTTCTCATTTTCTCTGCACATGCAATATTAGCCCATGATATTGGAAGTAGTCGTTTTAAGAAACTTTTTGGTTAGCAATCTTAACTAATTCCTTGTTTTTTTTACTCTTATTAACACAACACTCTATTTAAGTCTTAATAATTTCACGATGAAATTGCAAACAAAAATTGTTGAGATTTTGAAAATCTAGGATAATATCATTTGATTTAGGGAGCGTTTCGTTGCTTTAAATATCATGAAATTTCTTGACATTTTGCAATAAATTAGACTAGATCATGACATATCATGATATTTGGTGCAACCAAAAGCAGCTTAATATTTTGTGAAAAATTTAAAATATGAGAGATTGTCACATTGAACCAAAGTGCAAAAAACAGAGTAAATAATTGTAGCTAAGTGTACGTTTGGACGGTTGACAATGAAAAATATCCAATGGTCCTATTTTAACAAACAGGTGCCCACAAATCAGAGATTAGGATGTGGTCAACCAATCCGAACTTGGGCTGTAACTTGGTGACGACAATTTAGCTGGCTTAACTTGGGTTAATGCATTCCATCTTTACAATTTCTGAGAGCCTGCGTATCAAGTGGTCACTTGCCTGAGTATCATATAACTTCCCATTTACAAAGCCCCCAATAACTAGATCAGGGACTTGAGTTTTTACCAAAGATTGTAAAGAAAAAGCCAAGTACTCCATCTCTTCCTTCCCAAAAAATACAACTGTGCACAATCTGGGCCGTTTATTCATTAGGTAGTGTCCCCTGAGACATGCCAATATAATGAAAATCAATCAGGGTAGTGGACTTATTAAGTGGGCCATACATGTATTTTGAATTTCGACCATGAACTTGTTTTCTAATCGTTCATTTTTCTCATAATCTATTTGATTAGTGGACCAAACCTGACCATGAGCTCAGGTTTGGTCTGCTACGAACATGCCACGTCCAAAAATCATGATGGTCAACTCATTGGTGGGCCCACAAGGCACGCGATCCAAGAATTTTTTTTATGATCAATAGCTGGATCTTTCCTCACCACACATGCTCTCTCTCTCTCTCTCTCTCTCTCTCTCTCGTTTTTTTTTTTTTTTCCTTTTATGCATGGGAGAGTAGGGAAGGAAGGAATCACATCTTATTTAGCATGGAAAGAGGCCAAGTACCTTCTCTGATTTTTGTAGTAAGAAACTCTCTAGTCCAATCATTTGGAAGTCCACTCATTTTAAAATTGGTGATTAATTAATGGTAATAAACAAATGGCAAGAAGTAAAGGTCGCATGCCTTAGTAGCCCCCACGTTGGTATTTATGTGAAATCTATCCCATGTTAGGCATGATTTAGGTAGACCATAAGATTGAAAAGATTATATGAGACAATGCTCACCCTCCATATAATTTTCCGAATCACGGATGGAGTTAATTTTTAGGCCTTAGGATAATGTTTTGGTGTGATGGTTGGAATGGATTTTATATAATCATCTCGATGGACCTCATAAAAATAAGGGTGTATGTCTCTCTCCTCTTTTCTTTGGTATGCTCAACTAATCACACAAGTTAGCTTGATTTTTCATAACATTCTTAAACTTTTTGAATGACACGTGGGATGTCCGATCAACAATAAGGCTGGTTTAATCAATAGTACCGTTGCATATGTCATTCAATAGGAGTATTCCATGATCCTAACATTTTGAATGGGGTCAAGTTGTTACAATCCTCTCTTATTTACGAGCTATAAGTCTTATTTACGAGCCGTAAGTTATATGGTTAGAATCATTAAACTAAAGTGATACTTTGGAATCACAAACAAATCATCGTGAGATCTATCAAATAGATGTTTCAAGATGATGATGATGATGATGAGAGAGATTATCATATGCAACCAATTGCATCTAAAATTTGGATGTATGATTCCCTTTTTTTAGGTCTTACACTTCCCCATGGCATTTATTATTTCTCATACTCTTAATTATGATTTCATCCAAAAGCTAAAGAGAGGTTTTCAGATGTGACACACACACATGGAGAGTTAGTCTCGACTCCATGCAATCTCAACCGTGGATCAAGGCTAATGTCCAGTTAATTTGGGATGCACAATGCATATGGACACAAGGACGGTGCTGTGGGCCCCACCATGATGTATGTGTTTTATCCACACTGTCCATCCATTTCGCCAGCTCATTTTCATGGTGTATGTGTTTTAGCCACACTATACATCTATTTTGCCAGCTCATTTTCATGATGTTGGGCGTTCAATCACCACTGTTCCCTGTGTGGTGTGGTCCACCTGAGATTTGGATTTGCCTCATTTTTTTTTTAATGCCCTAAAAAAATGATCCAAAATGGATGGATGGTGTGGATAAATACATACATCATGGTGGGGCCCACAGGGCACCGTCCAGTAGCAAGCAGTGTCAGCATGCAATCTGCATCCCTTAATTCCTATTTACATCATCGCATCCGATGGATGAAAATTGCTTCCCATGGTGGTTGGATTGCCAATCATAGGAGCTCTCAATTCTTAAAACATTTCCCTTTTTCTTTTCCCAACCAGACCTTAGCCAATCTAGGAATCCCAAGCGTCCAATCTTTGGGCCATATGTTCCGATGGACAGGAACCACGTGTCAACCTTTCAGAAAGGGAGACAGAATCCATGACCGAACACACCATGCAAAGAATATATGGAACATGGTATTTCGTCATTGCTGATGCAAATCTAATTCTAGAAAATAAAGAGTAATTGGCCATCTTTTGAAAGATGGGAAGAATCTAAGCCCTTGGTATTATTGTCCATTCCACTCCCCTAACTGTTATTGTTTTTTTTTCTTAAAGAAAAAGGCCCACTGCCATAAAGTGTGATCGCTTTTTATTAGAGGAAAGGAAAGAAGAATGTTCGATGGGTTAGTGTTTGGGAAAATCCCTTTTTTTTTTTAATCATTAGGTTCGGTCATAGTGGTACCGGCCAAAACTGTGGCCCACGTGGTCTATTTGTCACATCCAGCCTGTCCATCAGATGTGGCCCGATTCTTCACGGCAGATGAAGGATCTAAACTGTTAGAATATTTGGTTGAATTAAATAAACTATTAAAATCGAGAATAAAAATAAATAAAGTTTTTGAGAAAAAGGACTTATTGAATTGAGTTGAGGCGTGATTGAGTCACTCAGCTTGAAATCGAATTTGCTCCCCTTGGACAGCGTCCCAAGTGCAATAGGTTTCCAGAGCAATCGACCTCCAGGATACAACGACTATGACCTGGTCCCAGCGGTGTAATCATTGTATGCGGGCTCGAACCACTAACAGTTTAATCCAAAAGTGTTGAGTTGACTCAATAATAAACTCAGTAAAATTCTTAAACCAGAATAGCAGAGAGAGTTTTATAAAAGAGAAGGATTTTCGTATTTTTGAAATTGGAACGGAAGTCCTAATATAGACTCCGAAGTGGTGCATAAGCACCCTACAGATGCGACCAACCGGAATGGACACACTTCTCTTGTTTAAAAGGAAAAGGCGCAAGTGCAAGTATACTATCGCAAATAAAGTCCCGCGAGTACTCATACACACACACACCCACGTGAGTACACTCACACCGCACCCACACTCGCACCCGCGCCCAGCTCATCTCGTCCCGTAGTGCACTTGGACACGGACACGGACACAGACATAGACATGGACACGGACTCAGACTCAGAATCGGACTCGGCACAGCTCGGCTCGGCGCGCGCTCGTGTGTGTGGTTAATAGCATAGATTAGATCTATTGGCATAGCCCCTCACAGGACCAAATTCACATGCCCCCTTGAATGGGGCTCAAGCCTAAGACAAAAAGCCTATCTTATAAACAAGAGAATTTTTTTTGTCAAATCCGATGTGGGACAAAACCCACACCTCAAAAACACCAAAATTTAAATGTGGAGGGAAATCACCAAAAATTTAAAAAATCAAAATTTAATATTATTTTAAAACAAAATACAACAATCTCTCACATGTTTTAAAATAAAATTCTTTCGGATTAAAGTATAATAGTTGTGCAATGGTGCCGGTGTCACCATAGACTTGAACCGACATTAGAGTAAACAAGACAGGTCTAAAGGAATCCTGTGATACCATAATCTTGAACCTGAATCCTTTTAATGTAGATCGCAAGTACATGCCACTCACGCAACTCTTCCTCTGCAAGTGATTCTGCGGTTTAGTGCGTTTCGGCCATACACCATTACCTAGATTTCATGAGTGCTCTAGAGAATTCACCTAGATTCTCATAGGAAGTAGCCTTCACTCCAAACCTATATAGGTGAATTCCATCAAGTGTATGCAATAATCGTATACACCACCAAATATATGACTATGGATTCATTAAGAGTTCTAAAAACTCATCCTTCTGCATTGCTGCTCGCACTGTACACCATAGAAGGGGCTCATATAACTCAATGCAATCGTCTACCTCGTGTCTTGTTATTTACCTATTGAACCTATCTCATGGGATCTCCACTTGTAAAGGTTGGGTTGCCGACACTGGCAGCTCATATATTAAGCTCAGTCCCATTTCCTTCGATGTATCATTGACTAACCTTTTATATAGTCATTTGGTCAGAGGATCTGCTAGATTCTTTTCTGACATCACAACGTCAATAGATATGACTCCATCACGCAACATGTGTTTCACTATGTTGTGTCTGAGTGTAATATGCCTGCTCTTTTCATTATATATTTTACCTTTTGCTTTCGCTATAGTTACTTGACAGTCACAATGAATAGACATGACCGATACAGGTTTTGGCCACAATGGTATATTAGCCAAGAGATTTCTAAGCCACTCAGCTTCTGATCCAGCCTTTTCTGAGGCAATAAACTTGGATTCAATAGTCGATCGAGGATTCATGTCTGTTTGGTAGACTTCCAAGAGACTGCTCCTCCACCCAATGTGAAGATATATCCACTAGTGGATTTTGTATCATCTGAATCACTAATCTAGTTAGCATCACTATATCATTCTAATACAACAGGATAACTATTATAATGTAAACCATAGGCTATACTGCCTTTTAGGTATTTCAAAATCTTAGATAAGGCATTCCAATGCTCTTTTTTAGAGTTATATGTATATTTATTTAGCCTTCCTACTGCAAAAGTTATGTTTGTTCTAGTGCAGTTTGTTAGATACATGAGGCTACCAATTATTCTGGAATACTCCAATTGAAACACACTATTTTCTGTATTCTTTATGAGAGTCACACTATAATCATGAAGAGTACTGACAGGTAAACAGTCAAAATGGTTAAACTTTCTTAATATTTTTTCAATATAATGAGATTGTGATAATATAATAACACCATATTTCCTGGTTACTTCAATACCCAAGATTACACTAGCCTCTTCTAAGTCTTTTATGTCAAACTTAGATGACAAGAATTTCTTAGTTGCATTAACTAATTTAATATTAGTTTCAAAAATAAGCATGTCATCAACATAAAGGCATATAATAATATAATCATTTTCAGAAATTTTACTACATACACATCTATCTACATCATTCATATGATAACCATTTGATTTTAAAACACCATCAAAATTTTCATGCTCTTGTTTGAGAACCTATTTTAGACCATATAGTGATTTAATTAGTGTACATACTTTTTTTTCTTTACCTGATATTTTATAACTCTTAGGTTGCTCCATATATATTTCTTATTCTAAGTCTCCATTTAGAAAAGCTGTCTTAACGTCCATCTGGTGTACCACCAGTTTATATGTGGAGGCTATCGCTATTAAGACTTTAATTGTTGTAATTCTAGTTATAGGGGAATATGTATTAAAGTAATCTATTCCTTCCTTTTATTTAAAGCCTTTCGCTACCAACCTAACTTTAAACTTATCAATATATAGTTTCATTTGGTTCTAGTTTCTTTCTAAACACCCATTTACAGCCTATTGGTTTGTTTCTAAGTGGTAGATTTATAAGTTCACAAGTGTTATTAGATATTATAGATTCCAACTCATCATTTATTACTTCCTTCTAAAAGGTTGCATCTGTAGAGTTAATAGCTTCTGTATAGGTTGTAGGATCATCTTCTACTAAAAAGATGAAAAAATCATTTCCTAGGTTAGTTTCTCTTCTAACCCTAGTACTTTTTCTTGGTTGTATTTCTTCTACTGCTTTCTCGTAAGCATTTTTACTAGTAGACGCGATATCTGATTCATTGACTTCCTCTATTCCTATAGATTTAGATTTCATAGGGAATACGTTCTCAAAGAATTCTGCATCCCTAGCCTCTATAATTGTATTAGGATCTAAAATATTATCCTTAGTTTTTAAAACTAGAAACCTGTATGCTGCACTGTTTTGTGCATAACCTATAAATATATAGTCGATCGTTTTAGGGCCTAACTTTCTTTTCTTAGTTTCAGACAATCCTACTTTAGCAAGACACCCACTTTAATATATTTATAACTAGGAATATGATTCTTCCAAAGTTCATAAGGTGTTTGTTCAAAAGATCTAAAAGGAATTCTATTTAGGATATAATAAGCAGACAGAATTGTTTCTCCCTACATATTTGAGGGTAAGCCTGAACTATTTAATATAACATTCATCATCTCCTTTAGAGTTTTATTCTTACGTTCTGCTATTCCGTTTTGTTCTGGTATATAAGGAGTTGTAGTTTCGTGAACTATTCCACTCTTTCCATATAATTCTCTAAATTGAAAAGATTCATATTTACATCCTCTATCTGTTCTAAGTCTTTTAATTTTTATATTTAATTAATTTTTAACTTCAATTTTGTATTTAGAAAAAACATCTAAAGATTCATCTTTGTTCCTTAACAAATAGACTCTAGTGAACCTAGAGTAGTCATCTACAAAAGTTATGTAATATCTTTTTCCTCCTCTAGACATGTGATTTCTAAAATCAGCTAAGTCACTGTATATTAACTCTAATAGAATAGATGATCTTTCTATTCGTTTAAAGGGTTTTCTAATAAATTTTGATTCTACACATGCTTTACATTTTTCAAATTCTTCATTAAATATATTAGATAATAAACCTAATCTTTTCATTTTCTTCAAAGATACTATATTCACATGACCTAATCTAGTATGCCATAGATAAAAAGGTTCAATAATATAAACAGAACTAGATGTCTTCTTATTATTATCATTGGATACATTTACAATGAATAAACCATCACTACAGTATCCCTTACCAACAAAAGTTTCAATCTTAGTCATTACAAGCTTATCTGAATCAAATACTAACTTGACACCAGCTTTATTGAGGTGCGAACCAGAGACTAAATTTTTTTTAATGTTGGGCACATGTACGACATCATTCAACATCAGAGTCTTTCCAGAAGTGAGTTTTAGAAGTATTTTTCCTTTCCCTATAACTGAAGATGTTCTAATATTACCCATGAATACCTGTTCATCATCTCCTGATACTTGGTAGGAGGTAAACATGCTACGATCCTTGCACACGTGCCTAGTTGCAACAGTGTCTAGTACCCACTCCAAGTTATTTACAAGAAAGACTTCTGACACCATAACTACTATGATGTCATACTCATTGTCTGTTTTTGTAAGATTAGTCTGTGGATATTCTTTGTTTTTCTTAAGCTGACAGGTTTTAATTTGATGCCCTGACTTTTCACAGTTGTAGCAATTTTCTTTTTTCTTAAATTGATTATTTGCATTCTTCTTTTTGAGTCTGTATTCATTTGCGTAATGTCCAAGTTTACCACAGTTATGACAGTTGCCCTTTTTCTTATTATTTGCTTGACTTGATTCCACAAGATTCGCATTTGAATATATCTCATTTCATTTTCTTTTTGGTCCCTGATTCTGGTCTCCTCTATTCATATATGTACGATAGTTGTTTCCAAATAAATATCATTCTTTTTATGTTTCATTCTATTCTTATATTCTTTCCAGAAGGGCGGTAGCTTTTCTATTAGCGCTCCTGACAGAAACACTTCATCCAACTTAATTCCTTTTGTCGATAGTTCATGAACTAAATTTTAAAAATTATGAATCTGATTAGTGACAGGTTTATCGTCTGTCATTTCATAATGAAGGAAATTAACAATTGAATGTTTCGTAGCACCTGCATCTTTCAATATGTACTTCTTTTCCAAAGCAGTCCATATGTCTTTAGCAGATTCATAAGAAGCATACATGTCATATAGTTCGTTGGACAAAGAGTTTAGAATATAATTTTTATAATTATTTTCATCTGCTACTTCGGTTTGATTTACAAGATATATAGTAAATGATTCAGATAGTATGTATAAAACTTTAAGAGTAATCAATGTAAACATCAGTTTCTGTTTCCACCGTTTAAAGTATTGTCCAGCGAACAGTTCGATTTTGGCTAACTCAGCAGAAGCATTTACAGTTACTGTAGCCATAATCTATGTAATTCAACAAATTTGATTTCAAGATTGTTGAAATATTTGGTTGAATTAAATAGACTATCAAAATCAAGAACAAAAAAATAAAGTTTTTAAGAAAAATGACTTATTGAATTGAGTCGAGGTGTGAGTGAGTCACTCGACTTGAAATCGAATTTGCTCCCCTTGGACAACGTCCCAAGTGCAACAGGTTTCCAGAGCAATCGACCTTCAGGATACAACGACTATGACCCGGTCCCAGTAGTACACTCACTGTACGCGGGCTCGAACCACTTGCAGTTTAATCCGAAAGTGCTGAGTTGACTTAGTAATGAACTCAGTAAAATTCTTAAACTAGAATAGCAGAGAGAGTTTTATAAAAGAGAAGGATTTTCATATTTTTAAAACTGGAACAGAAGTCCTTATATAGACTTCGAAGTGGTGCATAAACACCCTTTACAAAGGGTTAGATCTGTTGGGTTTAAACCCAATAGATGTGAATAACCGGAACGGACATACCTCTCGGGTTTAAAATGAAAAGGCGTAAGTGCGAGTATACTCTTGCAAATAAAGTCCTGCGAGTACCCATACACACACACACCCACGTGAGTACACTCACACTGGACCCGCACCTAGCCCAGCCAGTCTCATCGCGCACGTGCACACAGACTCAAACTTGGACTTGGCTCGGCTCGGTACACCACGGCACGACTCAGCGTGCACGTGCATGTGTGGTCAATAACATAGATTAGAGCTATTGACATAGCCCCCCCACAAGACCAAATTCACATGCCCCTTGATTGAGGCTCAAGCCTAAGGTAAAAAATCTATCTTATAAACAAAAGAATTTTCTTTGTCAAATTTGATGTGGGACAAAACCCACACCTCAAAAACACCAAAATTTAAATGTGGAGGGAAACCACCAAAAAATTGAAAAATCAAAATTTAATATTATTTTAAAACAAAATACAACATAAACAACCTAAATATTGTATATACAATACTAATTTTTCTGGGTTTTGTCATATGCTCTCTTTTGTTGTATTCATATTTTTGTTTTTCTTATTTATAGTGAAGCTTACTCTCT
This sequence comes from Magnolia sinica, assembly GCF_029962835.1. Lineage (NCBI taxonomy): Eukaryota > Viridiplantae > Streptophyta > Magnoliopsida > Magnoliales > Magnoliaceae > Magnolia > Magnolia sinica. The sequence goes on along the minus strand of NC_080578.1, from coordinate 101,870,729 downwards.
GTATTATTGTCATGGAGTAAACCTATTGACAAGCCACCTAAATTCTTGTACCTAGTCTCTTATTTTGGTTTGGTCTTTTAGCTTTTATTTGACCTTTGTATTTTGTGTTTTGATCACATGCAGGCGTTTTTCTGCCATAAATAAATAATGATACATGTGACTCATTAGTTCATGTAGGGTGCAAGAGAAGATGGATGATGTCATGTGCTGCACATTAGCATATGTGAAATATTTTGTATGTATGGTGACATGTGGCATTATGGTGTTGTATTTTAAATTATTTTAAAATAATTTAGTGTTTCAAAATATCCATTGGGATGGACAATGGTTGTGGCCATAGGTGTGCATGTGCCCTATGGATGTGTCTTTCATTAAAAGGTTATATCCTTTCAATTTTTATTTTGAAAAGTTGTCTTTTGAAGCTTAAGGGTCGCACCACTTGGGTTTAAACCCAATAGTCACAACCCTTTGTGAAAGGGTGTCTTTACAAAGTCTATAAATAGACTTTCTCTCATCTGTTTAAAAAAAGTCAGAAAAAGTTTGTTTTATATTAAAAGTACGATTTAAGTATTTTCTAGTTCAGGTTAAGACTACAAAGTGGTTCGAGCATGTGTACAATGAGTGCACCGCTGGGACTAGGTCATAGTCATTGTATCCTAGAGGCCGATTGCTCTGAAAACCTGTTGCACTTGGGACGCTGTCCAAGGAGAGCAAATTCGATTTGAAGTTGAGTGACTCATGTCACGTCTCGACTTTTATAAACTGATAAGTTTTCTCTTTTTCTCAATTTAAATTTATTTTATTTAAATACTTTTTTAAACTCCATATCTCAACATTCTTGAAATCGAATTTGTTTGAAAAACTATTTAAGAATTACGGTTGCATCTATTTAGTTTGGAATAGCTCAAAATGAAACCACACCAACCCGATTTGTGGGCCATGACTCATATAAATAGAATTGTCATATCTCACCTAATGGTCAAGATCTTGTAGATACTTGTTATGTAAGTTCTTTGGACCACATATACAAAAGTGAATGTACGCACCAACTGAGAATGGTTAGAGTACTTTAGATCTTGATATCTATAAATGAGAATGATTAGACTATGATCAAATATATAAAATGCCTGGATTCCTGAACAATTGGCCGGGTTCGTTGTAATCCTCGTTAGCACAAAGTATGATCCTCAAGTTGTCAGATAGGTCGGGCTAAGGCTATCTTGGGTACTAGAGCTATAACCTAAATATGGATTTTATGTCCCAAAGACATGTCATTTTATCACATACATATAAAATCCAAGAAATCTATACTGCCCACCTCTTGGATAATGTCAGGCCTTGTTCACTCATAAGAAAGCCTGTATTTAGTAGATTTTCTCAAAATCATGATATGACATTAAGGAGCATTTCTTTTTAGATCTCAAAATTTGTGATTTATTTTCTCACAGCTTCAGCCAACATAACCTTCACATGAAAATAAATCAAACTGTTGAACCATAATGAGTAGGATATACACTAATCTCAACATCTATGTACAATAAAGATCAACCCAAAATGCATTTCAAAATGAGATTTTGTGTTGGGATTCCCATCATATCAGGAATTCTTATTTGTAGACCACCATACATGGTTAAAAAGAAAACTTTGAAAAAAAATGTGAAAGAAACTTAAAAATGCAATATTCCAAAGTATCTTTTAAAATGGGCTTGATAGGTCGATGGTGTGGTCACTATCTCATAAGTCTGCTAGTTGCTCACATGCGGATGGGTAATATTCATTGTACAGTCAACCGGTTGATGGATCTAAATCCGTCACGTATGTGCCAGAAATAAAATTTTTAGTATTGAGAAATGTAGTTGTTAATTATGCGTCTTCCCATCATTTTCAAGTTAGTGCAACCCTTAAGGGTTCTAACAAGGAGCATTTGGTGGTTATAATAGTTTTATATAAACTTGACATGTTGCATAAGAGCAAACGGCATTCTGATGACCCTTGATCTAATCCACTGATCTGATGGACCTCAAATGGGAACAAAATCGCCAAATATGGAAAGACTTGAATGTCCCAATAATGAGATTTCTTGGACAATCTCATTAAATAAATAAATAAATAGGTGGAAATGGCTCAAATCCAAAGGGGTGTAAAAAATAAAAATAAAAATAAATAATGAACTGATACTCTAATCACTTGTTCAGCGGAAATGAAGTGAATGGTTAGAATCATCTATCTTAATTGCTCATGGGTTTATAATTTTATAAGTTTCCTCTCTTAAGCAACCTTTTAATACTTTAATAGATCACTGTGGTTCATACACATGCAATCTATAATTTTATATGATATATGTCTTTAGATAATTTAATCCAGGCCCAATTTTTTATGATCAAGACTATTCAATTAATATGCCGGACAATGTATAATGTGTATCACCAAATTATTCTTCCATTGGACAATCTTACATGTTCAACTTATAGACTGTAAGTGGATAGTTTACTGTCTACTTTATGATAGGAGATTTTGGAAAGATATTTGATGGCGACTGATGATTGGTAGCACAAGAGTGCATGGTCTGAATTGTGAAAAAATGGAGCCTACTATATCACTGGTGTTGATCAAGTGCATGTTAAAGAGTTGATTTTTGTGTGATTGATGTGCATAGAATGAATAGCTATATTGATATTGATCTTTAAAAATGCAATAGAATGCACGGTTACATACTAAGGCGTCACTGCACATATGTTTGTAACATGAGTAGTTCATTAGTGGATCATTTTTTGTATTTATAGTGACCTAAAAAATTAAGTTATAACGTGAACTAACCATTGGTATGAATGACCTTTATAATAATGAGTCCACACAAGGAGTAAATGAGTATGCTATATTGAACTTGATCAAATCAATGGTCAAGTTTATCAAACTATGGGCCCATCTATCACTGTATATCTATAGATAATGTACATTATTCCTTTTGTATCATTGCATGTATCTTGTGACCTTTGATCCATCCTATGTGGATTTATGATTGATATGTTTGAATCTTGTATCCATGTGTCACATGTACAAAATATAGTCTTCCTATTATAAGATGAAATATTAGACATTGTATGAAACTTGATACATAAACACTCAGCAATTTTACATATGTGGAAAAAATTTCATTTATAAAGATTTTAAATTGTGAGGGTTATGTACTTAGATACATTACAATATTTCAAAGTTATAGATCCATACAAATATTATATTAGCCCATGTGGGATGATTGGGCCAGTGTATTCTTAAAATATTACCTTTTGCAGGCCCAATAGATAAAAGTCTAGATTTTGTATGTGTGTTACTTTTATGAATATTAAGTACTTAATAACTCACATTATATGAATGCTCATATCTCTGGAGTTTCACTTACCATGAAGCAATGGTTAGCTTGAATTTATCAAATGGACTAGTAGTGAATGTGTCTTAATTCAATGATAATTATGACTTATATTTTATTATATATGTAGAAAGTTATATTATAGAATATTGGGTCTAATAACAGACAGACCATCGACACATTTCACTTAACTATTTAACAAACTTATTGCTGTTTTTTTATAAACGGTTCATATTATTGATCTTATACATAAAGTTGTTGATAGGGTGACGAGTGTATAAGCCTAATTTATGAGACAAGTTACATTCACTTTTGGCATCGTTCACCATACTTTTTAGACAATATTACTTACTTAGAAAGGTAGTGGAAATGTTAATTCCATCCGATCATATGCCAACCTAAGACATATGTTAGTTAATTCATATGATGGTTCCTACGAAAAATTTTTCTTAATAGATTTATCAGGTGGGCCATAGATATATCTATTAAAGTTAAATTTGAAATTATGGGGGTGCACTCGGATGCATAAACCACTTAACGCATGAAATGCAAGTTTAGTCAATTTATATTTGATAAATGGGTTGAGATAAATTTGAAGATTTATACTAAAGAAACTATATGTTGAATGTTATGGATCAATATACACATGTTTGACGTTGATGTGTAGGTCTTTGAGACAAGATGTCTGTAATTAAACATATTGTATATTTTAATGATTAAATTAGTAGCCATCAAATGAATGGTAGAAAGAATATTGGTATTGGTCTAAATTCATAAGATGATTGTTGGATCAATGAAATTTTTAGGTTATGTTCTATTCTCATTAGAGGTTAGATTTGGACATTTGAGATTGGTATTTATATGAGACTATAAGTTTATGTAATGAACTGTGTTGTTCTACCATCAACAAATGTATCTAATGGCCAAACTTATGCACATATGGAGCTCATTGTTCAATCCATTGATTAAGATACTTGATAATGAACTTGAACATTTCTCCTTCATATTCAATTGCTAAATATCCATTGATTGCATTGAATTTTAATCACTAGTTGATAAATTGGTCAACCTTTTATGTGTTAGGGAACATGTGATAATATGATAATGTTGCAATATGATTACATGAAGGTTATACTCTATTTTAGTTGTCATATGTCTATGCATGACGGATTACTCCAGCCTCTTTATATTGTAGATACAATAAGTTGGGTTAGTGAAGTTGGTTAAATGGTAAGAGTACATTTAGGGCTAAGAAAGTTGGTTGTATTCAGAGCCGGTGATATGACAACTATCATAATAAAAGTGATGCTTAGTATCTGTTGCTTGATGGAGTCGTAATTATTAGCTTTGTGAGATTAGAAATGAGTTCAGTATGCCTTGGCTTGACATATGAATAATCAAAGAGGCTGCAACTGACTGCCAAAGACTTGATTGAGGAGCAAAAGGAGGAATCAGTCTATGCAGAGGCTCATTTATGAGTAGCTAGTTGGTGCGGCAATAACTTGCCAATACGATGATCCCTAGCTGATCTGAAAGGATGATTAGCCATAATGAGACTAAGACATGGCCAAACTCGTATGAGAAGAAAGCCTGACGGAGTAAAGATGGGTGGAGGTAAAAGGCCTACGGGCCATAAATCCTCTAATCAAGTGACTATCTAAAAGATTAGTCAATGATACATCGAAGGGAATGGGGCTGAGCCTAATATATGAGCTACTAGTGTTAGCAACCCAACTTATACGAGTAGAAATCCTATTAAATAGGTTCAATGGGTAAACAACAACATACGGGTAGACGATTGCACTGATGTAAATAAGCCCCTTCCATGGTGTACAATGTGAGCAACAATGAAGAATGATGAGTTTTTGAACTCTTAATGAATCCATAACATATATTTGGTGGTGTACCCAATTACTGCATACACTTAATGGAATTCACTTATATGGGTGTGGAGGTGGAGGCCGCTTCCTATGAGAATCTAAGCGAATTCTCTAGAGTACTCATGAAATCCAGGTAATGGTGTATGACCGAAATGCACCGAACCGCAGAATCACTTGTAGCGAAAAAGTTGTGTGAGTGGCATGTACTTGTGATCTACATCAAAAGGAATCAGGTTCAAGACTATGTTGTCACCTGATTCCAGTAGACCTGTCATGTTTACTCTAATGTTGGTTCAAGTCTATGGTGACACCGACACCATTGCACAACTCTTCCATCTTAACTCCAAATGTAAAAAATTTTGAAACATGTGGGGGATTGTTGTATTTTAAATTATTTTAAAATAATTAAGTGTTTCAAAATATCCGTTAAGATGGACCATGGCTGTGGCCATAGGTGCGCATGTGCCCTACAGATGTGTCTTTTCACTGAAAGGTTATATCATTTCAATTTTTATTTTGAAAAGTTATGTCTTTTGAAGCCTAAGAGTCGCACCACTTGGGTTTAAACCTAATAGTCACAACCCTTTATGAAAGGGTGTTTTTACAAAGTCTATAAATAGACTTTCTCTCATTTGTTTTAAAAAAATAAGAAAAAGTTTGTTTTATATTAAAAGTATGATTTAAGTGTTTTGTAGTTCAGGTTAAGACTACAAAGTGGTTTGAGCCCGTGTACAGTGAGTGCACCGTTGGGACCGGGATATAGTCGTTGTGTCCTGGAGGTCGATTGCTCTGGAAACCTATTACACTTGGGACGTTGTCCAAGGAGAATAAATTCGATTTCAAGCTAAGTGACTCATGTTACGCCTCGACTTCTATAAACCGATAAGTTTTCTCTTTTTCTCAATTTAAATTTATTTTATTTAAATAGTTTTTTAAACTCCATATCCCAACATATGGCATATGTTGAGCGCAACTAAAAATGGACAATGACTCATTTGGTACCGAGGAACACATCACATGGCAGATGTGATGTAAATGATGAAGATAGATGGTGACATATTTAAGTCAGACCCTTGAGAAATACATTTTTCTTCTATTGTGATAAAATGACTTTCTTAGGGGAGAGGTAGAAAAATTATTTTACTTATTTTTTTTAAAATATTGAAAGTAAGAAATAATATATTATACTAATTCAACTTATTTATTTTCCAACAAAAATAGAAAATGAGAAATAACATTCTGCACAAATTCCAACAACAAAAGGCTTAACAAACAACAACCATCCTTAGAGAAAACTCTTCTCTTGATCCCCACTACTTTACCAACACATAGGAAGATATCACTAAAGAAAACTTTCCTCCCAGGACAAAATTGTCTTTGTTTTTCCCCCTCCATCTTGCTAATAAAGGGAATAATCCTTTTAAACTTAGAAAAGAACACATCACTTTCAATTTTTATAACATGCTAAACTAAAAGAGTTCGAGAAACCACTGGAAAAAGATATTTTTATTCTTAAAAAAAATATTCATCATATAACATTGAATAATGTAAATTTATCTTTATCTTTAACAAAATGCCATCACCTAAAGCTAAGGTGGTAAACTACACCCTGATCTATGGCTCAAGTGGTAGATTGAGTGAAAGATGCTTTGTTTCAACGCTGAGGTCTTAGTATCGACTCCCTAGTGGGAGTGGCTAACATTGAAGTGTGAATTCCCACACCCCCCCCCCCCCCCTTCAAAAAAAAAAGCCAAGGTGGTAAACTATTACCTTCAAAACTAGCCAGTGCGACCAAAAAGCTTTGAAATCCACTATAACATGCATGCATGTCAGGACATCATCTTATGAATTTATTAAAAAAAAAAAAAACTCAAGTGGGTCACACAACAGATAACAGAGGGAATAAGGACACCCACCATCAAAACCCTTGCTTGGGTCCATCATAATGTTTATGCACCATCCAGGTCCACAAAGATAAAGGAAAAAAGAAATAAAATAAAAAATAAAAAATCAAATATGAGTCCGATCCATAACTTCGGTTGGCCCTGATAAGGTTTCCCACCCCCACATGTCCATGTGGTGTGGCCCACTTGGTGGATGGAGTGATGTCGCAAACACCTCATGGTGTGAGCCGCAGAATTTTTTATTGCAATGGCAGCATGCAATAATTTACGCGGGAAATTCGAAATTCGCGTCGGATACAAGCTCCCACAAAATGTCTTTTCGGTGGATTCGGGATGATCGAAGACGGTAGAAGCATGCATCACTATCACATCTACCTATAAAGAGGAATTATATGATACGTGACGTCTGTATCCTTAAAAAGATGATTTGTAGGGTCCTGTTCATCATCCACCGTACAATCTGCTGATATGCATGATTCCATTCATTTGGGACTATGGTTCTTCAGTCCAAACCAACGATCTGTTGTGATGCACACTAAATGGGGTTTTCCAAAAACCCTTCAAGATTTAACGATTATAACCCTTGGATCAATGGCCCAAAAAAGACAATAAAATAGACGTTACGTATTTAAATGGAAATTAGTTCAATGATTGAATTTTACGGATTGCATGATGACCCTGCCAGTTGCAACTCACCATGATGTATGTGTTTTATCCAGGCCGTCCATCCATTTTTCCATATCGTTTTAGGCGATGAGCCCAAAAATGAAGCAGATTAAAATCTCAGTTGGGACACACCACAGGAAAACAGTGGTGATTGAATGTCCAACATTAAAAACTTCCTAGGGCCCACAATAATGTTTATTCCCATCCAACCTGTTATTTAGGTCACATAGACCTGGATGAATGGAAAACACAAATATTAATATTAAGGATCCAAAACTTTTGTGGCCCCATGAAGTTTTTAGTTTTTTAATGGTGAGCGTTTAATCATCACTGTTTCCTATGGTGTGGTCCACCTGATATTTGGATCGGCCTCATTCTTTTTGTGAAGATAAAATAAGCCGGAAAAATGGATAGACTGCGTGGATAAAGCACATGCATCATGGTGGGGCTCACAGAACTTTTCCAGCACCGACCAGTAGGGATCTCGCTGCTGGCAGGGTCACCATGCAATCCGCGTCCGTATGACTCACGCTAGTAGGTCATCCTAACATGTGGCACTCACGTACTGGCATATCTCCAAGATCACGGTGATCAAGCAATCCTGACCATCCAACTCGTGACCATCAGATGGTTACGATCATCTTTTCCATGTAATTATACGTTGTGCTCCGTCCAAAATTGGGCCAGTTTCGATGGTCTCGATTGCCATACAACAGTGCCATGTGTACGGTTAGGAGTCACCACCATTTCTAGGCTGAGCTATCATACATCGCCCCATTAGGGCCCACACCTAGAGATAGAGGATGATTAGAACCGTTCATATTATGAGTTCCATACAGGACGGGCTGTAACACCAAATCTAAGATGAAGAACCATTCTGGCCATCAAAACCTATATCTGAATATGGACCGTTGAATAGAAAATTTTCAACAGCTAACATTCAACGAATCAAATGGTTAGAACCACTCAATCTTAGCCGGAGTTCGCCCAGTGGGACCTTTGAGATGTTCGGATGATCAAAACCGTCCAAATTTCTAGGCATTCCAGAATAATGCGACATAGATGCAATCCAACTGGACGAGCACCGTTATCACACCCATCTCCGAGAGGAAGCGGATGATACCGTACAGAAGAACCAGAATATGGTAGATCCATTTCTCTAGAATGTGTCTGAGTTTCCTAGTAATCTGGGCCGTCCATCTAGTTGTGAATTTATGGATGGCATATCAGTAAATAATCACACATATTATTGAATTTCAACCGTCAATAATCAAGTGCCCCTGATTAGATGGCTATAGACATCTGATCTGCTCTCTTTTGCCAACAAGCATTCCACCACAATAGCTGAAACAGGATGGACGGCTATGATTGATAACTTGTGATGCCAAGTGTACGGTTTAGAGATTGCTCTACAATGTTCCGGCCCCACTAACTCTACGGAATCACCACCCACTTAAAAGGGCTCACAACTCACAAGTCGGGCGCGGATTAGATACTGACAAGGTCAGTATCCAAATTGCTACTGAAGTGACGTCACCAAGCTTTGTGGGCCCCACCATGATGCATGTGTTGTATCCATACCGTCCATACATTTGGAGAGATAGTTTTATGTCATGATAAAAATAATGAGTTAGATATAAAGTTCAAGTGGACCCCACCATAGAAAACAGTGGGGACAGTGACATCCACCGTTTAAAATTTCTTAGGGACCACAGAAGGTTCCGATCAAGCTTATATTTTTTTTTCAACTTCATCTATCTCTATGTTAATTTATGAATAGGTTGGATCTAAAAAGTAAATCATGTTGGGCCTTATAAATGTTTCAACGGTGGATGTGACTGGTCCCACGGTTTTCTGTGGTGGGTCCATTTATACCTTAGATCTATCTCATTTGTTTTCTCATGCAATAAAACCATCTCTAAAAATGGTTGGACGGTGTGGATACAACACACGCATCATCGTGGGGTCCACAGAGCTTGGTGACGTCACTTCAGTAGCGATTTGGCTACTGACCTTATCAGTATCTAATCCGCGGCTAAGTCAACTAGTTCTTTTGTTGCCTCACAATTCTCTTTCCTTGTGATACGTACGCAACACCATGGTGATAGCCACCGCCATCTTTTAACGTGTGGTGTTAGTACACGTGGCAAGCATCTACTTCGATCTGGACCATACAAATTGGAGTGCGTCTCATGGGTACAGCAAGCTCGAAAGAAACACTGGTAAATGACGTACGCAGACAACAGAATAATTATTGTCAAATGGATGATAGAGCTGAATGATCAGCTATCGAATTCAATAACCTGCAATCGATCAGTGTGAATTCTAGCGGCCAAGATACGGATCCAACGGTCATTATGGTTGGTGTTTTCCTCGTTCAGGGGATGAAGAGTCCTGCTTAAAACATGGTGGTAAACTATCACACCAGTAACGAGAGTTCGCTTTGCCTCCATCGCGACATAGATTCAAGCCTGTGTTTCCATCCACTGGGGCCTATTTACTGAGAGATCTGACGATCGAAACCATCAATGCAATTCGAATATATGCATATAAGCTACCATTAAGAAAAAATCTGACCGAACGACTGTATTTAGATGAATTTAGAACGATGGTAACAAAATTTCAACGGCTTGAATTCAACTCTAAAAATCAAAGGTTAGGATCATAAATTCAAATCAACGGACCATCTCATGTGGTCCCGCCGTGGAGGAACATAGGCAAAAGGAGGTCATATACAAGGAGGTAGGTTGAAATGTTTAGAGGAGTTTGCGGTGAGTTTTCTAGTTTAAAATAACGTAAAAGGAGATAGATTCTAACTACTTTTGCTCTATATAAATCTTCCATTTGGCATAAACAAATAAGGCTCTGTTATCTGTGATTGGACGGTTCCATGATATGGTGGTCCACCTCTCAAGGCCATTTTCAAGGAAATATTCCTCACCAAGGGATGAGAGAGAGAGATGGTATACCACATACGATACTGAATAGAGTAACGGTTTGCATGCAAGCACTGTATGTGAACTTCACGTGCCATACCATCTTTGCCGCAGATTTCTCACACGAGGTATCCTAGCCGTACGAAGGCGGGCCACACTATGAAGAGGAATGGGCGCGAAAAAGCCCACTCCAACAGAATCAACAGGCAGCTTGTCGGTCTGATTTAGTGTATACGTGTGACTCACCCAACGGGTGGATTGTCCTGATTTTAGTGTGAGGCTATATTCATGGTGGGGCCCACATTTGGATAGATTGGATATCCTGCACGTGTGGTGAGTCACCGAGGAACGAGGAGGCTGTATGTGAAGGCGGTGCATGTGATCATTTCCCTATTGAAATATTCGGTGCAAAAGAGTGCATGGGAAAAGAAAACCGATTGGAAGGTAGCGAGATAAGCATGGGTCGTACATTGGGATATGGGGGTTTAAGAAGTAAGAAAAGCTGGGACACATTGGAAGAGTATGATCTTTGATAGGCAGGCAGTATGAGATTGTCCAATACCATACAATTAACTATAATCCGACCGTACAAATTGTGGAACAATCTTAGAAGGATTACAAGCTAAATCTCATGTTGTTTTGTTAATCTAACTATTCGATTCATGGACACCAAATGAACGGTTGAAATGAAAAATAGCCTGGAATACAATTTTAGAATATAAAAATCTATTAATCAGAGATTAGAACCATTAAGGCAATCTAAATTTTGGATGAATTGACTATCTGCAACGGCTCCCATGATTTGGACGGTTTGTCTTGAGTGAGAAATACAACGCGTGTACAGCTTCTAAATGCCTGAGTTTCAAGCCTCACAATCTGCCAGAGTATAAAATAACTCCCATTTAAAATTACAAGACGCATCGGTAGTAGGAAATTGGGTGAGGTTGGAATAAATGAGCGGACTGAAATCGTCTACAGTACCTGTCTTAATGCAGCGCGTTAAACACCCTAGCTTGTGGTGCCCACCAAGTTTTATCTGTAAAATCCACTCCGTCCATTAGTTTCCATTCTCCATTTTAGAATATGGACCAAAAATTCAGCGAGACCCAAAATCCACGTAGACCACACCATAGAGAACCATGGTTATCGGATACCAACCGCATGTACGCATGTTGGGTCACCATGGTTTGCATCTTTCATCATACCCGTTAATAAGATGTAAGTAATCAGGAATGAGTGAAAATATAAAAATTAATGTGATAGATATCATATGGGCCACACCGTTCGAACTTACAGGAGCAATTTTATATTTTTCTAATTGGTGTATCCCACCAGAATTTTTTTATGCGGCTGATTTTTTTTATGTACGATTAAAATAATGTTTTTAACCTGATGGACGGAGTAGATTCAAATATAAATAACGGTGGTCCCCATATAGAAGGGTATTTTACTCAGCTATCTAAAAAAGGTGTTGTACACGATCTGGTCCATCGCATGGGACCACAATTATAATTTATTCGACTCGGACATAGCTGCAACGGCCATTTTTCTATATAAGACCCATCAACCACAACCTTCCCATCACATCCATCTTCTCCTTACCTGTTTGGGTAAGGTTGCAGGGCTGTTTTCTCGGCGGTTTTCTAGGGTGATGTTTACTATAAAAGGAATGCAAAGGTGAGTACGCGCGCGCATGGGTGCACGTACGTATGGTGACAGAAGAGAGTGAGCACAGATGGTTTTTCTTGCATGGGATTTCATGCTTGAAGCTATGCGTGCTCTCTCTCTGTCTGTCACTCACGTGGGTACACGTGTGTAGTTTCAGATGAATGTGCGTATGTGTGTGTATGCACTTGTGCGCGTATGTTCGGTGACAGAAGAGAGCGAGCACACATGGTTTTTTCTTGCATGGGTGCATGCTTGAAGCTATGCGTGCTGGCTCTCTATCTGTCACCCACCTAGTTAGGTTTTACCCTTTAGTTCCTGTTTGGCTGTTGCTCTAGTGTATGTTTGTTCAATATGGACCGTCTATCTGGTGGGCCTTGGTATTGAATACTCTCTCTCTCTCTCTCTCTCTCTCTCTCCTGTTGAATATGGACTGTCCAACATGTCGGACGCTTGAGGAGAACTTGTTTCCAGTTCTACTATGTTTGGCCTTACTTGATAGCTGGCCAAACTGAGTTATTGGCAAGTTGAATTATACCGTGGGCCCCACTTAGATATTGTGCACACGTGCCGGGTTTCCACGTCAGCCCACGTCCATATGTGAGAATGGGGGAAGCCCTCTTCCTAATTCATTGGGAAATGTCAAAGTACTCTAGGAGAGCAACTTCTAAGGTACTCACATCTCACATGTGCGAATATAGCATGGTTGCTCAAGATCCAAGCCGCTCATCATATGGCCAACCTATGAAGATGACCTGGTAAAATATCAGAGGTCAGATCGTCTCATATGGGGTTGAATACATGTACGTGGGCCGTTGATCAATTTCTTTCAATTTTCCATTTAAACACGAAGCCCAACTGATGAGCAGTTTGATCTCAATGGATGTAGGTCCCATTTAAGGGACCATTTAGGGTCATATGGGCCATTGGATCTCGGAAATATATAGACGGTTAGGATTTACTGTATTTAGCTATATAAACATGTGAATAAGTTTGAGAATCGCAATCTTCTCTGCACAACTAGATTGTTGGCCATTGATCTGCAAAGAAATCCCATCTTAGTTTTGGAAAGATGATCTTGGGTGGACCACACAAGACCAACGAGGATGACTAACAGCAGCTTTTGGCCACGACTAACGATAATCCGTGCTCCCTATTGATGAGGTAAGATTTTTTACTGTTCTCTTTACATTTTGTTCAAATCAATAGTGTTAGAGTAACTAATGCGCGTTATGGAGGTTGGGGAGCCCAACACAGCTGCTGATGGCCTGGTCCGATTGGGGAGTGATGGTCAAGTGGACCTTATCTACCGATCGTTAGGGGACCTCCCTCTTACCATTTGTGGTCTTTTGTTCCTAGATATATAGAATTGGATCAGGCAGCCTGCGTGAGGCCTAAGCCTTTCTCCTGTCTTTCTTTTCTTCATATGATAGGTGGGCCCACGACTTTTGCCATTGGCCCTGCCCGAATTTACATCTGTAAAGCCTTTGTGCTCCCATCCATATGAATATACATATTTCCTTTAAAAAAATAAAAAATCAATAGTGTTAGAGGAACTCAACACTTCTACTTCCTGTTACACATTTCTAATATTGTTATAGGTCCTAAACCGATGGTCGTCGTCATCGGGGCTATTTGAGAAGGTGAATGGGAATGATGGAACGTTAATGGATTAACTGTCGCCCTAGTCATTACGTGTATTTTCTAGATGCATATATAATCTTCCCGGCCCATGCAATTTGCGCATGTTTTCCACAGACATGATGGACCGTTATTGTAATCATGTTCCTTTGGTTAGCCTACATGTTGATAATTCTCTACTAATGTTTCCAGCGTGTTTTTTTTTTCCTGAAGATTTCCTGACTAGTTTATTCAAAAGCAATGGATTTGATGCTGAGGAAGTAAGCAGCTGCTGCAAACAAGTGGAGAACTGTTCGTGTGAGTTAGTGATGAACCGGTATGATCAATTTTGATTATTTCTGTGGTAGATAATGTTAATTCATGGTGTATGTGATGATCATATATAGCAGTTATGATATTCCTCAGCAGCTCGAAACCTAATGGCATACTTCTATTGTGTGTTGTTCAAAAATGACATTAGAGGTTTACACCCAAATCTTCTTTTTATCAGTATGCATATCAAGATCCCTGACCACCTAGTGGTTGTTCTCAAACTAGTTTTAGATTATTATTTTTAAATGCACAATATCAATTAATTATACTAACTTTTGTTCTTGTGTCGATCTTGTTGGGAAGTGTCTTATCAAATAATTGAAATGCTTTTGTTCCGAGGCAGTAGATTATAGATTGTGCCATTAAAATTTTTGAATGAAAAGATAATAAGAAGAATAAAATGAAGAGAATGGGAAAATGAGAAAATGTGAATTCTCTCTCAAATCTCTCTCTTATTTTATTAGAAATATTTTATCATATGAAAATGATATAAATACCCTCGCGCATAAATACACATATTAAAAAAAATACAACCAAAATACCTTATTGCTCAACAATCCCCCTCAAGTTGGTGCAAAAATATCTATCATGCCTTGCTTAAAAGTTTTAAGTAATCTAGCTTTACAATCTCCTTTAGTAAGAATGTCCGCCAATTGAATTTGTGTAGAAATGTAAGGAGTACAAATTAGTCCATCATGCAACTTCTTTTTTATGAAATGTTGGTCCACCTCAATATGTTTAGTGCGATCATGCTTAATAGGATTGAGAGCAATATTTATGATAGCCTTGTTATCACAATATATACTCATTGGTCCTAGAGTGTTGTACCCCAACTTTGATAACAGAGATCGAAGCCATAACAGCTCACATACACCATAAACCATGGAACTGAATTCTACTTCTGCACTAGATTTTGTCATAATAGACTGTTTCTTACTCCTTCAGGTGACTAAGTTCCCCCCAACTACGGAGCAATACCTATATGTTGATTGTTTGTCAATAAATGAACCGGCCCAATTTGCTTCAGTATAGGCTTCAAGTTGAACATGTCTAACAAACAAAATTCCTCTTTCAGTACATGATTTCAGATATCTAAAAATCCAATGAGTTGCCTCCATTTTTGTTGTCATTGGATTATGCATGAACTAACTATAATACTCACTGCATGAGTGATATATAGATGAGTAAGAGACAAGTACAATAGCCGGCCTACTAACCTCTAAAATTGCCCAACATTAAGTAATTCTTGACCATTTTCGTCATTCAATTTATGATTTTGTTTTGATTAGAGTATCTCTAGACTTTACCCTAAGATTACCAATCTCTTTCAGAAGGTCTAGGATGTACTTTCTTTGAGAGATAAAGATGTCCCGCTTTGAACATGCCACCTCTATCCCAAGAAATTAAATACTTTAATTTGTCCAGATCCTTAATCCCAAACTCCTTTCCAAGGCTTCTCTTGAGTTTCAAAATCTTCTCTTCATCATCCCCTATTACCACTATATCATCTATATAAACAACGAGATCCACTATCTTCTCCTGATATCATTTAATGAATAGTCAACCCTTTTTACTGCATTAGAAGTACTCAAACCATGCTTTAGGTGATTGTTTGAGACCATATAAGGCCTTCTTCAGCTTGCAAACCTTTCCATGGGTATTAGGATACAAAAAATCAGGATGTATCTTCATGTATACCGCTTCCTCCAAATCACTGTGAAGAAAAGCATTCTTCACATCTAATTGATAAAGTGGTCATGTCAAGTTTGCAGCCATAGACATGAGTACTTATATAGAGTTCATCTTTGCCACCGGTGCAAAAGTCTCTTGATAGTCGATACCATATGTTTGTGTGTAACCTTTAGTTGACTAGACGAGCTTTATATCTACCCATAAATTCATCTGATTTATATTTCAAAGTATATACCGACTTACACCCCATTGGATGCTTTTCTTAAGATGATTTACCAAGTTTCCTGTTCCATTCTTTTCTAAAGCTTTCATCTTCTCATACATAGCATCGATCATTCCATTGTAGTTTAGACAAAGCATTCAAAACACTAATTGGAAGAGAAACAGAGAAAATGGAAGCTAGGAAAGGACAATAAGGTGGTGAAAGAGACCGATAAGAAATAAAATCTATCATGGGACGTTGAGTACGAGGATGTTTACTTTTTTGAATAATAATAGGAAGATTGATATCATTAGTACTATCAACCACATGAACATGAGAACGAAAAAAAGATGTGATAATGGAAATAATAGTAGTATCTGCATTCAAGGAGAGACTTTCCTGAGGTGGGTGGTCCTCTTTTGGCTTCTCTTTTAGCTTCCATCTTATGTAAACTTGCAACTCTTTAGTAGGTGCACTCATATCTTGTAAACTAATAGCACTACTAGAGCCTATATTCTTTAATCTAATAGTACCACTAAATAAAAAAACATATGGTGGTATAGTAACATGAAGAAACAATAAGTTAGTTCTCTCTTCACCAACGTGCAATCTCTTCTTGAAGAGAGGCACTGTAAGAAGCGAAGGAATGAACATCCATAGAAACAAGAAGACACCGAGAAGCAAGATGATAGCATTGATATCCCTTTTGAGGGGTTAAGTACCCAAGGAAGAGACACTTAGGAGCATTTGGATCAAGTTTATATGGTACATGATTGTTTATAAATATGAATGTTTTGACCAGAAACAAGTATTAGAGATAGAATATCCACATTCAATCATAACAAAGGAAAAATAGATGAACAATCATTATCATTTTATTTCATTAATCTAAATTCTTATTACATCCCTCCCATTACCCTTGATTCTAAAACAAAATACATTTAATCAATGTGACTGAGAATAGTTTAATAATAATTTTGGCTAGAGCTGTACACAAACCGAGCTAGCGCAGTCAACTCGCTTGACTCGGCTTGAAAAAGCTCGATTTGGTTCAGTTCGAAACTGAGTTTAAGCCGAGTGGAGCTGGTTTTTTTAGCTCAAAATTTTTTTGAGTTGAGTTCGAGCTGGCCCGAGCTCGACTCAACTCGGTTCAATATATAGCTCAAACTTGGCTTGACTTGGCTTAACTTGGTCAAGAGGTATGTAAAGAAATTTTTAATCTTACCTAGCTTTACCCCTTAAATAGTCTGGTGGTCCCTACCCTGCCCAATTGCCCTACCCTAGTCACCCTGACCCTATTGTCTAAGTGTCCGATGGTCCCTACCCTGCTCGGTCGCCTTGCCCTTGTTGTAACTCGCCAATTCGGCCACTGGTAATGTAGCCAAATTCGATTTTTGAATTTATTACATTATATAAATTATAAAATTATAAATATTATTTATATATTATATATTATATAATTAAAAAGTATATTATATCTTATTTATTAAATAAAAAAATCTCAATTGATAAAAACACTAAACACTAAACACTAAACTCTATATTATTAAATAAAAATCCTAACTAATAATTAATAAACCCTACTAATATTATATTTATATATTATAATATATATAATTAATTAATTATATATTACATATTAAATAAAAAATAAAATAATAAATCATTTATTATATTTATATATTATACATAAATAAAAATGATGTATGGATGGATTGGTTGGATGGTTTGGATGGATGGATGGATGATTGGTTGGATGTTTGGATGGATGGGAGGGATGGATGGATGGATGTATGATTGGTTGGATGGTTAGTTGGATGGATGATACTTGGTAGATAGGGATGAATGGATGATTTGTTGAATCATTGATGGATCGGATGGATGGATGGATTAAAGTAATGTTAATGTTATAATATATCAATATTATATATATATATATATATATATATATATATATATATATATATATATATATATATATATATATATATATATATATAGATATATATATATATTGTATAATATATATATTTTAATATATCAATATTATAATGTATATTAAATTAATATTATATTGGTAATCATATGATTTAATGTTGTCGTTAGTTATCATTTATAATTATTTGATTTTAAATGTTCTCTAATCCCCACATTAAAGTAATATTAGTATTAGTGATATTTTGTTGTTAACTTGTTATTGTTAATGTTAAATTAATTTAATTTAACATTAATATTAATGCTATCGTTATTGTTATTATTAATTTAATTAATGTTATTGTTATTGTTAATTTCTTATTATTGTAGTTGCAATATAGGATAATCAGTTGCCCATTTGAAGATTTCGATGTTGTTAGATATATATTCAATGTATTTTTGGATGCATAGAAATTCTCAAATTATCTCCTTTTGGACAATTCAATGTTGGATAAATAAGAATATTTTCATTTATTCTAATTTAAATGCACATGCCTGTTTCAGTTCGTCTCTCCAATTCTCTCTGGATATATTTTTTACAATTATTTTATCATTAAATATCCACACATTTTGTGTGGATAGTCGACATGAGAATCGAATACAATATTAATATGTTATGGAGAGATGAAATTGTGCTTGACGATGAATACATGTGTTTCTTAGTACAAGAAAATACATACAATGAAACAAAAGAATTAGAGTTAGGCTGTATCTCAAAGAGTCAATCGTTAGGCGGTAGGATTCAAACTTCGATGTTTAGGAGTGGTGAAAAATGAGAGTTAGTGAAGAAAAATATCTTACACTATCGGCGATGGCACATGACATATTATTAATTTCTATTTCAATAGTGGCATCAGAATCTGCTTTTAGCACAAAGAGTAGGGTCGTGAGTAAGAATCGAACCTCCCTTGCACCAAATACAGTCGAAGGATCAATTTGTACACAAGATTGGTTGTGTTCGAGCTGGGGAGGTAATAGTTTTGATGTTGATGATAAGGAGAATGAGTCTCATGATGCAGCACATGCAAAAACAACAATATGAATAGAGTTAGGTTAACATTTATTGTTAATTTCTTGAAATATGAAAATGATATAATGTGTACTTTTTATTTTAGTTGATGGATGTTATAAGTGCAATACATCAATAACTTTTATTTTATTTTCATATAACGCTTTTGTTGATATTATAATTCATAATTTATTATTTCTTTTATATGTCATATTTTTTTATTGCTTTTATATGTCATATTTCATTTTTTAATTTATTTTCATACTTTATTATTTTTAAAATACTAATTATTCCAACATAAACTGTAGGTTTTTTTTTCAAGTGAATCATCGACCGACATTTGAGACTATGGTTCCTTAGTCCATTCTCCAAAGTTTGAAAAATCGAAGATTTTGTATCATTTGTGTGGGACGAAGTTTGTTAATAAAATTAATCGGCTCGGATTATACTTATTATGTCGAGTTGGAGATGTAAAATCGTGTCCTAAAACTCCAAAGGAAATCTAACTTCTTTTTCAAACACTTATTGATTTGAATAAAAAAATCGTTTACTCCCCCATCCAAACTTTTAAAGGTAAAGGAAGAAGCTAGATTATTAGCATTAGAATAAGAACAATTCCAACTCACCTTAAAACGTAGTATGGAAGAAACTTTTATACATTAACGATGTCCTTCAAGACAAAATGATGTCGAAACAGGTTGAAACTACACGAATAAAAAGAATAAGAGTAACAAACTATCCAAGTTTCTCTCTGGTCTCGATGCATTTTATAGGACGTTAGGAACTACATATATATCTGTTCATAATGAAAGTTTGAAAAATCTAATTCAGACTATACAAGAGAACGATAAAAAGCTCTCTCTACATTTTGATTTATGAGAGGTGAACGAGTACGTATATTAAGAATTGAATAGCAGCTCGAGCTCGGCAAATGAATCTTTTCTCTAGTAGTAATTAGTAAATAACAATAGTAAAAAAACTTTTCTAATGTTTTTATAATAAGAATATTTTTTTATTTTTAAGTTTGTATTGTATTTTTTATTTTCTACTTTATTTTGTTTGTGTTATTAAATGTTATGTACAATTACAATTTTAGCTCGATACTTTCGAGTCCCGACCTCAAACTTCATCTCATCTTGAAAACTTAACTCGAACTTAAATTCGATAACTTGAAAACTCAAACTTAAAATCAAACTCGAACTCGGCTCGAACTAGTCCGATTTGCTGACCGAGTCAAGTCGAGTGGGACATAATGGCTTGGTCAACAAGCCGAGTTGAACACGAGCCAGGGGTAGCTGCTGACCGAGATGAGTCGAGCACAGGACAACTCGACTTGATACGACTCGGTGTACACCATTAATTTCAACAGCATCTCGACTTATGTAGCATCTGTTGCAATGACAAAAGAGTTGTGAGGGTTCAAAACTCTTACTTTACGCTAATATGCATAGAATATGTTCATGAGAGATTGAATCCTCGACTAATCTACAAAGATGCATAATTATCAAATATATCGGGGATTCCTGTTACGCGACCATGCAAACAGTCTCTATTGTGTGGTCGCGTAACAAGCTGGTCTTCTGCTCTCCTCTTTGTATCTTCTTCCTCTTTTCTTCTCTCTTATCGCACCGTAAAATATCTGAATACCGTGACTCTCAGATATAGAGACTCTCGAAGATCTCTATGACTTATTTTGTGCTCCTCACGTGTTAATGTCTCAAATGAGAGAGGAAAGTGATATTTGTAAGCCTTCAAATGTGTGAACTACCAAGTCTACAAAAGTAATAGTTGTTGCGCGGCTGCGCATCATATCTGTTGCGTAGTTATGCAACAGGTTTTTGATTAGAATGGGTAGACTTTCCTATGCAACCACCGACCAACCTCTTTTCTTCATTGTGCGGTCGTGCAGTCCATCTCTTTTGCGCGGTCGGTAACATGATGATCTTATGTAAAAAAAATTCTTTTTTTTTCCTCCAATAGATAGTCTCCAATCCTCCTTTGATTTTGTTGTGAATCAAATGGGGGATCGAACCTTTATCTAATAAAAAATTCTAGTTTCACCTGTTGTGTGACCACGCATGCTATATTGCGCGATCGGGTCCATACGACCACCCATCGGGTCTTGCTGCCTATATAAGTCGAGCCTTCTTCACTCAACTTACTCTGCTTTTGACTCTTCCTGCATTCTTTAATTCTATTGCATGACCATGTAACCGACCTCTTTTGCACAACCGTGCAATTGCCTTTTATTACGCAACCATACAATACTCATCTGCCCTGGTAGAAACTTGTCCAAGTACCCAGAGTTTTCCAAAATTCCATCCTACTTCTCCTTTACATTTCGATCTCATGACAAAGAGCAAAAGAACTTTCGGCGTCTCTTAATAATATACAACTCCTAGTTAAAGGTCAGAGTCCTTAAACCTTCAATCCTCCCAAGTCGACCTCTGCCCTAGAAAAATGGTCAAGACTATAGTCAAGCATCATTCTCATTTTAAAGAGTCAAACCTCTTAGTGATAGGCTTTTTGGACAGCATAGCTTTCTTGGCCAGCCCCATATGCTAGGTCATAATCATTGGCGACGTAGAAAGACCTCCCCGAGAGGGTTAAGAGATGGATTAGGAAAAATGGCTGAAGGCCACTGCAAATCCGAGAACGAAAAGTTCCAAACCGGGTAATAAAGAATCCACTCCATCTCCCTCCTTTACAAAGAGGGTATAGTCGAAGAGCAAAGAACAACAACCCCAGAAGAATATTAAGGAATTCACCAAGAACCGTCTCAAGAACTCCTGGGATAGCATAAAAGTTTATCAAGAGATGATTAAATTCAACAATCCTTATAAGGATGAGATGGTCATCATCCCGATGAATTTACATCACAATCTTTCAATCTTGTACATCGAGCCTACAAACCGGATGATTCATAACAGGATTTTATACACTGCCAACTGGGCTATGAGGGAGCCACAGATTCTAGAAGGCATTTTGTTGGACAGGGGCTTGAAATAAAGAACCGACATAATCTCTCCAATGAGGTTTCTACTACCATGCCACAACCCTCATGCCCTCTTCCCAACTCATTTGTTTAAAAAAAAATGCAGCAACGCTTTCGAACTCGGGATTCTTTGCGGGGCACCGAAGAATTCTGAACTTGCGGCTTCCTGTTTGCTCGCGATTACTACAACGCTTGGGCCAAGGAGATAATTAAGAAGCATTCAAATATTCTGATAAAAATTGATCTCTTGAATGCCATAAAGGTCACATCAGACCATTTTTACAAGGATGTGATTGTGTTTAAGGGCTTCCTCAATTACCAATGCACGATGACCAATTCCTTCCACCTTCCTCTCGGTGAAGTTAGCATCACCTTATGAAACCTGTATAGGATGGCTGGCCTCCCAATAACGGGCCACTTCTTTTACGAATACATGCCCACAAACAAATAATTCACCCATTTCTCACCTACCAATCGCCAGCTGGAAGTCTCGTGATTAGGGATTTCAATCCTTGGTCTAATATGTAGCATCGACTATTTTTATTCATTTATTATTTTAACTAGAACTAAAGAATGAACATGTTATATGATATGATTGCCATGCTCCATGTTATTTGGAGGTACTTTCAGATTGACCAAATACAGTCACATAATTTTGCTTATATAATTTGTTTGTTGTTATATTTCTTAATGCCAAATGGGAGAAATATCCTATAGCCTAAGTTCAGCTTTCCATATATATATATATATATATATATGATTTCTCAAGTTAAAATTTTCTCTAAACATTTACCTTTTTTTCCTTTAAATCACATAAGCCTCGTGTATGTCTCTCGATAACAGGTCGGTGCTTTCTGTGGGAGTGACAACAGCATGAAATAGGATTCTATGCTTATTTGTAGTTGCATTGGAAGTCAAAACAAAGATGAGTTGACAAGTATTTCATCGGATTGATGAGTGTTTATTTCTCTACACTAAGTTATAATTTCTTCCTGAAGATAGTGGATTTATTGATTGACTCTTTGCCTGTGGTTGTAGCCCTTTTTAGTGAACTATATAAATCTTATCTCTTGTGATTTATGATTGTATATTAACTCATCTTATTCTCAAATTTACTTACCTTTATTTGGTGATTGTGATAGCCTTATAAGGAGAATCTTCTAGTTTAGGAGATCTTGGGACATGACACTTTCAGAGTAGATTAGTATAATCTTAATATATTATCTCGTTATATCATGTAGATAAAAAATATATAATCTTACAATAAAATATAGGTCTTGTAAGTTCAATCAGTAAAAGAGGTCCATTGTTCCATGATTCAAACCATTCACATGATGCATGATAAAACATGCCTCAAATTCTCCGGTATTCAATTGAAGAAATTTATTCATTGAATGTCCAATATCTTCAAATATGAGAGATTTTTAGGGCATGGTTCATAGATGATAGACATCTTATCGACAATTTGGGTCACTGATTGACATTATGATGTTTTACATATACCTAGTGGTGTATACTGAGTCGAATCGAGTCAAGCTAGCCTTTCCTCGACTCGGCTCGATCAGCAGATACCCCCGGCTCGTGTTCGGCTTGGCTCAGCTTAGTGATCGAGCCACTATGTCCAGCAAGACTTGGCTCGGTCAGTAAATTGGACCAATTTGAGTCGAGTTCATGATCGAACTTTCGAGTCGAGTTCGAGTTCGAGTTTGAGTTTTTGAGTTTTCGAATTTGAGTTCGAGTTGAGTTTTCGATATGAGATCAAGTTCGAGATCAGAATTGGAAAGTATCGAGTTAAAATTGTAATTATACATAATATTTAATAATACAAACACAATAAAGTAGAAAATAAAAAATAAAATACAAACTGAAAAATAAAAATATTCTTATTACAACAATATCAGAAAAGTTTTTTTTTTACTGTCGTTATTTACTAATTACTACTCGAGAAGAGATTCGTTTGCCGAGCTTGAGCTGCTATCCAATTCTTCATATACGTATTTGATCACCTCTCTCAAATCAGAAGGTGGGGAGAGCTTTTCATCATCATCTTGTATAGTTTGAATTAGATTTTTTAAACTTTCTTTGTGAGTAGATTTATATATAGTTCCCAATGCCCTGTAAAATGCACCAAGACTGGAGAGAAACTTAGATGGTTTGTTACTCTTCTTTTTATTATTTGTGCAACTTGAACCTGCTTCAGCATCATTTTATCTATGAGGACATCGTTGATGTGTAGAAGCCTCTTCCATACTACGTTTTAAGGTGAGTTAGAATTGTTCTTCTTCCAATGCTAATAATCTAGCTTCCTCATCTACCTTTGAAAGTTTGGATGGGGGAGTGAACGTTTTTTATTTGAATCAATAAGTGCTTTGAAAAGAAGTTGAATTTTTTTTGAAGATTTATGATACGGTTTTGCATCTCCACCCCGGCATGATAAGTGTAACCTGAGCCGAGTCGTTTTTTTTTTAACCAACTTGGCCTCATACAAATAACACAAAATCTTCAATTTTTCAGACTTTGAAGAGTAGACTAAGGAACCATAGTCCCAAATGTCGGTTGAATGTGCACTTGAAAACATACTTACAGTTTATGTTAAAATATTATTATTTTAACAATAATGAAGTATAAAAATAGATGAAAAAAATGAAATATGAGATATAAAAACAATAGTAAAATATGATAAAAAGAAGTAATAATGAAATATGAATTATAATATAAGTAAAAGCATTATATGAAAATAAAATAAAAATCATTGATGCGTTGTACTTATAACATCCATCAACATAACATAAACTAAAAAGTACATATTAAAACATTTTCATGTTTAAAGAAATTAACAATAAATGTTAACTTAACTCCATTCATGTTGTTGTTGTTGCATATGCTGCTTCTTGAGACTCATTCTCATCCTCATCAATATTAAAATTATTACATCTCAACTCAAACGCAACTAATTTTGTGTACAAATTAATGCTTCAATTATATTTGGTATAAGGGAGCTTTGATTTTTGCTTACTACCCTACTCATTGTGCTAAAAGCAAATTTTGATGTCACCGTTGAAATAGGAATTGACAACATGTCTCGTGTCATCGCCGATAGTATAAGGTAATTTTCTTCACTAACTCTCATTTTTCACCACTCCAAAACATGAAAGTCTGAATCTTTTCACCTTATGATTGACTTTTTGAGACATAAGTCTAACTCTAATTCTTTTATTTCATTTTTTGTATTTTTTTGTGCTAAGAAACACATATATTCATCGTCAAGCATAGTTTTAGAACTTGTAGCAGCATGAGCTCTAACTTCTTTATCACTTGGTGTGAATCATGTGGTTATGTAAATATTGTACAATTCTTCGATTGCGTCACAAACTTTCAAGGTTTCAGTTAGCCCTTTGATTAGAATAATCTTAATAAAGATGAACTTAACATAGCTGATCTTGCACCGAGGTTTTTTTTAAAAAAAAAACTTAACATAGTTGATCTTGTACTAAGGATCAAGAACAATCACTAAGGCCATTAAAAAATGACATTTATCTCAGTACTTATCAAACTTCATTTACATACCAAGTGTCATAAGTTGCAGAAAATTTGGACCTTCACTGAAACTTTTTCTTAAAGCTTCATTGATCTTTCAAACAAATGGAAGATATGTATTTGATATGGGATACTTATTTCCAGATAATATCTTCGTGTAGTAAAAAAAAAAAAAAAACTTTGAGAAACTTGTAAACTTCTTTTGCTTTGCTCCAATCTTATTCAGTAGGCAACCGAGCATACATTCTATCACGCGCTGCATATTTCGAAAAATGCAAGTTCCAATTCCACGGCCAAATTCAATATTTCAAAAGTTGAATTCGAAAGTTTTCATACATCTAACTTTAATATTTTTTTTAAAAAAAAAAACTCCACATTCAAACGTTGAACTATGTCATTCCATATACTCAATCTTAAAGGCCTCTTATGTACTTTATACTCTCCCTCACATTCTCTATAGTTTGGTCAATTGTTTTCAGCTCTTCTTGTACAATTAAGTTTAATATGTGAGCACAACACTAAACTCGAAATATTTTTTAATCAAAAAATAAATTGTCGGTTGCCTTAAACTGGTTATATAAAAATGATATTATACTATCATTTGTTAAAGCATTGTCTAAAGTTATTGAAAAGACTTTATTTTCAATGCCCCAATCTTATAGATAGACTTTATTGAAGGTGGCGGAAGTTCAATATTCTCTTGCAAAGTTTTCAATCTTCATTAACATAGTGTGCGGTGAAGGAAATGTATCTCTTTCTTTGATTAGAAGTCGTCTACAAATCAGAAGTCAAACTTACCCTTGAGATTGATACCAAAATTGCTTTCAGTTTCATTTTCTCACTTGTGTACATCTTCATGCACTTCCTCTTCATAATAACGCGAGAGACCTTCTCAACATAAGAATTAAGAAATTTACTCTTTATTATTATAAATGGTTGTTCATCAACGATCACAAGTCTTTCATACCACTCCTTCAGCTTCTCTTTTTCAAACTTATGAGCGAAAAGTTTACCTTGAGACGCATCTCCTTCAAACTTGCTAAATGATAGCAACTATTGGCTTGGAAGTGGAATTCTTGGTCTATTTGAACAACTTTGCATATGTCTGTTTAAGTATGAGTAGTTGACCCCTTGGAATTTTTTTTTGTACAGTGTTTTGTAGTGAATACATATGCGGGTTCGACTGCGTTACCGGCGGCCAGATTGGCGAGTTGCGGCATGAGCAGGGCAACTGGGTAGGGCATAGACCACCGGACACTCGGACAACAGGGTCATGGTGGCCGGGGCAGGGCAAGGACCACCGGACGCTTGGACAGCACTGGCTGGGCAAGTAGGTGAGTAGGGGCAGGGCGACTGGGCAGGGCAGGGACCACCAGACACTCGAATAACAAGGGCTGGGCGATCAGGTGAGCAGGCCGGTCGAGTGCAGAGACCAGACCATCGGACCAACGAGCGAGGACAGGTAGCTAGGTCACCGGACTAGCTGAGAGAGAGAGAGAGAGAGGAACTTGGGCGGCCGATTGGGTTGAGTGAGATTTGAAAGAAAGGGGTAAAATTATATTAGGTTAAAATTTTCTTTATACCCCTTGATCGAGTTGAGCCGTGTACGAGTTATATATCGAACTAAGTTGATTCAAGCTCGGGCCAGCTTGAACTCGGCTTGAAAATTTTTTTAGCTCAAAAAACCAGCTTAACTCGACTCGAACTCAGTTTTGAATTGAGTCGAGCGAGTTGACTGAGCTAGCCTGGTTCATGTACAGCTTACATACCTGGTCCAGGATCATAGACTGTTGTTCTGCTGAACATCAATGCGGATAGGAGACTCCCTAGAAACTCTTAGATTAGAAGATTTGGACCTATGGATAACTGGCTTAGAGATAAATGCTTAGGGATAAACTAAAGTTATGTTTTTCGATGGAAAATAGGTTAATTTTATAGGGTTAGGATCCTATGACCTAAAAAGTATGGTGCATACAATGCATCCTTGCAAATACCCAAACCATTGTTTATTTTCAAGTCGCATTGTATGATTGGAGGCTGGGTGGGTGGTAAGCTTAGTCTACAATACTTAATGTCCATCATTTATGTGCCTTTACTTTGTCCACTGATACTAGAATTAAGACTTTAGAAAACTCAGGTGGGCCACACCATCTAAAAACTTGCGTAAAACCTCAAAAATCATAGAATGATCTAGGTTTGTAATTTGGAATGCCTTGATTTTTGGGGTGTCCATTTATCTTGATGTGACTCATCTTTTGTGATATCATCATATCCATTGATAATGTCCCCACATTTGTGAGGACGTTAGCAATGTCCCCAAAGCTTTTAATTAACACATAAGATGCCCAGTCATGGTCTATTCAATAGTACCAATGGGCAAGCTATGGTGCAAGAATCATACAACTGAATGATCTTAACCCTATGAATGAGACAATGTTTTTTCATGACACAAACATTGCATGGTTAGAATCATCTACCAAAGCACAAATTTGGAATAATAACCAAAACAAGTGAGATCTATCAGATAGATGGTTCAAGATGATGGTTGAACTTATTTTATTTGTTCACTCAATCTTGACTGTCCATTTTCATGTTATTGATTGGATGCTTAGGATCATCTAATTGGCGTGATTTTTGCACCGTCCCTTGTAGTTGTATGAAAGAATGGACAATTCTAATGATGATTAGGCATCCCACGTGCCAACTAAAAGCATTGGAGACATTCCAAACATCCCATGAAGGTAGGAAACACTGGTTGTCCCAGCCCAAGTTAGGGTCAGGTTTCCAAGGTCCTCAGGTTTTTTTTTTGGAAAAAGTTGTGTATATATTGATTCAAATGAATAGTTTACAAAAAAACAACTATGGGCGGACTCAAGCAAACAAAAAAAAGGGAGGCCCGATCGCCATATAAACTCTATACAGAAAAAATAATAATAATAATAATAATAATGTATTTGGGTCGGGTTGGCTCAAGTTGGGTTTAGTATTGAAGGTCTTGAGTTGGAATCGGGTCGGGGACTTGGTTCGAAATTTGGGACACGGGTCAGTTTTACCATGTAAATCTTGTCTCTTGTGAATCGTAACTCTATATTAGTACATCTTATTCTTCAATTTATTTATTTATTTATTTTGACGCAGTTAGTTAATGTTGGCTCAGCAAATAAGGTGTTTGCGGTTTGTTTTTTATTATTATTATGAATCAATGACCGACTTTGCGATTAGGGAGAGGAAGATCCCCTGCAATTTTTTGTAAATTTCTATTGGCGATTTGTTGGGCCTTTACAATAGGTCTCCTTCGGTCCTTTTTTCCGAGGAAGACCCGAAGCTTTGCAATTTTGTCCAGATATGAATATATCTCTCCTTTTGAAGAAAAAAAAAATGACTGACTTTATAAGCAGTAGTATTAATTGCTACAACTACAAACATTCATAGCATATGTAGCCTCTTTTTTCTATCACCCTTAGATCATTGCATGTTATCATAGCAAGATGGTTCAAGCCTTCTTTTGGCTTGTTAAACGTAGATGGTTCCTCTCGAGGTAATTTAGGTGGTCCTGGCAATGAGTCAGGCCAGGCCCTCATTTGAACTGGTTGGGCCAGGTCTTCTGGCTGGCCATGTTCAAAATTTTAATTCTACAGGGCTGAGGCTTGGGCCATTGTCAGCATTAGAAATCAGGAAATGCAGGTAGAGGTGAATGTATATTGTCTTACTCAACAAATCATGTCAAGTTAGGATTGAACCACACACACGGCGAGTTTTCGAGCGGCTTGGTTCAAAATTTCAATAGATTGAATTAACTCAGCTGAGTTTTGAGTTGAGTCGCCGAGTTCTAAATTTAAAGTTAAAACCCCAAGGGTTATATTTTGGTGCCCCTGGGGCTTCCCGAAGTACAGTCCCTGTAATTTTCCCACATATGAAATGAATTTCACATTTTGAAAAAAAAAAAAACTGTTGTGGGATAAAAATTCAATAAAACTAGAGAAAATAGGTGTACATGGAAATTTGGCTGCAAAAAATACTATTTTTAATATCGGCTAATAATTTTTCAAAAATTGTAAATAACAATGAAGGGTGCATGTGTTTAGTTGCACCTAATTTATGATATTTCATGAATTGTGCTTTTATGGTTCGTTTTTTCTTTTCTTTTCTTTTCAAAACTTCCTGTGGAAAAACTCTTCTATGAATAGAAGACATGATCACAGGCCAGACTGAAAGTGAAGTTGAGATATGTGGAAACATGGCACCAATGTGTGAAATCCTGGCCATTTATTACTATGAAGCTCAGCTTTGCCCCCAAAAATCACGATGGTCCACTCATTGGTGGGCCCACACGTTTGCAAAATATTATACTTAAAGAAGTAAAAGACGTGGCAAAGGTTCCCACACGTTTGAAAACTATTGGAAACACATACATGTGCGAAGTACCAAGTTCTACTTGAAAAATTAATATCTGAAACAGAAGGAGATACACACCTCTCTTCATGAGTTTGATAGTCGATTTACGTGATTCGTCTTGCACTCTTAGTGTCTAACAATCAGAATCCAAGCACCTTCATGATCAACGGCTTGGATTTTCTCTTAGCACACTTTCTAACGAAAACAGCCCAAAGGAGATGAGATCCACTAATGCACATTTCTCTACACACTACAAGAAAAGTAGCGTTTACCGGCGGTTTTAACCGCTGCTAAAGGCCCAACAACCGCCGGTAAAACAATTTACTGCGGTCTAGTAACCACCGGTAAAGCCTTTACTGGCGGTCAGGGACCTTTACCCACGGTTGTGCTGAACGCCCCTAAATTGTAAGTTTTTTCAGAAAAATGGTCAAAGGCTACGGGTTAAATCTGTAGCCATAGAACTTAAGGCTTCCAAAACTCCATAGCCATAGAGAAAATCTCTCTCATTTAAAAGAAAAACAAATAATAATAAAAAAAAGAAGAAGAAGAAGAAGAAAGAACCAATTGAAGAAGCTCGCCACGTATTTTCAGAAAAATGGTCAAAGGCCAGAATAACAAGGCCAGCAGTGGCGGCCAACATCGAAATGAGGAAACCCATATACCAACCTGTGTTCGAGCTCACCCACGCGATGATTGTAACTCCAATCGATGCTCCGATCATTATACTGAGCAAGAACCAATTGAAGAAGCTCGCCATGTATTTTGC
Source organism: Magnolia sinica (assembly GCF_029962835.1). Taxonomy (NCBI): domain Eukaryota; kingdom Viridiplantae; phylum Streptophyta; class Magnoliopsida; order Magnoliales; family Magnoliaceae; genus Magnolia; species Magnolia sinica. The sequence goes on along the minus strand of NC_080578.1, from coordinate 101,839,788 downwards.
TCCTTAGAATCCTTCTGGTTAAATTGATCTGCACCTAGAGCTGGAAGTGCCCCTCGAATTTCACCCACTCCCAACGCCATTAAGAAGATTGCACTGTAAAACAATAGAGCTTGGCCACCTTTCACACAAGACGACTTCTCGCATGGCAATGCTGGCCGCAGGCTTCTTTTTATGTGCTTGGATTATGAGAAGTACATATCCTTGAAAACCCAAAATCAAATTATAGTTTTAAAGAAATCAATGAAAATTATAATTCATTTTGTTTAGAATTCAGTTCAATCCAGATTTCGCCGTTTATGAGTGTGTTTGCTATAGGAATAGCTGATAATCATTATATAAACATTGATACTTTCATCAACCTAAATCAGAAATTTAAATTTTAAAATATTAATGTACCAAATATATCAAAGGTTTCAGCTGAAAAATGGGGGGGGGGGGGGGAAGAAGAAGAATGCAATGCAATTCAGCAGACAATTCAACAGCAAAACCAATGGCAAAACGCAATTTAGTGGCTAAATCAGATCTACAACAGAACAATCAGATTCAAACAATCCATGGCAAACAAATTAAAATGGCATTAGATGAAATGCACTTCGAATTCTCAAATTATAGAAATAAACAGTGAAATATCAAGCAAGACAAAATTAGAATTTTCGCAAATCGAAATCGAATTCTGATACTAACCAATATGGTCTCTTTACTTTAAGCACCCATATGTCTACCAATCAAGCCCACTGGATACGCATAATCCTCCAATCTCATGGGCCACCGATCCAAACAATGCAGTCTATTTGATCAATGATGGCCCACCAACTTCAACATCTTATGTAATGTATAACCAAATGCATGCTACAGGCTAATGGACTAAGATATCAGCATCTTCATGCAAATGGACCTCTGATACATGACTATCTTCTCTTAGACAACACCTCTATACTAATCCACAATTAGGGAATCGACACTACAAATCCCTAATTAGGGATTCGAAACTCAAAAATTCCCAATACACAAATCATTGGTCAATGTTACTTGAAGGATTAAAAATGCCAAAAAATGCCCAAATTGATATGAATAGATAAGGGGAGAGAGAGAGAGAGAGAGAGAGAGAGAGAGAGAGAGAGAGAGAGAGAAGGAGATACCTGATGTTGCAGCAGAATACTCCTTAATGTACGGTAGATCGAGCGGAGAGAGAGATACCTGATGTTGCAGCAGAAGGCCGAGGAGATAGAGAGAGAGGATTAGGGTTTTGAGAGAGAGAGAGAGAGAGAGAGAGAGAGAGAGAGAGAGAGAGAGACCGGAGATGGAGAAGGAGAGGCAGAGAGAGGGAGCTTTAGAGAGAGGGAGGGAGAGGAAGAGCAAGTGGCAAAGAGAGGGAGCCATAGAGAGGAATTAGGTTTGGTTTGTTTATTTATTTATTTATTTATTTATTTTTTGTTTTGTTTATTTATTTATTTATTTTTACGTACAGGACCCTGCCGGCAGCCGTTAAAACTGGCCACGGGCAAAGGGTTAGCCCATCGGTCGGCTAAGGCCATTTTTCTTGTAGTGACATGAGTTCGATGGTGGATCCACATGATTCTTGCCCTCTAGCATCAAATGATCATGATCCAAGAATTTTCATTATCAATAGCTTGGATCTTTCCTTGCCACACCTTTTCTCTTATTTTCTCTTTATGTGGGAAAGTGAGGGAAAGGAATCACATCTTATTTATCATGAAAAGAGGCCTAGGACCTTCTCCTATTTATATATAGTGAGAAACTGCCGGTTGGACATCCACTCACCTTAGATATTGGTGATTCATTAATTGCCATAAATATAATAATAAATAAAGGGCAAGATAATTAATTAATTTCCATAAATATAACAATAAATTAAGGGAAAGATTATTAATTAATTGCCATAAATATGCTAATAAATAAGAGAGGATTAGGTGAGACCCCAGATCCACCGAGGTTGGTGGGACCCCTGACTGTGGGGCCCACCATGATGTATGTGATTACATCCATGCCGACCATCCATATTGAAAGCTCATTAATTATAAGGCATGATCCAAAAGAAATGAAGCAGATCCAAGTCTCAGATGGACCATAGTACAGGAAACAGTGGTTGTTGACCATTAAAAACTTCTTGTGGCTACAAAAGCTTTGGATCAAGATGATATTTTTGTGGTCTCTTCATCTAAGGTCTTTTTGACCTTATCAACATGTTGGGTGGCAAATAAGCATTCTGGTGGAATCCATGAAGTTTTTAATGGTGGGGATTCAATCATGATTGTTTCCTATGGTATGGTCTATTAAAGATTTGGGTCAAATTCATTTTTTAGATCATACCCTAAAATGAGCTATCAAAATGGTTGAACGGTGTGGATTTAAGGCACATACATCATTGTGAGCTGCGCCCAATAGCTAAAGGGCAAGAAGTAAGAGGGGTCGTTGGCTTGAGTGGGCCTCACCTTGGTGTTTATGTGAAATCAACCTCATTCTCTTGGTGTGTGTCACCCCATGCTAGGCCCAGGGCCCAAAAAACAGCCCCTTCCATGATTCAGGTGGACCACAAGATTGAAAAGAGTATATAAGACAATGCTTACCCTCCAAACTGTTTCACTTAACATGGCCCACCTGAATCACTTGATGGGAAGGATTTTTAGGCCCTAGGCTTATGTTATGGTGTGACTTCTAATGATTGGAGTGGATTTCATATAATCATATCACAGTGGGCCTTACAAAAATCAAGGTGGACTTCTCTCTCCTAAATGTTTCTTTGGTGTGGTCCGCTAGAATCATATGTCTGCCGATTTTCTCGTAACATTTCCAAATCTTTTTGAATGACATATGCGATGCCCAATTATCAATAAGGCAATTAATTCAACAGTACCATCAGGAGCAAGTTATTTTTGTAAGAATCATGCTGATGGAATGATCCTAACCCTTTGAATAGGGTGAATTTGTTATAACTCTATTATTTATGAGCAACAAATCATATGGTTAGGATTATCAAACTAGTTTCAAAGTGTCATTTCGAAGTTAGGTATAGTTTATTTTGATGGTGAATGTGTGGCGTGGATGATAATGGTGCTTATCATTTATTCATTCACTAAAAGATGGTCGACGTATTTCACAGTAAATCTATCATCATCATCAATTGTAACCGACTTTGAATCGGCAACCGAAAATTTCGGAGACATCTAGAAAAGAGAAAAATGAACTTCAGTGAGCTGATCATATCACGATGAAAAGTATTTAGATAACTCTGTTATTGGTTATGGGAGAGTCCGGTCAAAATAAAAAATTAAAACTCAAATCCTCTTATTAACTAGTTAGGGTGGAATCTCCTATCTTTTCGGTTGCAATTTGAACGCATTGTTTGGATTGAATTACATTAATTAATTTCAGAAAATGACCAAATTTTAATTACTTGAGAATTCTCATTATTGGACCCTTCATATTTAGGATTTTTTTTTCTATGCTTTTGTTAACATTGTTTGTTTCATCTTGAAATCACCCTAAAAATGGTAGTTTTGTGCCATTTATGACTATCCAATAATGTATGAGTTTGTGTTATCTATTGTCCATGTAATAAAAATAAACTTTTATAATTTGAACATACTTTAATTATATTATATTTTATTTTATTTGAAAATGAAAAAATATTGAATTATAGTAATTTTAGATTGTATAAAATGTGTTTATCATGTGTATGATAGATTATGATGATTTTAGATAATATATAATGCATTTATCATGTGTACGGGCATAGACATAGCCTTGAGGCTCCAAAATTCAGTTGTTTTTTCTATATTCAAACAAAATTCAATGGTCCTCGATTGTCGAATGTTTAAACAATCAGCCCAAAATGGCAGTTGCCAAACGGTGAATAATATGCTTAGAACGACTGCTTAGAACCGTCCAATTTTTCTGCATCTTGTTTAATGGTTATCAACTACCAAAACTCTTACTCGATTGCTCAAGCAAACTAACAAAAACTAGTAGGTGGTTTTGAATTGTCGAATTTCGATTTCAATGTTGAAATTTTGGACAGCCTTCTTGATGATTTTTCCAAAATTCAATGGTTATGAGCTGTTGAATTGAGGCCTTTCCACATAATGGATCTGAACATAAATACATTATAGTGGGGCCCACATAACTTTATCACATGCATCACCACACTACCACACAATCCATGTCCATTTCTCTCAAACACGATTGAAGAAATCTCAACGGCCAATCAAAGCTGATCCCACTTCTATTTACACGATCAGATCTAAGGGGTGAAAATTTTCTTCCCACAGTAGTTGGATATTGCCGATCATCTGATCACTCAATTTCTACTCCTTTTCATGAACCCCCGTTCTAACCACACGAATTTCAAGACACTTCCACTCAACGGTCCAGAATGCGCCCAACAATTTTGACCACAAAATAGGAAACATACTTTAAACAGAAATGTGGTGCCAACCCCACCAAATTCTGAAAACATCTCTCTTTTTCTTTTCCCACCAAACCTTAGCCAATCAAGGAAACCCAAGCGTCCAATCTCTGGGCCATATGTTCCAATAGACAGGAACCACGTGTCAACCTTTCAGAAAGGGAGACAGAATCCATGACCACACACACCATGCAAAGAATATATGGAACAAGATATTTCATCATTGCTGATGCAAATCTAGCTAGTTCTAGAAAACAAAGAGTAATTGGACATTTTTGAAAGATGGAACGAATCTAAGCCCTTGGTATTATTGTCCACTCCACTCCCATAAATATTATTTTTTTACTTAAAGCAAAAGGTCCACTCTCATAAAGGGTAATCGCTTTTTATTAGAGGAATGGAAAGAAGAATGTTCGAAGCGTTAGCGTTGGGAAAAAGCTTTTTATCATGAGCTTTGCTCTCGCAGTGGTAGGATCCAAAAGTGTGGCCCACGTGGTCTATCTGTCACATCTGACCCGTCCATCAGATGCACCATCAGGTTACCCCTGGTGAGCCACAGCCTAAGGAACAACGTGGGAGGGGAAGCCTACACTTGATTTTCATCAAGGTCCACTTGAGCTGCAAAACATAGATTTTTATCCCAACTACTATTCATTCATGGCAGATGAAGAATCTAGACGGCTTGGATTCCATGTACACAATTATGGTGGCCTCCCACGAAATCAACGGTGGGCATCTCCTCTCAACTTGCCTCTGGTGGTGTGTTCCACCTGAGTTTTCATTTAGGCTTTTTTTAAAGCCATAGGTGAAACATGAGGTGACGCTTGTGATTGATGGGTCCAATGTCATGAATATATCCATCATGTAGGTCCCACATCTGTCCGGTACCACCATAGATTACACTGGTAGCTAGATTTGTCAATGGATATTCATTTATCTAGGGGTGTACACGAACCGAGCTAGCTCGGTTAGCTCGCTCGACCCGGCTTGAAAAAGCTTGATTCGACTCCATTCAAAGCTGAATTTAAGCCGAGTTGAGCTGATTTTTTGAGCTCGAAAATGAGTTCAAGCCAAGTTCGAGCAGGCCCTAGCTCGGCTCGGATCGAATCTAGCTCGAATCCAGCTCAAATTGAACGAACCAGTTTGGTGACTTGGTTACTTTGTAATTGATGTTGCTCACCAACTGTTTGATAAAATGACTCAACCAAATGTGGCTGGCTCACCAACTGTTTGATAAAATGACTCAACCAAATGTGGCGGGTGGCAAGGAAGGTTTGGCTAGTGGCAAGGAAGGTTTGGCCGGTGGCAAGCAAGGTATGTTCATTAAACAAATACTTATTTCTCTCTCTCTTTTTTTTATTTTTTATTTTTTATTTTTTTTATTTTTTATTTTTATGTTACTTAGAAGGTGTTTGATAAAACACCTATAAAACCATTGCCTCTGTTTACAAACAGTGGGATTGTAAAGTTGCAGTTCAGGTGTTTGTAGAAATGCTTCAATGACAAATTCAGCTTGATCTTGGCTCAAACTCGACCCGAGCTGTTGACCCAACCGAGTCAAGCTAGCCAGTCAGGCTCAAGGACCGAGCCGAGTTCAAGCTGAGGTCAGCCAGTGTTCGAGCCGAGTCGAGCTCATGCCAGCTCGACTCGGTTCGACTCGATGTACACCCCTACATTTATCCAACTACCTGGCATATCTGACCTAAGAAAATCAATTAAGTGTGTGTGTGTGTGTGTGTGTGTGTGTGTGTGTGTGTGTGTGTGTGTGTGTGTATATATATATATATATATATATATGTGAGTTTTACCCAATTTCAAAAGTTTTATCCAATTACCTCACTTCTAGGAGGTCATATAACTATATTAAATTACCATATCCATATTGGCTTGCCTAATTATCCAATTGCATTTTCATTATTTACTTAACTATAATATTTTAATTAAAATATTAAATACCAATATATGATTTATTTAAGACTAAGGTGTTGATTGACATTAATGAGGATAAGTCCATAGCCGAAGTTGGTAAGTTTTTATTTAAATGGCTTAGGTTTGTAGTATAATATTAATTAATTATGATATAAAGATTGTTTTTATTTTAAAGTATTTTTCTTTTACTTTTTAAATGTTTAATTTATTTTTTAATTTTAAATTGGATATTCGATTACCCGATTATTTGTTTTATATCCAAATTCTTGAGATAATATTTGTATGCAAACTATATTCGACTTACTTGAACAATATCAGGTCTAAATTGAATATCAGATATAGATATTGTAACATTCAACTTGTATACGACCCATTTACAGCCCTAGTGGTAGCACCATCTCATATATTACATGGCACATTGACATAGGTGAGGGCATGTTGAGGTCAAGCACCGTCTTCCTCATAGGGATAATTACTCCAAGTCCATGGAGCTTCTCTGGACTCCTCACAAAGATATCTCGAATCCACAAGGAAAAGAAAAAAATAAAAAAAATTCTAGAAAATTCGGAATAAATTGATCGATACTCAAAAATGAGTTTACAACCCTTTAAATAATGTTATGAACCTTAGGGAGAAGTTTGGAATCAAACTACAACTAAAATGACTTACTATAAATAGTAAACTTAATATTTATAGACAGTCATGATCCCTACTAGACATTATGGCTTTTGGCCAAAAATAGTAAGTATCCTATTTGGCTTAACCATGCTACTCTCTTAATTTTTCTAAGCACTTTTCATGTTGGACACAATTCTTAAAGCCCGATGGATGAAGAGTTCCAATCAATCTATAAATTACTTCAAAATAGTAAAAATAAAAATAAAATGGATTTCGACCATCGATCTGAAGGAATCTCACAAATTCGGCATGGGCAACCCGGCATAGTTGGGTTGGGTGGCTAAAGTAGCTTCTCCTATCCAAAATCATATATGGCACGTCAGATAACTCATTCCGGTCTGCGAGATATGCCTGTTTTGAGGTTCTGATAGCCCGGATCACTTTAAAAAAAAAAAAAAAAAGAGGATTCATTCATATATTCAATAGGAACATATACAGCTCATTCGAGCCTAAGCCAGGCAGACAAAAAGATACCTTGACGAAGGCCTATCGTAAAACAGAAAACAAAAGAACTATCAACAAGGGGCTATATCCAGAGCCAGGGGGTTACCTCAACCGAAGATTTCTCAAACCAACTTTATCAAGAAAAATGGAACCTCTCACCTGATGAGGCAGCTCTAAAGGCCGATCGAACCAAGCACCAGATTGAGAAGCGCTCCCTAGCCGAGCCAAAAAAATCCACCAGCGAGTTCCCTTCCCTTAGGACATGCATAAACCTGATTCGGCCATTACGTTGCAGCTTATCAATCCTATGCAACCACATCCTCCATTTCCATCCTGGCGTTGCCACTCCGTTGAGCAAATCGACTACCAGATTAGAGTCTGATTCTAAGATGATTTGGCTATAACCCCTTTGAATACCCAAAGCAAGACCATCATGCACCGCTCTCAATTCTGCAACGGTATTAGTGCCAACTCCATAGCCACCTGAAAAAGTAAAGAGAAAATTGCCCATCTCCCCTTTGCAAATTCCACCTCCTCCCGATCTGCCCGGATTGCCTCTAGCTGACCCATCAACATTAATTTTGACCCATCCAGGTGATGGCCTCTCCCACGTATCAAACCTGCATGACCACGCTTTCTAATGACACTGACAAGACAACACCTACTGTTGTAGAATCTGACCAACCTGACCCCAACTTGCAGCCCTGGTCAGATGAATTGCAAAGAAGAGTGTCCCACCATCTGATTTTCGAGAGAATATGATCACAAGTTACCGGTACATCATCAAAAACTGCCGCATTACGAGCTTTCCATATCTCCCATATAACAATGCACGGAATAATCATTTGGTTTATCGATTTATCCTACCTAGAACGGACCGCTACTCACCACTGAGAAAGCTTTGCTTCAACCGAGGAAGCAGCCATGACATTAATTCCAAACCATCCACCTACAGCTTGCCATACCACCTGAGCGATACTGCTGTTGACGAAGAGATGTAACAGAGTCTCAATGCCATGAGGTTGGGATCCAGGAAAAGAACAACAGACACATTTGGAAGCTAAATGGACACCCCGAGATTGGACTGCACTATCCACCGGGACTACATTTTGCAGCACCTTCCAGAGAAGAAGGGAGATTTTGGGTGGCAGTTTGACAGCCCGGATCACTTTCGTCTCCATCAGGTCTTTTCTAATCTCTCTTGGCCGTGAAATTGTCCGCGACCTACTCTACATCATACACGTGTGAAAGATCAAGGCTGTGTGAGACGCCGTGATTTTAAATAAAAAAACATAAAAACAAAAAGAAAAAAAAAAAAAAAAAGAGGCCACTTTTCAAATTGCTCACACTTGCACTCTGAACATAAGCTATCCTGAGGTCCACCTGAACAGTGGACTGGCCTGATTTCCTGCTCATGGTGCGCCTACCTTTCTTTTTCTTTTTCTTTTTCTTTTTTTTCTTTTTATTTAAACCATGAGCAAATCGTGCAAGCACTTTCAGTTCTCATTTTACAAAGAGGGGACCGGCTCGCTGCTAACATGCGTTTTCTGCACACACTTTTATGCACCACGCATTTGCTAGCATGGCAAGTGTGCGGGACATCTGAGCCGTGCATCAGTAGGCTCCCACAATGTAGATGATGATAGAGGAAATCAGGCTGGTGAACGTACTAAAAAGAATGGATGGTTTAAAAATCTCATGGGAGGCCCAACGTTTCATCAGCATGATAACATACAGGAACAGAACGATTGTTCTTCGCAGTGGGCCCATCTGATCAACTCTCAGATGTCCACCACACTTGCCATGCTGCAGGTAAAAGGTGCATTTGGAGAGTGGTCAGGCTCAACAGTCACTCTAGCCGGGACCACATGAAGAGATTGTCAGGTGATTGGAACAGATCATTTTCTGGGAATCAGGTAGTCACCATCGTCAAACCAAAAGGCAAATCGAGCTCCCACATGTAAAAGCATTTTTGGCAGTGTGTGTGGCCCATCATGCAAAGATAATATGAAATAATTGTTGAGATTTATTATCAATTAAGTTGGTAAAATTAAAAAATAAAAATGGTTAGTCTTAAACATGCACCTTTCTAATTTTGTTTTATTCAAAACAAAAATGCATGAATTCTAGTCCCACGCATTACCTAGAGAGAGAAAAATAGGTTTATAATCTTTGAGTTATCTAATATTCTTACTTAGAGAATAGAGAGAGAGAGAATAAAGTTGGCTGTACAGGCGCTAGTGGCACTCGCAGATCGGCCAATCAGAAATGGCCACATTACAAATCTGCTAACAGATCTCAACAATTACTATGTTTCTTTGTGCCAAACGGTCAATAGAATCCAACCATTATAAGAAACGGTAACTTTTGCCTTTTGAGATAAGTCACGCCTCTTCTTACATAACTTGATCATTGTGGACGGTCTTGAATGTGAATAAAGTTGGCTGTACAGGCGCTAGTGGCACTCGCAGATCGGCCGATCAGAAATGGCCACATCACAAATCTGCTAACGGATCTCAACAATTACTATGTTTCTTTGTGCCAAACGGTCAATAGAATCCAACCATTATAAGAAACGGTAACTTTTGCCTTTTGAGATAAGTCACGCCTCTTCTTAAATAACTTGATCATTGTGGATGATCTTGAATGTATCTTTAAAAAACGCTTCTCTACGAAACATGACCACTCATTCTCTATAAAACTCCTTGTAAATCAAGGTTTCAAAATTTTAATACATCTATTCTCTCATTTTCTCTCACTGTAAGCAATAAGTGAGTTATCCGTTTTTCACATACACATACTCAGCCATGATAGAAAATTACGTACCAAGTTCCTACTGTGATTTCTTCGTGATTGTTGCACACAGAACCACTAAGGCTTGTCGTATCCTAAAAGTAGCTCACTAGAAACCAACAACAATCTCATACCAATGAGAGGGGCTGAATAACGCTGTGAGGAAAGCATATCTGACACGTGCTTCAAAGCATGGTTCCATCTATTTTTTATCTTGACTTCGGTTTCTACTTATTTAAATAACAATAACCATAACTAAAGATTTGGGTACATAAGTAGAGAAAGAGATGCAAGTTAATAAAGCAAGCAGACTCTTGTTCCTTGAATCATCCATCCTCATTATTTACACCTCCGCCTCAAATCTATAATCAACATTTATTGCACCAGTTCTTTCAAACTAGAAAACAAATAAGATCTAGATGTCCACACCATCATGAAGCTCTAACACCATTTATTACACTAGTAGAAAGTAAGAGCTTACCATCATTGTGGAAACGGAACAAGCTTCCGCTTGCTGATGCGCTACAACCATGACATAGGGGAGGATGTGATGAGCTCGATCACCATCTTCCTAGGGATAACTACTCTAAATACATGGAGCTCTCTAGACTCCTTAGAGAGCTTCCTTGAATTTATGAGGAGTAAAAATAGAAATAATTTCTAATAAAAAAAATGAAATTACAATCCTTTAAATAGTGAAATCAAACCTAGGATGGGGTTCAGACTCAAACTCTCTAAAAACGTGACTTACTATAAATAGTAAACTTACTATTCGGTCATGATTCCTACTAGACTTATTGGTTTTCAACAAAAAATAGTAAGTGTCCAATTTGGCCTAACCAAGTTATTCTCCTAACTTTTCTAGGCCATTTTTATGGTGGGCACAACTAAAATTGAGAGGACCAAAAGTTATGATCGAATTAAAACTTACTCATTATAGTAAAAACAGAAATAAAATGGGCTTTCGATCATTGATTTGATGGAATCTCAAAAATCTGGTGTGGGCAACCCGGCATAGCCAGTTTGGTTAGATAAAGTAGCTTCTCCTACATTAAAATCATATATGATATGTCAAAAAACTCATTCTGGTTAGTGAGATACGATTGTTTTAAGGTTCTGACGGTCCTAATCACCTTCACCTCCGATGGGGCCTTTTCTGGTCCATCTTGGACATAAAAGTGTCCGCAACCCACTCTACATCAAACCATGTGTGTACTTGATCATAGGAAGATAATAAAAAGTAATATATTTGAATAATGAAATAATAAGAAAAGGAGTTACAAGATATACATGGTTCATCATATTATCCATAAGAAGCAGCAGTGAATCATTCTACTAGAAAAATAAGGAGAATATATGAATACAAGAGAAGTATTGCTCTTTTTTTTTTTCTTTTTTTTAAAAAATGGAATATGTCTTTGTTCATTTCAAAAAATCACCATCTTTACATCTAGGCACCCCTTTACATAAAACAGGGGTCCACCATGAAAAGCAACAAATAATTATAAAAAGATTCCAAAAAGGGGATCACACCATCTTAATTGATCTCAATCCAACCTTATCAAGGAAGACAAAGCCTCTAACCTGATGAGGAAGCTCCGATTGACAATCGAACCAAGCACAAGATTGAGAAACACTCCCTAACCGGGCCATAAAATCCGCAGGCGAGTTCCCTTCCCTCAAGACATGCACAAATCTGATTCGACCTCTTCGCTGCAAGTGATGAATCCTATATAACTACGTCTTCCATTTCCAACTCGGGTTAGCCACTTCGTTGAGCAAATTAATAACCAGTCTAGAGTTCGATTCTAAAATGATTTGACTATAACCCCTTTGTATTCTGAGTGCAAGGCCGTCATGCACCGCATGTAATTCTGCAACGGTGTTAGAACCAACCCCATAACCTGCTAAAAATGCAAAAAGAAAATTGCCCATCTCCCCTCTGCAGATTCCACCCCCTCCCGATCTGCCCGGATTACCTCTGGTTGACCCATCTACATTAATTTTAACCCATCCAGGCGATGCCTCTCCCATCTAATCACTACTACTGAACCACTAGTTCTAGTGTCAATAGGCGAGACCACTTACCCTTGTGCTATCAGTCCACCTTAACCCAGGCGCGCATCCTTCGTTGCTAGAACTGTTGAGAAGTGCATCCCACCACCTGAATTTGGCAAGAACTCGATCACATGATACTCGCACACAGTCAAAAACTGCAGCATTGCGTGCTTTCCATATCTCCCATATTACAATGCACAGAATAAGCATTTGGCTCACCGATTTGTCCTGCTTGGAAGAGACAGCTGCCCACCACTGAAATAGCCGTGCTTCAACTGATATAGCTGCCATTACACTAATTCCTAACCATCTACCAACAGCTCGCCATACTGTCTGTGCTACGCTGCTGCTGACGAACAGATGAAGTAGAGTCTCAATGGCATGGGGCTGTGATCCATGAATGGCGCAACAAACACATTTGGAAGCAATCTGGACACCCCAAGATTGAACTACACTATCCACCAGAACCGCGTTTTGAAGCACCTTTCAGACAAGAAGCGAGATTTTGGGTGGCAGTTTAGCATGCCATACCCATCTTAACCAGCTCCGACCTGGACTTGGAACCCTGCTCAATGACCACGCTGATTTAACTGAGAAATCCCCCTGAAGTCGTGAATGGCCAAATTGGTACGTCAGTGTCCTCTGAGATGCAATACCCTACATGAAACACGTGATTTATAACTCTCTAAGGAAGGAGAAGGAACGCAGCTGAGAGGGGAAGAGGACCACTCGGACTGAGCACCTGACATACTTGTGCATCCAGCAAGCCATCTGACACCTCTGCTTCAGCCTGCTGCGCTAGAGGGCCCAGGCCGGTCTAATTCGTCTTCTAAAAGTTGCAGTTGTCGGCACTTATATTGCCTTTGAACTCGGGATTCCACCATAGGAATGAGCTCCCTGATTCTCTTCCACAGGGGAGAAGATAACTGCCTTGATCAGTCCAAAGCACCTGGAGACAAGTCGTGGTGATACTTAGCCATCATGAAAGATTTTCAAACATTGTCCTCCTGCCCAAATTTAATTGACCATGCCATTTTAAGTAAAAAGCTTTCATAATGTTCGCAAGTTTTCTAAAATCGATGCCCCCCTCATCCTTTGGCATAGCCAACAAGTTTCAATTCTTCCAATGACACTTTTGTTTCCCTTCTGACCAGCCCCGAAAAAAATTTGCCATGTGCCTCTCAATTGATTTCAACACCTGAGAAGGAATATGGACAGCCACCATAGAGCGAATCGAAATACCTGATAGGACGTTCTTCACCAGGACCACTCTCCCAGCCTGGGATAAAATTCGGGCCTTCTACCCATTAATGAGCACCACAACTCTATCTACCAACGGCTTAAACACACTTGCTTTGAGCCTTCCGTCCGCCATTGGAACTCCTAGATAAGTGAATGAAGATGATGATTTTCCAAAACCGAGGATAGCCTCGATTGTTCTGATTCTAGCACTTGGCAACTTCTTTGAACAATAAAAGGAACATTTCCTCAGATTTATGCTTTGGCCCGAGGACGCTTGGAAGGAGTCGAGGAATTTCTTAATCACTAGTAGCGTGGATTTGCTCCCATTTGTGAAAATTAAGGTATCGTCAGCATATAGCAGATGTGAGATTGTTAGGCACCCTCTACTTAATGCAAAAGGCCGGCTAACCTGGTGGTTTAACAGCCTTTTGAGACCTTTACTAAGAACCTCAGCTGAAAAAATGAACAAGCTTGGAGAAATCGGATCTCCCTGCCTCAAACCCCTTGAAGATTTAAAAAACCTGCCATCTCTCCATTTATAAGAATAGAAAATCAACTATTCACCCAACATTTTTCTACCATCTCAATCCAAGACTTGCTGAATTTGAACCACTTCAAAACCTCCTTCAGAAAGTCCCAATTTACCATGTCATATGCTTTATTCATGTCTAACTTCAAGACAACGTTCCCCCCGCGAACCGGCCTACTTAATTCCCTGAACAGCTCTTGAGATAAGGCTATATTTTTTTGCTATCGAACGACCTTGAACAAATGCCCCCTGTTCTGGCGATATCAACAATGGAAGAATCTGACTAAGCCTGGAAGCTACAATCTTGGAGAAAATTTTATAAAGACAGTTGCACAAACTGATAAGACGATAATCGGAGAACCGCTTAGGAGAAGCTGATTTTGGGATTAAGCAAATAATAGAAGTCGTTACTGACCTGAGGATATTTCCTCCTTGAAAGAAAAAGGAGATTGCCCTATGAATGTCCTGACCCACTACCTCTCAGCTAGACACAAAAAAACTGGCTGAGAAGTCATCAGGCCCGGCCGCACTGTCTTTTGGGATGGAATGAACTACCGAGCGGACCTCCAACAACGTAGAGATCGCCATCAACATGTCATTGTGGGCCTACGCGACCGACTAGAGAATACATTGAAGCAGGTCCTGATCTATCTGACAAATATTTGCACTGAAAATCTGCTGGAAATGGGTCACCGCAGCTTACTTTAAATCTGTCTGGCCTTCCGCAATTTGTCCAAACTCCAGTTCCACCCGACTGATGATTGCTCTCCTTTGTCTTTTCATAACCGTGGCATGAAAAAATCTCGTATTTTTGTCCCCCTCCTTCAACCAGTCCACCCTCGATTTTTGCTTCCAGAAGATTTCCTGCATCAGCTCCAGGGATGCTAACCTGGCTGAATTTGAATTGATTTAATGTTGCAAGCTGACTATCTGATTAGTCGAACCTGATAAAGCTTGGATTTGATCCTCCAGCTCAACCGCGAGACTCTCTGCTAGCTTTATCTGCTCAAAAATATTCCCAAACACCTCTTTGTTCCAAATTTTCAGATCATGTTTCACCTGTTTGAGTTTAGAAAGCACATTGTAGACTGGATGAGAAGACTCCACCTTGTTCCACGCTGACCTGACCACATTTAAAAAATCATCATGTTGGGTCCACATTCGTTGAAAATGGAATAGCTTTGGCTCACCATTCAACGGCCGAGGGAAAGTGAGGAGAAGCGGAGCATGGTCGAAATGTATGCGAGGCAAATGGGAAACTTGGAATTGAGGGAATAACATGGACCAGCTCGCATTGATGAGGACACGGTCTAGCCTCGCCCATAAGCGAGCATTTCCGGATTGATTGTTACTTCAGGTGAACCTATTACCAGAAAAACCTGCGTCTAAAAGACCCGCAAAATTGATGGCATCAGCAAATTCTATAAAAGAAGCAGTATCCGCAGCCCTTCGACTTCTTCTTTCTGAATCGACTACTATTGCATTAAAATCTCCACATACTGCCCAAGGGCCTTGCATCGAGGACGATAGGAGAGCCAAGTCCGACCAGAGAGCTCTCCTCAATACCTGAGCACACCTGGCATAGAAAAAAGTTATATATAACTGGGAAAACAATTCTGCACGGAAGCCACTATCGACAAATATTAATCAGATTTGAATACTATCGAGCAAGAAACAAGAGACTTATAAAACAACCAAATCTTACCACCCTCATCACAATTTGAGAATGATGAGTGAAAACCAAACGTTAGTCCAATTCGCACTCGTTTCTCATCACCAAGCATTGGTTCTACTAGCGCCACAATCCAAGGATCATGGTTTTTGAAAATCCTTTTAGCAGTTCGCAACGACCTTTTATTACCTATTCCACACACATTCCACACAATGATCTTATCCATCAGACACAAATCCAGTATTTACGGCCCTTCTCTTTAACCTGCGAAGTCTTGATTTCCAGTTTCCTTTAGCATATAGGATTTTGTGTCGTCTTATCTTCTTCGGTGGTGTATCCACATCAAACTCCTCTTGTCCCTCCTACATCCCCTGGTCAGCCAAATCCTAATTTCGGATATCCCACTCCAAGATTCCCCCCAGTTCTGTATCCTGTCCCTGTTCCTGCTCCTCATACTGATTAGCCACCGGCCTCCCATAATCACCATCCAGATTTCTTTTAGAGCAGCTAATTGATTTGTTAACAGACGAAAAATATGGAGATAGATCAACCTCTAGTTACGCTCTGTCCTTCACCTTTTTCCTCCTTTCATATTCTACATTTTGAGCTAAATTTGTACACCATCTAGGCTCAGATCTGCATTCTACAACTACTCCAACCTCTCCACTGTTAGCACCACTCACAGTCACCTCAGCCTTGTTTCTCGCTGAACCATGTCTGAGTTCTGGTGGGTGGTTCTCCTTTCCACCAGCAGACATTCTCTCGAGAATCTATTCCTGGCATTGCAGGTGATAGCCAACTGCACCAGCTTCAACATTCGTACCACCACTCACATTCACCCCAGGCCTGTTTCCAGCAGAACCTTGCCTGAATTCTGGTAGGTGGGTCTTCTTTCCACCAACAGACATCCCCTCGTAAAGCTACTCTTGGTTTTAAAGTTGATTTCCCGTATTCATTGATAAGATTCTGACGAATGCTGGTCCCGCCTTCCTTACCTGTTGTCATGATGTGGCTATAGCGTAAGGGTTTAACACTTCCAGGTGACTTACCGTAGGATTTATGCTCTGTTGGGGTTAAGAATATGGCTGCATTCCACACAACATATCATCTTCACCTTGATAAACAGTTACCTGGCTGTTATTCTGCTCTGCTTGATTTGTCTTCAAATATGCCTGGGTTCCATCCTGCTGATACTCCACTGGCCAGTTCCTTATCAAATTAGAAAGCGGTCTTGAAGTGTCATCAAGTCTGTCTAGCAGAAGAAGAGGATCGGGCAGGTTGGGCAGCAGCACTTGCCTTGAAATCGCACCTTCACTTCCACCTAATTCTGGGTAGCATTGGGCCTCTCCACTACCTTTTATTACCGCATTAACTGTTTGACAATCATCTAATGGTCGTGGAACAACACTGCCTATCCTTTCACCCATAATTTCATTTGCACACAAATCCGTAGAGTAGCTAAGATCTTCTCCCATAATAGCGTTTGCACCCACACCCAAATTAACATTGGCCCTATCACCTGGATTGACATTTGAGCAATCACTTGACCGATGTCCTGAAATACCAACCTGAGAAGCTTCTACCCCTGTTGTAGCCTTTTCACAAACAAGTACTAGGGGCCCTGACTGACCATGGAATCTTCTGATATCCCATGCCTTGGTGCTCTCATGGTAGCGAGCTTGATGGACAAGGAGCATCTGTATTTGAACAGTGGTTCCATCTCCACTATAATGGGATAAGCCTTCCCCAAAACCATCAACTCCAAAACTTGATTGAAGGTTACACATCACCTTAATTTGAGCAAATGCCTGGAAATAGCTGAATCTGGAGTTCAAATCTATCTGAATGATCTTACCGAAGAAACTTGCCAGATCCAGAATGACTGACTCAATCCAGGCCTGGGCTAGGATGATGAATAATCTAATCCAGACACCATCACCCCTTATTACCTCTGCTGGAGTCCACCTTTCAACCGTCTCTAGCCCCATTTCATTATGCAAATTAGCATTTCTTGTGAACGCCTCGATCACCTCATTTGATTTAAACGTTAGTAGGAATTTCTGGGCTGTTATCCTCACTATTTCCACTTCTGTGGACTTTAGGCTCGAAGCTTTCAGAGAACCTGACAGTCTATCAACCCGTACATCCTGATCGATTGCAGTCCCCACCAAAGCAAGACTCAACTTCCTCATCCTGTTCTCTACTGCTCTAGAATCTGCAATAGTTGTGATCCCCGAGCTCCCTGCCTTCAGATTGTACGCTCCCTTTTTTTACGCTCTTACTTCTTCCACAAACGATCGATCCGGAGCTGGTACTTCCACCTGGTTTTGGCCGTCGAGGTGATAACAGCACTGTTGTCCTTGTGCAAGATTGCCCTTTCGCCCAATCAATGTGAGCAACCTTACCATCAATCCTCCGTCCGTGCAGACATTGAATCGCTTTGAAAGCATTCTGCTCATAACAGAATCGGATGAAGGTGAATCCATGGGAATGATTTAGTTGCCGATTCCATGGAATGAATACATCCCGGAGTTTCCCAAAATGACCGAAGATGCGAAGAAGATCTTCCTCCGATGTATCAAAGGTTAGGTTCGCTGCAAACAGGGAGAAACTTGATGGAGATGATCAAGATTTTCTAGTTGGACCCCTCTCCCACGGGGTCGCCCGCTCCCGCTCTCCCATGAATTCAAATTTTTTTTTCGCCTTTTGCAAATGAAAAATGTCATCATCCTCATTAGAGAAGTATTACTCACATAGAAGTATTGCTCATATACTATGAATAAACAAAACAATATATGTCAACTCTTCTCGATATTCATTAAGAAAACCTTTGAAAAAACCATCCCAATGCTTCTCTCCACTTTACCCACATGAAATTGTGGAAAACGAAACATTATTTTCATTGTTTGTTTTTTAACAACATTTTTTTT
Source organism: Magnolia sinica (assembly GCF_029962835.1). Classification (NCBI taxonomy): domain Eukaryota; kingdom Viridiplantae; phylum Streptophyta; class Magnoliopsida; order Magnoliales; family Magnoliaceae; genus Magnolia; species Magnolia sinica. The sequence goes on along the minus strand of NC_080578.1, from coordinate 101,821,087 downwards.
GAGTTTAAGATCTATTTTCAAATTTGTTATTAGTCAAAATAATAATCCTTATGAAAAAAATTCTAGTTATCACTAGCATGTGCGAAATTAGCATATGTGAAATGCTTAAATATTGATAGTAGCACATGTGCATATATGATATATGTGGGTTCTTGAAGTCATGGCACACATGCTACATCTCAGGTGCTTGAAGCCATATGATGGCACATGTGGCACAAAATGTGCAATGGCATGTTGGACACCTGGGCACTTGGAGCTAAATGTCAGCACTTGTGAACAATGGCACCATTGATACATGGGGCATATTTGGAGTGATTAAAGATAGGTGATGGCATATGTGGTGCATGTGGAATGCTTTGCACATGTGGGGTGCAAGAGAAGATGAATGGTGGAACACGTGGCACATTAGCACATGTGAGGCATAAGAGAAGATGGATGGTGTCACATACATAGCACACTTGCATATTTGGGACGCTTCACACATGTGGGTAAAAGAGAAGATGGATGGTGACAAATGTGGCATAGTGGCACGTGTCGGGCATAATTGAAGATGGACAATGGCTCATTCGGCATAGTGGCACATATAGCACATGTGAGGTGCATGATGATGGAAGGTGGCACATTTAGGTTTAACCATTGAGAAACATATTAATTTCCTTCCAATGTGGAAAAATGACTTTGTCAAGTGGAGGAAGGAAAATCAATTTATTTATTTTTCGACAAAGATAGAAAGTGAAAAATAATATTTCCAGCAAATTCCTTTAAAAAAAATTTGACAAACAACCCCAAGAGAACATTTTATGAGAGAAATCTATCCTCCTACTATTACAAAGGATAATCCTTCTAGGCTTCAAAGAGAATGGATATCTCTTTTAGTTTTTAGGAGTGTTTTTTTTCAAAAAAAAAAAAACAATCATTCACAGAACGGGGATTATACAATAGGAAACAAATCGATTTGGGCCAACCAAAAGCCTTTACAACTAAAAACCCCACCTCAAGTTCCCTAGTCCAACTCAGTCAAGGGAACAAGAAATCATTGACTGCCCGAGGAAGGCTGTTCAGCTCCACAAACAGCCTCCTAATCTGAGTTCCGCTCCACAACCCAGCTAAGGAACTTTTATTTTAAAATACCTCTGTGATTTGAATTTTACCAAATAATGCCTCCCGGAGCTCATATTCCTTTGGCACTGCTTTTCCCAATGAAAAATTATATTATTACCCTTTCTCTTTTCCTTTACAAAAAGGTGAATCCAAGATTGTTGGGCCCTCGTGATATCAGTCTAAAATCCAACTTGTCCAACGGGTGCACATCAACATAATTATTAGGCAATCCAAAAATATTGAGGATCCAATTAGAAGGTGGGTTGATCCGTGAAAAGTAATATACAGCACTCAAAACATTCAAATTCAAGTGTGGTGGGATTATCCATAAAAAGTAATATACACCACTCAAAACATTCAAATTCAAGTATAGCGTATTTAATGATTTGATGGCCTAGGTTATGGTTTGTGCAATCACCATGGTGGGGTCCATATGTTGTATGGCTTGGATGTTGTACACATACCATGTGTACCCTATAAGTCTTAAGCTTCACTAAGTTTATATATATATATATGAGTCATGCTCACCTAGGCACGTGCGCACCTTTGCACACGTGTCATGGGTGTCTAATCTGAACCGTCCATGTGATGCGGAATCCCATGAAACCTCATGTGATAAATTTTCACCCTGATCTAAAATTCTAGTGGGCAATAGCAAAGAGAAACGCAAATCAAGGGAGGAAACTGTTTTCAATTTTCATGGCCCATCAAAGTATTAGATCAAAGTAAAACTTGGGCTTAGGGGGTTTCACGAGGTGCTGCTTCACATGAACGGTTCAGATTTTGGATCCACATCACGTATGATGTGTTCTGAAAAAAGTTTGCACCAGTTCCCTACGAACCGGTGCGCAGGTGAGCATTTCAATATATATGAATGAAAGCATTTTTATCATTTCAGTCATTAAAAGGCACTTCATTATGATTTTCAATCGTGGAAGCATTATTCAATAAAATATTAATTCTTAGGGAATTTTGTGGTAAAAAATCCTAATTTTTATAATATGCTAAACCTAGATCAAGAAACTATCCGAACAAGATATTTTTACTCTTTGAGTAGTATAAAAAATTTCTTTAAGAAAATGCTCTTTACCCAAAGCCAGGATAACATAAACAAAAAAGCTTATTGAAACCTCCGATAACGTGCATGTGACATCCACTCCGGCCATCATCATCATCAACTCATGGCAGAATAACATCCCATTAATAAGGTGAATCGGCTCGAGTGGGTCATACCATAGGGAATGGTGGGAATTAGGGACACCCACCATTAAAAATCTTGCTTGGGCTCATCATAATGTTTATTGACCATCAAACCCATTGCTAAGGTGTTTTCCCACCAAAATGAAGGAATAAAAATTAATAATAATAAAAAATAAATAAATAAATAATAATAATAATATTCAAAATATTAGTCTGATTCATAACTTGGGTTTGACCTAATAAGGTTTAAATGATAGGCGCGTCTCCATCTCCACATCCCCACATGGTGTGGCCCATTTAAAGGATGGAGTAGATGTCACAAACACTTCATGGTAGGGCCCACACAACTTTTGGGTTGCAATTGCTCTTTGCAATAATGGATGTAGGATATTGGCGTCGGATATAAGCTCCCAAAAACTGTCTTTTTTAATGGATTCGGGGATGATCGAAGAAAGTATCTCAGCAGAACTTTCAACCCCATACTCTCTCCACTTCGTGTCCCATAGGAGGGTGCATCACCATCACATCTACCTTTAAAGAGGAATTATATGATACGTGACGTCTGTATCCTTAAAAGTAGATGATTTGTAGGGTCCTGTTCATCATCCACCGTACAATCTGCTGACATGCATGATTCCATACATGTGGGACTATGGTTCTTCTTCAAGATTTAACGATTATAACCCTTGGATCAATGGTCCACAAAATGACAGTAAGATAGACGTTCCATATTTAAATGGGAATTAGTTCAATGGTTGAATTTTCCAATCTGGATTGGTCTGAGTAATGGACGTGGGTTGCATACTGACCTATGGGCCCCACCATGATGTATTTGTTTTTATAAAGTTGTCCATCCATTTTTCCAGCTCATTTTAGGACATGATCCAAAAATGAAGCAGATACAAATCTCAGGTGGACCACACCACAGGAAAATAGTGGTGATTGAAAGCCCATCATTAAAAACTTCCTAGAGCGTGCAGGTGGACCACACCACAGGAAAGTAGTGGTGAGTGAATGCCCATCATTGAAAACTTTTTACGACGTGGTGTAATGTTTATTTGCCATCTGACTTATTGATTAGGTCACAAAGACAGATGAAGTGAAAATATAAATATCTTAATCCAAAACTTTGGTCGTCCTCAAGAAGTTTATAATGACAGCGTTCAATTACCACCGTTTCATATGGTGTGGTCCAATTGAGATTTGAATCAATCTCATAACTTTTGAGTTTTATAGACACCCCACCTAAGTTGAGACAAACTACTCTTCAAACTCTGGATATGCTCCATAAAATCATCTCTAGTGATCTAGCAACCATAAAAAATTCAATCGGAAAGGAATGTAGCATGCTTGGCCATATCATAAAGATAACTATCAAACTCAATCTACAAATCTCTGGTCCGGGGAACCACAATTCAGGCCTATGTTTGGCTCCCTCCAGAAACTTTGTTAGTATGTTTCCTTGATAACACTAAACTTCAACATCCCAAGGAGCATTGAGAGGACAATAAAATGCAAAATAGGCCTAGACCTGAAGGCCTCCAGCGATCCCGATCAAGAGATCTCAAACTAAGCAAACCTAAATTTAGCCAGAAAGTAAGCCCCTAGAAGAGGGTCAAACCCCTTAGCACAACAGAAAGCATGAGAAATAAATTGTCGGCCCGCCCTACACCTGACATACTTTTTACCTATCCCCTTTCTTAGATGCTAAAATCACGAGTAAAACCATCGACATACCATGAGTCAGTGGTATCAATTTATACATCCAGTGCCATAGCTACCAATTTGAAGAGGGGAGGGATCATAGACAAGTCGATAGACATAAAAAGTGCAAGGATGGAGCCTCTTCTCCGAATACCTTGGAGATCCTTTGATCAATGCTGAGGCTCTACCCAAATCTAGAAGTCAAACTAGAGAATTAGGAAATAGTCCACTAAAAGAAGTCAATAAGACAAATGAGTAGGGTTAGAATTAGAGATATCCAATTATTCCTTTTGAATAAAAATGTTGATCTTTCCTTTTCTTTTTCACATCTTTGTCAAATACATTGCATTTTCACTCCACACATTCTCAACATATCTATAACATCAACTCGCATTTTATTATTTTACTTTATTGCATTTGAGCGCCTACCCGGGTCCTAAAACTCGCAAAGTAAGGTCAGGCTTGCATTTTATTCTTATTTACTAAGCTTTCATTTTACTGCTATAATATGTGCCTATACAAGGTCGTTTACCTCTATGAAATCAAGTTAAGATCCTTTTTTATTTTTGTTTGCCCAACCCTTTCATGGGGTTATGTGAAGCATGACTGGTTACATGACTCCGAAACATTGATAAATCCCTAAAAGTCAAAAACTCAGTGGAGTAGAAATCGCACCTCATATAGGAAGAACAGCATGCCTAACCCATAAACTGCACCTCGTACAGGAAGAACAGCATGCCTAACCCATAAACCGCACCTCATACAGGAAGTACAGCATACCTAGCGCATAAACCACACCTCATACAAGAAGAACAGCCTGCCTAACCCATTCCTCTTCTGCCACCAAAACCCTTACCCAAACCTAGAGAGGAGTTACTTAAACTAGGAAATTTTATAATTCTCCGACCCTAAAGTGGCTCTAAGATTTTTAGCCTACCACATATTCGATGATTTGTTGGTTAACCGTGACTTTAAATTTTTAAGCATATTTTATGTGTCCAGATCATATTCTCAATATTGCACAACTAAGAAAGCAAAAGTAAATCAGCCCAAATCAATTTGCACCCCACATTTGGAAATAGTGCATTAGTACCCCTTCCTGTGAGGGCAGCCAAGAGCACGTTCACAGGTTTATGCCCTTAAATTAGCAGGAAAAATGAATGGACAGTGTGGATAAAATACATACAACATGGTGGGTCCACATAGCTTTTCCAACACCAACAAGTAGGAACTTTGATACTGGCAAGGTCAGTATGCAATCCACATCCGTAAGTCATTCGCTAGTCGTTCATCCTCACATGTGGCACTGTACACCAACCTGATCATAAAATTTGGATTAGACTTTTTTTCTTTTTTTTCTTTTTTTAAAACCTCGACCTCAGATTCATTTCATTCACAAAAATACAAACAAGTACAAGAAGTTCGGGTGGCCCCAAGAGCCAACATAAAACAAGACTAGGGGCCACCTATCGTAAAGGAAAAAAGAAAAACAAGACCCGTCCATCTAATGGCACCCAACCTGAGCCAACAGGACACCCCAAGCTACACAGAAAAGCCTATACAAAAGACTACCTAAGGCCACATTTCCTGATCGCTCCCAGGCCAACTTTATCGAGGAAAAGGAGACCCCTAATCTCCAGAGGGAGGTCAGAAAGGGTGTGAAAAACGGAGGTTGATTGTTTGACACTACCCAAATTAGACATACTGTCCACTGGCCCATTGCCTTCTCTGTACACATGAGTGAAAACAATGTGGCCCAACCTAAAAAGGTTTCGGATTCTGGTAATCCAATAATTCCACCTCCAACCCGGTTTAGAAGAATCTTGAAGAAAATTAATCACCATCTGAGAGTCCGATTCGACCTGGATGTTAGTCAGCCCTTGTTAGAGACAAAAGGATAGGCCATCATGAACAGCCTGCAACTCGGCCCTGGTATTCGAGGCAAACCCATATCCTGCATAAAACGCAAAACAAGAATCCCCCTTATCTCCTCTGCACACTCCCCTACCTCCAGCCAGCCTCGGATTGCCTCGGGATGAGCCATCAACATTGAGTTTTGACCCAACCAGGTGGCGGTCGCTTCCAGTAAATCACCTGAGTTCGATGCAAGAGACGAGGTCGGGCAGAGATTCCCATGGAGGGCAGAATCCTGCTATTATTGTCACCGTTAGAGGGTGTATACTATCTCCTAACTATCCAGTTCAGCCAAGCGATGATTCGCACAATAATAGTGGTCGGTCTCTGCTTGGAGCTTTCATACCTAGACGCATTTCTCGCCACCCAGAGTTCCCATAGAATAAAGCATGGGATGAGGTTTCGAAAAGGAGCAGAGCGTGTTGAATCCGAAGGACTTTCCCACCAGCGGGTTAGGCGATCGAGCACAAAATCCCGGTTGGACAATTGCGTGTCATAAATTCTAGCAAAGTGATTCCAAACAACAGCTACTCAAGCGCTATGGAGGAAGATATGCTCTACTGTTTCAAGAGAGGGTTTGTAGTCCTGCTCGTCAATGCAACAGCCGCACCGGGACGCTAACTGGATCTTGCGAGATTTTACAACTTCGTCCACTGGCACCGTTTCCTTGATGATACGCCACACTAGGAGTGAGATTTTTGGGGGGATTTTCATATTCCAGATCCTCCCACCCCAGCTAGTTCGAGGACCCTGCACACGGCTAATCTCTCATGCCATGGAAATAGAGAAATCCCCATTCTGCGAGAGAGGCTAGAAAGGAGAGTCCTTAGAATCAATAATACAGTAGCCCCCATGGAAGATGGTATTTATGTCTTGCTGGGATAAATGAGTGAAGACCGCAGAAGGGGGCAGCGGTCCCATGGTCCCGAGGAAATCCTGCGCTTGGAGATTTAACAAAGAAAAAGGCACTCCTGCAAGAGCTCTGTTGGATAGCGGGCCGAGGCCGGACCAATTAGAGGGCCAAAGGTTCAAATTGCCCTCTCCAACGTGCCACTGGGTCGTAGCTTCAATAAAAGGGAGGAGGATTCTTATCCGCTTCCACAGCGGAGAGATCGCTGGCGAAGAAATAACCGAATCCATACTCCGAACATCGATGTCGTATCTATCTCTCATAAAAATTCCCCACAGGCCCTTTACCTCTTTATAAGACACGTTCCAAGCCATCTTCATGCGGAAAGCGGTCATGTCGTCTTTTAAACGTCTGAGCCCCGGACCGCCCTCCTCTCTGGGACGACAGACCTCTTTCCAACTTCGCCAATGTAGTTTCTTTTTGCCTTCCGCCCAGCCCCACAAGAAATCCGTGCAAAGCCTTTCCAACATCTGGAGGACAAACGCCGGGACATGCATAGCAACCATTGTGTGTACTGAGATGTTTGACAGGACGTGGTTGATTACAATGGCTTTGCCCGCCATAGATAGGAACCTCGCTTTCCAACCTGTGATGCGACTTTCCACTTTGTTGAGAATAGAATGGAAAGCATCCCTTTTCCTTCGGCCCACCGAAATAGGAACCCCAAGGTAGGAGAAGCCTTCCACTAAGCCCGCCATACCAAGCTCCCTGTGGATAGCCGTACATCTTGCTGGAGCCATATTTTCAGGGTGAATAAAAACACTTTTTTGGGCATTTACCTTTTGAACCGAAACGTGTTGGTAGCGGTCCAGAAAGCACTTGACCGCTCTAATGGAATGGATGCCACCATTCACGAACAGGAGTGTATCATCCGCAAACAGAAGGTGGGACACGATCACATTACCACGACGTCCTTTGAATGGTAAACATGATACACCATCCACCAATTTCTTGAATCCACGACTGAGAACCTCGGATGTCAGGATGAATAGGTATGGAGATAACGGGTCCCCCTGTCGGAGACCGCAGGTAAACTTGAAGAATCCCCCAGCCTCCCCGTTAACAAGCACTGAGAACCAACAGTTGCTCCAACAGCGCTCCACTAGCTTGATCCAAGGGGCCGAGAAGCCGAAGCGTTTTAGAACTTTATTGAGAAATAGCCAGTCCACTCTGTCGTAAGCTTTTTCCATGTCTAGCTTCAAAACACTGTTTCCACCCCTAACTTTCTTGTTCATGTCACGGAGAAGTTATTGCGCTAGAGCGATGTTTTCAGCAATGGTTCTTCCTTTGACAAAAGCCCCTTGTTCGAAGGATATCAGCGAGGGAAGTAGCTTGCCCAGACGGATGGCTACAATTTTGGCGAGAATCTTGTAAATGACGTTGCATAAGCTTATGGGTTTGAAATCTGCAAAGGACTTGGGCGCATCTTTCTTTGGAATTAGCGCAATGAGGGACGAGGTGAAGGCCCTTGGAAGAGGGTCTCCTTGAAAGAAAGCAGTAGCTGCTGACAGCAGATCCTTGCAAACAACCTCCCAGCATTCGGCAAAAAAGGCGCAAGTAAAACCATCCGGCCCGGCCGCACTGTCCCAAGGGATGGACAAGACAGCCTGGTGGACCTCCTGAAGGGACTGCGGGTTCAGCAAAAAAATATTTTCCTCTTCGATAACAACATTCGGGATCACTTCCAGAAGATCATCGTCCTACTAGATAGCCCCTGCAGAGAAGAGGAAATGGAAATACCAAGCTGCATTGTACTTGACCTCCTCCTGGGTAGTAATAGTCTGACCAGAATCCAACTGAATAGAAGAAATCGTCGCTTTTCTAGCTCTAGTCGTGGCCAACGCATGGAAAAAAACCCGTGTTTCTATCTCCCACTTGAAGCCAGTTGTTTCTGGCTTTTTGTTTCCACTAGGACTCTTCCATGAGCTCCAAACGAGACAGCAAGGCTTTGGCATCAATAATTCTCTGATGAAGACATGTAGCAGTTGTCTCCTCCAAATCGTTTTGAAATTGCCCTTCCATATCGTCCAGGGATAACACTGCCTGCTTGACAGCAGAAAAGATGTTGCCGAAATCTTCTTTGTTCCATTGTTTAAGGCGGAATTTAACAACCTTCATCTTGGCCAGTAGGTTCCGTAAAGGGTTGGGATCGTTAGTAGAATCCATGCATTGTTAACCGTAGGTAAGAAGCCCTCATGATGAAACCACATGCTCTGAATTCTGAATTGTTTCCGTCCTGCAAAAGAATGCGTAGGAAAAACTAAAAGAAGGGGCGCATGGTCTGAGTTATGCCGAGGGAGGTGATATACCTGGAAAGAGGGGAAACAGGTACTCCACTCAGGATTCAGCAGCACTCGGTCCAGCCTAGCCCAAACTCTAGCTCCACCAAATTGGTTATTTGATCAGGTGAAATTGTTTCCCTGATAGCCTGCATCCTGAAGACCCGCTGTGTTTATGGCGTCCACAAATTCTCTGGAACTGGTAATATCAAATCTACTTCTGCTCCTGCGTTCTGCAGCTTCGCAGACCACATTGAAGTCACTGCACATCACCCAGGGTGTTACACCCCGAAATTCGAGTACAGAGTGTGCACCCTCAGACCCAAGTTTCGGCCCATGACATGTACACTGAGTGTACTAATTTCATTCAATTATACAATTATTCATTTACCTACTAGCTCTACCGTAGATTTACATTCCATTCATACTCAACAACATCTCAAAAATAAGAAACAATCATTTATTCCAATAATTAATCATAAACATTACTAAGGACCCCCTCAATTGGGATCTTATGAAATGAAATAAACATATCCAATAACTTGAAAGAATTAATTTACAATCTAAGAAAATTAAATATAATTAAAGTAAAAATATCATGACTAATCTAAGGCTGCAACTTCTTTTTTTGTCAAGTAGGGTCACGTGTCCCTTAAGTCTTTTCTGGCTTGACCACATATTCCTATTTTTGAGCCACCGGCCCACCCTCATTCATATCTGTATGGTTTTTCCATCAATAAAAAATATAAGCTGGTCAGGCTTAGTGATATAACCCAGCATGGTTCATAATCATATCAATTAAAATAATACAAAAATACATGTACAATGATGTAAAATGAGGTATGAATGCATCAGATGGAGTGATCGTCCTTCTACTTGGGTTGGAAGTCATCAACCCGCATCTACCCGTTGAGTAGGCTTCCACCCTTCGGTAGGCTTGGGCATAGCCCGCATCTGGTAACGCTCTACCAGGATCGACATTTCTTCTAGGGAGGGCCCCTAGGATCGACCATGCATTATGTAATGCAATGAATAAATGATGATATATAAATGCATATTTTTCATATTTGGCATAGTTGTCTCGATTAAAATATTCACGTATAAATTTATCGTACAATTATCATATCAAAATATTCAAACCAGTAAATCAATCAAATAATCACAATGATTTATTTTAATTTTAATGAATTATGAGACAAGTTGGGTTACTCACCTAAGTCTGGTAGTGTAGAATCCACAGGGTAATTATGTTGGTTTGAATTCAGAAATCAAATCAGTTATATCAACAACATTATTATTCATATGTTTTTATTACATGGTGGGGCCCACCTCTGATTAACATCCTAGGTGGCCAGATCCAAAATAATCAAATAATTAAAATTTCTATTCTATTTTTTCTCCTTTCTAAGATTATAAAATTGAATCATAATTACTTGATCGGGGTGGTCCATCGGATGATCAGATCATTCAGATTCTTGAGATATTATCATATTTTGCCTTTACACATTAGATGGATGGTGTGGATCTAACCACACATATACCGATGGCCCATCTCGACCTTCTACACCAAGTGATACCAACACTTGCGCAAAAATCTAAGATTTCTTTATTAAACATTTTTAGATCTGACTAATGTGGCCTATTTGATTATTAGATTAATCTAAAAATTATGGCCCTTGTATATTTTGGCATTAAGGATCATATGATCCGTACAGATATATCTTAACACAATCAGATTCCATCCATTTAATTTATTTCTAAAATATTACTAATTAGACCAAAATCATAAAAATATCACTTTATTAAAATTGACTCTACACACCTATACAATGATGGTATGGATGATCCACGCCATCCATTGTATAGATCAAGAAGAAATTAACAACATAATAAAAAGTTAAAAAGATCTACCAACTCAACTATTGACTTGTTTTTATTTTTTATTTAAAAATAAAATCTTTAAATATTTAATTTAATTTTTTAATAATGTACCAAAATTTAGAGTTGTTACACAGGGGCCTGCACTGCTGAGGCTAGAGAAACCATCTCCTCCCACAAAAACTTCCTCTGAATCTGCGAGCAACTAGCATAAACCACCGATGTGGAAATAGGAGTGCTTGTCTGATGGAAAACAGTGGAGAAAGATAACATTTGGGACGATATGGATATGACTGTAACATCATTTGGAGATCTGCTGAATAACCAAATTTTCCCGCCACAATCAGCATTTGAGAAAGAACAATGGAAGCCAATACGGAGGCCTACTTGCACTCGTTTTGATTCAGAAATCATAGGTTCCAAAATTGCTACAAACCATGGATTGTGATCTTTAATTAGACGCTTCAGCGTTCTGATAGTGGGAATGTTTCCCACTCCTCGAGCATTCCAGACCAGAATTTTATCCATCATTAGGAAACTGAGAAGCCACGGTCCTCCTTTAAAGGTGTCTGAGACGAGATAGCCATTCATCCCTGGAAACTGCAACTAGGGGATTTCTATTTGGTTTTCTAGTTCCCTTCTTTCGTGGTGGGATGAAGAGGCTGGCTGCAGCGCGCTTCTTGGGAGTGACAAGATCACACTGGGGAGTTCGCTTCAGACCCGATGGCGTGTTAGTTCCCTGATCCTGTTCATCCTGCTAGACTTCTCTGTTAGCACCCTGAATTGTGGGAGAGATGGCCACTTCGTCATCAGAGAAGAAGGGTAAAAGATCCACCACCAGTTTTCCCTGTCGAGTGGAGCTCCTCATCAGGGAAGAATTTTTGTTACACAGGGTGAGTGGGATCTGACTGTCTTCAGACTCGCTTGAGGAGAACGGGGAGTAATTTAGGCCTGTTTGGGGCTCCCTAATGTCAGAAATAGGACAATCCCCCCACTGATCTGGAACGAATTCGTTGCTTCTTTATTCTACTAAAAGGTATTTCTGTCGAGATTGCTGAATTCAATGGCCTGAGCAGCATTTCTGATATCTCGTATCCTGGGTCCAAATTCAGCTCCTGATTTTTCTTCATATCCTGTGAGCTCTCCGGTAGACCTCCCTAAAGGGCGTAGGAGTTTAACGGGTATCTCGTTTTGGGCTGAGGCAGCTTCTGGATAGACCGGCTTGGCAGCACACAATGCCACTTGGTTAGAAATATCTTGTAATCCCCCACTCCCAGAAGCATGCAGATGTTGCTTAAATCTCATTGTTGCAATTTGTGAGGGCTAGGATATCACAGTCCCGGTTGTCCTGGGGAGTACCATCCCTATTACTAATGTAAGCGAGTAGAAGGAGTGGTTTCTGAACAGACTCATTTTCTCGAGCATTTCCTCGAACATGTTGATTACACTTCTCCGGGTCCCCCTAATGGACAGATTGGCCGTACCTGAGGGCGGTGTCCTAATCACTTCTACTAATTTGGATTGGGCTTGAGTTGAGGTCTCGGGTTGCCTAACCCAACCTACTGCCAGTTGATATATAAGTTATTTATAAATTATAATTGAATGTTGATTGTTTGTGTTGAATGCACGAAAAATTCCAGTGCCATCAAGTCTCATTAGTCCACATTATTTTAAATGACTGATCAAGTTAACAAGATATGCGGATTTCTCTTCCAAATAGATTGTGTACTATACATTTAAACGAGTAATAGTCCTATTTTGTTGAGTGTTAAAACAATAATAATAAATAAAATAAAATAATTGTGTACTATACAACCTGACTTTTAAACGAGTAATAGTCCTATATTATAGCTTGTTTATTTAGAAAAGAATAAAGTTCTTTACTATAAATAACTATATATATAATTAATAAAATCATAAATATAAAAAATAACACAAGTAATGAAATATAATAGACTAATATAATAACGAAAATATTAGCATGTTTCATCCCGACCAAGCCTACTCGAGTCGGGCTTGGGTTGAGAAGTCCCGGAAGTGGACTGCGTACTGAGTAAACTCTGTAGGCCCCACTGTCATTTATTCATTGTATCTACTACGTCCATCTGTTTTAACACATCATTTTAGGGCTTTATAAAAAAAAATTGGAATATATACAAGTCTCAATTGGACCACATCACCGGAAACAGTGTGAATTGAACATCTACCATTGAAAAATTCTTGGGGACAACCGAAGTTTTAGATCAAGCTGATATTTGTTTTTTCCCTTCATCCATGCCTGTCTGATCTTTCGAACAGGTTGGATGACAAATAAACATAACTGGGGGCCTTAGAAAGTTTTCAACGGTGGAGATCAATACTTGTACTTTTTCCTGTGGTATGATCCACTTGAGCTTTGTATATGCATCAATTTTGGTTTTAACCCCTAAAATGATCTGGAAAACGAATGGACGGCGTGGATGAACCACGTGCATTCTCGGTGGGCCCAACATAGTTTACTCAGAACGATCAGAGCGTACTGAGTAACTCAGTACGCAATCCAATTTCGAGAAGTCTCAACCCAAGCTTAGGTTGAGTTAGGTTAGGGTTGAGGTACCTTTAGTTTAGGTTAGGGTTAACTAACCCAAACCGCCCGACTTTCCGCCCTGCACAAGACAGTGCCATGTGTAAGATTAGGCGTCACCACCATTTCTAGGCTGAGCTATCATACATCGCCCCATTAGGGCCCACACCTATAGATAATAGGCTGATCAGAGCCGTCCATATTACGAGTTCCATACAGGACGGGCTACAGAACCAAACGAAAGAAGAAAGGACCATTGGTCATCAAAACATATAAATGAACATGGAGCGTTGAATGGAAAATTTTCGACAGCTAACTTTCAACGAATCATATGGTCAGAACCACTCAATCTATGCCGGAGTTGGGCTAGTGGGGGCCGTCGAGATGTTCGGACGATCAAAACCGTCCAAATTTCTAGGCATTTACAGAATACTGCGACATAGATGCAATGGAACTTGAGAAGGGGCGTGCACAGTTATCAAACCCAATCTCCAAAAGGAACTTAAAAAGGCCGGTGATACCGTACAGAAGAACCGGAATATGGTAGATCCGTTTCTCTAGAGTATACGTGTCTGAATTTTCTAGTAATCTGAGCCGTCCATCTAGTTGTAAATTTACGGATGGCATATTATTAAATAATCAAACCTATTAATGAATTTCAACCGTTAACAATCAAGAGCCCCTGATCAGATGGCTATAGACATCTGATCTGTTCTCTTTTCCAAAAGCATTCCACCACAATAGCTGAAACAGGATGGACGGCTATGATTGATAAGTTGTGGTGCCAAGTGTACGGTCGAGAGATTGCTCTACCATGTTCCGGTCCCACCAACTCTACGGAATCACCGGCCGTTAAAAAGGGCTCAGAAGTCAACAATCTTTTGCTGCGTCATGATTCTCTTTCCTTGTGTTACGGACGCAACTCCATGGGATAGTCACCACCATCTTTTAACGTGTGGTGTCAGTACACGTGGCAAGTATCCACTTCGATCTGGACCATACAAATTGTACTGATGTTCCACGGGTAGAGCATAGCTCAAAAGAAACACTGGTAGAATGACGTGGACCGTAGAATGATTACTGTCAAATGGATGGTGGACCTGAATGGCCAGCCATCGAATTCAATGGCCTGAAATTGATCAGTGTGAATTATAGGGTCCAAGATACTGAACCAACGGTCAGAACTATGCTTAGTGTTTGCCACATGCTCAATGGATGAGAACTCCAACTTAAAACGTGGTGGTAAACGAGCACCCTAGTATTGCGCGGCATGCGAAAGGAGTTCGTTTTTCCTCCAGCGCGACTTATGATAGAGCGTGTGTTACCGTCCACTGGGGCCTTCTTGCTGAGCGATATGATGATCGAAACCATCCATGTAGTTCGAATATATTTATATAAGTTATATTTAAAAACTGATGGGATGACTATATTTAGATGAATTTGGAACGATGGAAACGAAAATTTCAACAGATCGAATTCAGATCTAAAAATCAAAGGTTAGAATCATCATTAAACAGTAATGACAGGACAATAGCTTTGATGGACGTCTCAAAATTCATATCAATGGACCATATCTTCTGGTCTCCGGTTAAGGATAGAGGCAAAAGAAAGCCACATACAAACTGGCTGAGATATTTGGAGGAGTTTGTGGTGAGTTTTCTAGTTCAAAATAATGCAAAAGGAGAGATATTCTTGCTACTTTTGCTCTATATAAATCTTCCATTTAACATAAATAACTAAGCCTCTGTTCGACTGCGATTGGACGGTTCCATGATATGGTGGCCCACCTATCAAGGCCATTTTCAAGGTAATATTCCTCACCAAGGGATGAGAGAGAGAGATATGGAATACCACCGACCATATTTGAATAGAAAAATGGTTTGCATGCAAGCATTGCATGTGAACTTCCACGTGCCATACCATCTTTGCTGCAGATTTCTCACATGGGGTATCCTAGCCGTACAAATGTGGGCCACACCATGAAAAGAACTGGACGCGAAAAAGCCCCCTCCAACAAAATCAACAGGCAGCTTATGGTTCTGACATAGTGTATATGTGTGGCCTACCTAACGGGTGGATCGTTCTGAATTTTGATAGAGACGATATTCATGATCGGTCCCACACTTTGGATGGATTGGATATCTTGTACGTATGGTAAGTCACTGATAAAGAGGGGGCTGTTTGTGAAGATGGTGCTTGTGATCATTTCCCTGTTGAAATGGACGGTGCAAAAGAGTGCATGGAAAAAGAAAACTGATTGTAAGGTGGCGAGAGCCGCATGGGACAGACATTGGGGAGGGTTTTGGAAGTGAGATAAGCTGGGACACCATGGAAGAGTATGATCTTTGATAGGCAAGCAGTATGAGAATGTACACTTGGCTTACAACTAATTCAAATCCAACCGTTCAAATTGTGGCACCATATCTAGGAGTACAAGCTAAACATCACACTGATTTATTAACCTAACTAGGCTATTCATGGACATTAAATGAACGGTTGAAACGAAGAATAGTCTGGAATGCAATTTTAGAAAAAGAAATGTACGTTAATCAGAGATTAGGACTGTTAAAGCAATCTATATTTTGGATGAATTGCCTATCTACAACGGGTCCCATGATTTGGACGGTTTATCCTGAGAGAGATATATGACGCGTGTACAGCTTCCGAGTGCCTGAGTTTCAAGTATCAGGCTCTGCCAGAGTATCAAAGAACTCCCATTTAGAATTACAAGACGCATCGATGGGAGGAATTTGGGGGAGGTTGGAATAAATGAGCGGACCAGAATCGTCCACAGCACCTGTCTTCACGCAGCGAGGGAAACATCCTAGTTTGTGGGGCCCACAAAATTGTATCTGCAAAATCCAATCCGTCCATTAGTTTCAATCCTCGATTTTAGTGTTTGGGATTAAAAAATTTCAGCGAGACTCAAAACCCATGTAGGCGACACCATAGGTAACCATGGTTATCGGATACCAACCGCATGTTCACGTGTTGGGTCACCATGGTTTGAATCTTTCATCATACCCGTTAATCAGATGTAATTCACCAGGATGAAGATAAAATACCAAAATTAGACTGATTAGATATCATGTGGGCTACACCGTGTGAACTTACAGGTTTTAGGAGAAACTTTTTATTGTTCCCATTAATGTGGCTCATTAGATCTTCCTACCGGTCTGATTTTTTTAATCTACGGTTAACACAATGGTTCTCACCTAATGGACGGAATAGATACAAATAAAAATCATTGTAGACCGTACAAAGCTAGCGTGTTTTACGCTGCCGCTTAAAACAGGTGTGTACAAGATCTGGTCCTTCTCATGGAGCCCAAAACCAATTTAAAATAAAGGCCCACCAATGGGACCACAACGACCATTTATTCCTCTCGGACATAGATGCAACGGCCATTATTCTATATAAGACTCATCCCCCACTTCCTTCCTATCACACAACCATCTTCTCCTTACCTGTTTGGGTAAGTTGCAGGACTGTTTTCTTGGGTTTTTGTTGGGCGATTGTTACTATAAAAGGAAAGCAAAGGTAATTACGTTTATGTGGGTGTGCGCGCGCGTACGGGTGCACGTACGTATGGTGACAGAAGAGAGTGAGCACAGATGGTTTTTCTTGCATGGGGTGTCATGCTTGAAGCTATACGTGCTCTCTCTCTATCCGTCACTCACGTGGGTACACGTGTATAGTTTCAGATGAAGGTGTGTACGTGTGTGTGCATGTGTGACCGTACGTTTGGTGACAGAAGAGAGTGAGCACACATGGTTTTTTCTTGCATGGGTGCACGCTTGAAGCTATTTGTGCTTACTCTCTATCTGTCGTCCGCCTAGTTTGGGTTTACACCCTTTGGTGCCTGCTTGCTGTTGCTTCAGTGTAGATTTGTTGAATATGGACCGTTTATCTGGTGGGTCTTAGTGTTGAATACTCTCTCTCTCTCTCTCTCTCTCTCTCTCTCTCTCTCTCTCTCTCTCTCCATGTATCAGATAGGATGTACTGTTGTTGAATATGGACTGTCCATCTGGTGGGCCTCAGTATTGAATATGGACTCTCTGTCTATCAAGAACATGGGACCAAAAGCTAGGGAGGCCATGCCATCAGGTAGAATACTCATATAAAAAATCATGGACGGTCTAGGAGAAGTTGTTTCCAGGTCTACTATGTTTGGCCTTACTAGTAGCTGGCCAAACTGAGGTATTGGCAAGATGGTCTAAGCCCTGGTCCCCACATTCTCCAAGCTTGAATACCGTGCACACGTGTCAGGTTTCCACGTTGGTCCGCTTCCAGATGTGAGCATGCTGGAAGCCCTCTTGCTAATTCACTGGGAAATGTCAAGTACTCTAGGGGAGCAACTTCTAACGTACTCACATGTCGCATGTGCAAATATAGCATGCTTGGTCAAGATCCAAGCCGCTCATCTTATAGCCTACCTGTGAAGATGACCTGGTAAACAATCAGAGGTCAGTTCGTCTCATGTGGGGGGTCATTACATGTATATTGACTGTGGGCCGTTGGTCTATTTCTGTCATTTTTTCCATTTGTTTTGTGTTCTATATAGAAGAAGCCCAACTAATGAGTACATCAACCTATTTTTTGTAAGCCATCTTAACATGAAGCCCGCCTGATGAGCAGTTTGATCGCAATGGATGTGGGACCCATTTTAGGGACCATTTAGGGTCAGGTCTTAATCATGGACCATTGGATCTTGGGGGTACAAGGTTAGGATCTACTGTATTTAGCTATATAAGCATGCGTTTTCATGCAATCTTCTGTGCACCAAAGAACCTAGACTGCTGTTCATTTGTCTCCAAAGAAATCCCATCTTAGTTTTGGACGGATGATCTTGGGTGGACCACACTAGACCAAATCAGGTGAGACCTTTAGCAATCCACTTTACATTATTGTTCAAATCAGTAGTGTTAGATAGGATCTTATCAAGTGCAAATTTTATTTTTATTTTTTTTAAAGGAAAACTGATTTCATATTCATTGTGGAGAATTATCAAGTGCAATTCAATTCTCTTGAATCACATCTAGGGTTACAACTAATATTACACTTATCAGGACTTGAATATTTCTACTTATAGTTACACATTCCTAACATTGTTATAGCCCATCATTGTCAAAAGCTCCATAGAGGAGATATTTGAGAAGGTGAATGGGCATGATGGACCGTTAATGAATTAACTGTTGCTTGATTCATCGCATGTCAATTTTCTACATGCATGTATAATCTTCATCTTCACAATTTGCACATGTTCTTCCATAATGCTCATAACAACGATCAAGCCCATAAAACCCTAGAACCCCTTCTCTTCTCCCATAATGCTCATAAAACCATCTCATCGACTCAAAAGAATATCAACATAAATGCTTTGATATTAAAATATTTTCTTAGCATAGAAGTTGCATGATCAAAGCAAGGAATTATGCTTTCAGAAAGTAAGTGTTCCCTATATTTACTCCAAGAAAAA
Organism: Magnolia sinica; assembly: GCF_029962835.1. NCBI lineage: Eukaryota > Viridiplantae > Streptophyta > Magnoliopsida > Magnoliales > Magnoliaceae > Magnolia > Magnolia sinica. Next base: position 101,802,059 of record NC_080578.1, on the reverse strand, counting down.
GGCAATCTGAACACCAACCTCATAGATATGCCTCATGAACCATACTCTGAAATCCAACCATACACATGGTCAAGATCTCCTTATAGATCTTCAATGTGATTAGAGATATGGTTAGAACATTGATTTAATCTAATTATTATTAGACTGACTATTGCCCATGTTATTGGAGTAATAGGTCATTTTATGCATGCTCTCCAAATGTTGCTTCATGAGGCAGCAAGGCAAATCATAAAATATATCAAAGGATCTCTTGATTGAGGCATCTTTACTCTTATCTTGGGCACTTACAAGTAGAGGCATATTCTAAAATAGATTGGGCTATGTTGAAAGGAATGCCCAGGTGTTTTATTAGGCCATGGGCTTGAGACTTATAGCCCATACATGTTCTGTACACGAATCTACTTAATATAAAATAAGGAGAGAGGCTAGGGTTTGTATTAAGCAAAGATTCTCCTCTTCATGCTTTTCTTCTCACATTCCTCCTCTTATTCTCTTTCAATTCATGGGTCTCTTCCTTTTGTTCATTGCATCTGATCTTACTCCTTGCCATTAGCATCTTTGCAGATTCAGTGTGCCACTTGCTTTGAGTTACTGCCTTTGGACTTATATTGTTGGCTAGATGAGTTACTGCTTGACTTCTCTTCTAACATAAGATATCAAGTTGTGATATGTGATTTGTGTTGGGCCCAAGTCAGTTCAAATCCCTGCCCACCGTTCAATCTGCTTGATTGACTACCCAAGAGTTACTGATCAAGGATATCCTAACTGTCCAGGCATGCACTACTTGAGAAAGTGTATTGTTTGCCAGTGGGCCTTGCTTTTTTCTGCTAAGGTGACCCATGGTTACTAGGGTGAGATGCCAGATTGTGTCTTACCAGCCCCTGTAATGGAAGGAAAATGTTCTGTGGCCTGGAGCATTTTTATGTTTTATTCTGCTATGTTGTGATTGACTCTACATAGGGCCTTTGCCACCATTGTTTTTGTCGTTTTTACATGGGACCACCAGATTGCTGGCTGTGATAGATGCTGACTACTGGACAATTTCCAATTGCTGATTAAGTGATCACCACAATTTTTTTCTTATATTTTCTTACTCATGAATTCAAAGTTGAGAGCATAGATTTTGTGGTCATCTTGCACCGAATTCAAGAAACTCTAAGTAGGAACATAGTGACAGATTCCTTCCTTCCTCCTCAATCCTTCTAGCCAACTCAAGTAATGTCATAGCTGTATCCTTTGGTTTATCACCTTGGGTAATTGACTTGGCCATCAACCACAAAACATGTAATAAGTCTCAATTTTCTTCTGTTAACACCTCCATTACCTGCGCACCTGTCTCTCTTGCCTATGGTTCTTTTTTATCTCATATTCTTACTAAATGAACTATTTCAATATAGTACTGACATTTACACTTTATGGACAAAAATTCTCTTAGTCTCCTGTCTGTTAGCCAGTTAACCAAAACATAGAACTACTTAACTACCTTTTTATCTTTTACACTGTATTTTCATGACCTCAAGACAAGGGCAGCGATTAGTAGGAGGCATGAATTGTGTGGTTTCAACTACTTTGAACAAAGGGATGCTGGCATAAATCTTGTGCATAAGACAACATGCAGTTAAGTTTTCCCTTATTTGAATCCCTTAAACCTGCCCCCTCATTGTCAAGTATAGTTTCAATAAATTATGAAACATGTTAGTTAGCAAGACACGATATATCTACTTATTCACTGAGAACTGTTAATCGTAGTCATTCTCCTTGTGTTTTTACTTCTCTAATATTGTATGGAGCTCCCTTTAGGTACCTAGCTTGAATAAATTTCAGAATTTTGTTTCCTTTATTGATAACATCTCTCTCGCATGAAATGGGTATTTCTAATGCACAGGGTATTTGATATGTTTAAGTTGTTTCATACTCTGAGAAAAATTAATTCTGAAATTAAATATTTTTGTTTTGATAATGCTTGAGAATATATATCAAACAATTTTAGTGCTTACCTTGCATCCATTAGCATTACCCATTAGACTTCATATACCTACACACCCCAACAAAATGGAGTTGCAGACAAAAGAACTGACATCTCCTAGAGATAGTGAGATGTCTCCTAACCCGCATGAATGTCCTTAAATTGTTTTGGAGTGATGCTATTTCTATAGCATGCCATTGGATAAACCAATAACCATTGTACTTTCCTCATGCATAAACACCATTTTCCATATTGTTCTCTAATGGTATTCTATAATTTTCTTTGCCAGCCTATGTTATTGGGTGCATGGTGTTTGTCTAGAAAAATGACCCACAGTCCAACAAACTTGATACTCATGCTGCCAAGTGTCTCTTTCTCAAGTATTCTTGCACATAGAACGGGTGCAAATGTTCTTATAATGAAATTGGTTGTGTCTAAACAAGTGCCAATGTTGCATTCTTTGAAGATATTTCTTATTTTCTCTCTTCTCGCACGTGAAGTGAAGGTTTTGTTCTGAGCTTCATCATCTTACCCCTAAACTTCTTGACACACCTATTCCTATATCATCTTTTTTTATTATTATTATTTATTCCTTCTTCTTTTTTCAAAAAACCTTTGTACCATTGATAATATAAACATCGCATGTACAAACCAGGGATTCAGGAGGGCGAACCACAAAAAAAAAGTTGGGCCTCTCCTATCGTATGAAGCTAACTAAAGGAAAAGGGAAAACACACTAAGGATCCGACGTATTTCTAATCGAACCAAGGCCAACCTCATCAAGGAATATCAGCCCAACTCCAACTCCAGTTTCCCAAGGTGACATTTACCATCCTCAGCCAAACCTCACCTTTGGCTGAGGATCCTGCACCTATGCAACCACCATCTGACATCAATCCTCCTGTTACTCTTTGAAAAACTACACTTCCTATAGTTTATAACCTAGCTCTAATTTTTTCTCTTACTACTGTTTTAGCCCTACTTTCTATGCTTATATGTTGGCGCTATCCTGAGTGGAGGTCCATAAGTCACACCATGATGCACTGGCTCATCCTAGGTGATGACAATCCATGAAAAACTTGCTATCATACATCACATTGGCATATGGTCTGTTATCTCTTTTCTTTTTAAAACAAACAATTGGCTATATATCATTGGGTATACACTATTAAGTACCAACTTGATTGCTTATTTGAATGTTTAAATTAAAGCAAGACTTGTCATGAAATTTTACACCCAAACCGTTTGGATGGACTATGAAGAAACTCTATCCTATTGTTTTTTTTTTTTTTTGTGGAGAAAAAACGTTACATATTCAGATAGAAAATAGAGTTATTTCAAAATCTACACTTCTTCTTTTGGCATCAAACTAGAACACACAACTTTAATCATAGACATTCGAAAGAAAGAAAAAGGAAAAGAAAAACCTCTTCATCTCTCACCTACACAGATTATTTAAAACACTTCTCACCATCTCTCTCTTCTTCTTGGGAGAGAATTCATCCTTGATAATCACCCTCACTCCAAGAATTGTGTGAAGGTGTCCACGGTCATCGATGATCCTTCACCACCTACAGTTTCTTGCACTTTTGAATATATTTCGCCCAGATCTAGCCCATTGCCATCCTCACCATTCTCTTGTTCCCCCTCACCACCTTGTTCAGGCGCCATTTGCCCCTTGCTCATCTCCATCTCCAATCAAACACAACCTTCCCATCACCTTGTTCATGGCCGGCCTTTCCTTCCCACTGAACTTGAGGCAATCCTCTGCAAGCTTCGCAAGTTCTTGCAGCTGATCCATCCCTGCTTCTTCCAGGAGACCATCCTGGACAACGAACTCTAGTCGATTTTGATTCATCTCGGAAATGAAATGCATAGTAAGGCTACCACCCCTTTTCTTGCTCTCGTCTGAGTTGGGGTCCTTTTTTCCTTTTTTTCTTTTCAAAATGACATTTCCATTGATAAGGGTAAAAGCTTTACAGATTAGAGGGGGATATCAAGCAAATAAAAAAAAACCCAAGACCCAGACTGCACACATCATTCACATTCGGGTAGGCCCAACCAAGGCAGGCCCACCTATCGTAAAGGGAAAAACTTTAAATAAATAAATAAATAAATAAAAAACCTGGCCTAGGAAAATCGCATGGCACCTAAACCAGCCCTATCCAGGACCAGCTCACCACGGGAAAGGAAGGGAAGGCTAGAAACATCTTTGAAAATCTTGGATTGCTAGTTTGAGCTGCCCCAGCGGGCTAGACTATCAGCAACCCTATTGGCCTCTCTTGGGATATGCTTGATGGAAATTCTTCCTAAAGAGCGGATGGTATCAAACTTCTTTTTCCAATAGAAGACACTCCAAGGAGCATCTAATGGCCTGGAGAACATTTCAACTACCGCTAGAGAATCACTTTCCACCTCAATCGACCTGAACCCTTTATCTATACAAATGTTGAGGCCATCTACCACTGCTTTCACTTCCGCAATAAAACTGGAACCCAGGTCGTGACCCTTAGAGAAAGCGAACTTGAACTCGTCATTGACATCCCGATAGACACCCCTGCACCCCGAGGGCCTGGGGTTTCCTCTGGACGAGTCATCCACATTCAGCTTCACGCCTCCCGGGTTAGGCCTTAACCATTTCACATAAGACACCGTTTGGGGGGAGGGATCGGCCTGAGGGAGCTGGAGGTCAGTCAGGACCTCTTTTTATGCCTAATTTTTAACTGGAGGAAGGAGAAATGTGATGGAAATGCGCGAGAGCCAAGATCGCATGTTGCGAATGGTATGTGAGGCGTTGGGATGGACTCCATCAAAGCAAAGGCCATTCCTGGAATTCCAAATTTCCCAGAGGATCAGTGCTGGGGTCAGCCCTCTAATGATTCCCAATGAGGATGAGTCATTGGCCATGGCCCACCATTGGAAAGCTCTACCCCCCATCGATTGGTCAAGGAGGAAAGCAACGGAGAGAATGGAGGAGAAGTGGTTACAAACAGAGGAAGCAAGGTCGCCTTCGGCAAATAGGTAATCAAGGGATTCCTCCCTGAGGGGCGATGAATGGCAGCAGGCGCAGGAAGAGGCCATGTGGATGCCCTTCTTTTCACATTGATATCAACTGGGATGGCGTTGTTCAAGATTTTCCAAACAAAGACCCGAATTTTTGGGGGCAGATGAGGATGCCACGTCCACTTGGCCCAGTTACGCGTCTAGTCGTGGGTACAGATGAGTTGTCAAGCTGACCTAATGGTGAATTTTTCAGACTTCTCCCTGGTCCAAACTGATCTATCTTCATTCTGGCCAAGAGAAATACCTTCAGCGATCACGTGGACGCGCACTGAATTGGGAAGGGACGTGGGAAAAGGGGCGTTGTGAATCAGGCAGTCAGGCCCAATAATGTCCCTGATCCTCAGGTTCTGAGATTGAGGAGGGATATTGCCGGAAATCCTCTTCTTGAGAGGGCCCAACCACAACCAGTTTTCACTCCAAAAATTATTGCTCCCATCCCCCAACAGTAAACAAGAATTCTCCTCCAGGAGGGCGACAAGATTGCTCAACTTCTTCCATATTGGGGAATCAAACAGCCGCTAACCGTAAGCGACTCGAGATTCATTAATCCTATACTTTGAACGCATGAATTTCGCCCAAAGGTTATGCTTGTGGCAGAAGAATAAGGTCCAGGCTCATTTTAACGTTAAGGCCGCCGAGACATCCCTTAAGGCTTTGATTCCTAACCCCCCTTGTGTCGTTGGGGAAGTGATTTTGCTCCAACGGATCCAGTGAAAGTTCTTCTTTCCTTCTAACCACCCCCAAAAGAAGTCAGCGAATCCTCTTTCCAGAGCCGCTAGCGCCTTTTTAGGAATCTCAATCGTTGTAAGGGTATGAATAGGGATGCTCAAGAGGACATGTTGGATGAGGACGACTCGGGCGGCTTGGTTGAGAAAACGAGCCTTTCAGCCCGAGATACGGGACAATGTTTTATCTACCAAAGGCTGGTAAGAGGAAGAGCGGATTCTCCCTTTAGAGAGCAGCACACCTAAGTAGAGGAGGCCAGGCAACGATCTGGCAATCCCGGATAGCCTTTCAATTCCCCGAACTCTACTCTCTGCCATCTTGAAGGATACAATGAAACTGCTTTTGGTATAGTTTATCTTGAGGCCTGACACGATAGTGAATTGGTTGATGAACTCCAGCAGGTTCCTAATGGAAGTGCTACTACTGTTTGAGAAGATGGTTGTGTCGTCCGCGAAGAGGAGGTGGGAAACGATCTGGAATGGTTGACATTTGTTGGCTTCAGTCAGGTTGGCAATACCCCTGCTAAGAACCTCCATGATTAAGATGAAGAGACTGGGTGAGAGGGGGTCTCCCTGGTGGAGCCCTCTTTCTGACTTGAAGAAGCTCGAGGCCTCCCCGTTGAATAAAATTGAGAACCATGGGCCCGACCAACACTTTTCCGCGATGGAGATCCACGCCTGACTGAACCCGAACCTTTGGAGAAGTACCTTAAGGAACGGCCAGCTGACGCGGTCGTAGGCTTTCTCGAGGTTGATCTTCAAGATAATATTGCTGCCCCTAACCTTCTTGTCTATGTTGCGAAGCAGTTCCTGAGCCAATGCAATGTTATCTACTATAGATCGCCCTTGGACAAAAGTCATTTACTCGCTAGAAATAAGTTAAGGAAGGATGGAGTTCAACCTAGTTGCAATGACCTTAGAAAAGATCTTGTATACGCAGTTACAAAGACTTATAGGCCTAAAATCAGAAAAGGATTTGAGTGCTACACCTTTAGAGATTAAACAAATGAGAGTTGCTAACAAGGCTCTAGGGATCATACCTCCCTGGAATAGGAATCTGACAGCTCGGAGGAGGTCCTCCCCAACAATAGACCAGCATGCCGAGAAGAAAGCACCCGAGAACCCATCTGGGCCAGCAGCCCTGTCCAAAGGCAGTGCTAAAACTGCCCTCTTCACTTCCTCTAAAGAGGGAGGCGCAAAGAGGAATTCGTTATCTGCTTGGGTAACCATTGATGGGATCATGTTGATGCAGTCGTCAATAGTCGTCGTTCATTCTGCCGAGTAGAGGGACTTGAAAAAATCCACTGCTTCACCACACATCTGGGATTGATCTTCTGAAATGGAACCATTCTGAAGCTTAATCTGACGAATATGTGCTCTTCTGATTCGGTTTGTAGCTGGGGGGTGGAAGAATTTGGAATTTCTATCTCCTTCTTTAAGCCATCTATTTCTAGATTTTTGATTCCAGAAAATTTCTTCCAGAAGTTCCAACCGAGCCAGATTGGCTTTCTCTTTCTCCAGGTTTAAGAGGTTGAGGGGAGAAAGGGAATCAAGAGCATCCTGTTCCAACTTCTCCACATGCCCTGAAGAGGACCTGATTTGAGAGAAGATATTATCAAAAACCTCCTTGTTCCATGTTTTCAGCGCCAGCTTTATGTTCTTCATCTTGATAAGAAAGTGAATCATCAGATTGATGATGAAGATATCCGATTTCCAGGTTGATGAGATCACTTCTTGGAAACCTACATGCGCACATGATCCACATTCTTTGGAAGCAGAACAGCCTTAGGGGAAAAGAAGCAGTTGAAGGGGATGATAGAAGGAGGGGGGAGTGGTCGAAGTTGACTCGCGGCAGATGCTGCACGTTGAAGGAAGGGAATGTCTAAAGCCAGGCTGGAGAGCAGAGGGCACGGTCTAGTATGGCCCATTTTCTATTAGTCCCTGAACGGTTGTTGCACTAGGTGAAGGCATTCCCTGAAATACCTGCATCCATAAGGTTGGCTTGATTAATAGCCGCCATAAATTCATTGGAGCTGGGACCTGCCAACGAATTTCCGCCAATTCTTTCTGAATTGTTAAGCTAAACTCAGTGTGAGTTTTGATTTCTATTGTAGCTTACAAGTCATGTCCTATACTAGTTGGATGTCAAAATACTTTTTTGAATATAGACTTAATTGAAGAAGTATACATGGAGCAACCTCCTAAATTTGTTGTTTAGGATGAGAAAGGAAATGCGTGCAAATGATTGAAGACTATTTATGGGCTGAAGCAATCTCTCCAGGCTTGGTTTGAGAAATTCATTTGAGCTTTGGAGGAATTTAGCTAGGTTCTAGGTGGATCACTTGATTTGTGTAAAACAAAACTCTAGAGGGATAGTGGATCGCCCAATCATCCATTCTGATTAACCTATCCCAAAGAAAATATGCTTTGTACCTGTAGTAAAAACTTGACAAATGAGGTGTAAGCCATGTGATATTCCAATGGACCAAAATAGTAAATTGTTGGACAATAGGGCTGTTTTTTTAGTCTAGAGAGATAAAACAGGCTTGTTGGCAAGCTAATTTATATGACTATTATGCGGCTCAATATATCTCGTTTATTGTTGGGGTCCTTACTCATGCCTTGGTGGTAAATTCATAGATGTTTCAACATGGTCATGGGTTCGAGTACCCATTGTGGTGAAAACCCACTTTGGTATAAGTGTGTGAGTGTGATTGTGTGTTAAAAAATATCATTTATTGCTGGCATGGTGAGTAGATTTATGCATAAACCATGGATCCAACATTGGGATGCAATCTTATGTATTCTATGCTATTTAAAAAATGCTACACAATAAGGACTTCTCTATGAGTCTAATAGACATCTCCAAATTGAATATTATGCAAATTCAGATTGGGCTGGTTCAGTGATAGACAAGATGTCCACTTTCAGACGTTAGTGTACTGTGTACATTTGTTGTAGGCAACTTGGTTACAGGAAAAGTTAATTAGCAAATAGTTGTTGTCAGATCTAGTGCAGAAGTAGAATATAGGGCCATGGGCTATGCAATCAGTGAACTCTTGTGAGTCCTGTCTATTATATATATAAGAGCTTCATATGTTTGTTGGTAGATCAATGACTCTTTTATAATAATCAAGCTGCATCCCATATGGCAAGCAATCAAGTGTTCCATGAGAGTTCAAAATAAATAGAGGTGTATTGCCACTTCCTTAGGGAGAAGATTGCCTCTAGAGAAGTTGTGACGAAGCATATTCCTTCCAAAACCTTGTAGGCAGATATCTTCACCAAGCTGTTACTGAGCGTACAAAGTTCATTCATTAGCAGCAAGCTGGGCATGATTGATGAATATACTCCAATGTAAGGGGGACTGATGAAAATAATGCTCAGGTGTTGTAATAAGTCATGGTCTTTGGATCTGGCCCTTATAGCCCACATGCATTTTTTAATACGGGCTTACTTAATATGAGATAAGGAGAGAGGCTAGGGTTTGCATTAAGTAAAGCCTTTCTCCTCTTTTTCCCTTTCATTTCATCTCTTTTCTTCGTCATTGCATTTGATCATGAGACACCACAGCACTCTCTACTGCCCCATCAGCGTGTGTAGTTGATTTTCCCATGGCCGAACTTTTACAGGCCAATAATCTTAATGATTAGTTATACACTTTTAAATATTATGCTTTTTGTTAGTGAAAATTTATCACCTGAAAGAACAAAAAGCAAACGATTGTTGGCTAGTGTGTTCACTCCATTTGAATTGATGTAGCTAAAGAAGTGGAAAAATTAGAAATTTCATTCCATGAGCCTATGAAAATTAGATGAGACAGGCAACCAACCATCCATATATCAATGAATCTCATGTACCATGAAAAGATTAAACACTTTGAAGTCGATTGCCACTAATTTGAGAGAATTTCTGCCAAAGAAATAGCCACTCCACGCAATAAATATAGAGAATAGTTGGCTAGTGTGTTCACCAAGCCACTTCCTCAACTGCAATTGGTTAATTATAGGCAAGATTAACATAATCGATATCCAACTTGAAGGGGAGTTTTAGAGACATACACTGGTAATGTTAACACACTGGTAATGTTAACCTTTTTCTTTTCTTTTTTTGTGTTAACCTATTCAGTATATACTTGTAACTATTTCATTATAGATTAGGATCATCCTAGTTAGAATATGAAAGATTGTAATTAACTTTTAATTAGATTGTATCTCCAACAAGTTTATTTATACATTGCTCTCTCTCATTGAAGATCAGTAGCAATTCTTGCATGCCCACCTTTTCATATTTTTTTCTGAAGAGCTGGTCAAGTAACCAAGGATTATCTTCTGACTTTCACCTTAGTTTCATGAACCTTTTTTCCTAACATGGTGGTATTGAAGTTGAATGTGCTTTAAATTAGAATTATAGTAGTCATATTGGATCAACGAAACAATGATGTAATTGTCACGAAAATAATTTTAAGAGCTTCTTAATGGAATCACCATGGTTGGATCAAAATGAAAGATCTTGCCCAGTAATGTATTCAACTTCCATGGTAGATAGTTTTGTATACATTTGCTTTGGACTTCTTCAAGACATGGCTTCACCAGCATTATAAAGACATATCAGGAGCTTTGATTGTAATCAGTCAATCTCTCTCTCTCTCTCTCTCTCTCTCTCTCTCTCTCTCTCTCTCTCTCTCTCTACGTGCCTGTAACCTAAGGTTACAAGGCTCTTGTTGACCCAAAGCTCTGTAGGGCCCACTGTGATGTTTGTGTTGTATCCACTCACTCTATCTATATATGTTGTTTTAGGACAGCCCAAACACGAGAGAAATCCAAAACTGATGTGGGCTGTACCGCTTGAAACAGTGGGGATGGAGTCGTCCATGGTTGAAACCTTCGTAGGGCCCACCGTGATATTTAGATGCCATCCAACCCTGATCCAAAACTTCTATGACCCCACTAAGATCTCTACAGTGGGCGTTCAATCCTCGTATGGCTCACTTGAGTTTTGGATCTCCTTCATGTTTGATCTTATGTCCTAGAATGAGCTGATGAAACGGATGGATGGAGTAGATATAACACAAACATTGTGATGGCCCAACAGAGCTTTGGGTTACATGGGAGACCAGTAACCCCGGTTACAGGCAAATCGTATGCGTTCTAGAGCTTCTCTTCTGCCGTCTTTATTATACTAAGCTGAGATCATAAGGTACTGGTACGAGCAAACTTGTGCTGGTACTGTCCGTTGTGGGGCCCACATAAACTATGCATCCATCAATCGTATTCTGCCCCCTCATGCTCACTGCAAAAACCAAAGGTTGAGATGATCCAAGAGTTAGGTGGGTCACAACACAGGAAACACTGCAAAATCATGCCCAGGACCTTTAAATTGGTTTTGAAATGGCTTTGTTAATTTTAATGGGTTGTGGCTGATGACCGGATTGAATACCATCTAGTTTTGGCCCTGTGGTAGACGACGTAATGCGTTTTATCATGGACTGAAGTCATAAATTCAAGTACTCATGTGATGTGTGGACATAAGTATGTGTGAGAAAAAAAATAATAATAATAAAATTTTCACAATGGCCTCTGGAAATAGTGTGAAAGGTTTTATTGGTTGGGCATCTCGTTCCAATCATTCCTTGTGGTGCAGCTCACCGGAGTTTACATTCGGACTGATTTGTGGACCCATGGTCTAGCATCAAAGGTCCCATCTAATGGGTCGGGTGGATTGGATCCACAATTGATGTTAGCACCACAACACATATGAGTGCACCTCATTATACCAGTCTAGTAAATTTTTTAAAAGAATGTGTAGAACCGCAATGTTAAGTAATACAAATAGAAGTGCCATCAAGTTTTATCAAAACATGTCTAGAGGTAAAATGCTACAAATCATAGTTTAAAAACTTGGAAACTTCATTAACCTTGAAATCTTACTAGGTTGGATTGATTCGAAGACTTGATAGTCTTTACTTGACTCTTTTGAGATTTAATAATTAAATAATATTTAAGGGGTTTTGAATATTGTCAAATTAATAATAAAATATTGACTTGCAAATATTCACATAAAATATATTGTTTGCAAATAATCACATTGTTAATTCTTTGTTATTGTAAATACCTACATTCTGCTAATTTTTCATAACTTCCATCAGCAACCATTAGAAAATGACTAAAATGCTCATATTAAAGAAATAATAAAATTCTCCTCCATGTGAAGAACATAAACACCTTTAATTTTCCTCCATATAAAACATGCCACAAAATAATTTTAATTATTTTTCTTTTGATGGGAAAAGAGAGGTTTTAAGATGTAGTTTCATCATTTTTCAATACATATCAAAAAGTTAACAATAGTTGGAAAAAGGTAGCCGAATGTATGTGTATTTGCAACATTCAAAAATTAATAGTGTGAATATTTACAAATATACATTATTTTGGTAGTTATTTGTTATAAAAAAAATAAAAAATAAAATAAAATAAAAAATCTCCAATATTTATGTAGGAGATTTGCCATGCATTAGGTGCAAACAAGTCAGTTGATGCACATGCCACCACATTTGTTCAATTATTTGTGGCCCACCCGACTTGTTGACCGGCCTGATTCTTCAGACCGGGAATATAATAATGATACCCTCTGGATTGATGGTGAGGATATTGCACCTGTGTGACACTCTGGCATATGTGGTGGCGTATATAGTAGCTATCATGTACACGCGTGGGCTTAAAAAGGCTCTTTGTTTAGTACAGTCATAAAGAATATCCAAGTAAAATAATAATAATAATAATAATAATAATAATAATAATAAATAAAGAATATCCAAGTTTGGAGTATAACGAGAGATAAGTTGGTAGTTGGTGTTGGCTTACCAACTCGATGTCATGAGTTCAAACATCTACGCCTGACCCGTTCAAGTGAGTTAACAAGCTAGCTCAATGAGTTTGACCAGGTCTGAATTGAGTCACTGAGTTTTAGAACTATGTTATGAATTACCTTCATGGATGGGACTTCTTATACTAATTATATTGGTATCCAAGTGGGCCACCTGAGTGAGGATTGAAGAAAAGCCCCATTTGGGCTAATTGTATCATTGATGAATGGCAATTCAATTATTTTTAAGAGAAGTTTGCTTCTTTGACAAGCATTAGTTTAAGAATTCAAGATTACCAAACACAACCAAATGCACTTGGCAAAGGAATAATCAAATGCAACAACCTTCTTAGTAAGGAAAATAAACTATAGAACAAATAAGGCAAAAAATAACTAAGGTATTGTTTGGATGGAAGTAAATGGAGGTAAATGGTATTTGAGGTATGTTTGTACTGGAGTAAATGTATGAAAATGAAATGAAATGAGAGTAAATGGGCCTATTAATGAAATACTTTCTATGAGAGAGGATTTGGAAATAAACAGGGTGAAATGCTTTTTTGAGCTTCCTTCGAAAATCGCACAAGTAAACAAAGGTGTTGCTATGCACACGTCCGCCATACACATAGCATACTGATGATACTCCCAAACATTGCAATTACTGGCTACGTCACTATAATCACACCAATATAATGGTTCAAACCATCCAAAGGTTGGCCATCTAAATGGAAAATTATAAATAATTTAAAAAAAAAAAAAAATTGCAACTTGCTTGTTTGTGATCCTTACATTTGTGGCCCATCTGAGGCTTGAAATTTCTTATTTTTGGTAAAACTATATATTTCAATGGGCATATTATAATTATTTTATTAAATACTACCTATGTATACTAATTTAGGATATTAAAACTAATTTCGAATATCACAAATGTTCTTATGAATATATTGAAAATTTCCGATGCATTCCAATTCAACCCGTTTACTCCCATCTAAAAAGAATATTGGATTTCAAATGAAGTAAGCCATTTACTCCCAATTCCATTTACCTCCATTTACAAGCTCCCAAACGAGCTTATTTATAGGCATGTTCAGCCGTTCGGGTGTGGGAAAAGCATGAAAGCAGGGTAATACCAGGGGATGGACCTGTTCTAGTGGTTCCAATGGTTGAAGAACCTGTGGAAAGCGGAAATGATTTATTATCTGTGTATGGGGAAAATTGTTTTGTTAGAAACCTTGCAAAAAAGCTGAAACACTACTACCACATTCCAGCGAATTTCCTATTTGCAAACCAAACTAGTTTCCTTTTCTTTTCTTTTTGATGCATGTTAGGGGTAGTTGAATACTTTTATTCTTAACTAATACTTGGTTTGATCTGGTTTCCTTTGGAAACTGTTGGGTGAGAAATCATGAATCATGAGATTTTGAACAGGCCTATAAACATGAAATCAATTCCTCACTGAGTGCTCCTTTTCTTGCAATTTTGACATGAAATATATCAAGACGCTCATGGATAAGAGGCCAGCTTTTGTTGAATGCTCTCCCACGTTACGACATTACAAAAAAAAAAAAAAAAGTTTCAATATCTTCAAGGACGCTCATGGACAAGAGAACCATTGTCTTCAAATGTCCTCTTTTGTTTCAATATTGGCATACAAAACTACTTCAAAACTTCTATATTTGGAAAATATGAAAAACAGTCCAATATCTCACAAAGAACACATAATACTTGGGTGAAGACAACAGGTGGATAATAAGTAGAAAAGAGGTCCAACAGGTGGATAATAAGCAGAACACATAATACTTGGGGCAGAAGGAAGAAGGTGGTTGAATTTTGAGGAATGAAGTTCAGAAAGCATTTAGCATGAAAAGAATCCAATAGGTTTAGGTGAAGAAAAGAATAAAATTGTAGAATGGGACAGAAATAAAAGATCTCCAGATTTACGACTTTTAGACAAGGAGAACAAAATGATTTTTGAAGAGGAAAAATGTAAGCGAAGGTAGGCAAAAGGCTTCAATGATACACACTTGCATTTCAGAAGTATAGATTGTGGAAAATGAACAAAATATGAGAGCTCCTCAAAAATAAGTAAGAGTGAAGAAGAGGAGAGATACCTTACAAAGAGAATATGGATTTCATGCCCTAATACCATGTAAATTTGGAAAGAGGAAAAGTTAATAAAGTACAAATGTAGAGAAGGAAGACACACCACCAACCTATGCGTGACTGTAACACAACCAAGTCAATGAAATTTTGTGAGAGAGACTGTATGATGCCCTTATTTAGTCCATGCTCCTAGTTTCAATGATATTGTAGTGCAAAGTTGTGCTACACAAAGCTACAAAAGAAAAGGTTTATCCATCCACCTGCAAGGGTATAGATGTCAGGCCAATGCTCACCTGTGCACCAGTTCTTGAGAACTTTTTGAGAAATCATCTTACGTGATATGAGCCCAAAATCTGAACAGTCCATGAGATGCAACACTCCCTTAAAACCACAGGACCCAACTTTTACCAAACTTTGGTGGGCCATGGCAAAAGGAAACAGTTTCTCCCTCAGTTTGCCTCTCTTTTCTACTGCCCACCAGAATTTTGGATCAGGGTGAAAGTTGGGCCCTAGGGATTTTATGGGGTGCCGCATCACATGGACCGTTCGAATTGTGGGCCTCTGACGTGTATGAGCATGTCTCATACATATCAATTCCCGGAGAAGTAAAAATGATGGGTTTGCATATTCCTCCCTTGTAGTCAAGGCATAGTTCGAAAACCCAAAAACATTGACTCGACTCAGATGTCCAGCCAGGTCGGGTTGACCTGAAGACTCAACTCAACTCAATATTTAATAATTAAATTAATAAGATTATTTGAGCAATGATGGATATTTAATATAGTATGACAAAAACAATGTTAATATAAGAACACAATGAATTGTATGGCCCGATGGTAGAAGGTTTCTCATGTTGACGTTGTGGGTTTGAATGTCACACACAACATGGTACTTTTAAACTTGGCGAAATGACTTGTCAAGTGTTGCCTAGTCCAAAACAAGTCACGCTCAGAGTGCCATCAGCTACACAGGGTAATGGGATTGACCCCAAACATCCTCCACTAATAGGTTTCAGTCCCCCTCAACCTATAAGCATCCTCAACTAATAGATTTCAGTCCCCCTCAACCTATAAGCATACCCACTGAAATGTCTCTCCTCAGGCTTTCTCTTTCATCTCTTACTCTTTAGTTGCTTCTTCTGTGATATTAACTACACGTATTGAATAAGCAATATCGATTCAGAATTCAAGAAATTGGTAATGAAGGCCAAAGAACTTCCATTTCATAACCTACTTTTGAAAGTCTGATCTTTACATGCACTGCACATTACTAGAATGTAAGACATCATCATCATCATCATCATCATCATCATCATCACAAATTTCGGAGAAGGGACCACTTAGCATGTCAAATTCACACTGAATGGTGAAAGGGACCAGTCTCTTCCTTTCCGTACATACAAAACATCGGTAACAATCATAAATGGATGAATTACCATTTGATACACTGAAAAAATAGGAATGAGATCCATCATTTTTACAGCCTAACACACATTAATGATCACCAAGCGCAAACCCCTTTCCTTCATTTGTTCATTTCATGCATACAATACAAACAACAAATATCACACTGCGGAGAGGCTGGCCCATTTCCCAAGCTCATAGGGATCGGCATAGTAATACAACTTGATTTTATTGGACAGAGACAGCCCCATTGCCAGTTGGACAGTTCTGAAATCCGAGTCATCCTGCTCCGTTGGATCATCTGCAAAGGCAGTCAAATCTCCAAGCAGTTTGAAACTGACACGACGAGCCTGAATCGGTCTCGGAAAATCAAAGTAGAGAGGTGTTCCTGCTCGCACTTCCGGCAACCGATACTCCCCAACTGTTACCACATTGTTGGATTCCTGTAATGAATTAAACACCAGAGTTTCATCAATAAGATGCCATCAAAATAATTGTGTAACTAGATATTATGTTAAAAACGGTAAACATAGGTCCTTTGTACTTCGAATTCTCAAGCACAAGCACAAGTGATTGAGAAATGAAAATGCCCAGAAGTAGCTAAATCTCTCTATGATGTGGAAGAACAAGCACACAAGCAAATGAATAGGAAAAGAGCCATAAGAAATACTGGTTGCTTTTGAATAATCTTCTAGGCATTTTGTTGACAGATTTGTTAGGAATTGTTTATCATAGCCCAAACTACTACTCTCTTACAAATGGCCCCTTGGAAGAAGGGAGGTTGTGTAATCCTACGTGTGTGAGTGTGTAACCACAGCCCATTTGCAATCCAACACGTACCATTCCGATGCCTATGATAAAACCCCCATCAGGTGGGTCCCAGATGTGGTTTTAAAAAAATCATCTGATATGACTCACTTTCATCCAAGTCAGATTTCAGTCCAAAATAAAATGAGTCACCAAATTGAAATGGGACCGAAACCGACCAATATGGGGCGAGTTGTTCTGGTTCCAGTCCGACGGCATGTCACACAAGGAAACTGCTACTTAAAATCATGGCCCCACCTACATGTAGATAACTTGGCCCAAAACCAGTGATCCCCTCATCAGGTGGGTCACAGTGTATATCAAAACAAATGGACAGCTAGCAGTTCATTAGCCAACATTTGTTTCCTAAAATGTGGCCCACATGATGAGTGGACAGTTCTGATATTTGGGCTAAGGGCATCCACAAGGACAACTCAAATCTTGCATATACATGCCTGGTTGGCAAGTGAGCTGCTGTGTAGATGGGCTGGGCTAATACACACATGGGAGATGAAAAAGATCATTATGCGTAGGAAGGTGTTACTTCTCAGGCTAACCAAATAAACATTCTATCCCAACACGCAAAAACCTCCCGAAATACACATTACTTGAAAGTGATGTTACGTTTCACATTATAAACGAGCAGTTCAGTGTTATTTGAAGCTCAAGGGGCTAAACAACAATGTTCGAGTCAATTACCAAGCTTGCATTCACTAAAATCCTTTTTGAGTTACGAGTATGCTTATATGATGGATGATTAACCAATCAAAGAAGCTAAAACATGATTGTAAACAACATGATTGGTAAGTTTACTCTAGGCAATTTTGCATCTAAAGCTGCAGATATTGTGATCGGCCCAAACAAGGGTAGGCATTCTTTTAGAGAAGTATAATTGGGTGGTTGATTGGTGCTTTACATTGTGAGAACGATCCCAAACTAGGAAAGAAAAGCATGGTTTCTTTGACCCTATCTGCTTAGATAAGTTGGATTGAGATAACGAGTGGCACGTAGAGACGAATGACCCCGTATTTGCTGGGGAGGACCTGACATGAGCGCAAGTTGAAGATAAAGCATACAGATCGACATCTGGAGAAAGTACTTTTACTTCCACACGAAGGCGAAGGTTAGGGGGCCGAGTGGTAGCAATCAACCCGCGAAAGAGATTGAGGAGATAGGAGGAGGAGATGATGAAGATCCACTGTTATATGTTGATGAAGTATTAATACAAACGGATGATGAAGAAGCAGAAGAAGAAGAAGAGTATGTGGAAGAAGAAGATGACTTGGATGATAACAGTGATGATGACAATGGTGGTGGTGATCAAATGCCACAATGGCAAATAGATCCATGTATATAGTAGCATTTACCATTTAGTATTATTTTGTTATAATAGATCGATAATAAATAAATAACTTCTTCAATTTGCTTACTTACTAATTGTGTTGACTATTGACTATTGATTGATATTTGTTAACAATATTGTCGAATGTTGATGACTTAACGTTTAATTCATTGTTTAATTGGTTTTATTTTACTCAAGTGTATTTTAAACATATAAAATTATTTATCTATTTACTTAGGAAAGTTCCCCCTACTTTCTTATATTTTTTTCATTTTTTTTTATTTTCCCCTACTTTTTTTGATTTTAAAAAAAAAAATCAGAAAATTGTAAAAAATCAAAAAAAGAGGGGGAAAATAAGAAAAAAAATGAAAAAATTTCCCTTCTTTTTTCGATTTTTTAAAATTTATATGTGTGTGTGTGTATGTGTGTGTGTGTGTGTGCAATTGTACAATTGCATATGCGCACAGGCATATGCGATTGCACACGATCGCATATGCGATACAACAACATTGATTCTAATGCTTGATTGTGATATGTAAATGTTAGAAACATATAACCATGTTCATAAATTCACCCAATGTTTTAAATAGCAGTAGCATAATGCGTAGCGCTCAGCCCTCTATAGCGTATAGCGTAAATACGTAGCGCGTAACATAAGCTACACAATACTTCTATTTTTTAATTTAAAAATAAGAGAAATATAATAAATAGTGAAAAAAATGAAGGAAAAAAAATATGAAAATGCCTAAAAGATGATTCATTTTATCAATTATAAGCATATTCAAAAAAGTTATTAGTTATCATTTATCAAAAGCCAATCCACATATATAAGCCAAATCAAATAATTACCACATCAACAACTTTCTAAGCAAACCACTTCAATTAATAATGTCTAATTTAAACCACAAGTAACAATTATGAAAAGAAATAAAAATCCCATAGATTAAAAGTATCAAGTACAATACAAGCGTCACATTCCTCAACATTAGAAACAAAGAAATCATGGAAAAAAATAATAATAAAATAAAATAGTAAAAAAAAATACATTGTAGCTTACGCTATAGACGCTACGCGCTATGCAGCCGTAGCATACGCTACGACCCCTGTAGCGTACGCTATAGGGGATTTACGCTATTTGGGATGCTACGGCCACGCTACCACTACGCTACGGGCGCTATTTGAAATACTGAATTCACCACACAATCCGATACAACACTCTCACCAAAGAGTGGACAATTACACTACCATAAACATGTTTAAAAAATCAATACATATTTAGAATATTTACATTATTCTCAATTTTGTAGATATTTTTTAGAATTTTTTGGGGAAAAAAAAATCAACTGTTACGGAGGTCGTAACAATCGTTATGCTCCCGTATTGGTAATGGTAGTGCCCGTTACGGCCACCGTTACTAATACAGAATACCTTGCATAGCATCATCATCTCTAGCACTACTATTGTCATGTCCAAGCTATCTGGGATCAACTTCTTCTTTTTTTCGATGAATAGATAATTTATTGTAAAAAGAGAAACAACGCCCAAAAACCATCCACTGAACTATACAACAACATAGTTCAAATAAAAAATACAAACCATTCCAGCCCTATAGGAGGAAGAATGGACTATATTCCTACATCAAATTCCTCAATAGAGAGCTCCACAGCCCTGACCCCAGCTTTTGCCAAGCCATCCACTAGAGCATTAGCGGTTCTTAGCACATGGGAACATTGGACTGATAAAGACTCCACATTATCAACAATCTCCCGTAGCTCCTTCGCATACCCCCAAGGCATACTATTGTCTATAGGACCTCAACCAATTAATAACAAGCTTCGAATTCTCTTCAACAATTTTGGGGAAAGATTGTGCCACGCTGCAATCCTCATCCCCTACAAGACAGCAGCTACTTCAGGCACTTTTGAGTGATAAACACCTGCCAGACCAGAAATTTTTTGCAAGGTCAGCCCCTTCCAATCAGATAGCATCCCACCAGTCCCCGCGGAACTCAGGGTTACCAATGGAGCTTCCATCAAGGTTCAACTTGAATGAACCTGAAGGGGGGAGGACACTGAGATTTGTGCTGGGCCCCCTCATCACTAGCCAACACAGCTTTGCAGTTTGATGACAGGATTGCCTAATGATACAGCAATCCCTATACACCGCTGAAGTCCAACAAAAAGCTAAACTGAAAATTCTTCTGATTATGACCACAAAGAACTAGATTTGCCTTGGAAAAATCCATCTCTTCCTTTCCAACCAAATGCACCAAAGGGCAGCTTTTGCTGATGCTTTCCAAATTTGTCTTCCCACGTGACCCAACCACTGTTCCATCAGCTTGTGCATTACACCTCAATCAAACTTGGAATCATCCATTGCAGCCCAAACTTGGAACTGATAGCCCACCAAACTTCAACCTTTGCGATCAACTTTATGAATAATGTGTTGTCGATCATTCCTAAGGCCCCAACCCTGTAACTTTCATATTCATTTTCACCACCTCGAGCCTAGTCACCCCCTTGGCAGCCCTTCTACCCCAATTAGAGACTACCCACCTTACTAGGGCCACTTCCAACGTTTGTAGCGCATGACTGAACCATTTCAATTCTATCTCCATCATTTTATCTACCATCAGGCCTACTCTTAAGCTGCTCAGGATGCCCACATTCTCAACTATATAGTTCCTAGTCCTTCCACACACGCAGCACCTCAACATTAACATCTCTAAAAGACTCATCCACCACTCATGTTATTGTCAAAATTCCCAACAAGCTATTCCTACAGCGCAACTAGTCACAAAGTTTCTTATCATTGGCATGTGGTGATCACAAAGCACTCTCAGGAAACATTTCTACCTCATCCATCCAGCTCCAGCCCTACTGGAAACATCCTCATCAATTTGCCTATCGTTTTTCAATCAAAGCATCAAGATTATCAAACATGTCATTATGAGGGCTCTCCTGGCCATCACTAAAGCCTTGCCTCCATAATTATTCATACTAAAGTTGCATTAGAAATATTGTCAGGGTTCTGCTATATATGTTTTCTTACAACACTAGACTCTAGAGTGGTAGAGCCTTTCTGTACCTTAATGGCATTGAAAAGACCTGCAACAAAAACTTGCGAGTTAGAGCGAAGAATGATATCCTGGTTTTTAGTACGTAAACAGTACAAGCAAGTCCAATGAGATTATCTGAGGAGAGGTGAGTTGTAAGTCATCGATGGTAAACAGAAAAGGATAAGGCAGATTTACTGCATGGAAGCCACCTCTGGGTGGACACTCAAGCTTAAATGTTGTTCTTGTGGCAACTTGTTCCATGCTACAAGCAGTGTACAGGATAATAGTTATCAGTTTCCATTCCCCCTCAATGAAATGAGCAAGAACATAAACAAAAGACATGAACAAAAGCATCTATGACTGCCATACGTATCTGACAGAACCTTCATGCACTTGTTCATCAGAAATGCAGAAACCATTTATTATCATCCATCTGGAATTGAAGTTTTATACAAAACAACCGTAATTGAGGCAGGAAGAAGGAATCATCATTACCAGTCTCATAAAAAAGTCTTCGGCTAAAAACTACAAATATAACAGCAAATTGATGTTGCCAGTAGATCAAGTATATTTAGTTGGTTGTACATTCAATCCTGTGATGTACATGCTATCCCAGGCTGTAGCTGATTACAAAATTATGTAAACCATACAGCGCAATAATTCATGGCCATGTTAAGTGACAAATATAAGGCACATTAATCTTGTTGACAAACAGACTTGAAATCACTTGACTAACAACACTAGTTTTAGAAACCGAGGCTGACTACTTAGCAATGTAGGATTGCACACAATATTAACATAATCATCAATGTTAAGAAATTAGCTTTGACTCTAGTACCTGGAGCGCAGATACTTGAATAAATAGAACTGCAGGCAAGATGTTTCTATCTTCTATACATGTTAAAGAAGCATCCCAGATACTGGAATCCAAAGAAGGCAGAGAATGAGTAATGCGAGGTTTTATCACACTAAAAGCATCCAGACGAAATCCGGCTAGCCCAGGTGAAGCAGGTGATAAATACTGTTCCAAGACACGGTCATTGTCTATTAACCTTTCAGCCTCAATTGGAACCTGAAACAAGGATAAGAGAAGGATTCACAATTTTGGCAATAGTAAACAACTAATAGATTATGAATATTGTCAGAAGAATCAGAGGCGTACTTTGAATCGATTTAATTGTGGAGCTCTCTCCAACCAAGCTCTCATATTTATCTTGTCAGAGCCTTGAATTGATGTATCAGGTCCAAAATCTTTTCTCCAAGGCATTCCATAAACTAGAAGCCTTCTGGCATGAATGCAAGGTTCACTTTCAACTGCCCCTCCGAAAGAAGCACGACGACCAAGTTCAGAGAAGGGATTCTCATCTAGAGAAAGAAGATTATACTGTTTCTCTAAGCTAACAGAACTTGAACCAAGACGCCGTAGACTTAATGTTATCCATATAATCCGACATTGGACAGGATTCCGGAAGGGAAATTTCACATGCCTCGGGACATCTTTATCTTCACCAGACTTTTCTGGTCCACAAAGTTCAGGGCAAGATGCAATTAGGGATTGGACATCCCATTTCCCTATGCATGTACGCTCTTCCTTACTGATCCTGTTGCTGGCCCAAACTTGCACCTGTACTAGCAAAAGCATGCAATCATCAAAGAATAGCAAAACAGGTGGAGTGAGATTAAGAAAGAAAAACAGAAAGTGGAGTGGAGAAGAACAATAACCAGTCTGTCAATGAGTAAGCTGTGACAATTGGCACCCAGATGAAATATTTGGGTACACCCAACTAAGGTGAAAAATAAAAAGAACATGAATAAATTGGAATGCAGAGATATATCGACTTTTATTTAAAAGAAGGGAAACCAATTAGAGCAACAATGCCATGATTACAGATTGCACGATACAACTTGATATCACAACTGACACAGCTCAAAAAGAGAACCTGTATCAATGAGGAAAATCAGATTTAAATACAGTTTGTCATCTTTGAATAAAGAAGACTACATGATTTCCATGCTTCTGAAATCAAATGTACCAACAAAACAACAAGTGGAGGGAGGATAATGGAACCTATCTTGTTCTGGAAAAGGTATGTGCATATACACCTTCTGACCCATTAACGTCATAATTCCAATCTCTCAAATAGATCCTGAGTCCCATCTACTCTCCCTAGGAAACGAAAACATGAGATATAATGATTGACAACGTGACCATGTAGTCATGTCAGTTCAACACAGATACAAACTCCAAACCAAATATGGATTGTAAAAGGGGTAAGCAGAGGGAAATCTATAGAGTTCTAGAAGACTTCAGTTTAATAAGTAAACGTTCAAGAAGATCCAAAACTTAACTTGCTAGCATGCAAACCCAGTCATTCCAAAAAATATTGTCTTGGCTTCCAAAAATAAGACTTTTTTTAGTTGAATTCTGGGGCCGCTGCCTCACTAGAACTCAGAAACTGTGCTCGGGGAGCTCAAACCCAGGTCATGCCTTAGGACTGCATGCTCAGTAGTGGCAACTGGCAAGTACAACACTATGACAGGTACTCTGAAACATAAACCTCCAAAAGAGAAAATTTGTGGGTTTGCTTGCATTTTGTTTTTTATGTAAAATTTCAAGAGGATGAAAATGTTCGTATAAGAAGTTATGATAGACCGTGATATGGTCATGATTGTGGGTGACCCACCTTCTTGGTGGATGATGGTAAGATGATTTGGAGTGGTCCATTTAATAGCCCACGTGTTTTTTTATGTTTGTTGTGGATTGAGTTAGCATAGGCACGGTTATGAGATTACATAAGGAATGAGGGTATATATATAATTTTACTTATCTTTTATAAGCCCTAATATAATAAAATGAGAAAAGAGGGCTTCACCAATTCTTTTGCACCCTTGTCCTTTTATTCTTCCTCTCTTTCTACTCACTTTTTCTTCTTTTCTTAATGAACAAGCATATTTTCTTCTCTTTTTCTACTCTCTTTTTGCAGCTTCCCGTGGACTGCATCAAGGCTATCGTTTATCCCCATTCCGATGCAGGCTATCATTTATCCCCATTCCTTTTGGTCACAATTATGGAGGCCCTTAGTAAAATGTTAGATAGAGGGGTGCAGGTGGGATTGGTAAAAGGCTTTGGGGTGGATAATACAAATTTTCATATTTCTCATACGGTATGTGGATGATACACTCTTATTGTGGAAGGCGGAGGACTATTTTGTAGAAAATCTATGTTCGATTGTAGTAAGCTTTGAGGTGGTTTCCGGTTTGAAAGTCAACATTTCTAAAAGTGAGATCTTAGAGATAGGCATTCCCAAAGAAAAGGTGCGGGCTTTTGCGCAAGTGTTCGGGTGTAGGGAAGTTTCTTTTCCAACAACGTACTTGGGGCTACCATTATATATAGGGAGACCAGCGAAGCACATGTGGGACGGAGTTATCGAAAGGTGTGAAAGAAAGATCTCAAAATGGTAGTCGAGGTTCTTATCTATGGATGGGAGGATGGTAATGATTAAATCATCAATGTCGAATATTCTAGTCTATTTTATGTCTCTTTTCAAGTGCCCAAAATCCATTCTCAAGGCATTGGAGAGACGAAGAAGGGATTTTTTTTTATGAGAAGGATCAGGGGAGAAGCACGAGTTCCATCAAATGAAATGGGAAGATGTTTGTTAACCAATAGTTCAAGGAGGAGAGAAGATCTTAAAGTTGGAAGAGATGACCTAGCTCTATTGGGAAAATGGGTATGGAGGTTTGGGTTGGAGGGTGAGGCTAGGTGGAGGGAGGTAATAGCAAAAAAATACGAGGTCGAGGAAGGGGGGTGGTGGACAAAGTCGTCATCTTCGTATTGATGTTCTTACTTGTGGAAATCGGTAGCATCATTGAAAGAGAGTGTGGGAGGGAACAGGCTTTCATTTAGGGGATGGTAAGAGAATTAGTTTTTGGGAAGATAGGTGGGTGAGAGATGTAAGGTTGAGTGAAAGATTTCCATATTAAGCAAGGATACCGGGGGGGATGTGAGTAATTGTTTTTCAATAAGAGGGGAGGAAGTCATATGGATGCCAATTTTTAAAAGAAATCTTTTGGACGGGGAATTTAAAGAGTTGGTGCTATTGCTTGAGTGGTTATCAAAGTTTTATCCTATGCTCTCCGAAGTGGATTCCTTGAAATGGCTCAAGTCCAAGACATGATCTTTCTCAGTTAGATCATTCTATAGGTTCCTGAGTGCATCGGTCGAAAATTCTGAGGTATCGGCAGCAACTTCCTTTTGGCAATACAGTGCCTCTTTTAAGGTAGCAACTTTTGTTGGCTAGTATGCAGGAACAAAATCATAACGATAGACAATCGTTGTAAGCAGAACATGTATCTCCCAAACATTTGCATAATGTGCTTTAAAGATGTAGATTCGGTGGATCACTTATTCATTCACTGTGTATTTACCAGGGAGGTATGGGGTCTTCTTCTCCAATTCGTCGGGGTTCTATGGGTGTTCCTGAAGACAATGGAGGAATTTCTCATTGCATGGCACGGCAGGGGGATAGGAAACTTTGGGCTTTATGGTAGGAAAAAATCAGTGCTGCTTCAACAACAAAATGAGAGGGCCAATGCAAGTCTTCAATAGGGCAACTCTTAATTTGAAGGATTGGGTGGAAGCTTAGATTTTGCAATCTTCTCTTCTTGCGTTTGAGGGGTCTTTTGCTGGATGTTGTACTTTTGTGTATTTGTATATTTGTATGCTTTGGCTTCTGACTTTTTTTTAATATATCATCATTGTTCAAAAAATAAAAAATAAAATAAAATAAGTATATTTTCAGAAAACTAAAGCGACAGAATTCACCTAAAAGAAAAGATTTTGCATTCATTTGTATCAGTTGGATATGAATACATGTGGAAGATAGAAGCATAGGGTTGTAAGCCAAGGACATGTAATAGAAACCCATTATGAGTGCATACTGCATACCATGTCCAAATATAAGATAAAGCTAATGTAAGTGTCCAGTCAAGAAAAGAAAGAGCAATGTAATTTGTTATCTATCAAACATTATCACCAAAAGTGAGACAAATGAAACAAGAACAAACTACTCAAAGATGAATAGCTGAAACATTTTTTAAGGTCAGCAATGAAATGATTGGCAATTGAAAAGAGTAGGTTTCCATTGAATTGGCACAACAGATAATCCTAGAAGAAATGTTACCCACATACATATCGAGTATGACACAGTTCAACACCTGTTATTTATTATAATTATTATGTGTGTAAGGGAAACACAACCTAGAATACCGATACACAAAATCCAATACCCATTGTGTTAAGAAATAGTAGTGTCATTTTTACAAGGGTATTTTTGTAAGTCTACGTCGGTGTTTTAAATAGCGTGTAGCGTATAGCGTGGCATTTGGCCCTCTATAGCATGTAGCGTAAGCTACGCAGCGTGTGGCGTAAGCTACACAATCCTTAATATTTTTAATTAAATTAATAGAAAATATGATAAATTTTCCAAAATGCATAATTTTTATGAGTTCTTGACTACAAATCTGGATCATCAACCACTTATTTCCATGCAAAATCTCTCTCTCTCTCTCTCTCTCTCTCTCTCTCTCTCTCTCTCTCTCTCTCTCTACCTTTAGACTTCTCTAAGGGTGACCTTTTTTTTTTCATTTATTGAAACATCACAAATTCATGATATAGACCATAATTTGGATGGTCCGGATTGATCTAAGTGCTCTATCCACGATATGGACCACAATTTGGATGGTCTAAATTAGTTTAATGTAGTGCCACGTGTCATAGGTATAAGTCATCACCATTTTAAAATAAGTTTTAAACTAACCCAAAAAAAAAAACACTAAAAAATGAGATTTGAGGTAGCTTATGCTATCTACGCTGCATGCACTATAGCTAACGCTACCAAGGAGTTACACTACTTGCGTACACCACGTAGCATTTTCACTACGCTACAACACTATTGAAAACACTGGTCTACATACTATAGGGATATTCTTAAAATCCATGTAGATCTTTTAGCCAGTGTTCTAAATATCAGTATCACACTATGCATCACACCCTTAAGATACAGAAATATTGCATGGAACATCTAGAAATACGCATGTATCACATGAAAGTGGTTGATATTTTTAGCGAAATTTTAAGAGATGTTAAAAGACACGTGATTACACACTTAGAACTTAAAACAATACTAAAAATAAAAACTATACGTAATCGTTTTTATTGCTTAGGGGACGAACCTATATATCGATCTTTTAAGTATCAATATCATGTGATGTATGGCACCTTTGGGATACAGAAATATGATGGGAACCATCAAGAAATATCATGATATATCCAACATTATCGCAGTCTAATGAAAACATTAGGAAACTAAAGAAAATGGTGGAATTTTTTAGTGAAACTTCAAGAGATTTTTTTTTCTTTTTTGAATAATGATGAGATTTCATTGAAAAAGGCCTAAGCCAAAATAAAAAATAAAAAATAAAATAAACAAAATTTGTGCAAGGGAAAGCCCAACTAAAAACTTCCAACCACTTGTTGACATTAAGATTAACCCGACTAAAAACTTACATTGCTTCATTCCTTTGTTTATGAAGCATTGATCATTCCTTTCCCATCATAGTGCCTAGAGTGTACCAAGCAAGCTTATGTGCCACATTCATTTCCCTTCCCTCCACCATGCCAAGCTATTAGAAGTTCCTCTATCTTGTTTGGAAACACCCATTGAACCCCGAAGAATTGCAAGAAATTCTCACCTACCTCCCTTACAAAAGCAAGATGCATGAATAAGCAGTGTTCGAAGTATCAGTATCGCTATAAGTTTCGTTGGTCAGGGATACGAAAACAATATCGATATTGCCGATAATATCGCTGATAACCGGAAATGGGGGGAAACATGGGAAAAACGGTAGAATTTTCAGCGAAACTTCAGGAGATGTTAAAATGTACATATTTGCATATTTAGAAATAAAAATATTACAAAAAGAATGCATACATAACAAGTTTCCATTTAATTGGGCGTTAAAATCATGTATTGTTGTAAGAAATTAGTCCAACCATCCCATCTGGCCTATTTAACCATCCAAACTTCCTTCCAAACATCCATCGATATTGCAAAATATCAACAACACATGATATTTCACCAAGAAATCATCAACAATTGAAAAGGAAATGAAAGATTGTGGTCTCAATATCGCACATGTTGCGATATCGATAATATCGAGATATTATCAATATTATCAATGACAAATTGAACACTACATAAAACCATGTGCCCATGAAAAAAATAATAATAATTTTTTTCTAATAAACAAAATTTTGATGATATCAATACATTGGCGATATTATTGAAATATCGTCGATACACTTATGATATAAGCATTACCTAGAATTTACATTGTCGAAAATATTGGCAATACATTGGCAATACAAGCGACACCTAGAATTTCCATACTTGAAAATAGTGGCGATTACATTAGAGATATTGATACGTTGGCGATACTTAGCGATACATTGCTAATACTTGGAATTTCTGATACTACCAGCGTTATCGATATCGCTACTAGTGTTATTGGTATCACTGAGTTGGAGATAAAGATAATATCGGAGATATTTCGATAATATCGAAGATAATTCAAACACTGTGAATAAGTGATCAATAGATTCCACGTTGTTATCGGCCTATAGAACATCAAGCGGACGTTCAGAAGGATCATTTTTGTGTTGCACGAATTGTCTATAGTTAGAACTTTGTTCCTCCCCGCTAGCCAACCAAACGCCACTACCTTCAAAGGAGCACCATAATGCCATAGAAAGGCCGTTGAAGATACCCCTTGGTTTTCCTTGGTCGAACACAAAAATCTATAGAATGATCTGACTGAGAAAGAGCCAGACTTGTCTTTTAACCACCTTAGGAATCCATCTCTGCTGAAGAAGTTCTTGAAACATCAAGAGAAGTTAACAAACATGTTACACACTTAGAACTCGAAATATTAAAATATATAATTTAAAAAAATTAAAATTAAAATTATAAAAAAAAATTATAAAAAAAAAAAAAAGGATTGCATAATAGCTTTCCATTGTTTAGGGGGAAAAGCTATGCCCTCTCGATGACAAGTGATGCAATTATATCGAAGAATGAGTTCATATCATTCAAATGCCATACAATACAGCCAATAAAACATAAGCAATACAACGAAACTTAAAAAACCAAAAACAAACCTCTATCTCATATCCACATGAAGTTACATGGAAGCTTGAAGTTGTTGCCCTTATCCCTACTAGGATGGCCATGGTATGGTTGGACCACATAACTGTAGTATTGTGTCCAGCTCCGGAGGTTATGATACCAGATCATGTGCTCTCAAACATATTGATAGTACTCATCTCATCCTCAGCAAAGTGCACCAGCATGCACATATGTGAATACCAGGTAGTCAGCTTAACATTATCGTTGCTCCCAACGGCACTAGTTATGGTTGTGGCTGTGGATGTGGCTAGACACCTCCATACCCATCCATATCATGGATAAATCTGTCCATAGCCATACCCCTATCCATATCCGTAGGCATACTCCTGACAATAGCCTTAGCAAGATGACTGCATGTAGGTGCCACAACCACTTGAGTTGCCTATCACACATGGAAGTGGATTGGGATCCCATGGATCCTATATACCATTGATGGTTGGTGATATTATGTACCCATTTATAAGACCGAAGGGCTGCAACCTTGATGGCATCTTCCATGAGCCACATTGACTCATACGTATAGTACTCGTACATCGATCCCATAGGCAGATATGTCTTGTGGTCCATCGCCCTCTGGACTGTAGATGGACTCAAGAATCGCAACCGTGCCATGCACCTTTTTCCCAGAATTCATTGTTCATAACTATCCCCTCAATCCTCTGCCACACCCGACTGCCACTCTTATCTCAATCTGCCCATTCGACAAAGGTGAAAAAATATCTCAGCTCAGCCTTAAGTATACTACAGCTCTCCAACACAATGAATTTTTTGGTGAACCACGTTGCCCATGGCCTCACCATGTCCCCTTCAAACTATTTATCTCTGACAACAACCAAGTGTGATTATATATGAACTTCCTCGCTGACCTTGCATATTCACTCACCCCTTTATAGCTAGCCTTTCCCTTATTACGAAGAGCATTGAATCTATGCAGTGAGCCGCACACGAGGTCCCAGCATTTACAAATGTGATCCCATTATTTGCAATGATCCCATCTATTGTATGATACCTTTAATCAATCCATTTAGTTTGTGTCCTTAATCCTATTGGACACATCAGCCAACTTTAACAAATGTTTATCTCATGACATGTTGCATTTAACAGGACATGCTTTCCGAATGCTAAAGATTACTACTCCATCTAAGAGGAGCTACAGTTACCTTGTATTTATCATGCATCCCACTCCATTATTTCTTCTTCCTCCACTTCGTAAGTTCTGAGGGAAATTCTCCTTCTGCTCCGTCCCAATCGGTGGAGATTCTTCTTCACATCCTTCGTATTCTCCATCCCGTCCTTTTGAGGTATATCAGCATTGATCCCAAAGTACTCTCCCCCCCTTCTCCACCTACCATCCCTCCCCCTTCCCACCTTCACATCCTTCCTCTATTGAACCCATTACCACATGCCTTCATGCTTACAATGCACTATCCTCTATTCCCCCTATTAATCATTTTCCTCTTTGCCTGCTCAATTTGAGGCTCAATAGCCTACTATGATCTATTTTACCTCTCTTCAAGCTAAGTTTAAACCTTCTACAGATACTGTTGCTGCCAGGTGTCCTCGGCGGTGTGTGAAGCTATGTTGGCAAGATGACTGCTCTTCGTGCCAATGGGCCTTGGACTCTTGTACCCCAACATCTCAATACGAATGTTGTTGGCAACCTCTAGGACTATAGAAAAGGATCGAGCTGATGGTTCTATTGAAAGCTATGGAGCTCATTTTGTAACCAAAGGATATAATCAATAGCATGGTCTTGATTTTGGAAAAACCTTTAGTTCTGTAGTAAAACCTGCAATTGTTTTAACAATTCACACCATCACTGTCTCTTGAAGATGGTCTACTAGACAACTTGATGTCAAAAATGTCTTTCTTCATGGCATTCTTTATAAAGAGGACTACATAGAACGACCTCATGACTTTTGTGATTCCTCTTAATCGGATCATGTTACTCATTTGCATAAGGCCATCTATGAAATCAAGCAAGTTCCAAGTGCTTGGTTTAATAATTGAACAGTTCTTTGCTTGAGCTTGGCTTCAAGTAGAACCTCACAAATTCATTCATGCTCAGACTGCTTTGGACTTGTCAGTCTTCTTTTGTATGTTGCTGACAATGTTCTCATCGGTTCCTCTAAGTCCTCTCTTCTTCCCCTTGTTTCATTTCTAGGGAGCCGTGTTTGAAAAAGGACTTAGGTTCTCTTAACTGTTTTCTAGATAAAGAGACTACCACTGTTTTTTAGTGTTAATTGTCATGCTTAGGATCTTCTTGTTGGAGATTCATGAAAGGCATGATAGAGAAAGGTTTTGGAAATTTCAAATTTTACAATTTTTAGGCTCCCCATGTAAATACAATCAAATTCCTAGAATCTCACAAACCAAGGTGGAGATCTTACCTAGAATTCATTTCCCCTTATTGTGCGATGATTGTCGATGCCGATTCTCCAACACAGGAGATCTCTTCCCAACCTATCCCACCAAAGAGTTTGGTGTGTGTGTGTGTGTGTGTGTGTGTGTGTGTGTGTGTGGAGATAGAGAGAGAGAGGATGTTCTCTCTCTCTCTTTCTTCTTCTTTCAGAAGAGTTTTAGGATCTTTCTAGATAAGCTTGAGAAGATTCCTATAACCTTTCTAGATAGACTTGGGAAGCATATAAACATTTGACACATTTGAATTCATTCTATTCATTTAATACAGGGAAAAATCCCTACGTTTCAAGGTTCTTTTCACACTATGTTACCCAATACATGTCTAGGCATCTAAAAGAATACATTTCTAGGAAATCCAGCTACCAATTAACTGGAATCCCAAAATATGTTATATTGGATCGTGGTACCATCCAAAAAAGAATGAAGTTTGGTAGGCACCTTATTCAGTTCAGTGATTCCACTCAAGTGTGAGAAATTTCTATTTTAAGGGAATTCTGGCACAAATATGATATGAAAGATGCAACATGAAATTCATCAAAGAATACATGATCTAAAACCTTGCTCATCTATGGATACTTGAATAATCTCCTCTTCTAAAGTTTAGGGGTCAAATCTATCAAAAAAAAAACTCCTGTCAACAGCTACAAGGGTAAATGCATCCAAGAAGGACGAGCTTGAAAGCATTTACAAATGAAGTGGATCCTTGCATTCCGCTTCTGAGGCATATGCACTAAAGAGCATGGTGCTCATTAACCTAGCTCTTTTCAGAAATCGTTAAGGTGCCTGGTTCCAAGAACATCCTCTCTTGAGCAGAATTGAGTCAATGTGGAATATTGGAGGTTGACTTTTGTGCACAAGATTAGGGAGACCTTCTAGGCTACACATTTTGTTTTCCTTTGTATTTATGGTGAAGTCAATCAAGAGAATAACGATGGCAATCATCAGTGATCTTCAAGTTGGTAGGTGTGGGATAGGACCACAACATTTTCCACCAAAAATATCACAAAATCCAGCATCAGCCAGCAACTTGAATAGAGTTTCCAACAGTTTTGCAAACATTAATGGTTTCAAACAACTAGCAAACAAATTCCAGCAGCTTCTTCCAATTTTTATTTTTATTTTTTTTGGTAGCCTTGGAACATCCAAGGCGGTTAGCGGCACTCGAAGTGCAGATCAATCACTTGTGGGGATGTGTCTCTACCAGCTCAAGAAGCAGGAGACTTCCAGCAGTTCTCTTCAATTTCCAGCAAACAAAACCCAATTCTCTCATCCAGACTAGTAAATTTCAGCTAGCAAAGAAACTTAAATCTCATACAAGATGTCATGTGTTCAGCATGAAAAGGAGAGATGACCCTCAAAGCAAAGAGGCTTTAAACCAACAACAAAATGTCCCTCCATTCGGCATCTCCTAAGAGAAATACAAGTTGCTCATCAATCATTCAAGATGACTATCTTTCAGCTGAATATACACCCTTTCTAATCTCCAAAGCAACCCTAATTCCTCCCTTATAAACGGATATAGGCTAACCAAATCCTAAATGTAATAATTCCTAACAGAAGGTTCATAAAAGCAAGAAATCTTCTAAATAAATCACACACATAGCTGTCCAGAACACCCACAAAGAAAATACTCCTTTAAGAGCTTAAAGGGTCCATGCAACTGCTATATTCATGAAAGAAACCCAACATCATGCTGACATTACCGGCATACTGATGTTAGGATGACACCAGCCCTGCTTAAGCCTCCAGAACAGCTGCATTAAGCCCCTTTTGCTCCGGAGTTGGATCCATTCGTGCTGCAACTGTTGGAGTGGTTTTGGGGTCCACTTGGACAGTTCTAGAAGACACCAGGTATAAGATGCTTCCTTGATTGGCAGCTGTGCATACATGTCTTCTTCCATTTACTTCTACATCATTGTAGGGAAATGAACAACATTGGCTAAATTCTTTCTGAGGGTGTCCTCCGATCTTTGCTTTGTACTGACGAAGTCTTTCTTTTTATGTAATTTCTCCTTTTTTTTCTTTTTATCCAAAAAAAAAAAAAAAGTAATTTCCAAAAGTTCAATCCAGTTCGAGGTTTGAAAAAATTAAGGAGATTGTTTCTAGGCTAAACATTTCGTTTTCAATTATATGTAAGGAAATGAATGATCTTGTCTATATTTACACTGACTGTGTCCAGCAGTCGTTTCTTAGTAGGGAAGTCGCCAGCTTTGATGTTTTTTGAATGATGAAGATTTTATTGAATTGAGGCTGAAGCCTACAGAATTACAAAATAGACCAAAAACAGAAAAGAAAAATTACAATTCTGACCATAAAACAGGAAAAGAGACACTAGCAGGATTTACATTGGATGCTATCGCCCATACCATTACGTTCAGTTTAGCCCTACTGAAAACCTTTAAGATCCGCCCCTTCTTGAATAGAGGCCAAAGCCTAAAGAACTACAAAATAGACTAAAAACAGAACAGGAAAATCACAAATCTGACCATAAAATAGGAAAAGAGACACTAGCTTTGATGTTGTCTTGCTTTTCGTTTTTAAATATTTTTTTCATCGATAAAAAATATATCCACAAGTTCAATACCATACAGTAAATGGTTGTAGTAAAGGAGAAACAAACAAATAAATAAATAAATAAATAAAAGAAGATAAAGCAAGGAAACCTTCCTCATCCCTGCATTTGCAGCAAGTGAACTGATAGGGTCCATATTTGCAAGAATATATTTAAACAACAAAATGGATACTGCATAGACATAAGGTAAGATGCTCACAATGGGACAATCAGATGATGAATAGCCGCATGGACTAACAAGTAAGATAATGCCAGAGACATCAGCGAGACTGCCAAGAACAATAGCAAACTCAACCGAAGAAATCCTAGGGGGAGCTCTCCAGTAAGAATTTTGTGATCCAGTGTTGAATGGAGAGAGCAATGACAAAAATGGTGCAGAACCAGCTGCTGTTTCAACCTGCAAAACATGTGATGTGGTTAGAAATCAATATAAAATAGCCAAATCTATCTGTTGAGCTGATTCATCTCCAAATTGCTGTTGTATAGAACCACAAAATAAATCAGAAAGTAAAATTGTTTTGTATTAATTTTTCTAATAAAAGAGGAGTAAAACTGTTACTCATAGAAAATAACAAAAATGAAATCTTAAACGCTAAGTTTATATGCAACACCTTGTGCAAAATTATGGAAGTTTACATAACAAAAAGCTATACTTACGCACACATTCTCTATTGATAGTGTTGTGTTTCAGAGATACATTACGACATCCAAGGGAGTTCAAAAGTTGACAACTCGAAAGTTATACTGTTTTAGAATTATGTTTTTTTCTTGTCAGTTATTTATATTTTTCCCACACTTACAATGCGATCTTAAGGGCATGTTTGGATACATGGATTCCAAGAAAAAGAAAGGAAAAAAAATTTATCTAATGGTGATTTCCACAAGCAGTATTGAAACATGGATTCCAATTTTAGAGTTTTTGTTTGGATAGCAAGTGGAAATATTATATTCTTCTCGCAAAAATCACAGAGTACCTTGTGCAAATGATCCAAATTATGGAAAAGCATAATGACTGCTTTGTGGAATCTATCCTTCTCTTTGCCATGCAAACCAAAAAAAAAAATCACATCAAAGGAAAACCCTTTTCCTTTGTTTGACATGGAATCCCTACTATCCAAACATGGCCTGAAGGGTGAAGTGGAAGAATTCCGAAACTCTCACATTTCTTCCAAATTTTTTGAGTGGCCAGTTTCTTCCATTTTTCACCTTCAAAAATCTAGAATTGCCTATTTTGACTTCGACCACAGGATTAACAGGTTCTATGAACTTTCTACATTTCACTGCAGATTTATATGAAATTTTTGCAGGATAGTAGCGTCAATTCAAAGTCGATGTAACCCGGAAATTTCACTACAGCACCTGTTGTGGACAAAAGTTTCAAGATGGTCAAGGGCATGATTACCCAAAAAGCACGGTGTACCCTGACAGAACTTTTCTTCTTTTTTTTTGGGCAATGCACAAGTGAATATGGTGTTGCCGTTTCACAAAAGAAGGTTCATTCCCCATTTAATGAGAAATGGAACGACGGAAATAAGAAATATTTACTGTTTTGATATAGAATTCTACATTTTGGTGCAAGCACTAAGCTGACACACTATTTGACCATCATGAGTTTGTCTATTTTCCAATAATGCATTTGTCTATTTCTCAATCATGCAGTTTTAAAATATTTAAGTTCAAACAAAGGGTTTAAGTGCTATTCATGCAAAGTGGGCGAGTTTACTTGAAGAGAACATCTCCTAATTCATTGAATGATAATAGTGAATATGACCAATGTTCACTAAAGCCAGGCACGCATCTATATCATAAAAACTCAAGAAATTCAGAAGACATGCATATACAGTAACAGGGGAAACATCATAAATATACAGCTTGTCTACTAATCCAATACATCAACAAAAGAAAAGAAGAAAAAATCAAACTCCAAGCTTTACCGAATGCAGTAAGCTCGCATGTGGAAAATCAGCAAGTGATTCCATTCCATTAAGTAATTTATCGAACCAGTTCTTGTTGGCTTCAACACCTTGATGAGTCTTTCTGCCTACTTCGGAAATAAAATTACTTGAGGCAAATCCTATCACCTGATCCAAAGCCTTATATGCCGCATTGTCTGCACGGGTTCTTCTCCGTGCGCTGCTCAAGACCCGGATGTAGTCGACAAACAGTGCATCAAGAATAACTTCATCGCAGCACAATTTACAGATAACACCATCTGCATTAACAGGCATCCCCTCCCTTTGACCACCATGGCTAGATCCCCCACTCTGGCTCAAGAAGCCATTAAAGCCTGCCACCTCCTTTGAATTATAGTCTGCAAGCAGAATAGCTCCCTTTCCAGCACAACAAACTTTGCATACCTTTCTTTTGCAACTGGAACAAACCAGAAGCAATGGTGAATCTCCTACAGAAGGGACCCCAGAAGGTACTCGAGCAGTTGGCTGCATTTCCGCATGAACTTGACAAATGGAACCAAAGCAGGTTTCTCCAATTCTAGCAATGTTCCAGAAATCTATAACGTCATCATCTACAGTCTCAAGACCAATGGAAGCAGTCATCTTATCTTCAAATGCAGCCTGTCCCAGCAATGCAAGAATGTTTACAACTTTGGATAATCTTCCCATGTAGGCATCATCAAGTAGTCCATTTGGATCCACCGTTGCAGGATCAGTACCAATTGATAACAAAGCTCTATCTCTTTCAGCAGCAGAAAGATTCAAACGAAATCGCTCAACTTCAAGTTTCATGGCTTCAAGAAAGTCCATCACCTTTTCCTGAAAAGTAGCATATACAGAATGCCTAGAGGTCAAATTCCAAAGTATTAATTGTACAAAATTATCAAAGGTTTGTGTACTCAAAAGATCCAGGTGCTTCAAAATGACCTGTAAATTCTGAACGACGTGATACAGTTGACATGTAAAATAAAAATACAAACGGATATCAAAAATTTTCTGTATCCTAGCTTTAATCAACATCAGAACTTGCCACATTGCAGCCATACTTTGATAGCCTACCACATGTAACTAAGTAAAAATGACAAAGTCAACAAAACGAAACATGAATTCTAGCTCCAGTCACTATCTGATTCCTAGCAATGATTATAAGCACTGGCCATGTGTCAAAAATAACTTGCACATGTAATAATATGAAAATCACTTAGTCAGAAAGAAAAAATGACATACTTAACATGTAATCCAAGAAAACAAGGAAAGATTCATTCACAGGCTCCTTCGATCATAATCAGAACGGCCAAATTCAAGAAAAATAGGAGCCTCTGACATGTGCATTACACTAAAAAATGCAGTAATGTCAGCCACCATGGGAGATTCAGTGAAACATGGATGAGAATAAAGGATATGTTTCAATAGGTTGCAACAAATGTTCTATGTAGCCATGCTATCGGATGATATATCAGCCAACATCTCAGTATCACTAGGGATGGGATATGTTACAACCCTGGAATACAAAAATTACAATGAATCGCATGATATTAATGATATTTCCCACGATATCTGCAATATTTCCTGCTGCCATGTCACCCAGGAGCCAGAGTTCTATCCTTAATTCTATAGGATAGTTCTGTTACTAGTTGAATAAACTAAAAGCCTGATGCAAATTAATTCAGTTGTCCTTGTTGGATATTTTCTTCTCTATTTGTGGCAATCAAGTGGAAGTGGTGAATGTACAATTGGTATGTATACTTTTTACCCTCAACCTCATCCATAAAAAAGAAAAAGAGAAAAAGTTCAATCCTTCACTTTGCTACATCACAAGGGGCAATGCAGTTGATTAAGAATGGTCTTATTGATTACATTTACCCCCCTTTTGACAAAGGAAAACAGTTGTCCTTGAAGCTAAATACTGTGTTTCGCAAAACATAAGAGAACTCCCATGGCTAGTTAGCTCCATGTGGATCTGAGACCAAGATATATTTTTGGATTCTTTTAGTTTCTGCCTGTATTGTTTGTGTTATACTGCTTTTTATTGCATGACAATTTGAATAATAGTTACTCATTTTGGATATAAGTGCATCACTTATGGCCGACAGCGCACAGTTGTCCCCTAAACGATGAAAAACTGTTATGCATAGTTTTTTGTGATGTTGATTTCTATGTGTAATCATGTGTTTTTTAACATCTCATGAAGTTTCGCTGAAAAATTCCACCATTTTCCTAAAGCTTCCTCAATGTTTCCCTCAGACTATGATACATTACACGATACATGCAATATTTTCTGAATATTTCTGCACCCAAGGGTGTGATACATAGTGCAATACCAAAAACTTGAAATGGTGGCAACTGAGAAAACATCGGTACATACCCCAATACAATGTTCACAAAAATGATGTTTTCATGCATCAATCTTGATGATGGATATCGATCTAGGGTTAAAACACATTCACTAACTGTGCTAATTCTCAACAACACGGATGGTATTCTATTCCTTGTTTGAGATAGCATTTTAATAAGTCAAAGAGTACCAACAGTTGAAGAGAATCAAATGTGGTGATAGAGTCGGATTCGAAAGTTGTAACGGAAAGTATATCTAGAGCTCTCTCTCCATCATGGCAAACTTAGTATATATGAGGTGAGCTTAAGGATCAGCTTGCAAAACTCAATTACAGGATTTCCCACACGTACAGGGAAAATAATATGGTGGCAGATGGTATGGCAACATTGGGAAGCAGTAATGGGGACAACAAGATGAGTCGCCAAGAGAAATCAAAGCTTATTTAACAATAGACAAGGCTGGAATGGAGAGAACAAGGGTGACAAAGCGGCCACGGGGTGACCTATTGTCGATCTAAACCATTCATTCATTAATAAGCCATGGTTCAAAAATCATGCCAATCAGATGATCCTAAGCTTCCGATCAATAGCATGAAAATGGACAATCAAGATTGACAGGAGAAACAAAATAGGTCCAATCATCATCTTGAAAAGTCTAGTAGATACATCCCACTTTGTATTTCTTATGATCCTAAGGTATCACTGTGATTTGATGATTCTAACCCTATGATTTATGGCTCGTAAACTACAGAAGGTTGTAACAAACTGGCCCCATTCAAAGGGTTAGGGCCATCCGATCGGTGTGATTCTTGCATTGTGATGTGTGATGGACATCCATACCATCAATCAGATGCAGCCTTCTATGGTGAGACATGGGCCTAAAAATCAGGCCAATCCATAACTTAGGTGGGCCACACCATAGACAACAGTTGAGAGTGGGTGCCCGCCCATTGAAAACTTCCTGATCGATATAAGGCCTAGTGAGATGTGATTTAGACATCCAGCCCGTCCATTGCATGTACCACTTGGATGAGGGATCACACAAAATTTCAGGCCGTTCCAAGACTCAGGTGGACCCCACTAAGTGCTTTTGGATGTTTTAAGCATGATTTGCCATCATTTCAGATGGTATGGCCCACCTCAGTTCTGAATACGGTCTGTGTGAATAAGTAGAAAAATGTATGTAGGGGTATACCACCAAGAACAAGAAATGGAAGCTATTCGGATAAATGTCGATCATAAGCCCAAATAGGCACTTAACAGAATAGGTAATAAAGGTGACTAATCCCAAATGCCAAGCATCGCAATTCAACAACACCATAAAACCATATATATGTGAAAGATTAAGTGCATAACAATATTATGAACAAGTATAATTAACACACACAGAAGCAAAAACACAAACAAAAAACATCATGGACCCACAAGGATATAAACTAAGAAATTTAAGCAACTTCAGAAGCATATACCATATTTGGACCGCACAAGCTTCTAAAGCAATTTATGTAATGTTGGACACTATTGGCATCTTTAGGTGTCTCATCTTGCGTGGACAACTTGGCTGCTTCTGAATTCCGATGATCAA
Organism: Magnolia sinica; assembly: GCF_029962835.1. Classification (NCBI taxonomy): domain Eukaryota; kingdom Viridiplantae; phylum Streptophyta; class Magnoliopsida; order Magnoliales; family Magnoliaceae; genus Magnolia; species Magnolia sinica. Next base: position 101,761,621 of record NC_080578.1, on the reverse strand, counting down.
TAACAGAATCACCAAAGAAATCAATCAAGCCCATTGCTCCAAAGCCAGCATTTTCTGTTGCCTGTGGCATCTCTGGTTCATTAATAGACTGAGAAAATAACAAATCCCCAGTGAGAAGGTCTACTCCATGGCTGACAAGCACACTTGGTTGAGCTGATGATAACTTATTTTCATTAGGCAAAGATGTAACCTCATGTGGATCGATATCAGAACCAGACAGAAATGGATTTGTTGTCTCTTTCTGACGGTTTTGGACTAGCTCAATATATTTTGCACCAAGTCCTTGATTAGTAAATATGCTCCTCCAAGGAAGAGAAACACCAAGCACCTCCATCTGTTACAAGATTCGTAGGTACGAAGCAGTTAACAGTCATTAATTAAAACTTCAGAAACAAGTAATGAATGCATACCAAGGATGGCCATAAAGACCAGAGTATAAACAAAGAATACAAATGGACTCCATACCCAAAGTAGCAGCAATACTATTAACCTCCCTCAAAATTAGCTGATAAAAGATTCCATGGACTGGGAACACATCCTTAATTCATTTAAAATAAAGGAAGGATTCTGCAGGGCAATTCTTTGGGGGGGAGGGGGGGGAGATTAACAAATGCAATAGGGAAGAAAAATAATTTTAAAAAAAAGAAAGTTAATCCCCTCCATGGGCACCAATATTTTCCAAAGGAAATAATCGAACTCATTTTGCTTTTGATAATATACGGAATATTTGTAATATCACTCTAAATAGTTGGGACAAGACTGTGATGATGATATCCAGCTCCTTTCACATTATGATACTATTTATTCAGACCAATCATTTGTCAACTTGTTTAAGAATCGAAGTTTCTACTACAGGAAAAGAAGCAACAAATATTTTTCTCGGCAAAATCTTGCCAAGGAATATCTCAGGATATGTTTCAGAAAATCTCAGAAAAAACTAAAGATATAAATTTAAATAATGAAATATAAATGGTAAAGTTAAGAGTGAAGGAATTTTGGATATTTGTATATTATCAAAATACTATTGGAAAAAATAGCATATATTACCAGTATTTTGGAGATTGTTTTAAAACCACCAGGGACCAATTGGAGTGGAGGTTTTTGAATGACCTAGATATTTTAATTATCAGGTATTTTAAAACCACCAGGTATTGTATCTCTATTTTGATCAGCTTTGTAGTTTGTAGTAGTGCATTATGATACTGATGAGGACGTGGATGACATAATATCGATGGATCAGGCTGATTTACTTGCCGATGAGTTTTGGCATGGATTAAAGTGTGGAAAGGGCTCCAAATACCTTCCATAAAGGGCCAAATCCGTAGACTCATCAATGGACCACACATTATGGTACCCATGGTACACTTTTGGGTCCACAAAAGTGTCTTTTGGTGGCATTTTTATTAAGTTACGATTTTACTTTATTTTTGGACGAATTTTAGTGTTGTTGTTGTGTGTGTTTTTTGTTTTTTTTGTTTTTTTTTGCCTCACTTAAGTAGATAGGGGTAGTTTAGTATTTTTATTTTTTTTTCTTTAAAATAAAATTATAGGGTTGAGATTATAATATCCAACCCATACTTATGCTATAAGTCCCAAATTAGTTCTAGAGCTTTTCATTTGTTCCATTTCATATAAAACTCAATTTTAAAAAAAAAAAATTGTCCAGCAGCTTTTGGGACATTTTCTTATCTTTTCTACAAGCCTTGTGCTAGGATTTATGCAATTGTATATTTGCACGCACAGGGCGTAGGATCCAGGTTATCAAAATTGATAAGAGCTTCGACCATTCGTTGGTTTTTGCATATTTTTCCCTTTCGTTGGTAGTAGAAGAATCTCTATCTTGGATTGGGTGTGTCTAGGGCATGATTTGGTCCTAGAGTTTGAAACATCTGTCTGGTTGCTAATTTCCATCCATTAGCTACATCACATTTGGTATCAAAGCCTCCGTTTTGGCCATTATTTCATTCTTGTGTGAGCTTCCTCTCTTATGATGATGCCACGTAGAGGTAGAGGCCATGGTGCACGAAGAATGGACGAAGAATAAACGGATCCAATAAAAGAGAGATTTGTCATATTAGAGAGGCGATGCAGACCATTTCCCAACAACTCACTACGCTATTAGCGAGGAATGAACCACCAACTCAAGAAAACGATGACAATGAGTCAAGTGGGAGTGACATTAACCCATTCCATCGTGAAGCTCTATTTGTTGAGCCGCGACGAGCGTTAAGGAGGGATTATTATGATCGAAGTAGGGAGTTGGAAGTGAAGGTAGAACTAGAAGTTCCTTAATATCATGGTAGCATGCACAAGGACAGTTTTCTAGGTTGGATTGATGTTGTGTAGAGGATCTTTGATTACAAAGATGTAGACGAATCAAAAAATGTGAAAATAATCGCCATGAAGTTGAAAGGTAGAGCTTCAGCGTGGTGGGAACAAGTTAAGGCCACCCGAGAAAGGCAGAAAGTCCAAGGTGAAAACATGGGAGAAGATGAAGTTTCTCATGAAGGGGGATTTTCTACCTATCGACTATGTGTAATCACTTTTCCAACGATTACAACATATTCGACGAGAGGACAAGACTATAGAGGAGTAGGCGGAAGAGTTTCATCATGTGGTGGCCCGAAATAATTTATTGGATGCCGAAGAGTGGCTAGTTACTTGTTATGGATCGGTTGCAGATCTGTTAGGGATTCAGCCAATGTTTGCTGTTGCAAAAGCATGCAAGCAAGCCACCTTAGTTGAAAAGAGGACCAAAGCCAGGTATGGTCACATAGAAGCATCTAATCGATCCACTAGTGTTTTGAGTAGCAATAATAAGTATGTAGAGGATTCGAGTCGAGCTAAGAATGTCACTCCAGTGTATGGGTCACGAGTTTTGAACAACGGGGTAGCAATACAAACAGTTAACAAGTCAAAAAAAATATCAAGTGCTATAAATGCAACAGAATTAGGCATATTTCCTCCGAATGTAGGTAGCAACAAGTCAATTTGGCCAGTAGCTCCAAAGCAGTTGTGAAAGAACAATTAGTTGACAATGAAGGTGAGACCATAACAGGAACGCATAGTGCAGATTATGATACTGATGATGGAGACAAGGGAAAGTGTGGAGATGGTCCAGAAACATTGGTGATCCAAAAGGCTCTTCTCGCACCAAAGTCGCCTAAGGAAGATGATTGGTTGCGGACTAATATCTTTTACATGAGTAGCACAGTGAATGACAAAGTCTATGGGACAATCGTCAATGGTGGCAACATTGAAAATGTCATCTCTGAGGAGATATTAGAAGCTCCAATTGAGAACCGAAAGGCATCCAATTCTATATAAACTTGCTTGGTTTAAGCAAGGTAGTGAGGTAAAGGTTCCTCGTCATTGTTTGGCCTCTTTCACGATTGGTAAAAACTATCATGACAATGTATGGTGCAACTAGGGGTGTACATCGGGCCAAACCGAGTCGAACTGGGTACAACCCGGCCCGGCCCAATCACCAATCAAACACAACCCGAACCCGGCCCATCCCGGCCATCGGCCAACATGTCCAGCCCAAACTCGGCCCGGTCAGCAATCGGGCGAGTTCGGGCCAGTTTCGGACCTGCTCCATCTACAAAGGGACCCACGATTTGGACGGCCTGGATTGCTGTAAATCTATGACACCTGTGAGGTGGATGAGTCACTGTCACTTCAAAGATGCGCGGTGAACTATCCCAAAAGTCAAGAGAGAGATTGAGAGAGAGGGAGAGAGAGATTGAGAGAGAGAGAGATTGAGAGTTTTAGGGTTTAGGGTCGGGCAGCATTCTCACTTCTCTATCTCAAATGGTTAGGGTAAGGATTTAGGGAATATATATAGATAAACGGCCGAGTCGGGCCGAGTCGAGCCAGGTCGAATCAGGTTTTGGACCGAATTGGGCCGAACTGGGACCTGTTCGAACTCGGCCCGAACTCAGTTTCGAGCTAAAGAAAATGGCCCGTTCTAGGTCGGGCCGAGTCAAGCTTTTTCGGGCCGAGTCAAGTGAGTTAACCGGGCTAGCCTAGTTCGTATACAGCCCTAGGTGAAACATAGTCTAGGGATGGACATGTGCCATATATTATTAGGTTAACCATGACATTAGGACCGGTAGACTATTCACGATGGTTGGAAAAATACATACACCTTCATTAAAGTTAATCAGAAAACAGTATTGAAACCCATGAGAGGGAAGGTCCGAGCAAAACCTGCAACCACGGGGGATGTCAGCCTTCTATCCCAAGGTTTAGGGCACGGATGACGCCAGAAGGTGATTTTCAAATAGGGAGATCTAGTGTGGGTCCGCATGCGGAAAGAAAGATTCATGGCGGGCACTTACAACAAGTTGAAGCAAAAAATTAAAAATTAAAAATTAGCCCGCGCAAGATCTTGAAGTGGATTAACAACAACACCAATCACATTGAGCTACCACCTAGAGTGAAAACCTTTAATATGTTCAATATTGTTGATCTTACACTGATGCAGGATGAAAATTTAAACGTGATATGCGAGATTCCAGGCTTAGATCATACTAGTTCAGAAACAATCGCACAAAATTCCACATCCCACATAAGGTCAAGCACTCAATCAAGGGGAATCTATGTAGGTCCAAGCCTACACATGCTAGGGCTGGATCAATTAAAATTATAGACCAAACAATACTCAAAATGAGAGTAGATTCAGCCACACATGCACAGGAATAATTTTTCCAATCCAAGGGATTCACAAGTTTCAACTCGGGAAAACCTAGGGTTTCAAAAGTGGAATAGAACTCGGGGATTTGAGATGATCTACGGTTAGGGTTATGGAAACAAGGCGAAAGAGGAGTGAAATAGAGACGAGAGGGAACCTGTGATCAGCCCGCACGTGTGGACAGCAAACCGACCTGACGCACGTGCGTGGATGGCAGCCCGCACGTGTGTGGGGCTCACGAATCTAGAATCGGCCAGCTAGAGCCTGGTCGGTCAGGTATGGGCCACCTTCCCTCCAAATTTCAGGCCAAACGGATGATCGGTTTGAACATGGTGCTTCGTCGAAGTTTCAACCCTCCTGCAAGGTCAGATTCTGAAAATTTGCTGTAGGGGAAAGATTACTTATAAACGTGGGTCGATTTGAGGAGGGGATGACTGTAGGAGACGAGGAATATAGAAGGTAGGAGATGGGGGCGATTTGGGATGGGTGTGGCTTCGCACCACAGTAGTTAGCCCTTCAAAGAAGGGAGGGTTTCGCACCCAATTAAGTTTCCACAACTCAGAGATTTAGAGAAGCAGGAAAACGCAAAATTTTATTAATCATCTTCAATGAAAAAACCCTATAATGGGTTGCTTATTTATAAGAAAAACATATACCCCAAAAGTCGCGCCATGCGCGCATACTATTACTTAAAGACGAAGTAATAAAAAATAACAACTAATCAATGCAATCTAAACCGTTCATGATGTTCCTAATAACGGTAATAAGCAAAACTCAAAGTCCTAAGTCACCTAGGGTAGTGGGCCACGATCATAAGATCCAATGGTGGGATTCACATGATAATTGGGTCCACCCCAAGGAACCAAAACACAGTCTTCTAACTATGAGGCCCTCCATGGATGTCGTCATCGATCCAAATCGAAGGTGGGGCCCTCCTTGCATACGTGCATAAGGGGGGCCTACGTGTGCGCGAGATGTCCCCATCAACTATCCTCGACTACGAAGATTTCGCCACTGGCGAAACAAAACTCCTAAACCGCTCCAAGATGTCAGGATCAAGTCTCTGAAACTCCTCCTCAGTGAGCCACGTACTGTCTGAAGCTGGGCGTTACTTCCACTTGACCAGGAACTTTTGAAATCCGCCATCTGACGTCGATATTATCTGATGGTCCAAAATATCATTTATCTCTTCTCTGGGTGTGGGAAGGGTAGGTATGGGAGATAAAAGCTGGGAAGATGGGTCGGGAGGGGGCCATGGATCAAGGGAAAGGTCTAGGGAATCAGGATGGTTAGGTGACAAGCTGGACAATGTATCAATGATCCCCTGAAATGCAACTAAATCCTCCACATTGCCACAGAAGGTGGAAGATCTACCACATACGTATTGAGACCGTTTTGTTTTATAATTTTGAATGGTCCAGCGCTACGGTGTGTAATTTACGAACGGCCCCCTGAGGGTACCGCTCTGGCTTGATGCGGAGCATCACAGAGTACCCTACATTGAATTCCTTGAATTGTTTATGTTGATCAGTAGAAATTTTGTAATGTTCATTACTAGTATTGATCTTTCGTCTGATTTCTTGATACAATGAATGAACGTGATGTGCAAAGGACTCTGCAGACTCTAATAGCCTATGGGACAGGGACATAGGGACAAGATCAATAGGCTTCCTAGGTTTATAAGCAGTAACAACTTCAAAAGGACTTAAACTTGTGGATCTATTGACAGACCTATTGAACACCTGAGCAAATTTCCCAAAATCCTATTGACCACCTAAAATAAGTTTGGTAGAGTCGCCCCAGGGACTAAATCAATGGCGTGCTGTATATCCCTCATAGGGAAAAGCTCATTCGGTAGATCATCGGGAAAGACATCACGAAACTCATCCACTACTGAAATGGCCTCAGTGGATAACCATACACTAGCCTCTAGTGCACTTTCCCTAGCCACAAGGGCGTACACCATTGAGTCCGACTTAGTCTCTCACTCAAAGTCTTTGGTATTTAGAATATAGAGAGGCTTAGACTTGGACTTCGATTCCTCAACCAACCTCAAGTGATAAGAGAAATGGAGGTATTTTTCCTTAAGAGTTTCTTTCATTTCTCCCCAATGGCCTATTGGGGGTTCCCTCAACCTCTCTTTTTTTTGCTCCACAGTAGCTCAAAACCTCTTTACTTGGCCCACAAGCTTCATCTTGGCAAATTGGACTCGACAAGCATCCAACATGTCGTACCACTCAAAATAGTGGTCCATATTTGCCAACCAATTTAGAAAAGCTTTAGGGCCCAAGTGGCCATTAAACACAGGAGCCTCTACTCTAACTCCCTTAAGGAGTTGCGCATCTGGGTCATAATGATCATGATGCCCCTCGTAGGGTGGGTGCATGGGTGCGCGCCCATGTCTGTTTCTTTAGCTACCCTCATTCCCTTGTCTATCCTCCTTACCACCTGCCTAAGATTGGGCATCTTTCCCAATGGCAGGGTTGAAGTCTCTAGTTGGGTAACGCGCACATTAAGTTCATCCCAGCGTTGGTCAATACGTTGTTCCAAGCGCCTACCTAAAGACTCAAACTGCCGGGTTAGGTTGTCCATTAATTCTTGCAATTGCTCCATGTTTAGCGTAGGGTGTAAACCAAAACCGCGACTAGTAAGTGTGGGCGTACAACTACTCAACTCAAAGACCCTCTAACACAACTATATGCGTCTAAATGAGATTAAATGATCCTACAAGACTCTATGATGAGAGTTAATGCAAACTAAACGTGAATAGACTAAACCCTGAACATGCAATGCATTCCCCTATAAGAACCCTAAGCTCTTATACCAAATTTGATGCATGACATGAAAATTTTAACATGATATGCGAGATTCCAGGCTTTAGATCATACTAGTTCAGAAACAATCACACAAAATTTCACATCCCACATAAGGTCAAGCACTCAATCAAGGGGAATCTATGCAGGTCCGGGCCTACACATGCTAGGGATGGATCAATTAAAATTATAAACCAAACAATACTCAAATGAGAGTAGATTTGGCCACACATGCACAGGAATAATTTTTCCAATCCAAGGGATTCACAAGTTTTAATTCGAGAAAACCTAAGGTTTCAAAAGTGGAATAGAACTTGGGGATTTGAGACGATCTAGGGTTAGGGTTATGGAAACAAGGCGAAAGAGGAGTGAAATAGAGACGAAAGGGAACCTATGATCGGCTTGCACGTATGGACAGCAAACCGGCCTGACGCACTTGCGTGGATGGCAGCCCGCACGTGTGTACGGCCCACAAATCTAGAATCGGCTAGCTAAAGCCTGGTCGGCCAGGAATGGGCCACCTTCACTCCAAATTTCAGGCCAAACGGATGATCGATTTGAACACAATGATCTGCCGAAGTTTCAGCCCTCCTGCAAGGCCAGATTCTGGAAATCTGCTGTAGGGGAAAGATTAGCTGCAAACATGGGTGGATTTGATGAGGGGATGACTGTAGGAGATGAGGAATATAAAGGGTAGGAGATGGGGGCGATTTGGGATGGGTGTGACTTCGCACCACGGTAGTTAGCCATTCGAAGAAGGGAGGGTTTTGCACCCAATTAGGTTTCCATAACTCAGAGAATTAGAGAAGCAGGAAAACGTAGAACTTTATTAATCATCTTCAATGAAAAAAGCCATACAAGGGGTTGCGTATTTATAAGAAAAACATGTACCCCAAAAGCCGCGCCATACGCGCATACTATTACTTAAAGACGAAGTAATAAAAAATAACAACTAATCAATGCAATCTAAACCGTTCATGATGTTCCTAATAACGGTAATAAGCAAAACTCAAAGTCCTAGGTCACCTAGGGTAGTGGGCCACGATCATGAGATCCAATGATGGGATCCACATGATGATCGGGTCCACCCCAAGGAACCAAAACACAGTCCTCTAACTAGGAGACCCTCCATGGATGTCTTCATCAATCCAGATCGAAAGTGGGGCCCTCCTCGCGTACGTGCGTAAGGGGGACGTCCGTGTGCGCGAGATGTCCCAATCATACATCATACAAGGCAACGGATTGCAGATCAGACTCAAGGTCGAGTCCTTTCCAACCCAGGGAGGATGATGAGGACATGAAAAACATAATACTGATGGATCGGGTTGATTTACTTGCCGATAAGTTTTGAGATGGATTAGAGAGTGGAAGGGGGTCTAAATACCTTCCATAACGGGCCAAAACCGTAGACCCATCAATGGAACACATGTTATGGTACCCATGGACCATGGGACACTTTCAGGTCCACAAAAGTGTCTTGTGGTAGTTTTTTTATTAAGTTGCGATTTTTACTCTATTTTTGGATTTTTTTTATTTATTTTTTTTTTTGCTTTATTTTGCTTTGCTTATGCCTCACTGAAGTAAATAGGGGTAGTTTAGTATTTTTCCTTCAAAACAAAATTATAGGGTTGAGATTATAATTTATAACATTCAACCCATAGTTATGCTTTGATTTAAGGCCCAAATTAGTTTTAGGGCCTTTCTTCGGTTCCCTTTCATATAAAACTCAATAACAAAGATTATCCAGCAACTTTTAGGACATTTTCTTATATTTTCTACAAGCCTTGGGCTAGGGTTTTGTGCAATTGCATATTAGCATGCGTGGGGCATATGATCCAGACCATCAAAATTGGTAAGAGCTTCGATTATTCGCTAGTTTTTTTGGATGTTTTTCCCTTTTGCTAGTAGTAGAAGAATCTCTATCTTGGATTGGATGCGTCTGGGGCATGATTTGGTCCTAGGGTTTGATATAACTATGTGTGGTTGATGATTTTCATCCGTTAGCTACATAAGATTCCTAGAAATTTTAAATTCTGCGTTCGGTTGGCATACAAAGTAGAAATCAAAAGTGGTGTTTTTTTTTCAAAATGTGTCCAAATTGAAAGAACGTGTGGCCCACGCCCACCACGTGATCAAACCTAAATTTTTATTACAAATTGTGAATTGTGTGGTCAAAATTATGAGGAGATTGGATGTTGCATGTGAGACCCACTGGCCCATTAGATCAATAGCTTAAATCACTCACCCATGGGCCCATGAAATCCACATTGCTTCCTCGGTGTCTGATTTGTACAAAAAAGTCCCATTGTTCATGATCCCAAACTATAGCCCAAAAGTGAATGGACAATCCTAACCCTTTCATTAGTGGCTGAAAACAATTCTAAACTTTGATAGATTTCAATTCTATCCAAATTGGTCCCATCAAATCAATGATTTGGGCCACCTGAACAAGCCTACCATGTGTCTGCATGAAATCCATTCTGTTCATCACTTCTGCCCCTCATGTTTTCCTTGGAGGCTAAAATCTAGGATGATTAAAAACTCAGGTGGGCCAGACCATGTCAAATCATATCTGGAACCAATAAAATTGATTTCATCTAATTGTCTCTCATGTAACTTATGATTTACTTCAATGGGTATGTCAAGAGGATGAGCACCAAGTAAACCAACTTAAGAGAAAAGATCCATCATATACATACATTGGGATAAAAAGGTTCCTCATTTTGAGTGAGGCACTTCAATTCCAAGAAGTACTTCAGCCGCCCTAAATCCTTCATTTCAAATGACAAGGCAAAGAATTTCTTAAAATTATCTATCTCAAATGTGCTTGTGCCAATTAATATGGTGTCATCAATATATACAACAAGTATTGTCATATTACCATTCATATGTTTTACAAATACAAAATGGTCAAAGGCACTTTTAAAATCCAATGTTGAAAATCGTACTGCCAAGCTTTTCAAACTAGGCCTGAGGCAACTACTTGAGGCCAAAGCTTTCTGAAAACAAAAGACTATGCCAATTTGGGCCAAAAACTAGGAGGAAGGATCATATACATTTCTTCATGAAGATCGCCATGTAGAAATGCGTTTTTGACATCCAATTGATGTACAAACCAATTACGATTGACAAGCATAGACAAAAGGATGCACACGAAGTTTGATTTTGCCACTGGTGCAAAAATTTCATTGAAATCTTCTCCATATGAAGCCCTTGGCCACTAGTCGCACTTCATATCCATCTATCAATCCATCAACCTTGTATTTAACAATGAATACCCATCTGCACCCAACTATATGTTTAATGGGTGGAAGGGTGACTAACTCTATTTTTCATAGGCAAACATCTCTTTTATCATGGTTGTTTTCAATTTAGGATCATCCAGGACATCTGCAATCTTGATTGGGATAGATTTTGACTTACAAGAAGGAGAAATATTTATATGAAACATAGTTACCACTTGGATGATATATATAAGACTGAATTCCTTTGCGAAAGACAATTAGGAGATCCACTTGTTCTAGTTCCAATGTTGAAAAGTAGTGGTGTTCGGGAAGAATAGGAATTCTCTTCCTCCGATAGTAAACTCGTAGTTCTTCCGTTGGATTAGGGCTTTGTATCTCTTCAGTATGGGAATAATCTATGATAGGAAGTGGAAAAGGTGCAAGAATATGAGCATTGCCTAGTGAATTGAAATAAGGTACATCTTGCAAGAATGTGACATCCTTAGAAATGTATCCCTTTTGATTTACTGCACGATAACATTTGTACCCATTCTAGGAGTTTGAGTAACCCAAGAACACAAATTTTATTATCATGATCTTAGCTTGGGGTGAGATGGTCTACGAATGCAGACAAAGCAGGTGCATCCAAACACTTTTGGAGGTGGGTTAAACAGAGATGCATGAGATTGCAAGATTTGTAATGGATAATTGCCTTTCAGAACATCAGTCGAAGACCAATTGATTTATAAGTCGCAAGAAGAATGGCTTCATTCCAATATATTTTTTATACTAAAATGCCGATTAGTAAAGATAGGGCAACCTCCAATAATTACCAATTTTTACGTTCAGCCACTCCATCTTGTTGTGATGTATAAGGCCACGAGGTTTGAAATTCTATACCATGATCAACAAAAAAAATTTGTAAATATTCTCTGGCATTGTCAAATCAAATATTTTAATCTTGGTATTGTATTGAGTAGAAACCATTTAATGAAACATCTTTATAATCAATGAAACCTCATCGCGAGTTTTTAGAAGGTAAACACATGTATATCGTGAGGAATCATCGATAAATGAAATATTTGAAGCCAAATACAGAAACTATAGTGCAGGTCCCCATATTTTTGAATGGACAAGTTAAAATGGTTTTAATGTCTTTGTATTACTCAAGACAAAAGTAGCTAAACAATGCTGGGATAACTAGCAAATTTCACATTGTAAGTTATCACTTTTATTAAACTTTCTAGGAAACAAATGACATAATGATTGAAGAGACAAATGACCTAGATGGGTGTGCTATAAGGTAACTTGATTTTTATTATCTATATCAAAAGCTAAAACATAAGCAGAACCGGGGTCATTCTCGATTAAGAAGATAGAGCTCTCGATCTTCATGACCACCACCAATAGTCTTCATCGTTGTCAAATCCTGAATAACACAATGGGATGGATAAAAAATGACACAACAATACAGTTGTTTGGTTAAAGAGCTTATAGATGGAAATGAAGGAACACGAATTACAAAAGAAATAGACTAGGAATCGGAAAGAAGAAAAATTCTCTTTCCCAGGGCTTCAAAATGGGAACCATCGGCCAATCTAATATTACTAGAGATAGGGGAGTGGGAAATGCATCCATCAGACGTACCCGTCATGTGATCAGATGCCACTGAATCAATGATGTAGGATGTCTATGAGATGCAGTTCGCAATTGCAGAAGTACTTGACTGCCCTAACTATGGTAGCAAAGATGGAGACTTGGATAGTTACTACTTGTTGCAAGTCACTAATGGTATTGTCCCTTAGGTCTTAATCACAATGGGTGGTCTCTTCAATAGTGCTCGCATTAGTATAGTACTTTGTTTTGACATCCTTTGGCCAAAGATAGGGATGAAGGAGCCAACAATATTCCTTTAGATGTCATCTCTTTCCACAGCGTGTGCATCTGCATGTATCTTTGTCTACGCTTCCTCATCCTATCCCTCGCCTCTTAGCATTTCTAGAGTCAGTAGTCAAAGCTGACCATTCTAGAAGGATGGAATGGGAGACATTTCGTCGTTTAGCCTCTATGCGATGTAATTATATACAGATTCAAAGTAGGAAGAGATTCTCTCCCAAGACTGTATATGTAGAGGTTCGAAGTTTGAACGAAGACTAGCGAGAGACTTAAAAATTATGAGTTGATGTATTTGATTTTTCAGATCTTCCGGTTCTAGAATAGTTGCTTGACAAGTATCCAATTCTTCCCTTTTTTGTTCAAGTTAGCAAAGTACTCTTGTATGGTTCCATCTCCCTGTTCGAGATTGTTTACCTTTGTGTGGAGTTGATAAAGGTGGGTTGTCTTCTTAGTGAGAGTACATTTTGACAAATTTATCCCATACATCCTTTGCGGTTTTGAAAGATAGAGCCCACAACCAAGACATGACAAGCCAGTTTTCACTTTCCCATTCATCGCACATGGGATCGTCAGAATTGGGTTGCTTCTTGGTTCCTGTAATGTACCACAATCTCTTTCGTGCTCCAATATACATCCAGGCTGCCTGGGACCACTCTCAATAATTTGTACCGTCTAATTTTATCATAGTAATTGCAAGACTAGGGTTGTCCATTTGTCCAGAAGAAATTTGGGTGTGCTTATTATCTCACATTTAGAGATAAGTGATAAGGAGGATCGACGGAGGGACCTGGAGATAGATCTAGTGCCTATCGGAGGACGACACGTCAAAGTTTCCACCAACAACTGTTCCAAAGGAGAGATATCATGATAGATGTTGGTCCAGGAGGTAGGATTGGTGATGGATGAGGCCACTTACTCCAGTTCCAGCAGCAGCAGGTGGTCATGGAGGTGGTATGAATCAGATCCGAGAGCAGTAAGTGGTCCTAGAGGTAGTATCCGATAGATCCAGCAACAGGAGGACCACAGGGTATTTCCGACGACAGCAGGTGGTCCTGGAGATGGAGCATGAAAAATCCAGCAACAATAGGAGGCCTATAAGGGATTTTCAGCGACAGTAGAAGCAGCATGGCTTGATTCCGACAATATCGGGAGGCTTCCAACTTAAATCCGGCAACTCCAGTAGCAATAGGAAGCCCACAGGAGATTTTCGACGACGCAAGGGTTGTGTGGCTTGATTCCGGCAGTTTTAAAGAGGCCCTGACATAAATCCAGTGCCAGAATTGACACCGGAATTGAAATCCAACGATCCTGAAGGGGTTCTGACTTATATTCAGGGCCAAAAAAACCTACCATAACTCAATTCCGGTACAAATACAGGCTTATGGAGGCTTCTTTGGTGGGATTTTCAGCCTTAAGATGCTACGGATTCTCCTTAATGGCCGGTAGAGGAGACTCTTCCAAATGAATCAATGATGCATTAAGATTGCATCTGCAGGATGGTGACGAAGAAAACCTATCTCTCTTTCACCATCTCATAGGGTTAAATAGAAACCAACAGTGTACTGTCAAAACTGAAGTTGTAGAAGGAACTTGAAGATCTAGAGTAAAGAGGAACAGAAGCACGCGCACGGGGGTGGCTTTGATACCATATGAAATAAGGAGAAGGAAAGACATATGAAAGGAGGAGAAGAAGAACATGAGATGAGAGCATTCTGCATGACTTTCCTGTTATAACTCCCAACTTTCTCTTGCATATTCCTCTAATAAATCCCTTCGAGAAATACAATATTATCAATGGCAAAAGGCCTTTTTATCTTTTTTTTTAAAAATGATGACAAACTTTATTAGAATTGAGCCAAAATACAATGAATGCAAAAGCAAATATAATAAGCGACACTATCATCACTCAAGATTGTGGCAGCCTTCACGAGATTACTATTTATCAAAAACCTTTTTTACTTCTATTTTAATGGTTTCGCAAACTATATTACCAAAAGGAACATGTGAAACTTTTTTTTTTCTAAATGGCACATAAGAGGCGTGAGATATTTAAACCATGAAACCTACAAAATAATTAAAGCAGGATGGCGGAAAAGGATTCATGTTGCCAACCCCAATTAGTTGGGACAATGCTTAGATGATGACAAAACCTGCCAAACATGAAGTGTAGCAGACCCCAACTAACTGGGATAAGGCTTAGATGATGATAATGAAACCTAGAAAACAAGAAAGTGTTTGGTTTGATTCTCCATTAGAGTCGAACTTCACTAAAAGCCCAAAAACAGCAAGTAGAATTTAAAATCAAACTATAAATGAATAGCTGTGACTTTAAGAGAACAGGTAGCACTAAAATAACATATTTTTTTCAAAATTAACTTTGTACCTCACCAAGAGTAATAGGGGTTCCAGGAATGGCAGGATAGAATGTAAGTGCAACCACACGAGTCAAAAAGTTAAATTCTCCCTCCAATTCTTCAAAATCATACAAGGAAAGATTAGGCTTTTCTTGAGAATGATGGCGAGCACCTGCACCAGTAACCGCCATATCCTCTGAACTGATTGGGCCTGTTAAAGGTATGACCAGGTTTGTACCATTTGAACATTGAGGTATAGAAGCACCCTGCATTACCCAAGTTGCTACATTTTTAAATGTTCAGTAAAGTATCAGGACTAAAAGAACTACACAGTTGATGCAGAATGAACATTTCAACAAGAATCAAGTCATAGTGTCCCTTAAAGGGTTTTTTTTTAAAAAAGCGTCGAAGGAGATTCATCAAATGAAATATGAGGGGGGATGAATAACAAGCTATTAGCTTCATGCTAAGGCCATTTGACACAATGAATTTCACTTGAAACATGAATGAAACCATCTTCCAGGTTCGATTACCAAAAGTTCCATCAAAATTGCAAATACATAGTGACTGATGCTGCATTTCTAAATCCCACTCAGCGAGCTACCCAGATCTGCCGCTTTTCAGCCTTCCCTTGAGATTCTCTCCTTTGTCAGCAATTGACCATTTTGCTTAACCATTACATGCTACCATGAACTCATGGCACTAAAAAACAAAAGGACACGATTACTTAGAGAGAATAAGAAAACCTTTTTAATTCTTTTTAGTTTTTATTCACAAGAAAGAGAACTAATTTACATAAACCCAAAATGGGAAGAGACAAAGATCCACACTGAGGTGAGGACCCATTGGAAATTATCTGCCACAATAGAGCACTTCAGAACGAAAATTTACCTTGCCAGTCATTTCCCACCCTTAGCCGATCGCCATCCCACATTATTATGATACCACCCAGTCACCCACCAAACTCCTCGCAGGGAAAATGCAGAATTCCTTAATGATCTCATAAACCATTGATGATGTCAGAGTTCACTGCCTCCAACTTCAATCCTGGAGGGAAATCACATCAACATGTATTCTTCTAGGCACGTCCTTTACCACCATTCTATGAACAGGATTACCAAGCCCTTCGACATGCCAAGAGATGATCTTCATTTTTCACCTGATTGACTACCCTTTCCTCCCTTTTTCCCACCATAAACTATGAGCTCCATCCCTCTGAGTCAGCTAGCAATGGTGGTGGAGCCAGTGTTCTACTATCAACAGACACCTGGACCCGTGGGTACCTAATGGACTCATTTTTGTGGACCTGGTCCAAATTTAGGACATGTTTAGAAATCGATTAGTTTTTGGGTCCAGCATTTTGGACCCAGTTTAACATTGGGTCTAGTCAGGTTTGGGTTGAGTGCGCTGTGTTGGACCTAGTTAAAATTGGGTCAGGTCAAGTAGGGTCCAATTATTAGCAGTATTTAATTCGATCACATACAGTGCTCCTAGTATCAATGTTGAAGCATGTATCGCACCCTAGGAATGTGGAACAGTATCGGTATCACAAGGGAAATATGGCATGTATCGGGGAATGTATTGCAGTGTGAGGGAAACATTGAGAAAATGATGGAATTTTTCAATGAAACTTCAGGACATGGTAAAAGACATGGTTACACACTTAGAACTCATAACATTATTATTTAAAAAAAAAAAAAAAATTTCCATTTTATAGGGGCTTAAACTATGTGTTATCTGACAGAAGTGATGCATTTATATCACAGATGAGTTCAACTCATTCAAATATCCTACAACTAATTCAGATTAAACCATCCAAATCATGGGTCCCAATTTAGATGTATAATAAACCAAAAATGACATTTAATTTATTTATCTGATTATAAGACCAGTGGGCCAACAATTTGGACGGTCTAGAATATCGTATAAATACACCATGCATACAATCAAGGAGTCACCAGGCTCTCCACCATTTTTTATACATTGCTAAACTAACATGGAATTTTAATCTAAAGCAGAAAAGAGAGCAAAACTTTGATATTCTGCAAAGTGTGATGAATAATATGCAGGCACTTAGAAATTACCTAGAAATTTCACCCATGGCATATTTTCAAATTAAACTGTACAAATTATGGTAGTCAGTTTAGATGTATCATCAACTAAAAAATAAGGTTCTTTCATTATCTATCCATAGGATTAGTGGCATTTATTGAATGGTTAAAAATGAAAAACATTGACAGTCCTATCTCCACAAACAAGTGTCCACGAATCAGAGGTTAGGATTGTTCAACCAATCTGATCTTTGGATTGTCATTTGGCGAAAGTGGGTTTCAAATCTAGTTGATTTTATTTGAGTTAATATATGCCATGTGAACAATTTCAGAGTGCCTATGTATCAAGTGTCATATGCAGCCTGAGTATCATATGAATCATGAGGAAAATAAACAGCCCCAGTATGGTACTCTAGGACCCGACCTGTTGGCAAGCATGCGTATTGCTAATTTGCTATCACACTGTCTACATCATCTAGAATTTTAACCCCTTTTCTTATCTCTGTCAAGCTCCTACGTTCCATCGCTTCTAATAAGTTTCTGAGCAACTCCTTACCATGTAACCCTAATTCACGGCTAAGACCAAACATCACTTGTGCTGATTCACACCATGTTTTCTCCTTCTTCATGGTAGTTGGGCAATATCTGTACTTGGCTTCCAACTACAGATCGCCATCATTGGATTAGCAACAAAACGGATGTTTCATGTTCAACCGCACGTCGTTTGAGGTGGTGTTGAGCAATAGCAATACAATTTCTTCTTTTTTATTTCAGGATTATGTGTTCAATGAGGGTCTCCTGTAATGTCTAAGTACTGTGAGAGTATTCTTGTAATTTATAATTAGAAGCTACCCAGATAGAATATCCTTTAGATATGGGAAAGAGATTCATATGATCCCTATAGATAAGCTTGAGAAGGTTTCCAAAATCTTCCTGGAGAGACTTAAGAAGTCCATAAATACCATAACTCGTATTCAGCCTCTTCATTCCATAAAGAAAACTGCGGTTATCATTCACAGTTGTTTTAATCCACAATGACATACCCTCTTACTGAACTCTGCAGCAGCTAATGCAAAGATATCCTTTGTCATGTCATCACCATCTTCAACCTCCTACTTTTGGCTACAATCAAACAAGCACCAATAACCACTGTGCTCACTTATCTTTTTCCCAACGTTTTTGTTGGTCAGCGATATTTTTTTCAAGTGTCGAGGATATTCTATACATGTTTCTGTATCCCCAGTCATCGATACATACAACGGTACGGATACTCTGGACAATGCAAGCACAGTTAAATGTTTCTATGATCCATACGGATCAATTAAGGAACCCAGCAGTGGATGGATCATACCCATATTCTCCCATTATTGTATTTCTTTTAATCATCTATTGGCAGCCCATAATTTTCAGAACTTAAATATGTTATAACAGAAATGTAAGTAATTTCATGAAAACTCAAGAGCGAAGCAAACTGTTTAAATGATAAAGAATAGTCCATTGATAGAGAATCTGGTCGACACACACACACACACACACACACACACACACACACACACACACAGGGAGAGAAGGGGAGAGAGAGAGAGAGAGAGAGAGAGAGAGAGAGAGTTCAATCTCTTTGAATTCAGAATTGTGATTCCGCATATTGAGAGAAATAAATAAATAAATAAGAAAGCCACGGTAATACATAAAATCTCATGGCTGGGTCGTGATTGCAGGTGATACCAACTCAAAGATTTTAGAAGAAAGAAGTGTGGCTATATCAATCCAAAAGAATAACTAACCTATCAAGACATGAGAATGTCTCTCTCAAGACAAGAACATGAATCAGTGGTCGCCTTTAAAATTCCTTCACTCACCCTTTTTATTCTAGAATGCAGGCATAGAGTTTCCCTAGTAAAGTTAACGCAACAGATTAATGGAAGCAATAAACAGACCTCTAAGACAAGTTGAAGCCCATCTAAATTGCATCCTGTCCTAACATCAACTGTCGCTGGAAAGGATGAATCTTGTGCACCATGCGAAATAGTGAGAAGAAGCTGACAAACATGGCAAGGCTCACCAAGATAAATAAAAAGCTCAACAACATCTGCAGCTGGGGGGCAAACCTGTGGAAAGTGAACACATATCAAAAAATTAAAATAAAATAGAAGTCCAAAATAAGCAAGTTAACGGATTTTAAGAAAAACTCAGTGAGCTAGGATTTTCTGCAACAAAACATGCCCATTTCTGATAGGGAGTTTTTTTCCTTTCATGTGCAAATTAGATGAGTACCCATATTAGATCTTTTCGCTTGAAACTGAGAAGATTAGCTCCACCATTTTCATTTGGAAACATGCTCGCAATTGGTTTCAAGAAGCATCCAGATGGGCGTGACAATACCTGTATGCATAAGCAATAAATTATTAGACAATACAAGACCAATATCTAAAATGACAGCCAGATAGACTAAAAGTCTGAAAAGATCATCAATTTAATAACAGTAATACAGATATTGCAATGTATCATATCACATCAAGAATGAATCATGATATATTCGACAGGCATTATGATAAAATATGCCTGTACTGTGATGTGGATGTAGTAAAAAATCATGGTTCTAAATATTAGGCTATATAATATGTATCCGTGAATAGGAACCATGAATCAGAATACCTGATACGAAATTCAGGGAGACAATTAGGTGGACCCCAAAATTCACATTGAATCCAAACCCTATAAGTCTTCCCTGCATCCTCCTTTCAGGCCGTTAAACCCTAATCAAGTTACCCTCCTTATGGCGCCATCTCAAGTTTTTGTAGCACATGACAAAGCCATCTCAATCTGCTCTTCATCATTTTATCTCCTATTGGGCTATTCTTATGCTAATTTCTATGACCCCATTCTTGATTATGTCCTTCTTAGTCTTCCCAGTTCCCACATATCCATCTCAACACATCTCCCTAGAGTTTCACTGGCAATACAATGATCACATAACACTCCAATGGCAAACTCCTCTTCATCCACCTAGCTCTAGTTCAAGTTCATAAGTTATTACTATTTGTAGCCTTTATTTTATATCATGATTAAGTTGTTAAGTTAATCATTTTTACTATACACATTAAATAATGTTTTACTATCCTACTGTTTCCATACCTTTTAATGTCTAGAGTTTTTCAATTTTGTAGTATAGCTACAAGCCCAGCCATGCTTTGTGGGACTGAATGTAGGGAAGTTAAGGAACAATCAAAGTTTGCAATATCGGTATCGCGTTGCATATCACACCCTTGGGATACAGACATGTATCCGTTATCGCACGGGATATATCGTTTGTATTGGGTAATGTATTGCAATTTTTGGGAAACATGGGAAAACATTTGGGAATTTGGTTGAATTTTTCAATGAAACTTCAAGGATTGTTTAAAAAAAAAAACTTAATACACACTTTTAAATCATAACATCTAAAAAAAAAGGCACATAATAGGTTTCCTTTGTATAGGGTCCTAAGCTATGCGTTGTCTGACTGAACTCATGCAACTATATTCAAATTGAATTCATAAGTTGTATAAATGTAAGAAGGCATTATGAACAATGTTCGAAATATCGGTATCGCGTTAAGCATCACACCCTTGGGATATGGATACGTATCAGTTATCGCATGGGATATATCAATTGTATCATATAATGTATCGTTGTTGTTGGAAACATGGGGAAACATTAGGAAATTGATCGAATTTTTCAATGAAACTCGAGTGATTATTAAAAAAGACATCAATACACTCTTTTAAATCAAAACATTACAAAAAACAAGTGCACATAATAGGTTTTCTTTGTATGAGGCCCTAATATATGCATTGTCTAACTGAACTGAAGCAAGCATATTCAAAGTCTATTCATCTAATTTATAAATGTAAGAAGACGTGTGGAAACACAAGCAATACATTAAAAAGCAAAAGAAGAATCACTAGATTAGGTTATATACATGTTTGATTTTTAGGTTTGGACACAAAGATTGAAACCGATTTGCGATAAATTGGGAAATTTTGAATTTTTTTCAATTTTCCGCAACTCAACCCATCTCCTCCAAAACTCAAAATCGAAGCTCCCAATCCATGCTTTTTCATGCAAAACATGAAAAATCATGAATTTGTAACAATTTGGCACTGATTTAACTTGATTTACAGAAGAATAAAATTATAACAAATCGAAAATGCTCACTGGATCGAACATGTGGGATATATCCCACTACTTGTGCATTTCGTATCACACAAGTGGTATACAAGATATATCGTGGGATATATTGGTCGATATCGTCGATACTTAAAACACTGATTATGAAAACATAACCAATTTGTTCAAAAGCAAAATAAGAAATCATCAAACACCTTTAAATTACCACATTTATTAATTATTTTTTAAAATAAATATATAATTATTATTTTCAAAAAAAAATCATCAAACACCTTTAAATGCTCAGAAAATGCAGCCAATTAACCGTTGGTAGAAACTATTTTCTTAAAAAAATATTTTTAAATTTTTTATTAATTTTAAATTTAAAAATATTATTTAATTTCGAAAAAAAAAATACACAGACTAGTAGATCATGCCTCATACATGTTTGATTTCATGTTCGAAGTGTAAGATTGCAACAAAATTGGGATAAATTTGGAAAAGTTTGAATTATCCCCAATTTCTCCCAAAACGAACCTATGCTCAAATCTCGAAATTAGAGTGTAAGTGATGATCAATTCATCAAGCACTCTTAAATACTTCGAAATTTGGCTCAATTAACAGCTACTAGAATGAAATTTCAAAAACATATATTTTTTATTAATTTTTAATCAAAAAATATTTTTTCCGAAATTTCACAAAACCATCATAAATCAATAGATCAAGACTCATACATGTTTCATTTCGTGTTTGGACTGTAAGATTGCAAGAAATTTGGGAGAAATTGGAGAAAATTTGTATTTTCCCCAATTCTCCTCAAATTAGACCACCTTCCCTCAAAGCTCGAAATCGAAGGTTGAAATCCTTGATTTTTACATGAATAATCAAGAATTTCTTAAGATTTCATACTAATTTTATATGATTTAAAAAGGGAGGAGGAGCTCACCTTTTGAGAAATGGCCCCAAATGCAAGAAAATCTTGATTATGATTTCAAATGTAGGTTTTTCTCCAAAAATCTAAGTAAAGAATGGACCGAAATCCACCCACAAACAAGTTAAAAGAGAGAAAACTAAAGAAAAATCAAATTCCAGGGGGTTTTGGTTAGTTCCTTTAGGGTACCTGGAATGTATCGATAATATCTGTTGATATCCAGGGGTATCATCAATACCAAGAAATTTTGTAAAGGGAAAAGTTGCGATATCGCGCAAAATGTCACCAATACATTGCGATATGGTGCGATATTTCGGGCGATGCATAGGATTTTTTTCATTTCCAGCTATATTCCAACGATGTTTCGTATCCCAAGAGTGTGATTTCAATAAGATCAACCAATAGTATCAATACTGCAAACATTGGGAACAACATGTTCATAGGATGTGTAGTTGAAATGAGGATGTTGAGATGGATGAGTGGCAAGCCGAGGAAGGAGAATTAGAAATGAATGCATTCAAGAGAATTTAGGAGTAGCACCAATAGGTAATGAGGGAAAGTATACTTGGATGGTTTGGTCATGTGCAACAAAGACTAAGAAATGTGCTAGTTAAAAGCAGTGAGTGAGTGCAAGTTAAAGACTCTAAAAAGGCAAGGAGAAGGTCCAAAAGGACATGAGTGGAGGTACTAAGAAAAGGCCCGATGACCT
This sequence comes from Magnolia sinica, assembly GCF_029962835.1. Lineage (NCBI taxonomy): Eukaryota > Viridiplantae > Streptophyta > Magnoliopsida > Magnoliales > Magnoliaceae > Magnolia > Magnolia sinica. Next base: position 101,738,798 of record NC_080578.1, on the reverse strand, counting down.
ATGATCTAACTGAAGTTATGGCCCTTGATAGAGCAGAATGGCAGAACAGGATTCGTGTAGCCAACCTCAGTTAGTTGGGACAAGGCTTAAATGACAGCGATTATGATGATGAGAGTTTTTGAATTTAAAAGAAAAAACAAGATATTCTGCATAAAGTTGTTACAAAAGTATCAAATGTGTCATATGTGTTAGCAGTGCATGTAAAATATGACGTAAAAATGATGGCACTGCTTACTACAATGTAATGACAAATAAATATTTAAGGTCCTACAATCCAATAACCAAATTGATATTCATGAAGGAGCTAAGAAAGCTAAATTCAATTTTAGTTTCTTTTTTTTATTTTCTTTTTTTTGTCTTTTTTTCCTCTTTTTTTTCTTTTTTTTTTTTTTCCTTTTTTCTCTTTTTTTTTTCCCTTTTTTTTTTTTGGAGAAATAGTCAGTTATAATTTCATGAGAGTTATTATGAGAATCATGTTGGCCATAGGGGAAGTCCTAATGTTCAAAGTAAAGATTGGATTGCAAAGGTTGTCTAAAAGGCTAGAGGCCAAGAAATAATCAAACTAGAGAACCTGGAGAACATGTACAAAACACTAGCTTGAGTTGAAGAGTATGAAATGCAATTTTCTTTTTAAATTTGGTCGTTTACGACAAAGTTAGTCAATGGTAGCTCACTCTTTTATGACATTCAGATGTTCCACAAATTAAGCTTGAGAAGATTTTTTTTCGTGCTTTCTTTTTATTGAAAATGACTATAATTTTTATTCAAGAAAATTAAAGGACAGCAATACATAAACATCAAGAGACCAATAGCAAGTGACCCTCTCGTCAAAAATGAAGTACCAGCCACACCAATGGAAAGACCCCAAGCAAAGAGGACACAAAGTCTAGCAAAGAGGAGATATGATCACTCAAAAGCAATATAAAACCAAAAAATAAAACCCATAACCTCAGCAATTGGAGTGCCCCTTTTCGGTCCAGCATGATCGTCAAATGAGAACACCCCTTGAACCTGGGTATAGGAGAGCCCTGGCAATAATCATAGTTATCTCGATTGAAGCTGCTTTCTTCTTGAAAATTCTTCTATTTCTCTCCTTCTACAGCCCCCACATGATATTGGATGACACCACCCTCCAGAGAACTCTCTTTATTGAAATCGGCCACAAGACCATAGCTCAAAAAGGGACCCATTGCGAGTCTAGCTCACCCTAAATAGATGAAAGAAGTACCCCTAAATGGCTCTAGCCTCTAGCAACAATATTAGTTCATGTCTCTTCATCATTCCACTACATAAGACCCCTGTTGGGTAGAGCCATCTTATTCTTCTTCAAATTATCTAATGAAATGTCATATCTACTCATGAAAAAGCTTGCACACCAGGTGGTTCCTAGGGAACCCCAAACTTTCAGGCATGGCAAAGGGATTCCCTTGGAAGAAGTAAAAATCAGGAACATACACTTCATTGACAAAATCAGTTAACGAAACTACAAACCTTCCAGTCTACAACTGAAGGATGAATGAGAACCTGGCAAAGCATGCTCATCAATCTTCCAAAAAGCCCCATTTCAACATCTGAAATTTTTCCCCAAAGATTAATGCTCCGCAATATAGATTCCCCTATAATTTCATAATGATCCATAACCTTCACAATAGTGATGGAGGGAAAAAGGCCTGAAAGGACTCAGCCAGCAGAACCTCCTCAGAAGATTTTTGTCATTTGTTGTATCCTCTAAGTGTGTGTACATGCACCTATGAAATTAGTGGCATCTTTGTTGAATGGCAACAGCATGGTATCCAAAAATAGTTACGTAATGGTAATAGTTGATAGTTCGTAACATTACACGTTACAGGACCATAACAGCCATTACGATTTTTTCAAAAAATGAACGAGGCTGTTGCCCTTGCAAGATGCAATATTTGAGCTTCCAAATTTGATGATGCAACAAAAGAAGCCATCTAATGACACATGGGATTGTAACAAATGATGGAAATAAGAAAACCTCTCCATAATGCTTTATTTTTGCAATTTTAGTATAGTTGCACAAGCCCATGCTCTACAGGACAGAATGTTGAGCAGTTACAGACCAACATGTTCATAGGATGAACATAGCTAAAGTGAGGATGATGAGTTGGATGAGTGGCAACATGAGGAAGAATAGTATCAGAATCAATGCATTCAAGGAAAATTAGGAGTTGCACCAATTGGTAATAAGATGAGGGAAAGTAGATTTAGATGGTTCAGCCATGTGCAATTGAGACAAAGATTTGCCCCAGTCAGGAGTGAGTTGGTTCAAGTTGAAAGGCTCTAGAAGGGCAAGGAGAAGGCCCAAATGGATTTGGGGGGGTGATGTAAGAAAAAAACATGATGACCTATGGTTTACTGAGGATATGACCCTTAATAATGGAAGGCAGAACAGGATTCATATAGCCAGCCCTAGGTAGTTGGGATAAGGGTTAGATGATGATGATGTGTTGCACACAAGTGGAGGGAGGCACCAGTAGATTTGGGTGGCAAGCAGGGAAGGCACTCTATTTAACTTAGCCAGTACAAAGAACTTAAAGCTGGAGAGGAAGTGGAATTTCAAAACGCAATTTGAAGAGGGCAACTAGGTAGAACCATAGCAAGGTTCCTGAAACTAAGCTTTTGACCGAATCTCTCATACATGAACTCTACCAATAAGGAAATGAATGACTACGAGAATGCATCAGAATAATTTGAACAACAGCAATCAACGTGCACGCTACAACAATGATAGGCAAAACCACTTCTACCTTCAAATTTTATGCTTATTTGCTTGTGGCCAGGAATTTCACAAATCAGTTTCTTGATAATTGGATGATAATGTTCGTACACGTGGTCAAAATTATGAAAATTTTGTGATGACAAACAATTACAAGAATAGTGTAGATTTGTGCATAATAATTTAGAAAAAAAACATTAGCATGATTTTCCAATAGACGTATCTAAAAAGAAAACCTATACCAATGAACTTTAAATATAAATCAATGCACAAATTATGTTATACTATTACTCTTCAAACAGCACAAATTTTTGCCTGGTAGCAGTGCCCAGCCACCCTGCTACCCAGGTAAAGGGGGAGGCCTCATGTCAACACTGTGTCAGCAGTCAAACTTCTGAAAAATAATCATGAAATTTAAGCTAACACGGTAACCCCAGTTCAGACAAGGCTAAAATGATGATGATTATTCAAATAAATGTTGCAACCTAAGCACAGAAGATATCATTACATCATGAGTGGAAAGACCAAGTGTTGAACATCTACTTGTAGATATTCTAGGAAAACAAATTGAAAAAATGAAGCTAGACAGGAAGATAATAACAGTAAGAAGCTAGATGAGGACATAACTGATGAAACAAAGGCAAGGAAAAATTCAAAAAAAAAAAAAAAGAGCATCCCTAAGGGGTCAGTTCTATCCTAGGAAATTAAAATGGTGGATTGAAGGCATTATGTGAAACAGGATCTCTGTTTAAGGGATTGTCATTATTGTCATTCAATGGATTGATGATATTATGTTTTGATTGAGGAGAGAGAAGATTGGAACCTACATGTGGTATTCACAGGAGGAAATAGCGATTAGGTAAACTGTGCCAGTTATGCCAACATGGCACATGTGTATGAGAGATGACACATTCATTAGGTTGGGCCCATGTGACATAGTAAATAGCCTTGGCCCAAAAGATAGGCTAACCCAATCATCAGCTGGTACACAAAAGTAGCTCATTGATTTGGCCACTCAAACACCTTCTAAAAAAATGTTTGCCCATGTAATTGTTATAAGTGGGTCCATTACACACCTCCTGATTTGCAATAGCTGAGAGTAGTTCACCAGCAAATGCAACAGGATAAACAACCTAAAACCTAAACAAAAGATGGGGGAAAAAAAAAAGGAAATCCAATGCACTGGCGGTAAATGAAGAGAAATAGGCTAACAAAGCTTATATATCTTAAAGACCCAGTAAAAATTCTTATACATGCAACCTATGAAAATTCCAGAAAGATCACTGATGGTCACAAGTAGGTCAAAGAGTAAGCTGGTAGCAATTTCAGGAAAGCGCCGGTGCCTCCAAATAAGGTTACAGACAACTCATCCAGGTCTGCCAGCGCATTCCTTTCATTTCAAGAGAAATCGGGACAAACATAAGACTAATACCCTCTGCTTTAAATTTAAAATAAAAAATTTATACATGTGATCCATGAAATTTTTGGAGACCATTGATGGCACAGAAGATCAAGTCTGAACTGGTTGCAATTTCAGGAAACCATTGGCTATGCCAAATAAGGGTGGGGAGTAGGAACAAGTCATCCAGGTCTACCAGGACCATTCCTTCATTTCAAAAGAACACAGAGATCAACATGCATTAATACGTATGCAGTCCATCACTGGCTTATTACCCACAAGGTTACTTAGGCAACCATAAACTTGTTCAAATCAAGTCACCTGAAGTTCATTGAACTCATTGCCGAAATGTAGAGACCCGCAAATTTTGGAAAGTTCTGTTAGATCACCTATGTAATGCAGTTCAGAAAATCTTTATTGGTACAATAAATGATAATTATTGTAGCAAGAAGCATTTTGCAAATTTAATATTATATTAGATGAAGTCCATAACAAGGAAAACAAAACAGAATGCATACAACAACAAAATCACAATAAGACTTACTTTCAATGGATGAATTGGAACTGATGGGAGGTGCTTGAAGAGCCTCATCCCTAGAAACATCTCCAACTGCTTCTGACGGGAGCTATCAACAAGCACATTTTTATATCTTCTCTGCAGAGTGATCTTCATATTTTGAGCAGCAGAGAACTGTTTATACTTTCCACCATCATCACTAAATATGTTGAGGATATGGCTGTGCATAGCTTTAGAACCAGTATAGAGTGTTGCATGGATGTCGCCAGCAAGTAAGAAAAGCTCTGCAAGTAGAGATATAGGAGGCAGTAATGTTGATCTCTTAAACTCATCAAACATCATATCAAATCTCTTCCATGGTTTATCTGGGCATGGATGCTCCCAGGTTGTGGTACGTGTGTTGTGATCAATATAATATGTCTTTCCTGTTACTGCATCAGAACGTTTCTCCCACCCTGGTGGCAGAGGTGCAGTATATCCACCATAATTACCTTGCTCTGAATATTTACTCATCGATGAAAAACCAAAAGCAAAATCACTGTCAAGGGAAATCCCAAGCCTCCTACACTGTTCTACAAAAACTTGGAGAGCCCCAAAATAACTAGCCGCATTTGTTCTATCCAAAGAATCAGCACAGTTGAACCGTATCACCCCATTTTGAAGTGACCTTAAACAAAAGGCTCCCTCAACGTCGTCATTACAGATGACTGCACCTTGGCAGTCCTTAAGCCTCTGTGCAGAAGGCAGATAATCCCCTTCAGAAAAGCCAACAGTTAATGTGGGTGCTTTGAGATGCTTCCAGAGCCCCTCAATTGTTTGCTGCTCACCTTTAAGTTTTACACTTGCATGCCAGTCATAATTTATCAAATGTATTCGGGTATATGGCAGCTTCCCAGTCGATCTGATATAATTTAAGGATTCCTCAAAATGCTGAACTAAAATGGCTTCAGACTTCCCCTCACCGTTTCTAAGCAAATTGACACATACAATAGGAACCAGGGGATTTTTCTTCTGATTGGCCACGATGGTTGCATCTGACTTCTTTGAACCATATTTCCTACTTAATCTCTGGTAGTATTGCAAACTTCCTCTGTAAGGATCTCGATCTTTTACATAAATTTCTGCCTCAGCAGCAGTGAGCTTTAAATCTGCACCCCACCAGATTGGTATGGTACCTCGTCGCCAAATGTATGTGTTGAAAGGAACACTTTGGCCTGTCCTTCTAGGAGACCATACAAGTTGCTCGCATTCCACTTCATTTCCTGTCATAATGCAAATTATTAATCAGAAGTTCCAAAGGAATAAAAAATTTTGATTCATTTCTAACATAGGTCCACTGACAGCAGTGAACACCATAAAATATAAAGATAATAGTCAAACTTGTCAATCAGCAAAGGGATCCATACCATGGCAATCTAGATATCAACGAGTTTAAATTAACAAGTGATTAGCCCTAATGGAAAGAAATGTAGCATGAGTATATAAATGCAAAGATACACATCACAAATATAGACTATAGTTACACAAATCCTGAAGCAAAGTGGCTATAGATTTGGGTACAAGAAGGGGAAAGCATCTGTTTCAAAATCAAGTATAAATGGGTAGCAAGCGGAGGCAGAGCAGCACCTTATTATAAGGATCTGGACTGGCTTCCACCAATCAAAGTTTCGCACATTTACGATGGTGGTAAAGTGAGACCACATAAAGAGCTCTTCCTCATTCAGTCAGATTATTCGGTAAGATATTACATGACCCTTTTCCTTTTTGAATCTTCATTATGAAAGCCAGCTGTCAGCTTATAAAAGAACGATATAACAAGGATGTTGATGCGACTACTGACATGAAATACAAAAAGACAGGAGTGATGGGCAGCAATTTAAGAAGAAAAAAGAGACCCTAACAAGAATGAATCTCTTAGTACATACACAAAAACAATCTCAGAATGGTCAGCTATGAATGGGGAAACGATGTGAGGAATACCAAAATAAAGGTTTTTTTTTTCTTTTTTCCTTATTTTTTTCATTCTACCACCTATTAAGGGTGGGGATTATTCAAGGAGGGCACCTCCTTATTCACGGTTTTGCATAATAAAAAGATAGGGTTTACGGAAAGACCATTTTCCCTATATACTTTCTTCTACTAGTGTTCTCGTATCACTAAATCAATTTCATGACGAACGTCATTAGTGGCATGCAAAAGTGCAAGAATCAAAGAAGATTATATTGCAAATCAATAGATTCCAAAAGAAATTTTCAGCATCTCTTACACCAACAAAGGTGGTTTGGGTTTTTCTCTGGAAAGTATTCTAGGAAGTCATCATTTCTCTCGAGTGTGTTGACTTGAATGAATAATTGGTTATGCTTCGTATGGTCCTAACTTGTTAATTAGAGTTTATTATTTGTATTTCATTTTACACATGAAATATGGACCAATCCAAATTGGGATTGGTGTCTAAATGCAGCAAATTTAATCTCCCTCTCCGGGCAATGCTTTTGGCTTACATCCTATTCCCATTGGAAATAGGATCCATATATAGGAGCTCTAGGGTTTCATGTAAACACATGTTTTAGTGCCCTACCATCCTATGGACATCGGCATTCCCCACATCATCAAAGAGTTTGTCTTCCTACATAATCCATACATCCAAATTGGACGTCCTTCCACTCACTATGGCATCCAATCTATGCATCCAAAACCCGATGCAAAGCTCTAGAATGTAAATCAAAAGATCTGACCATTAGATCACCATCAAGCTTGATAGAAACAAACTATGATGAAAATAAAAAATCATGTGCTTGAAATTCATAGCCAGCTAGTTTGAGCTTGATGGAGCATCTAAAAGGTAAGAACTAGCCACTACTCAAAGTCTCGGGCAACAAGTGGTTTCCACATTGATGTACATTGGTCTCAACTGAATTTAAATGTGTGAACCAAATAACACCTATATGTGAGCTATTAATGTAGCATCAAAAGTTGCATCAAAGCCAAAACATCAATTGTCCCAAAGTCCCTCTGCAATCTAACATCAAAGGACAAATCTAAGCTGGTGCATGATCAACTCGTCGATCCAATCCAAGCATGATGGATACTCTTTGATTAGCAGACTTGATACAATTCATCCCATGTAGATATCCAATCAAGCCTAGAACTATGTCCCGATCAACAGAAGAACATCCGTACTCCAATGTGTGAAGGGTATTGGTAATTCGATTTCCGATGTTGGAGATCAATCCATCCCTACCCATCATCGGTTCATATCACAAAGGCTGATTATAAACAAATACTAGGTAGCCCAAACCCATTGGGTGGTCAATAGAAACTTTGGATACTCACGATTAATGGAGCATCAACTCTCCATTAACCCATCCAGGCTGTTTTGTACCCTGCCTTAGAGATTCCATAAAAGAATCCCTACAACCCATTAGTATGTCCAACTTTCCAATCACAATTAATAAGGCATAGATAATGGGTAACTTATGACCTTGTTCCATTCATCAATAAAGGTCACTAATGACCAGGTTCCAGTCAACAAATCAATCAATTTGGCTTTCTAGGGCTGGATGGGGATATGCAATGAGGGTTGAAGGGCCTGAAAAGATGATGAGAGGAAGATCAAAAGGACTTGGATCCAAGTGATGAGAAGGGTTAGTTAGGCTTGTCACTTGCTGAAGTTAGGACCTTTAATAAGAACGATTGGCAAAGTAGGATTCATATAGCCAACCCAAAATAGTTGGGACAAGGCTACGATGATGATGACCATTAACTATTATTAGTCTTGATACTCAAGACTTGACCGGTCTGAGAGTCAACTCGATTGTCATTTATGTCGAGTTAAGTTTCCAGGTTTTAAAACCAATGGTGGGTCAGTTAGGAGGATACGTAAGAATCGAAATGACGTGAAGGATATTTTCTATTGAGGGATTGCCACAGTTGTGAGATGCATTTCATACCTTCTAATACAATTGGGATGTTCCCCATCCCGCTTAACATAGGCATACACCCTAGGGTATGGTTTCAATATGTCAAAAAGAAAATAGAAGTTTTGGGAAAGTTTTTGAAATAAATGGAAGAATTCTTTTAAAAGAACTAAAAGGAATAGAGCATGATCTTGCCAATCTTCATGTTTAGTCAGTAGGCTTTGATTTTCTCAAACTAGAAACAAGGAAAGCTGCTAACAAAAATTTCTAGAATGTAGTTAGATCAAACTGAATGTTATTAATGGCAAAAATACTCAAAAAAGGTGGGCTCATGGAAAAGCGATGACACATCTCAAACCCTCTGGAAGATGTCTCACATTAGGGTTTCTTGTAAATAGAAATGCTTCGCAGCTACACAAGACAAGACCTTTATTTGGGAGATCTCATACATGGTGGCACTCTAAACAATGGAAGGAATGTGAGGATGACGTGGCATCACGTCCTTAGACATGGAATTCGGTTTTAATGATATATGAGTGAAATACCAAAAATTCCCTTCATCCATGTGAAAATCTTGATGGCAAATCTCAGACCCAAAAATGTCTACTAGGGCCAAGAGGTGATGAAACACTGCCGTAGGTTCAGCATCCAACATGGCAACCATCCCCAAATCTGGAATTTATATTAGGCTTATAATATGGCTCTCCTAGCAAATTTTTGTTTAGTGAGTGAATGGTTCTCTCTACACCCTTCTTACTTGTCCCCATCTCTTTCTTCTTCACTTCTTCAATGTTGGTGTGAGCGCTCCACCAGTGGGCAAAAAGTTTCACAAATGACCATGCAAACTTTTATTCTTATTTTGATCCCTTGAAAATTATAATGCCTCCGCATGAAGGAGAAGACCAGTTCTCTATTATCTAATTGAGGAATGATAGCATGCAGCAACCACTGAATGAAAGATCTACGCATTTCCCTCCTCAAGGAATATGTGGCAAACATGTTGTGATCAGGACTGTTGTTGATGGGCTATAGCAAAAATCATTGCAAGTGAACAACTCTGACAATCCAGTATGTGATGGCCAAGACAGTTCACTCCCCTTGATTTTTGGGATATGGCCTATCCAAGTGATGGCCCACCAGATCAACAATTCTGATTACCACATGTTTGCCACGTGCAATGTGAGGAGGGTACCACAAAGTTTTATGCAGCACGCTCTGCATACTAACATTCCTTTGTCTACTTCTAATCATCTCTACCAAAGTAGCGAAAATCTTCAAAACCCCTTTCTTCTTGAAGCAAGCAATTACCAATTCTACATTCCTACCTTTATAGTGGAGATCTTCAAATGGCCAGAGGGCTGATTACTGAATACGAAGATGATTTTTTACAAAAAATTAAAAAGGACTCAAACAAATTGAGGCTTAGAATCCCAATGTCATACTCATGCCAAATCAGAATCAATGAACACCAGATGAGGCATTGACATACTTTGATGCAGCTGTAAAAGATAAAGGACATGGAAGAAGTGTTTGCGGAAGTTTCAAGTGCCAAAGAGTGACCATTGGACTAGACTTGCTTCCACAACTATATGGCAGAAAACCAACCCATCCTCTTCTAACATATGAACATAATGAACTAATGTCTCTATTGCAACAGTGATGTTTGGATGCCTATCTCAAATTATCGAAGACTTCAGCCTGTAACTCTATCTTACAAGGATAATTGATTCAATATAGGAGTGCAGAGATCTCTGTTTACATCTCTGGCAGCAAAACTTGACGAATGATGAGATACCATAGAAGCGGCTTCCCCACCAACATCTCTCCTAGTTAGAGTGTCATTCGCGACAGATCGCAGCGCAGATCAAGCCCATCAGAAAGGTTAAGACAACTGTTACCATCTCTTTATCTGAATGCTTGTCAATTATGATCAAGCATTCATCCCTGTTCGAGTAATTGAAGGAAAAAATTACTAGCAAAATCTGTCTTCTCATCCACTATAAGATGATATTAAAAAGAAAACTTTATTCATGAATTTTAAGGTGGATCTCTCCCAGTCCTACTTCATCAGTTTATTATAAATTGGATTAACACCCAGACCACATTCCTCTATCATCCAGTGCTTTGATTCATTAAGACTACAAGCCCATCAAATGGGGGTGACCTTCCAAAAGACAAGGATCCATGTCCATTACAGGAGGATTAGTTGATCACATTAATGAACTAATAACACACTAATAATTGATGAAGTTAACCAGTTCTATGTCCCCTCTCAGAATTTCGAACAACTAGTTATAATATGCAGCTGGAAAGGTCTAAGTTGCTCCCTTATATGTCGTTGACATAGTAGATAAGAACATGAAGCAGCATGAAACATGTTTTTTGCAGTAAAGATGAAGTTTCGATACTTAAATTACAAGAAGGAATAACTAATCCTAGTGATTGATATAGACTCCTGCTAATATCACTGCCTGAAAAGACACATTGTGGAACAGTAAAATGAAGGCTGAAAGCAGCTACCAAGAGAATATGCACATGCAGAAAAAAGAAAACTTTAAGTAAAAGACAAAAACACACATAGGCCAAATACCGAGTTTGTAAGTTCAGCTGAGCACTAGAACAAATTATTTTAATATGATTTTCCAACATATGAGGAAGCTTAACAACTATTCAAAGGGTACTGTGAGCTTCCAACAGATACCGATAGACAGACATTACCTGTGCTGAAACACGCATTCAGCCCTCTAGCCAGGTAACGAGTACCAGGGTGCAATCTGCTACGACGAGCTGTAAGTGCAACTATCCCCTCTTGCTGACCTGAGCATCCAAAGCCTCGACACTCTGCAAACCCCTATAAATAAAATATCAATATAAGTGAACACATGAAAATGTTAGTACCAACATGATTAATGGGCATGCTAAATAAAGCATGAGCTGTAATACACTGGGAGTAAATTCTAATTTCAATCATATAATGTACTTCCACAAGGATAAAAGCGAAGGCACCAATTGTAAAACTGATTTTATGGAAGGCAGTTTGATGCCAGACTCGTTAATTTATAGACAATTCTAATAATCATTCTCATTATACATCTTAAGTTCTAGATTCTGTGTTCTCTAAAAGACTTGAACAAACCAGCGCACAGGTGTTATGAAAGCAAAAAAATAAAATAATGCAATGTTTAGGGATAACTAGGTAAGCTAGAATCTAAATCAAGATAAAATATATATCAAATAAGAGTATCAAATATACCAGGTAATCTCTAAAACCAGTGTTTAGTAAAAAGACTAGCACAAACAGATGTCAGGAAGGAAAGGATTAAAATACAGCAATGTTTAGAGACAAATGGATGAACAAACATCCGAACTTAAAATAAAGTATCACATATACCAAGTATGAATCAAGACCTGGAGAAGTACAACACAATGTTGTGGCAGCCCAATTTCTTTGAAAGGACCTGAAAACCAACCATTCCAAACAAATTCATCATCTGGATTCTGCAAAGGCATGTGGCTTGGAAAAGGTCGAGTAATATCCCTCGTTTCACAGAAATAGTGCTTCCCGTCAATGTCGAGCTCAGCCAATTCTTGAACATTCTTGATTTCCCCTTTACCCTGTGATTGAGGATTTTGAAGTTGAATCTTGATCCACTGACTCTCAGTCACAGTATATACACACCCACCACCAGGCAAATCTGGAATGGAGGGAGTCAGTTTGGTGGCAACTAGAAGTAATCCAAAGTTCCCCAAAGCTGCATAACCCAGTATTGCCTTGGCATAAGTTGTGCTCTTGCAGAGCCACCTTGACCCATCTGTGAGATAGGTCAAAGCAGCTTCTTCAGAAATGAAAAGGTCATGTCCCAGCTTTCCATTGTAACATAGTGCTCCAGTTGTTGGATCAACATAAATCACCTGGGTGTCATCCCTGGTTGACAAGCTGGTAACAATGTATACTTCACCAGTTTCTAGCACTACAACTACAATAGAGGTATCCTTTGAACAAGCCACTGCCAAAAAAAAAAAACAGACATTAACTATGGAAATAGAAAAGGTTGAGAGTAAAACTTGCCACATTAATACAACATATGGAGCATGTGAGATTTGGAGGGCAAAAGAATCGTGACCATCCATGCAAACTACAGAAAAGGGAATCCAGACTCCATCATGACTGGATGAGAAAATAAAAGAAAAATGGAGTACCCACGTGAAAATTAGGAGACGAAGTCATGCTAAACTAAGAATGACTGAGACCAATGTAGAAAGGAAACAATTTTGGCAGGAAATTAAGAAGAACAAAACTAGCTTTAGAAGTGTAGTAGTTCTGTATTATATATTCAAGAGGCCTTCATCATCATTGTTGAAGAAGTCGCAAATATATTTTTTTTAGGAATAAACTCATAAATAAACAAATAAAAAGAGAAAGAAACAAAGAAAGACGAGGCAGTAGAATATATGTAATTGCTAAATGAATGACAAATTTGAAGATAATTTTTGGATCACGTCTAAAATGTAAGCTACAAAACATCTTGACTGTCCATGCATGAGATGCAGCAGAAGATTGGGCAGAAATTTAAATTCCCATAGAGATTAAAACTTAAAAGTAAACAGACACTGTGCATGAGATGAAAGTAGATGGAAGAGCGGATGATAATGAGGAGCGAGAGGCCTGGTTAGGCAGACATGAAAACCCAAAGTTGTGATCCAAAGAATATCTTGAGGTGTCTATTTCTGTAAATGTGGGCCCATGGTTGCAAAATCCAACCGTTGATCTGACCAACCCAACCATCGATGAGGGACGCCCCAAAAATCTCCCATATCGGAAAATCCTACATATCTTTGATGCATTTTTCCATTGAATGTGTGCTACCTTATTTTTCTTGGCCCTCTATTCGTAGGGCACCAATAGCAGATCATCCAAGCTTGAAGCAGCTGGGGTATCCCTTGTCCAAAGTGGGGTTCATCAGATCAATAGTACAGACCACCAAATCATGGCCTCCATGGACATGAATGGGCACCTCAACAAAACTGTATGCTACAGGCTCTAGACAATAATTAACATTCTACATAACTCTATCCAAGCAATTGAATGGTTCCAATCATTGTAGTGGCACCATCTGCAGTGAAGATCTCACGGACTAAATTTTCAGGCACAGGCAGCTCGCCCAATTGATTTCTGTTAGAGTGTGCTCTATCAGTTTCTAACAGAGGATGTTCCCACGTGCACTTGGGGGCTTTTCTTAAGGCGCAAATTAAAGGAAATACTGGCAGCACATGGGGCCTTTCTTAAAGCTGAAATGGAGGAAATACCATACTATGTGGGGGCTTTCCTATAGTCAAAGTCTAAAGGAAAATTCCCACCACAGCTATGGCGCTTCAGTAAAGAGAAGACTGAAGGAAAATTCCGCCACCTCCAGAGGAGATCAAAGGTCTATAAAACACTACCTCCACACAGCCAAAGGAGTGTTTTGAATCTCTTAAAAGAAAATTAAAGAAAAATTGTTCTCAATTTAACAGCTACAAATAGACTTGTTCCATATGGCACTTAGTAACCCATATGGGTGGAAATCAATCTTCATATGGGATAGCCTCTAAAGCTACCCATCCACTCTCCCATAAACTACTTTAGTCTATAACTTGATGTCCTACACAGGGAAAGTGACAAACTATGGTACATGATCTAATACAAATAATTGCATTAACTATGATACAACTAGTTGCTTTGGACACATGGAATAGTCCAATCATCAACCTGAACTCTCTATTCACTACATGCCAAAATCAGCAGGCCATGATGAAAAAACTCACCCATTAAATGGTATCCCTCCCTCCCACCTAGTTAACCACAGAAAAACACCACTTCGCCTTCATCTATGCTGCCTCTCTTACAGTGAGTTCAGCATAACGATGGAGCTAGATACCAGCAATGATGTTAGCAGTGAAAGTTCTCAGAGAACAGTCTCAACAATAGAGATAAACACCAGAAGGAAGACAAATGAACATGCTCCACTCTTTTCATTCGCAACATTGACTTTGTGTGGGAGGAAGATTTATTCTACTTGTTCAAGTATGGGAAGATTACCAATATGATGCTCCCTGGAAATTAGGACACATGAACAAAGCAGGGTTTTGCTAATGTAAATGCAAATACCTGGATGAGGCACAAAAGCCTACAGATCTACTGAATGGTCAAAGAGTTAGAGATCATGCACTCCATGTTCATTTTGCGAAAGATGGGAAGGATTACTTAAGCAAACAAAAGGGAGAAGATAGTGAGTCTTTAGGGAGAATTTCAGAGCATTGGAGTAACAAAGCAGGGCCTTGATGGGAAAGGAAGGTATGAAGCATCCAGTGAAGAAAGGGGAGAGCTTTCTCAAGTCGTTGACAAAATTGGAGAGGGCAAAGAAAGCTAAAGCCTGGAAAGAGCTATTGGAAGGCAGATTGAGGACGGCAATCAACATTTTAATGGCAAGGAGGAGAACTTTTGAAGGTGCTTCTTCAGAAATATCAGGCAACCATTATCAAAGGCATCTCAAAGTGGGTAAATACTTGTTGGAAGACAGCAATGCCAGTTAGACAAAGAAAATGGAATCATGGAGCGTGTTTGTACTCTTACTGTCAAAAAGGACATCGACTAGACTAATATGGGGAGAAGGTGGAGGGGCCCTTCAGAGCATTGACCATTGGAATGTCCCATTCAAATCTTCAAGAAAGATTGTGAAGATTAATATCTGAGGTGCGTTATCGATACCTTCTCAGCAATGGGTTCTTGTTGTGAAGTATCGTCGGAAGTTGATTCAAAGGTGGCTTATAGAGAAAAGCTGGAGATGGGAAGGGTTACGGTATAGGTAGACGGATCACGGCCTTTCAGGCAATATATACACTGATCACTGCCTTTTAGGCAATATATACAATTGATTGTTAGGGGTCGCCCAACTGCTGTTAAGGTGAGAGATGAAGGTTCCAGTCAGAATGTTGTTCAAAAGGAAATGAGAACAAGGGTGGAAAAGTGTCTTGGTGACGTGGAGACTGTCTCATAAAAGAACAGCACTCTTCAAATCAAGAGAGAGAGAGAGAGAGAGAGAAGTTCTCTAAGGCACAGTTGATCTACCTAGGCAACATCATATCAGTGTTCGAAATATCTGTATCGCGTTACATATCGCACCCTTGGGATACGGATACGTATCGGTTATCGCATGGGATATATCGGTTGTATCGCATAATGTATCCTTGTTGCTGGAAACATAAGGAAATATTGGAAATTGGTCGAATTTTTCAATGAAATTTCAGTGATTGTTAAAAAATACATCAATACACACTTACAAATCAAAACATTACAAAAAACAAGTATACATAATAGGTTTTCTTTGTATGGGGTCCTAATCTATGCGATGTCTAACTGAATTGATGCAAGTATATTCATCTAATTTATAAATGTAAGAAGAAATGTGGAAACACAAGCAATACATTCAAAAGCAAAAGAAGAATCACTAGATTAGGTTACATACATGTTTATGTTTGGACACAAAGATTGCAACCGATTTGCAAGAAATTGGAAAAAAATTTATTTTTTTCAATTTTCCGTAACTCGGTCCTTCTCCTCCAAATCTCGAAATCGAGGCTCCCAATTCATGATTTTTCATGCAAAACATGAAAAATCATGGATTTGTAACAATTTGACACTGATTTAACATGATTTACAAGGGAAAAAAAACGATCGAAAATATTTATTAAAAAAAAATACCCGTTGGATCGAACATGTGGGATATATCCTACTACTTGTGTGTTTCGTATCTCACAAGTGGGATGCAAGATATATCATGGTATGTGTCAGTCGATATCATCGATATTTAAAACACTGCATCAGATCAAACAGGAAATCAAAGACGTGGACAATGACTTGGAAATGGGTCCAGTGATTGTGGATCCAGCAAGTGTGAAATAGGGATGCTCCAGACGAGTGATGCATTAGGACTGGCTATTTATATGATCAAGCTGTGGGGTCCCTCGAATGATGGCAACAAGCAGACATTTGGTTTCACAGAGAACTCACATGTTCCTAATAAAGGTACTGACAAGTGTCATATTAGTGATGATAAGAAGACGAGAGGACACACATGTCAGCTAATTTCAACTGCAGTTGACATACCTTTTAAAAATGCAATTTACTTATAATTTCCATTTTTTTTAAAATGCCAATTACTTAGTACTTCTTATTTGGAGGTGTATCAAGAAAATTGAAGGTATTCCATTCTGTGATACAAAGGATGCCCTCATGTTTAACACTCATACAAAGCTCTAGTCATGTGCTGGGACACGAATAATAATCAGAAGATGGAAAGAAGAAACATAGAGGCGAGTCAACTAATTTCAAGTGCCATCAACATACCTTTTAAAAATGTCGTCTACTTGTCAGTTCTTATTTGGAGGTTTAACAAGAAAATGAAAGGGTTTCCATTTGTGATGCAAAGGATACCCCCATGCTCGGCACTCACACGAAGCTCTCAAAACATGCTTGTACACGAAAAATATTTAGATGATGGACAATGCTTTATTGGCAATTTTCAAAGAAGGAAGACTTGAGTTTTTTGGTGACAGTGGGAATATTGATCCTCAAACTATTGAAAGAAGAGTCCTTTAGTGAGTAGGGTGGACAAAATATCCAATGGGCCAATGAAAAGGGACAAGGTTGCCGGATTATGATGGTATTAACCCAGGGGACTGGTGAACTGTAGACTTTCAAAGACTTTGGAATGGTAATCAGAGAATAGCAGCAATTCAAATAAAGAACGCAGTTTGTGATTGAGGAAGAGATCATCATCATCATCATCACCATCATCTAACCCTTATCCCAACTAATTGGGGTTCGCTACATGAATCATTTTCTGTCATTCACAATTTTAGTTAGACCATAGGCTATCAAGTCTTTTCTTACTACCTCAACCAACGTCCTTTTGGACCTTCCCCTTGCCATTTTAGAGCCTTCAACTTGTACCAACCCACTCCTTTTAATTGAAACAATTCTTGGTCTCCATTACACATGACCAAAACATATAAGTATACTCTCTCATTTTATTACCTACTGCACACATTCGTTTTTAATTCTATCCTTCCTTGCCTTGCCACTCATTCATCTCAATGTTCTCGTTTCAGCTACACTCATCCTATGAACATGTTGTTCCTTAACTACCCAACATTTTGTCCCATAAAGCATTGTTGGCCTTGTAGTCATCCTATAAAATTCCCCTTTTAGTTTGAATGGTACACGATGATCACATAAAACTCCAGAGGCACATCTCCATTTCTTCCACCCCACTTGAATTCTATGGACGACATCCTTCACAATCTCTCCACTCTCGTGAATTATCAACCCAAGAGATTGAAAGTAGTCATTTTGGTAAACTTCTTTTTTTAATGTTTTAAGAATAAAAGACATTTTTTTTTTATGACACAGGGTGTCCCCACCTCTTTTAAAGTGAGACTAATCCCTATGGATACACGCAATCACCCACAACCACGTGTATCGGGTAAAGCCAAAGAGGGGAATCGAACCCACACCTATAGGGAGCAAACCTACGGTAAAGACCATTCGCCCAAATCTTTAAGAATGAAAGACATATTAAACGAGCAAAGCTCAAAACAAACAAAAGCAAAAGCCAACAACAACGGAAAACAAAAAGCAAAAGAAACCGAAGAAACTGCTATACAACTCAAGACTCCAAACAAAAGGGATCATCTAAAGAAGAGAAGCCCAAGCGCAGACATACTAGCCCAAGATTGTCGAAACTATTCCTTTAGATACCTGATAATATCAAGAAACTTCTTGGTCAACAATCTTAACTAATTCCTCGTTCCCACTCCTATTGTTACTAAAATTGCACTCCAAATACTCCATTTTAATCCATCTAATTTTAAAACACACCTCCATAAATCTAGCTTTGTGTTTATGCCCTCCCTCATCTTGTCAATCAAAACTATGTCATCTACAAATAACATAAACCATGGGATCTCAATGGTAACAAATTCTCTTCCAAATTTACCTCTGGTCAAGGCCTGTTGTATGAAATTAGTCACTTATTTTGAGTCCATATGCTCTTCAACAAGTAATTCTTTATCTACATTTTCTATTCTTATAGCTTTGTTTATTGTTTCAAAACTCGGTGAGCTGACACGAGAATTGGTTGAGTCAACTCAGATTGTCCTCAAAATGAGATGGTTTTCTAAATGTTTCAATTCTATACAAGACTCGGTCATTTTCTCCTTAACTTGCCCGAGTTTTGCAATGACTCGGTGAATCAAGTGAGTTATGCATGATTCAGGCAAGTTTGTAAAGTATTTATGTTCTACAAAAATGCTCAAGTGGGATTTGACACTCTCCCCTATGAGATAGGAAGGAGGTTCTCGACCACCAACATATATATTTATAATGTGTAATTATTGCCCACATATGAGTCATCCAATACCTAATATGGACAGTGTCCATTTGGTTTGTGCTGCTTTCATGGGACACCATAAAGAACTCTTACTAATCGAAGTATGCTAACCTGGTAAATATTGGCCTCTAGTTTTATAACTAATGGTTTGTCAAGCCAAGAATGGATCATGGTCACCCTATCAAAATGGTTCTTTGGAAACATATTTGTCCAAAGTGGACTCTATCAATTGGCCTACTCATATCGATTATTGGACCTTTGATCCAAACCACCCATTTTTGTACAAATTGATCAGATGGCAAAGTTCCTTAGATCGGAGTAAATTTTTCAGTATGGCCCATAAAAAGTCTAAGTACCTAATGTATAGTCCATGTCATAGTTCTAAATATCGGTATTGGGGGGTGTATCGACCTAGTTGAAAAATGACACAACGATATCAAACCATATCAGCCCATATTGGTCGAAATTTTATTAAGCCAGAGAATTAAGGGAGAAAACACGCCTACATGAGTATAATGGTGTATCAAATCTATCTATGATAAGAATGTTGTCTGTTGGCTCGACCTATTTGAAGTCAACCAAATGGCCCTACTAGAACACAAATCTAGCATGATTTGGTGATTAGGGCTCATTACATTGAAATACAATGAAAAGAAGATGAAAATATGAAGAAGAAGAAAAAAGTTATAGATTCTAATATTACTCGTAGCTTTAGATGGTGTTGAAATGGGAACATTGCACTTTGGGTAGTCCTACGGACTTCCATCTGTTTTCTCTTATTAGATTATTAATATAAATTAGAGAGGGGTGTTGAAAAACCATAATCTCAATTAGCATAATTACATGGTATCAAAGAAAAGGTTTTGTAAACCCTAACCTCTCCTTTTTATTATCTATCTTCTCCGGCCAACACTGCCATTAAGACTCGGCCTTCACCAAATGAGATCCGAACATCCTTTCTCTCTTATCTTCTTCTTCCGATTGAGACTCGGCAGTTGCAACCTCCGCCCCCAACCACTGCAACCCCTACCCCTGACCACTGCGACCCCCGCCACCATCCACCACAACCCCCGACTATTGCGACACCCATCCCCAACCGTTGCAACCCCACCTCCATCTGTTGTAGCCACCAACCGTTGTGGCATCCGCCCTCATCAGTTGCAACCCTCCCACCCCTACAACCTCAACATTCCCCCATGCCCCAATTCCCATCCACCGCAACCCTCACCACCAGCCCGGATTGCCACCCCCCTGCCATAGCCCCAATCGCAATCCCCCTAGTATAACCCCGATAGTGCCCCCCCCTACTATAGCCCCAACAGTGATCCCCCCTACTACGGCCGCCAACCCCAACCGCCACCTCTCTGTGACGCAACTCCTGCCCCTTGGATTTGTTGTGGATTATTGTGGCATTGTTCGAGTTCTCCTTGCTTCATATTAGTTGATCGTGGGTACGCATTTCTTCAAGTATAGATCTATTGGAGACAACCCCCCAGTACAAATTAATGACCTATGTTTTAAGTGGGTCCACTTGCACCTCCCAATCGTTTCAAGGGCTACGTGTTTGATACCATCACTTGTGCATCGTTTGTGTTTGATTTGCATTGTTCGCCCATGATTTGTGCCAAGGATTATTGTGGCATTGTTCAACTTCTCCTTGCTTCATATCAGCTGATCGTGGGTACGCATTTCTTCAAGTATAGATCTATTGGAGACAACCCCCCAGTACAACTTAATGACCTATGTTTTAAGTGGGTCCACTTGCACCTCCCAATCGTTTCAAGGGCTGTGTTCAATCCCATCACTTGTGCATCGTTTGTGTTTTGATTTGCATTGTTCATCCATGATTTGTGCCAAGGTTAGACATTCCTTTTTTAACCTATTTTGCTTTGTTTATTGGCACAGCACGTCATAAGTTAATTGTCTAATTTATACGTCATGGGTAGCACAAGCACCAATGTGAAATATGAAGTTCAACAAATAACTTTGATTAAACTAAAATGGGTGTTTAATTTCCTCCCTTGGGCGCATTCTGTCAAGCTTTTCTTAAAATCTAAACGGAAAATTAAACACATGACAGATAATAGTCTTTTTGAGGACTCATCCCTAGCACAAGATTGTAATCACCGATTGCCCACTCCCAGATAGATTAACTGTTGCAATTGATTGGATTGTGCATCCAAACACACCTCCACTAAAGCTTCAGCTCACGGTAGAGTTTAACACTGACAGAAATCAATAACGGATTTCGGTCTTTCGAATCAAAAACCACTCAATCATGATTATTTCAATATTGAGATCAAAGGGGGTAAAAACATTTCTCATTTGAAAAAATTCAGTTCCAAAAGAACAGATCCGCTGCCCGGCCGATTGGAAATGCTTCCAGCTATTCTGGTGTTTGCCGATCTCAGCCATTCCATGATTCTTGTGTATGGAATCGGATCCAAGATCAGAATTGGAATCTGCAGGGCCCACGTAAAGGCAAATCGGCCAATCCAATGCCGAACCGGGCAATTTCACAGGTGCTCGGATATTGCTCGAATAGACGTACTTACCGGCCGATGAATTTCCGGCGGGGAGAATTTTCCGACGTGCAGTCTCCGACATCGGATCCCGGCGTTGTTGAAATTTGATAACTCCGGCGGTGTACTCAGAGAAGCGGGTTGGATCGTTGTCAGTGTCTACGAAGGGGTTGGAATTTACCACGGGGGTCTAAAAAGGATGAGGAGATTGATACGGTAGAGAGAGTAGCACCGGAATCTGGTAGAGCTGTCTCTGCACCGTACACGTGTCATGGCGATTTATCAAACGAAACTGTCCTTTTTTTTGGGGCCTACTGTGGATGGCCTATTTTTCAGAAAGGACACGTATCAGAAAATTCTAACCATCGATTTTGCTTCTAGTTACTATACTGACTGTTGGCCGTTGGCTGGTTTCGTTTACAACCGTCGTTTTGAACGTGACTGATCTGATGGCTAGGATCATCCAATCTTTTTGTAATTTGCAACGTTTTTTTTTAATCCATTGCATCACAACGAGATGGACGGTATTAGGTCGAACTGCCACATGTACCGTGGAAATATGGCCCTACCGGATTTTGCTCGGGTGCCAAATGATTCGGAATAGTCCGTGGAACTGTAATAAGAGAAGCGCATTGGCTGGTGTACCTCACATCAGATATATAGCTGCTGTAGGTACGTGTCGTGCGAAGACGAGCACTGACGCCCCTCGAGCACCGAGTTGTACGAACGGTTCAAAGAAGATAAAAATTACATGGGCTCTACAGTGATGTATTTATTACATGTACGCCGTTCATTTATTTTTAGAGATCATTTTAGAGCATTATCAAAAACTAATCCTATCCGAAGATCATGTGAACCACACCACAAATAGCAGCAGAGAAAATAATTTTCGCCGTTAAACAATTCATAGGGCCTACCATGATGTTTACTTTCCATCCAATCTACTCATAAGGTCACAAAGACTTAAATTAAGAGGAAAAACAAATTTCATATTGGTCCAAAACTTCTATAACCCAAAAAGGGTTTCAATGACAGACGTTCAATCACCCACTAATTTTTGCAATGTAGTTTACTCGATAGTTATATCAATCTTATTTTCATTTCAAGGTTTAAGAAGAGCTCGCCAAATGGATAAACGGTTTGTATATAACACATATCTCATGATCAGACTTAAAGAACTTGCTGAGATTCATATAGCAGATATATAGCCGGTGTGAGCTACACCAGCCAATCCACTTCCCTGTAACAAGATAGAGTACCAATCAATATATACCACGTCGCATCTCTTTAAGGGACGCGATTTCGCTAGTGTCTGTGAAAGCTCCGTGGGCCCACTATGATGTTTGTGTTTTATCCACGCTGTTCATCCATTTTTCTCTGTTCATTTTTAGGCATGAGCTCAAGAACAAGTAAATACAAATCTTATGTGGACCATAGGAGAGGAAACGCAGGGGATAGAATGTTTAACGTTGAAACTTACTGTGCGTTCAATCAACACTTTTTGGTGGTGTTATTCACCTCGTATTTGAATTTACCTCATTTTGTAGATTATGACCTGAGGTGAGCTGACAGTATGGATAGACAACGTTGATCATGATGGAGCGCACGTTACAAGATTAACTTATCAATATTATACTTATATATGTGATTTATGTATAGATTGTGATCCATATGGTTTATAGGGAGGGCAGAGACCTATCGAATCCCATATAAATATTTATATGGGGGAGGGAGTTTCGTTAAATTTGTTTTGTTTTTTAATAGATTTGTTTATTGTGATTGGAGTACTTTGCTTGATTTACCTATGTGTGCTTATGTGGTCCCCCATAAGTGGTATCATAGCAAATGTTAGGGCACATACTGAATTTGAGAGCATAATATCAATGGTTTCTGACCATTAGTTCGATGTTGAAAATTATTACGGAAAAAAATAAAAATAAATTTGAATTATGAAAAGTTAATATGACCGGTCTCTTAGTTTAATAATGATTCTATGATGCACTCATTGACCGGAAACTATGTTAGAAGATGAATGAAATATGATGGATAAGAAAGCGAGAACATCTATCCAATTGTGTCTAGCGGATGAAGTCATTTATAATGTTATTAGAGAGAAAACAACAGCAAGTACATGGGCAAATTCAAAAGACATCCATGTGAAGAAATCTCTTGAGAATCAGCTATACTTGAAGTTTCAATTGTTCAATCTAAAGATGGCAGAGAGAAGCGATGTCGAGGTCCACATTGGCAACTTTAACAATATGATTTTAAAATTATCGGATATGGAGAAAACGATTAAGGATGAAGATCGGACACGTGTCATGTTGAATTCTATCACTGCTTCATATGAGTCATTCAAGGACTCGTTGTGTATCAATAAATTGACCCTTAATGTCGATATCGTTATCTCAGCCCTTCAAGAAAAGGCGATGAGAAAAAAAAGCGACTATTGATACATTGGTTATGAGGGGGCGAAATTTGAAGTGGTACAATAGATCTTATCGATCGAGGTCCAGATTCAAGGGTAAGGGCAATGGGAAATTGAAGTGCTGGAATCATAAGATGTATAGACACATGAATAAAAATTGTAAAAATCATAAGGTAAGAAAAAAGAACTCATAGCTTCTTCCAAGGAGGCCAATACTGTTGATTCTGATGTAGGTATGAGTGGAAGTGATATGTGTGTCAATATCTATGGTTAGATACATATACGATGATCGTAAGGAAGAGTGAATTTTTTATACTAAGACATCATATCACATAAATCATCATCGGAGTTGGTTCACCAATTATAGTGAGTGCGATGGTGGCTAAGTATTCATGAGCAATGATATTGCCTGTAATGTGGTGGGCATGCGTTATATTAGGAAAGATTTGTAATGTTTCAGTTTTTGATACTACTATTATTATCCCATATGTTTTTTCTTCATTCTCATCCACTTGCACATGAAGCATTTAGACCCTCAAGTGAAAATATTAGGATGGTAGAGAGTCCACCATAGAAGGAGAACTGGTAGAACGAGTGATTCACTAAGTCGCTTTCTTTAAGATAAATCACTCTCATTTATGATTAATCTCTTATTGCAATAGGTATTGACATGTTCACGTATGGTCTGATTAAGAACAATAATCCCAAATTACATAAAGAAAGAAAGAGAATAGAATTAAAAGAGACTTTGTGATCATACTCTCTAGTCTATCAAAAACCTAAACTAGATTGTAGAAAGTCCACCATAGAAGGGGAACTACTAGAACGAGTCTTCGACTAGGTCACTTTCATTGAGATAAATCGCTCTTCTTTCTGATGAATCTCTTATTGCAGTAGGTATTGACATGTTCACCCCCAGTCCAATTAAGAACAATGATCCCAAACATAATGAAAGAAAGAGAATGAAATCAAAAGAGACCTTGCGATATTCACCAGTCTCTATCAAAAACCTAAACCGAAAGTCCTTTAACTTTACAATCTAAAAATCATACAACGATCCGAGACGGTCACTAGTTGCAAGAAGCTTGTCTCATGTGTATTTGTACTTTAAAACAGTTGCAGGAGCAATTAGATGCATATAAAAATAAATAAATAATAATAATAATAAAAGATTTTGGCAATATAAAGTCAGCTCATAGAGATGAAAGCTTGCTTAAGCCCACATGGACTTGTTCTGCCCCTTTTGGTGTGTTAGTATCGTGTGCATGCATCTGGTTTTGTTGGAATTTGTTGGGCAGCTAGGGTCATGGAGCAAACTCATGCATGCATATGAACTAGAGCATGGTATTAATATTTTCACAGAGCAAGGTGGAAACCTCTGTAAGCCACAGCTTTTTCTCTACAATTTCTAACATGTGGGGCTAAATTTTATTAAAGAAATAGAAAACAAACATCAATACGATTTTTAGTGGTTGGAATCATAATCAAAGTTACTTTTTCAAGACACGAGCAATCAAGGTGGGCCCCACATGATGGATAGTCCATGCTAATTATGGAACCTTTGTAGTATAGTAATTATAAACCATTCGCTCTGTAGCATTAATCCAGCCGTTAGGATCATCAATCAAGGAGGGCAATTGAAGGTGGGACTCACATGAAGGATGAGCTACTTCAATTACAATCATATTTCTATTATAATCAATCATGATCATTCATTTTTTAGCCACTAGTTGGATTTTTACAATGTACTGTTCGAATTGATCACCAAGACCTGAAAAAACCAACCATTGGTATGCATAATGGATGGTCTATATTAATGATTTATTATTAATAATATTATTATTAATTTTGTGCATAATTGATTTGGGCAGATGATTGATTTTTTCTTTTTTCTTTTTTTTAATGGCCTCAAGTGCTAACCAAAGTCAAAAGGAGGGGATAATAGTTCTAAAAAAAGCAATAGTAATTGGTACATGTCCTCTGCTAGCTACAAGCAAGAAAATTCTACTTATGTGTGTAGTAATTGGTCCATGGCATTATTGACATTGTCATCTCGGTGGCATCAAATGCATTTTCATTTGGGCATGGTATTAGATGGGATTAGGTGATGGAATTGCATTTGGTTAGGTGCCAATTCCACTCAATGTTTGGGAAGAATGGAAAAGCTTGGAATTGGATGGGATGGAATTGCATTGGTCCCTTGCCAATTCCACTCAATGTTAGTAAGTTGTGTAGGTCCCGCCATGATGTGTGGGCTATATCCACACCGTCCACTCATTTTTTAAGATCATTCTAGAGCATGGGCCAAAAAATTAGGTAGATCTAAAGCTCAAGTGGACCCCATCATAGAAAGCAGTGAGGATTGAATACATACCGTTGAAAACTTCTTTGAAGCCACATAAGTTTCGGATCTGCCTCATTTTTAGGCCCATGTCATATACTGAGGTTACAAAATAGATGAACAATTTGGATATAACACATATGTGTTATTCTCAATAGTTTTAAATGATGGTGAGTATATCCATTCAATGTACTACTGTATTACAAACATAACATGGAATTAAGCTTATCCCATGGTAATAAGGGACAATTCCTGCCATAAATAATAATTACGTTTTTTAATCTCCCTCCACGTAATCCTCCCCAATACCATGCGTCAAACACCCCCTCAGGGGATCCGGATTCTAAAAGTCACCTTGATCATGGAGAAGCTTTGATAGCCTCAGCTGATTCCAAAAGCATGCACTTCCAGAGAGCACATCACAAGTAGTGGTGACCATGACACAGGCAAAATACAAATATCAACTTGTTCAAAACCTTCGCTTGAGCATTTAATTCCTACCATATGGTTTAGTTTTGATTTTTTGTATTTTTTGTTTGTTGTACACACGCACGCACACACTCACACGCTGTAATGAGATTTCACCACCTATCGATACTCGCATCCTTGAATCGGTGTTGAAGCTCCTGGGAGTCTACCACTGGAGCAAGAGTAAAGATCCAACCATGTGGTCCACTTGCCCTTTGATTTCATGCCATAAAAATGGTAAAATGCACGGATGGCATGGATAAAACTCATACATCACTGTGGGCGCACAAAATCGTTGCTTGGTTGGTGGGGCCTTGGGCAGCTTGGGTGCACACATGTTTGAAACCGTAATTTGGTAATCCAATAAATAACGGACCTCTCACCTTAGGCCAAGGATGTACCAAAAGCTTGAGTATATACAAAAAGCTTTAATTGAAGATTTGAATATAAATCCTCTACTTAGTTTAGTGGGTGTCATTATCTCTGTTTTGTATAGGGTGTGGTCTACTTAAGCTTTGGACCAGCCTCATTTTCGGACTAATACTCTAAAATGATCTAGGAAATCAGATGGACGGATGTCACCCGGGCGGCAATAAATTAGGTAGAGATCCAAATCTTAAGTGGACATTACCTTACAGAAGCAATGGTCATTTAAAATCCACCATAAATCATCCAAATCTTAAGTGGACCATACCTTGCAAAAGCAATGGTCATTTAAAATCCACCATAAATCTTTATGAGGCCCACCGTAAAGTTTATTTACCATCCAACCTGTTGATTAGGTCATACGAACCTGGATGAAGAAAAAACACATAGAAGCTTGATCCAAAAGTCTTGTGCCAACAAAAAGTCTTAAATGGTGCGAATTTAATCCTACCGTATGATCCACATATTTAGATCTACCTCATTTTAACGACCATGCCTAAAATGAATGGAATCGGATTAGGTACTAACCCACCTTTTCCGAGTCTGGGACAGGCTAGGTTCTGAGTGGCCTCCATGAGGGATGGATTTCATCCACACCGTCCATCCATTTTTTCATATAATTTTAAAGAATAATCTTAAAAATAAGAAAGATCCAAGGCTCAAGTTGACCACACAGTAGGGATTAAATTCCTAACGTAAAAAAATCTCAAGGACCACAAGTTTCGGATAAGATGATATTTGCTTTTTCACATCATCCATCAAGTGTACATGACCATATCAACATGCTGGATGGCAAATAAACAGCACGGTGGGCCCTGAAAAGGTTTCAATGGTGGCCGTCCTTAGCACCCCTGCTTCCTATGGTGTGGTCCAATTGAGCCTTGGCTCAGTCTTATTTTTGGGATGCTATTCGAAAGTGATATGAAAAAAATGGATGGACGGTGTGGATAAAATCCATCCACAACGGTGGTCCCTCAGAGCCTCCGCCTGGAACAGTCGCCCATCCGCGCTCATCTCAAGGAAGTGGTTCCCTTACGTGGCGCAAGGTCAGCGCTCTTGACACCAGCGCGAGCCACACTATCATTCCCACTCACCTTACAGAAGCTAGAAACCCTTGCTACGCTCGGACGGAGAAGGCATTGTTCTCTCTCTCTCTCTCTCTTTCTCAAATAATAAATAAAGAGAAGCAATTAGCTAAATGGGAACAGCATTGATAGAGCTAGATGTGGTTCTACGATCCACAAAGGTATCCTTTTTCTTTAATTTTCATTTCTAATATCCAATAAATCCCTTCATCTTATTCTTTCTTTTCTTCTCACCATCATTTTCAATCGGTCATTTGGTGGGCCGTCCGTTTGGAAGGAATACTAACCGTTCATCTGCTTTTCGCTCACGGGCGGCACACATTGATGGTGGGGCCTTCTTGATCAATGTCATGGATTTCGTACGTGTGCCATGCCAGCATTTGTGGTTGATTTCAGTCAGGTGTGGGAGTAGCCATTGAGCTTCTCCTTATACAATGCTTGCCACATACCAACGACATGCTTTTAGTCAGGCCGGATCTCATGCAGGCGGGGGCCCTGTTAGATATGTGTGGTCCATTGGACTGATTTAGACACTTGCGCATATTTACATGTGTGGATGTGATTATTTTATGCCTGCGGTGATCATCGATATGTTTCATTCTTCATTCAGTCCCCCAGATGTTGCAGATAATAATCGTTTATAACCTTGGTCCGCTTCTCACACGACGTTAGTTATTGTGCGGGTATTCAGAATAGGAGAAGTGCATGTACTTGGGAGATGTACATCTACCCTAATGTATGAGATGATTAGGATGGGATCTCATTGAGATCGGCATGATCGACACTGTACCAAGCTAGATCGTGCAAGCCTACAAGTTGCAGGCGGGATCAGGCAGATTCCGCGTGATGATCGTAAGTATGATGACTGCTTGATCAATCATGATGTGTGAATAGAGTCACGTGTACTGGGATTGTGAGGACCATTTGCCTATAAGTGTGGGATCGATTCCAATCTTGTAATGGTGTGCGTTTACTATTGTGAGACCATAAGCAAGGTTGTATTACTTTAGTGTGCATTCTCAAGGCGTGGGTTAGATACTGAACACTTCAGTAGCCAAAATGCTACTGAAGTGACGTGGCGAAACCTGATTGGTTAGATACCAACAGTCTCTCCCTGTACAATGAATGCTCCTTCGGTTGGAGTTCCGTTAGAAATCTTCATCCGTTTAGCTGTGCACGTACTCGACTCGGGGTGCACCTAATTCGCTCCTGCCTAGATTCAAAGCTCAGGTGGGCCACGCCATCAGAAACTATAAAATCATGCAATCTGCGAAATCATGTAGCGTGGCTCACCTGGATCATGGAATTTCCTAATTTTCGGATTGTTCCTTCATCCACATGAGACCCACACAATGAACGGGTGGGATGATGTCTAAACAACATAATTCCTTTAAGTTTACGAACCATCTAAACTGGGACGCATACAATTTGATGATCTAATTTTAATTACTTGTATGTCAGGTGTACAATTCCTTGGTGTCTGTGTATGAACCGTCCAACTTTGCTAGACTATCAAAGTTTTTCTCTACAAGTAGGGTGGCAACACCTGGAGAGGCCCATACATCACGTGTGTAACGTTACAAGGGTCACAGATTAGGTGGTGTTGCTGGTGTTTTGATGAGCTGGGCGCTATGGGCCCAACGTGATGAATGTGTTTTATATCCATGATGTCTATCCATTTTTCCATCTCATTTTAAGTCATGAACCCAAAATAAAGCAGATCTGAAATTCAAGTGGACCACACCACTGGAAACAATGGAGTTAATGACAACCAGTGATTGAAACCTTTATAGGGCCAGCAAAATGTTTATTTGTCATCAAACCTATTGACTTATAATCAACAGGATTTGGGTATTCCTTGAGTTGTTTGATTGAAACCTTTCTAGGGCTACCTGAGCTTTGTATCCGGGGCAAGAGCGGATTAGGTATACCTCGAGTCGAGTACGTGCACAACCAAACGGAGGAAGATTTCTAACAGAGCTCCAATTGAAGGGGCATTCATTGTAAAGAGAGAGATTGTTGGTATCCAACCAATCAAGTATCGCCACGTCACTTCAGCAGCCTTTTGGCTACTGAAGTGTTCAATATCTAATCTGCGCTCGCATTCTCAAGGTCATGTGTAGGGGTTTGATTGAGGTAGAAGCATGTTGGGAAAGTGGCTTAGTCAAGATCGGTCATAAAGATGGGTCAGAGGAAGATTGTAAATGATGATATGGTGATGATAATGGATGGGAGACTTATCTTAGGTGCCAATTTACTAACCAAGACGGTCAAGGCTCAATTACATGCTACAACAATACATAGGATACATTCAAAATAGCAAAAACTAGCCTACGCCTGGGGCCAAGGTTGAAGGAGGATGTGGATTTGATTGTGAATGCATTTGAAAAATAATTTATATATTATGCATATTGAATATTTTCGACGGGCTCAAATTGATCAAGTTTACAAGAGTAAAATATGGATGGCACCAAAAGTGGTCAAGTGTGTATCATGATGGGAGCTTGGAATTTACTAACCAAGACGGTCAAGGCTCAATTACATGCTACAACAATACATAGGATACATTCAAAATAGCAAAAACTAGCCTACGCCTAGGGCCAAGGTTGAAGGAGGATGTGGATTTGATTGTGAATGCATTTGAAAAATTATTTATATATTATGCATATTGAATATTTTCGACGGGCTCAAATTGATCAAGTTTACAAGAGTAAAATATGGTTGGCACCAAAATTAGTCAAGTGCGTATCATGATGGGAGCTTGGAATTTATGTGTGTGCATGCATGGAATCAATCATGCCTGCTTGAGTGTGATGGGAGCTTAGATTAATGGTTTGGGACAATCGGTTGGAGATGGGGACATCATTACTGCTCCAGATATGGATTTGGTACAATGAAATGCCCTTGGGAGGATTAAAGTCTTGGACGTCTCACATGCAGTGTTTATTGTATCGATAATATCACCTGATATTATTGGTATCGCACGTGGGCGATATGAAACATGGGTGGAGTTTTGAAATCCCGAGTATCGTGCAATGTATTGCAATGTATCGGCATGTATCGCAATGTATCATTGATATTGCAAAGTATCGCGAGATATGGACGACTTTTCCTTTGTAAAGTTCCTTGATATTGATGATACCTGTCGATCTCAATAGATATCATCAACACTTGATAAGAACTGCAAGTCTTTCTTCAAAACAGCTCTAAAAATTCCATTTTCAATTTTTCTTTCTATCTTCTCTCTTCTAAAGACATCGTGGGTGGCTTTTGGTCCATCCTTTGCAATCTTTTGAGAAAAAAAAAAACCTAAATTTCAAACCGGAACCAAGATTTTTCCATAATTGGGGTAGATTTTTATTTGGTGAGTGATTTTGCATTTCGATCCTTTTTTTTTTTTGTTTAAATCATACAAAATTAGTGTCAAAAGGTTAGAAATTCTTGATTCTTCATGTTTTGCATGGAAAATTAAGGATTTAAACCTTCAATTTCGAAATTTGAGGGTTGGTGGTCCGATTTGCGAGAAGTTGGGGAAAATTCAAAATTTGCCCAATTTCTCCCAAATTGATTAAAATCTTACACTCCAAACATGAAATCAAACATGTATGACGCCTGATCTACTGATTCATAAAGTTTTTGTGATTTTTTGGAAACGTAAATATTTTTTAATTAAAAATAATAAAAAATTATTAAAAAAAAAATATATTTGTTGAAATTTTACATCCAACAACGATCAATTGAGTCTAATTTTTTAGTCTTTAGGATTTTTTGATGAAATCATCATCATGTATACTCTAATTTCAAAATTTTAGAGTAGGTGATCTGATTTGAGGGAAATTGGGGTGGTTGCAATTTTACATTCCAAACACGAAATCAAACATGTATGAGGCTTGGAGAGGATGTCCACATCTGGGATATGGGCAGCTTTATGGATGCTTAGGAGCTACATATGTACCCATCCCAAATCCACTTTGAATGTAGCTGCATCATTTCAGTCAGACAGCGCATAGCTTAGGACCCTATACGAAGGAAACCTTTTATGTGCACTTGTTTTGTGATGTTATGATTTAAAAGTGTGTATTAAGTTCTTTTTTAACAATCCTTGAAGTTTCATTGAAAAATTCAACCAATTTTCTAACGTTTCCCCATGTTTCCCAAAAAGTGTGATACATTACCCAACACAAGCGATATATTCTGTGCGATAACTGATATGTATCTGTATTCCAAGGGTGTGATACATAACGCGATACCAATACTGTAAGCACTACTGACTACTCGCACCAGACCTTTCAAATTGAAGGGTATATAGATTGGGGTTTTCTATTTAGGTGGGGGAGTGGTAATTTGAACACCTCATTACCATGGAAACATAAGAGAAATAGGAGTTGTTCTCTTAGTAGGATTCCCAAGGAAGGATGCCTATAAATATGTGTTAGGGCTTGGTTTGAGATACTTGTCTCTCTCCTCTCAAAAACCCTACCCTTCGAGAATCTTTTCTCATCCTAGAGAAATCCAGTCATTAGATCGATAGGTGTCATATGTGTGTAATATTCTCTTCCCATTCGTGTTGAGAATCAAAACTCTGGCGGGCTTTCCTTTTTCTCTGTATAAAGAAGAACATCATGGTTACCTATTTGAGCTTATATTGTTCTTAGAAAATTTTATTGGTGTAGATTCCTTCTTTTCCACATTCAATGGGTATTAGACTAGTAATTTGCATAGCTCGGTGTCGGTGTGTATAGCTTGCGATCATGCTTTCAATCCACTACTTGGTGTATGTCAATCCGTGTAGAGGCTTGTATGGAGGAGGGTTTAGCATGCATTGACTACATAGACAAATGAGGTAGCATGTGTATGAAAGTAATGGCTTCGGCATAATCACCGCACTATGCATCTATTTGGGGCCCTGTCTCCATGGTGCATCTGGATTATGCAATAGGCCATGGTGTGGTATTTAGATGGTGTGCATGAACTACTGTATATAATTAGAAAATTGAACACAAACAATAGCCATTTTTTCCGTGGACCTCACTCTACCATAATCTTTAGATTTATTTAGTAACTTTTGTTGTGTGCCATGCTTCTTAAACCATCTCCCCTTCTCTCTTAATCCCTCGCATGCGGCCTGGAGATGCCCACTGATGATCCTTCTAACCATAGTTATAGGCTGGCCCCAAACTCCTGACTTCCCCAGCCATGGCCAATGACTGCATGATAGGAGAATTGGTTGAGTAGAGACCCACTATTTTTCCCTTCTTCCAACTTTCATCCAAGCTCCTTCGATGGCTAAGGGAGGCTATGATTGTGGTTGCTGCAATGGTCAGCATAGGGCCTGATGGTTAGATGGGTTTTCCCAGAGGAAAAAATCCCCATAGTTCATGGCAAGTCTGGTGGCCTCTGGCTGGCAGCATTATTAGAGACTTTCGATGTCCTGTCAAAATTGCCATGGGAGTCCGATGGAGTCCAGACACATTGAGCCGGTGGATCTGTGCTTGGGTTGAGGAATCGTGTGATTGAAGTATGGAAGGGAGGAAGGAGACAGACTCAAAGAGGATGAGAGAAGACTAAAAGGGACTTGGATTTAGGTTGTGATAAGGAATATGAATGCTTGTTAACTTACTGAGAATAGGACCTTAGCTCTGATTGACTGGCAAAATAAGACTCATAAAGCAGCCACAAATAGCTGGGACAAGTCCGTGATTATAATGAGCTGTCCAGACATCTATGGTGGATTTGAAATCAATGCTGGTGCTAGTGTTTTGGAACAGTCCTTTAGAGTTTAGACTGAATCTCTTGTGAACCAAAATGAAATATATGCTCTTATTTCATTGTTGGAGATTGAGTTTGAAAGGAAAAGAATAGATTACATATGGTTAAGTACTATTCCACCCACATGACTGTTGACATGCAATTTGTTTGATCTTTATATGTGATTACTTGGAAGAAAAGAATTTACAAAAAAAAGAAAAGAAAAGAAGTTTAGAAGAAAAGAAAAAAAAATATCAAATAATACTTTTTCGTATCTTATTATGATCGATTTATTGCCGAGGAGCCAAGGGCCATTTGGTGGAAAGCAAGATAAGACTGTTTTTACACTCTCTGCCTAAATATCAAAGTACTAACTTTTTAGCTTTGGCTAAATATTGCTATGCTGCAGAATGTGCCTGAAATGACTGAATAAAAAATTTAGGGGTTTGTGTTTGGTCTTCCCATAATAAATACCATGTTCAAATGTTGTTAAGAATAAAACATGCAGAAATTCTGTAGTACCAAATACAATCTAATGGCCGTGTTTTAATGCAAATTAAAAGCAATTTGATTGCACATTGCAATTATTTACACGAGTAAAAGTTCATTTACTAGAAATGATGTTACTGCTGCCTGTATATCACTGTAAACTAATGTTACATTCGCATGCAGGAGAAATTGACACTTGAAGAAGAGAATATCCTTCGGACGTGCAAGGAAAAGTCAATTAGGGCTTTTACATTTGGTGCCTGTCTTGCATCAGGTGTCGTGTGGACTGGTATGCATTGGACACACACACACGGAGTGTCATGTTTCTTAGAAATGTTGTCATAATGGTTTTCTTACGATGACATCCATTTTTTCACCTATATTGGTATTATCATGTTGCACTATATGGTACTCCAAATTATTTTCCGCTCCAACTCCCTTATGCCAATGTTTTAGGGCCCGTTTGGATACCACCAAATAAGTTACTTTTTCTACTTACAGCAGTAGATAACTAACTTATTTGAGATAAGTAAGTTTGGATTTAGATAAATTATAAGTAACTTTTAACTTAAAGTTACTTAATCACTTCAGCTTAATAAGTAGAAACCAAAATAAGCTACTTGAGGCACAAGTAGCTTACCTGAAGTACCTTATAATTCAAACGGCCCCTTAAAGACCGGACTAGATGTTGAGCCGTTTTTTTGTGGCGGTTCCGTCTAGCTATTGGTCTTCATGTATCCATTAATCTTAAGAGGAAACTGGTAGGCTGGCGGTTGCTTTTGGGTGCAAGGCTGGGTTTCCCTTCCATGTATTTGGGATTGCCTCTTTGCATAGGGAAGCCCCTTAGTATATATGGGATAGGGTGATCGAGCGTATCTAAAGAAAGTTATCTTCTTGGAAGGGCCGACGCCTCTCCTTGGGTGGTCGATTGACCCTTATCAAAATGGCCTTTGTGAATATGCCCCTTCATTTTATTTTATGTCCTTTATTTTATATAAGTGCCCGTTCATGTTGGGTTGTTTGATTGGGTTCAACGGATTGATATATTGGATCTTTTGATGGAGGGTGCTTTGTTCATGTGGATGAATAGTCAAGATAGTCCATCAATCTCTCGGCTCGACAAGTTCTTGGTTTCTGTGGATTAGATTGAAAAGTTTCACTCTCAAAGCAATTCGGTTTTCCAAGATTGGTCTTGGATCATTGGTTAATCCTTTTGGAATTTGAGGGGGGAATTGGGTCCAAGACCTTTTTGGTTTAAGTTGTCTTTGTTAGAGGTGGAGGGTTTCTTAAAGCTAGTTCAGAATTGGTGGGCCTCATTCAAGGTGGAAAGATTTGCTGGCTTTAGGCTGAGCGAAAAGCTTAGATTACTGAAATGAAAACTTAATGTTGGGAAGGAGGAGGTCCTTGGGAGCCAGGAGGCGAAGACTGATATGATCCTTAGAGAAATCGAGAGTTGGATATTAAGGAGGAAAGGAGAATGATTTCAGAAGAAAAAAACAAGATTGGAGTTGGCTCTAAGCTATGTGAAGAGAGTTAAAGAAGATGAGATTAGATGGAGGTGGAGATCCGGATATAGGGATTTTGGACAAGGTGCCTTCGTGGCCAGGAGATAGATTTTGGACAATGCGTTGCTAGAACATGAATGTATTGATTATGGATATACGGATGGTGAAATGGGGGTGGTTTGTAAGCGCTAGATATTGAGAAGGCTTATGACTATATAGATTGGCGGTTTCTTGATTATATATTGGGAAGATTTGGTTGCGGTTAGAAATGGAGAAGTTGGATTCGAGAATGTGTGAGTTCGGCTTCCTTTTCGGTATTAGTCAATGGTTCTTTACAGGTTTCTCCATGGCTCCTAGGGGGTTATGCCAGAGAGACCTTATTTCCCAATTTTTTGTTTGTGGTGGCGACCGAGGCATTCAACAAGATGCTTCAAAGATGTCAGGAAGTTAGTCTTATCTGGGGGTTTAAGGTTTCAATGACAGGTCTAATGCAGGGGCATTTTTCACACCGGGCTCGATAGGGGTCGCCTGTGGGATGCAGGGGTACACTTAGGGTGGGTGACTCATGTGATTTGGGGCCCACAGGAGAGGTCTCGTATTCGAGACTCCTCACCGGGGTTGATTAATGCGCATTTCATATCGGGCTCAAGTGGGGTAGCCCGTGGGATGCGGGGATACACTTAGGGTAGGCGGCCCATGTGATTTGGGGCCCACGAAGGGGGTTCGGCCGAGGTCCTAACCCATTAGATGTGGGGCCTGGGCTATGAGATAAAGGGATTAATTCGCCATACTCTAACAGATCAAGCTTTTAGAGCAAGTGGTTAATTGTCCTGCATCAAGGTCCCATTTTTGCCATCTTCAGTTTGTGGATGACACCATCCTTTTCCGTGAGGGGGACTTTTCGATGGTGGACAATTTGTGAAAAATTGTCATATGTTTTAAAGTTGTTTCTAGCTTGAAGGTGAATTCTTTGAAATGTGAAGTGCTTAGTGTTCGAATGCCAGAAGAGGTGCATTGTTTAGTTAAGACGTTTGGGTGTGGAGTTGGGTCCTTTCCTTCGACATATATGGGCTTGGAACTTTCATTGGTAAACCCAAGGTGTCCCGTATCGGTATCGGTTGGCGTAACGGTGCCCTCCGAAACCGATACGGATACGGGGGCGTAACGGCGATACGGGGCCGTAACGGCCCGTAACGGCACAAATTTTTTTTTTTTTGCCAAAAAAATATGAAAAAATATGGATTAAATCCAGAATATTCTAAGCATTCCAAATATGCATTCATTTATAAATTGGAACATGTTTATGGTGGTGTAACGGTCCACTCTTTGGTGAGAAGTTGTATCGGACTGTCTGATTAATTTTTTAACCAGGTAACTTGAATTTGACTACAAAATTCATATATTTAATTTTTTAAATATGTAATTTATATACTTAACATCTTGATATCATTTCTCCCAATAGTTCTTTAAAAAAATAAAATTAAATTCAGGTAGATGGCGTTGCCAATTTGGGGCTGACTTGGAGGACCAATTTATTCTCCAAATCAGCCTCAAATTCATGCCATTTATTGTCATTATCCCACTTATAAATTGGTGGACATTTATTGGATAGTGAATCATAAAATAAAAATAAAAATCAAAAGGCCCTATTTTTAAAAATAAAAGTTCACAAATTAACAATTAAAACTATTCAAATAATTTGATTTTGGCATTGTGACTCGGATGTAAAGTGCAGCACACGTGTCAAAGTTTTTTGGGCCTCACCCGTGATGAATGTGTTATATCTACACCATTCATCCATTTTGCCAAATAATTTTAGGGCATGAGCCCAAAAATGAGGCACATCCAAAGCTCGGGTGGATTGCACCGTAAGAAACAATAATAATTAAACGTTCACCATTAAAAATTTATTGAGGGCTAGAAAAGTTTTAGATCAAGCTGACATGGGTGTTTTCCTTTCATCCACGTCAATGTGACCCAATTAACATGTTAGATTGAAAATAAACATTACAGTGGACTTTAGGAAATTTTTAATGGTGAGCATTCTATAACCACTATTTCTTATGGTGTGGTCCACCCGAGATTTGGATATTACTAATTTTTTGAATCCTGACTTAAAATGACGTTGCAAAATGGATGGACGATATGGATAAAATATATACATCATGGTGAGGCCCACTTGGGTCTGATATGATTGGATGGAAAATAAACGTTACGTGCGCCCTAAATTATTTAACCGTGAAAATCATTATCCCTGCTGCTATTTTTGGTGTGGTCCAGATGATCTTTGGATATAATTCATTTTTTGGCTGGTGCTCTAAAATGATCTCTGAAAATAGGTGAACGGTGTAGATGTAATAAATACATCACCGTGGAGCCCATATAACTTTGATCTCCTTTGAACCGTTCGTACAACTCGGAGCTCGAGGAGTGTCAGCGCTCGTCTTTGCGTGACACGTACCGCAGTCAGCTGCGGCAAATAAAAAAAAAAAGGGAGAGAGAGGGAAACGAAAAGAAAAAAAGAGGGAAAGAAAGAAAAGAAAAAAAGAGGGAAACGGGAAAGAAGAGATTAGGAGAGAGACAGAGAGAGAGTGAGAGACAGAGAGAGAGTGAGAGAGAGAGGAAGAAGAAGCAGCCGCAGCCGCAGCTGCTCGAGAAGAAGAAGAAGAAGAAGAAGAAGAAGAAAGAGAAGAAGAAGAAGAAAAGAAAGGAAAAAAAAGGTAAGGTTTTTTTTTTTGTTTTTTATTTTTATTTTTTTTATTTTTTTCAGGGCCCGTAACGGCCATTACGGTCACAGAATTCCATAACGGCCGTTTCGACCCCGTATCGCGTAACGGGTCCCACCGTTACCGTTACATATCGGCCGTTACGGCCGAAACGTAACCGATTTGGGATACCCTGGGTAAACCACCTAGGCATCTTTGGGACAAAGTAGTTGAAAATTTTGAAAGAAAGCTTTCTAGTTAGAAGAGACGATACTTGTCATTGGGTGGTCGCTTGACGTTGACTAAAGCAGCTTTCTCAAATATTCCTCTTTACTTCATGTCTTTGTTTAGATGTCCCCGATCGGTGTTGGCAAAGCTGAAAATGCTTAGGCAAGATTTCTTATGGAGTGGTACGGAAAAGGAATTTGACCTATTAAGGTGGGAGGAGGTGTGCAAGCCTATATTGGTAGGGTGGGCAGGGTTGAGGATTCATGACTCCATGAATTATATGTTGTTAGGGAAGTGGATGTGGCAATTTTCTATAGAGGAAGGAAGACTCTGGAGGGAAGTGATGACTAGCAAGTACGGTATGGTGGTACCTATCCGGGGGGATGGTGGATTAAAGATTCATCCTGACACAGAGCTACTTGTTTGTGGAGGGCTATTCTCTTGATATCCCCTAAGTTTAAGGAAGGAGTGTCCTTTTCTGTAGGAGATGGAAGTTGTATCCGCTTTTGGGAAGATCATGGCTGGGTGATTGCGCTTAGGGAGGCCTTTCATAGTTTAGCCATTATGGCGCTAGAGAGGAATATTCTAGTTATTCCTTGTTATTCCAAAATTGGCGAGGAGGTTGAGTGGGCACCTCCTTGTTGAAGGGGGTCTTTGTGATGAGGAAGCTGATGATTTATTAACCTTTTGGAAAGCGAAAAACTTGTCATGCACAGGGAGTCGAGTGAATATTCAATGGTGTGGCAGGCTCATAGTTTGGAGAGATTTTCAGTTCGGTTGTTTTACAGATCTCTCAGTCTCGCCTATTTGGCTGCCATCATAACTATTACTTCTAGAATAAATGCCCCTCCCTTAAAAGGCAATTGCTTTTAAGTGGTTAGTGGGGAGAAAGAAAGTGCTTATCATGGATAATCTCATCAAGAGATCCTTTGTGCTCCCCAATATAAGTGTACGTGTATGAGGGATGCCGAGTCGGTGGATCATTTATTCCTTCATTACCCGTTTGTGAGGAAGATATGGGAGTGCCCTATTTTGAACCTTAATATCCATTGTGGGTGATGTCGGGTTTGATGACAGAATTTTTGGCAGTGTGGCATGACAGAGCGGGTAAAGATAGGAAGTTGGTGTGGTTGTTGGTGGCAATGGCTGTTTTATGGGCTATATAGTGTGAGAGTAACAATTGTTGTTTTGAGAATAGATCTGAGTCTGTTGACTTGGTAGTTCGGAAGATCGTTTGTTGGGAGATCGAATGGGCTTCTGGATTTAGGGTTTTGGACACTTGTGTCCTTGTTGCCCCCTTGGGTTTGTAATGGCTTTATTTTTATTTCGTATTCTTTTTTGCTTTGGTTTTTGAGGTGGTTTTTCAATAAAAGTTGTTTCCTTCCAAAAAAAGGAAAAAGAAAAAAGAAGGCCCCTATTGACTTTCCCTAATCGCCTTCTCATGAAATTCTTCATAAACTTGCACAAGATCCCTGATAACTACCTCCCAACTTTTGTGGTAAAAGGCCAACAAAAACCCATTATTGCCAGGAGCTCTATCACTTTGCTTCAAAGATAGCTCTTCTAACTTGACTAGCCTCAAAATTTTCTTCCAAAGCCTCATCTTGCTTAGGCGAGATACATCCAAACTCCAACCCCCCAAGCTTTGGGCGAGATGGGAAGTCTTATGAGAAAGCCTTCTTGAAGTGGTCCACAAAGTTTGAACGGATCTCTTCTTTACGATGGATAACCTGTTCACCTGCTTTTATTTCTTTGATGCAATTCATATGCCTACGAGCACTATCCACCCTATGAAAATAGGCAAGATTACTATCACATGCATCCAACCATTTATCTCTAGATCCTTGTTTCCAAAAATTTTCCTTGCTTCTAAGTATGTATTCCAGGGACGAGGATGTAGCTTGTCTCTGGGCAGGTTACATCTCCAAGAGACCCCTGAGAATCTTCCTCTTGCTTGTCTAGAGCGGCAATTTGTGGCTCTTCGCCCATAGCCCGCTTTGATGCCTTAATGTTGCTAAACATTGAACCACTCCAAACTTTACACTTGCCTTTCAAAGCTTTGAGTTTGGTGGCAAAAGTGAACTCCTGCTTTGCCGATAGACACCTTCGAATTCCAAGATTCTTTCACCAGCTGTGCAAAATCCGGATGATTGATCCACGTGATCTCAACTGGAAAGGTTTAGCCCCTGGATTCTCATTGAGTGGATAACTAAATAGGCTTACCATCTAAAAGCCCGCACACCATCGCCCATACATCGACATTTGGAAATATATCCTTTCATCCAGCATTGAGTAAAAATCTGTCCAGCTGACTTATGACCAGTGATTATTGTGTGTTTGACCAGGTAAACTTCACTTTAGACATAGGAATATCAATCAGGTCCCCTCAGTCCACGAAGACACTGAAACTAGCTGTGCTTGACGTGATTCTAGAACCCAACCCCCCCCCCCCCCCCCCAAAGATTTTTGTGACTAAACCGAATAACATTGAGGTCACCCCCAAGACACCAGGTGACATCCCAGGAGGACATAATCTTGTCAACTCCTCCCAGAATGCCAATCTGATACTTGAGTCATTTGGACCCTAAACGGCAGAGAATGCCCATTTCCTATCCACTCTTCATGCCTAGAAAAGGATTGATAAGGACCAACAACCTTTGATCAAGGCCTTCATCTGCAGATACATAGAGTCCATATGACCAGATCCCGCCTGATCTACCGACTGCATCAACACAAGCCCAACCGCTGTCCGAATTACCCAAGGGCTTCTGCACTGAGACCCAATCCATTGATGCCCTCTATGTTTCTTGCAATGAGATGACCTTGGGTTTAGAAGTCACAATGAGATTCTTAATTGCAACTATGTTCTCTTCAGTCCTCCCCAACCCTCTTATATTCCAGGAGATGCTATTCATCTTGTAACCAATGGCCAAGATCTCCCCCATACTTCTCCACCTCCTTTAGCCTCCTACGGAGGTGATATTCATGTGTTATTCAGTTATGAATGTTCCTTATGTGATTTTTCTCATATTTTGCTACTTGTTAGTGTGGTTTTCTTGGGTATAGACACCCACTGGTTTGATCATAGTCAGTGTACCAACTTGGTTTTTTGGCATCCTCTTTTAAGCAACTCGATGAGTATTCAAAAGAGTTGATATACTGATAGAGTTCATGCACATGCAACTTTTCTGCGATGAGAATATGTACCATGCTTGACTTCTTTGAACTTTGGAGCATGATCTCCTACATATATTTTGTTGGTGTTTTGGCCTTAAATTGTCTTTTATATGAGTGATATAAATGTTTAATGGTGCTAGAATCCTAAGTTTCCCTGTGCTTTGAACCATTCCGCTACCTTTACCTTAATAGGGTCTTCATATTTCTCAAAGAAACCTAACCTAGGTTTTTCATGTTTGCATTGTTGTATGATATTCTCGGCTCTTGATTGTGTTGTTACTTGGGCCTTGGGGCCTGTTTGGATACCACCAAATAAGTAACTTTTTAACTTATGTGAAGTCATTAAGTTACTTTTTCAACTCAAATTAGTTTGGTAAACGTGATTGCAAAAGTAACTTATGTACTTATAACTACTTATCTACATAAGTTTTTTTTTTTTTTTAGGATTTTAACTTTTCACCTTTCTACTTCTCTCTCTCTCTCTCTCTCTCTCTCTCTCTCTCACGGTCCATATCAAAGGAGGCTCCACATGATGGATTGTCCACATCTAGGGTGGGGCTTACACGATGGATGGTCCACATCAAAGGTGGGCCCATATGATGGATCACCCATATTAACATGGGCTCACATAATGGATGGTCCACATCAAAGGCCAACCCCTAATGATAAATAGCCCATATACAAAATGGGTGGGTATGATGGACAACCCATTTCACAGGTGGGGCCCACATGATGGATGGTCCACATGAAAGGTGAGCTCCACATGATCGGCAATGGACACTAAAGCTGGGCCCCATATGATGGATGACCCACATCGAGGAGGCTCCATGTGATGGACGGTCCACGTCAAAGGCTGGCCCCTAATGATGAAGGGCCCACATCCAAGGTGAGCCCTGCATGATGGGAAACCCACATTGAAGATGGGGCCCACATGATGGACAATTCACATCAAAGGTGGGCTCCACATGATGGGCAATTAATAATGGTGGGCCCCACATGATGGACGATCCACATCAAGGTGAGCCCCACATGATGGATGGTCCACATCAAAGTGACTCCGCATGATGGGCGGCGGATATTGAAGGTGGGCCCCACATAATGGACAATAACATTGATGGCGGGCCCCACATGATGGATGACTGACATTAGAAGTGGGCCCTACATAATGGACGGTGCCCATTAAAGGTCAGCCCCTAATGATGAATGGCCTATATCCCAAGGTAGGCCCCACATGATGGACGACCCACATCAAAGGTGGGGCCCACACAAATGAACGGTCCACATCAAAGGTTGGTCCCACATGATGGACGGTTGATGTGAGGGGGACCAAATAGACTTGAGGGATGAATACTAATGATGTTGGAAACCAGACGTACTTTTCTACTCTTTGGCTGATAAGTATGTTGTTAAACAACATACTTATTTGCTGGAAACCAAGATAAGCTACTTGTGGCATAAGTCGCTTATCTAAAGTAACTTACGATCCAAATGCCCCCTTAATATGAGGAGTTTTATGTTTATGCTAAATTCATGATTGATTTTTGTTCCTCACATCCATGGACTTCTGATAGTTTTCTAATAAAATCCATTTACTTTTGACTGGCAGCAACACGGAGGCTTAGCTATGGATATAGACTTAACCTTTCTGGAGGTAAGTCAGCAAGCACTGGTTTGAGCTTGTATTTCATGGATTTAAAGGTGATGTATAGCTTGGCTGAGAAACTTGAGTTGTTCTG
The DNA here is from genome assembly GCF_029962835.1 of Magnolia sinica. Classification (NCBI taxonomy): domain Eukaryota; kingdom Viridiplantae; phylum Streptophyta; class Magnoliopsida; order Magnoliales; family Magnoliaceae; genus Magnolia; species Magnolia sinica. The sequence continues at coordinate 101,694,937 of NC_080578.1, read as the reverse complement.
TGTACCCATAACAGTAGATCAGAAATATGTGTTACTAACAATTTCTGCAGGGCTTACAAAAGTAAATCCAAACAAAGAAAACTGCCGTTATGATTTGCTTGATAGAAATTTTATGAAGAGCTGCCCCGTCAGTCCACATGGTAAACATGTATGATGACCTGGACTTTTGATTTGGTGGGTAGCTACTATGTGGATGGTCTGATCGGAAAATCTTAACCATCTGATCATTATGAGTTCTGCCCACTGCATGTGGACATAGCTCAGGCCACTGATTTAATGGATACAACAATCCCCGTCCTGTTGGGCTATAGCCTATCCACAGAGTGGGCCCAGTGGATCACCAAATCAATGGACTTGATCCCCATGCACAAGTGACAGGGATCAGTAAAAGAAAGTACAGTAGTCTCACTTTTATCATAGAAACATAGCACCATAAAACACGGAATAGTAGGCTGCGTCAACATCATTATACTTTTGTAAATGAGGTGTCCTTTGCAAAAGCAGACACCTTTTACCATCTTTTATCTAGCATTGATGCAATGAACCTGAGTTCTCATCTGGTCTTACTGAATTTCTTCAAAATATCCATTGAGCTTATTTTGATGTATAAAGTCTTCATCCATTTCTACCTATTCAACATGCTTAGGAATACCCATGTGAAGTCTCTCTTTACCATAAGATGAATTTCAAGGTCTCAAACATTCTGACAGACTTGTCCTTTGATGTACATTTTGAGAACTTTCATCTACTCAATATGCTCTATATTTTTAAAAGGTCCATGCTCCAGGTGGTACCGGGCAGATGTGAGAACTCGGATGGGCCACAACACACAGAACATATTGAGAAGGAACAGCCACCATTGATTAGCATGGGGGACCCACCTTGATGTATGTATAACCAGGTGTTAAGACCGTTCATCCAGTCCACATGAAGGATCATACCAAAATTCATGCCTTTTCAAGCTCTAGTGGACCCATTGTTTGGAGTATCCCCTAAAGCATCGAAATATCCCCAATATTATCTGTATCTCCAGCTCAGCGATATCAATAACACTGGTAGTATCGAAAATTCCAGGTATCAACAATATATCACTAAGTATCGCCAATGTATTGCCAATATTTTCAACTATGAAAATTTCCGGTGTCTCTTGTATCGCCTATGTATTGCCTATATAATTTCGAATATGAAAATTTCAGGCGTCTCTTGTATCGTTAGTATTTTCAGCTGTGCAAATTCCAGGTTTCATTTGTATCTCCGGTGTATCGGCGATGTTTCAATAATTTTGCCAATGTATCAATATTGCCAAAAATCTGTTTATTAAAAAAAAAAAATCATTTCAATTTTTTTGATGGGCACATGGTTGTATGATGAAATGCATGTTTGTTTTGTGTTTGCGTATTTATGCATGGATGGGTGGATGGATGGATGGATCATGTATGTGTGTATGTGCATGTATGGATGGATGGATGGATGGATCCACCATTTTCCCCATGTTTCACTAATGGTTTCCTGTGTAAACGATATATGCTTTTAGGCCCCATTAAAGAGAAACTTACTATTTAATTCCTAAATATACAAATATGTCTTTTCCGCTATTATTTGATTCTTAAATATGCAAATTTGAGTATTTTAGCAACTCTCAAAGTTTCATTGAAAAATTCCACCATTTTCCCCATGCTTTTCCAATGTTTCCGTGCATTTCCGGGAAGCGGCAATATTATTGGTGATAATGATATTGTTTCTGTATCCGTGGCCAGCGAAACTTGTAGTGATACCGATACTTCGAACACTGAGGTGGCCCCTGTGAAATTCAAGTGTGGACGTTCCATGCCAGCTGGTTCCCTTTGTTGTGGCTTACTATAGTTTTGTATCGGGCTGAGTTTTTGGTCCCACAGGTTTTCTAAGGTGACACATCTGCATCTGATAGATGGATTGGATGGCGTGAACACATCAGGTGGAGCCTGCATCTGCTTACGGTGGCACCGTACCACTGGAGTGCGCCCCTTTTAGAAATGGTGTCCTTTACAAAAGGACACCTTTTATCGTCTTTCACCCAATATTGACACACGTATCATGGAAGTTCTCATCTGGTTACACTGAAATTCTTTAAGATATAACTTGAAAGTGCATTCATGTATAATCCTGAATTGATACAAGTATCTATTTAGCATGCTTAGTAACCATGGGAAGATCTCTTGTTATTGTGACACGAATTAAGCTATTTCTGCATGTAGAGCCTTTTCCCTGAATTACATTTTGGAAACTTGAATTAATCAATTTTTCAGGAGCTGCTGTTATGTCTGGAATGTGGAGCTGTGATAGGGCCATGAATTCATGCCTAAATCATATTATGGCATTGGAGGGGAGTCGAATGCAGACGGTGTTAACATTTTTGTAGGTTCTTAGCCTCAATTTTGGATTCTTGTTATGTTGGTAGATGAGTTCGAAATGATTGCTCTTCTGAGAAAATTAGATATTGTATGTTATTTATTATGACTATTTCCCATGAGTAAATTATTTCAAATTAAAGTAAACCATTTCAAATAATGGTTCTGATGTTTTCACCTTGCTTGAGATATTAAAGCCCATCTGAATATGAAGTTAATTAAACAACACATTAATGGTTCATTTCGAAATACTTTGTAGAAAATGTTGCCATTTGGTATCCTTGGGGGCTGGTGGAATGAAAGAAAACAAGGAATCTTCAAGTGGGAAGTGTCATTGGTTGAGTCAATGAAGAGAAGCATTTCTCATTTGGTCATTTATTGGGCACTCTCTAGACCTGAATTAGAGGAGTTTCTAACTTTAGTTTCCAATCAGGCTGGAATGAGGGGATTCACAATGGAGATATTGCTACTGGGGCATGAGAGTTACTATCTTGATAATGAGAATTTTTCTTTGTACTGCTTTTTTGGTTCCTTGATGCTGTAATCTTTGTTTTATATTCTTTTTGGCCTCATTTTGAGGGAGTGATTAGAGGGTTGCGATGGGGCTTGTATTCTTTTTTGTTTTTGTTGCTTTTGTTTTTTCAATGAAATTTATCTCCTTTGGACTCCAATAGAATGGTTCAAGCTGTTACTAGGATTGATTGAGACTAGACCAACTTTCCAGTGTAGCATGTCATGGGGTGAGTTTTTTTTTTTCATTTTTCTTTCTTTCTTTCTTCCTCTTCTTCTTATTTTTAAATTTATAATGCAAATTCATTTAAATCAAAATAGAAAACATAAAGGGAAATGATGAGGGATCATCCCACCCACCAACACAAGAGGGGAACAGGCCTCTCCCCAAAGACCAAAGGAAGCCCATAAACCAATAAAACCAAGCAACTACAAAAACTTACCTTAGATCTCCCCCTAAATGGAGGATTTCCAATCAGAAAGCAACATAGGATGGGAGATCCCTCTGAAAAGGGAATTAGGCATGGCCTAGCTTGCTGCCATAGCCTGAGTTTTATTCTGCTGAAATTCATCTTTCAAAAGAAATTTCCCTCTCAAAATCTATGAATTATGGTGAGTGGCACCATCTTCCACAAGATATCCCCACAATGATGAAACAGCCCTTTCATGCAACCCACAATAAGCTCTGACAGATAGCCATTAAGGACCACAAAACCCTAATCAGATTGATAAAATTGGTCCACGTTACAGCTGCTTGCCTCCTGTGCATTATTTTGACCATCATATCCCATAAGGAAGGCACATCCCGTTTTGGATTCCTTTGCGTGGAAAGGCTGCTGCAACATTGGTTCAGCACATCCCATCTTGCTTCATTAACCTCTTGTGCATTATTTTGACCATCATATCCCACAAGGAAGGCACCTTCCGATTACTAGCCAAGGGTAATCCCAAATAAGAGAATAGTAAAGCCATTTTTCTGCAGCTCATCCTATCCACCAGGGGCTTTACCTCTTTATCATACAATAGAGCTTTTCACGACATTAATCCCAAGACCTGAAAACAGCTTCAAAACACCGAAGGGCACCATTCAAGATTTTTATTTGGAAAGAACCATTGGGCATAATGATTGTATCATCGGCTTATTGGAGATGTGATGCGACCACTACTGGATTCCCAACCAGATGGCCTTTTAGGCAAGGTATCCCAAATCGGTTACGTTTCGGCCGTAACGGCCGATACGTAACGGTAATGGCATCAACCGTTACGCGATTCGGCCCCAAAACAGGGCACCTCTGTTTTTTGGGTTCGTAACGGCCGTTACGGGACTGCAACGGCCGTTATGGTACCGTAACAAACGTTACAGTCCATAACCCTAAAGAAAAATGAAAAAAAAATTGGAAAAAAAAAAAGAAAAAAAAAACCTTCCTTTTTTTTGTTTTTTTCCTTTTCTTCTTCTTCTTCTTATCATGGGGCTGCGGCGCTGCTGTTGCCTTCTTCTTCTTCTTCTTCTTCTTCTTCTCTCTCTCTCTCTCTCGGTTCGGTCTCCTCTCTTCTTTCCCTCTTTTCTTTTGAAATCAGAAGCGGATTGACTGGTGTACCACACACCAGTATAGCTATTGTAGGTACGTGTCATGCTAAGACGAGCGCTGACACTCCTCGAGCTCCGAGTTCTACGAACGGTTCAAAGGAGATCAAAGTTACATGGGCCCCACAGTGATGTATTTATTATATCTACACCGTTCATCTATTTTTAAATATCATTTTAGAGCATTAGCCAAAAAATGAATCGTATCTAAAGATATTCTAGACCATACCAAAAATAGCAGCGGAGATGATGATTTTCACCGTTAAACAATTCGTAGGCCCACCATAACATTTATTTTCCATCCAATCAGTTCAAAAGGTCAAAAAGACCTGAATGAAGAGGAAAAACAAATTTCATATTGATCCAAAAGTTCTGTGATCCCAAAAAGGGTTTCAATGGTAGACGTTCAATCCCCCACTGCTTTTTGCAGTGTGGTCCACTTGATAATTAGATCTATATTATTTTTCGTGTCAAGCCTTAAGACGAGCTAGACAAATGAATGGACGGTTTAGATATAACACATACCTCATGATCAGACCCACAGGACTTGCTTACGTCAAATGAATGGACTGCGTACGAGTTACACAGCACGTCACACAAGCTAATAAAATGTACACGTGCCACATGGGCCCCATCATGATGTATGTATTTTATCCATGCCGTCCATCCATTTTGCCACATCATTTTAGGTTATGATTCAAAAAATTAGTAAGATCCAAATCTCAGGTGGACCACAACATAGCAAACAGTGGTTACAGAATGCTCACCATAAAAAATTTCTTAGGGTCCACTGTAATGTTTATTTTCAATCTAACCTGTTAATAGGGTTACACTGATGTGGATGAAGGGAAAACACACATGTCAGCTTAATCTAAAACTTTTGTAGCCCCAATAAATTTTTAATGGTAGTCGTTTAATTATTGTTGTTTCTTATGGTGCGGTCCACCTGAGCTTTGGATCTGCCTCATTTTTGGGCTCATGCCCTAAAATTATTTGGCAAAATGGATGGACGGTGTGGATATAACACATTCATCACGAGTGGGGTCCAAAAAACTTTGACACTCATGTGCTACACTTCACAATCCGAGTCCTACCTAATTCGGGCCCTTAAAAAATTGTACACGAGACATGTATTAACTTAAAATTTACCAATTGAATTATGGATTGTAATTGCTAACTCAAAATGCTAAAATCAAATTGTTTGAATAGTTTTAATTGTTAATTTGTGGATGCTTATTTTTTAAAATAGGGTCTTTTGATTTTTTTTTTCATAATTCATTATCCAATAAATGTCCACCAATTCACAAGTGGGATAATGCCAATAAATTGTATGAATTTGAGGCTGATTTGGGGCTTGGATTGGTCCTCCAAGTCAGCTCCAAATTGGCAACGCGATTTACCTAAATTTAATTTCATTTTTTAAAAGAACTATTGGGAGAAATGATATCAAATTGTTAAGTATATAAATTAGATATTTAGAAAATTAAACATATGAATTTTGTAGTCAAATTCAGGTTATCTAGTTCATAAATTTATTAGACAGTCTGATATAACTTCTCACCAAATAGTGGACCGTTACACCACCATAAACATGTTCAAATTTATAAATGAATGCATATTTGGAATGCTTAGAATATTCCGGATTTAATCCATATTTTTTCATATTTTTTTGGCAAAAATAAAATTTTGCGCCGTTACGGGCCATTACGCCCCCGTATCGCCATTACGCCCCCGTATCCGTATCGGTTTCGGAGGGCACCGTTACACCAACTGATACCGATACGGGATACCTTGCGTTTAGGAGTTGTAGGTTAGACACGCTTCTAAGAATCTGACGCAGCCACATGTTCTCACTTCCCATCATTTACTGTAAACTAATATGGCCACAGCTCAATCGTTGGTGATTTTCTTTACAGATGAAAGGAAGAGAAGAAACATGTAGGTTTTTAGGGGCCAAATAGGCCAATACAGACTATTGTGTCACGATGTTTTGTTAACTAAATCACCAACATTCCTATGTCTTCCAGTCTGAATCAAGCGATCTGGATTATGGGTCATTTGCAATCCAGATCTCTATTTTTAGCAACCAAAAACTATGGTTCTATACTCTTACTGTTGATTAAGTTGTAGTGCAAATTTATATATTTACAATGTATAGGTTTATATTTTGATTTATTCAATAGCATGCATATATTGCAATATCGATTCATATATTTGCATTTAGTGTACCTATTAGGGTGAACCACATGATCCTACCCCCAGCGTACCATGTAGTAGAGGAAGTTGCGTACCACTACCCCATCCTGAACCATGCACTATAGTGACCTGCCATCCAAATAACCTGGGTACATCATAGATATGGCCTTTGCACTTGAGATTGAAGCATCTGATGGGGAATAACATAGATTTTATAGTTTTGCGAACACATTGTGGTGGGTGAATTTTCTTTGCTTTCTCGCTTTTGTGAATTTGATCCTTGTCAAAGTGGCATCAAAGTTTGGCCTTTAATCTCCTGTCATAATTCACTGAGCAAATGCACATAATTGTTAGACAACAGGTTTGGTGGCTCTAATTGTTATATACTGTCTATGTCTTTCAGTTCACTTGACATAGTTATGTTACTAGTGTATCCACAACTATACATACACATCTGCTGTTTTTGTTCAATATTTACCTGAATCTTGGGTAAATCTTGTTGCAGATTATTGACAAGGCATCAGGATAATCCACGCAAACTGCAGCTTGTCAAAAACCATTTCTATTGTGAGAAAGTGTATGATGATTCAACTCTAGATCAGCCCAAACCGAGGTGGCGCTATCGGAATTTCTATGGAGATAATGTTGGAGATAATGTTGGTCAGCAGACTCATGAGGACAACCATATTCACAAGCCTGATTTGGAGCCTGAGCAATTAACTGTAAGTAACGTCTATTTTGGAGCGTCAGCAATTCTGTACAAGTACAGAAGTTTCAAATATTGTACAAGATAGGCTCGAACATTTCGTCTATTATTATTGTTTTTAAAATTGCAATCAGGTACTTATAGAACTTATTGGTCTGAATCGACTTTATCAAAGATTGATCGAGTTAAGAAATGACCCAGCTTCTCATAATCCATGAAGCTTGGAGTACTTGAAAACCTCGGTTTTTACTATTAAAAAAAAGTAATAGAAATTGCAAAAACAGAAACTAAAGTTTAGTTCTTATTTGTCATGGACCTTCTACCCAGGCGTCTGTCCTGCTCTGAATTGCCCTCAGACTCCTGCTCCCACACCCATGTCTAAGCTGTTTATACTTGCTGGCATTTTGAAATAGACGCTTACATGCTTCCATGCCCCAATATGTGGCTTCTTCCCTTCAAATTCTGTGTGCATTGTTCAGGTTGACTCAGTCTTGGTCGTCATCAAATTGGAGATGAGTTTTAAGTTTTAAAATCCTGTGATGCTGAGCAGTGTGACAAATATCACTTAATTTTGAAAATATCACAAAAAATATGTCAAAAGATATTATCGTGTTATTATTGTGTCAGAAAATAGTAAAATTTCTTGAGGAATTTGTTATATAAATATAGATTTAATTTTAAATTATTTATTAATTTACAGAAAAAAATAAATATTTTTATTTTGTGCGAGATTTTCCTAATAATGTCTCTGGTGCTAAGCCTGCATATTGCTTTAGGGTGAACATTATGTATGATTCATAGATCATAAATCGCACTGCATTTGAACTAGTAGTTAATTGTTCAATAAAGCAATGAAGATTCTTTATACTCCAACCTGATTTTATAAATGACTTTAGTTGATGATAGATTCTAAGACTGACTGACTTCTATCAGACCAATAACAAATGCTGACCCTCGTTATTGACGTGGCATGGACACTCCATTCTTTAAAGAATGTCATATTTGGTATGCATCTTATGCACATGCCAGCAAAATGATTCCATGAAAAAACCTCTAAACTAGGAATCCAATTTCTCCCTTGATTGGATTTGGCATTCCCATCTGTCTCCTTGTTTTGCCCCTACATATTGCTACCGTCTCTTCCCATTGAAGAACCCCAAATGGAGACAAGGAAACCCTCTTATTACTAGGAACTTTTTTGCTAGAAAACCCTTCACCTGCATTAAAAGAGAGGGCCTAATTAGGCCATCATTATCATCACCATCTATGCCTTATCCCAACTAATTGGGGGTCAGCTACATGAATCCTTTTCTACCATTCCACTCTATCAAAGGCCCTAACTTCAGTTAGACCATAGGTCATTCATCAAGTCTTTTCTTACTACCTCCACCCACGTCATTTTGCACCTTCCCTTGCCCTTTTAGGGCCTTCAACTTATACCTGTTCACTCCTAACTGGCGAGAAGGCCTAATGAGGTGCTGGAAAGAACTAGTGGAATATAGCTGCATTGAGGAAGGGATAGTTGAAAACTCTAGTTTCAACTTTCAACTAATTTAATCTAAGTTTTTGTGTACAATATGTGGAAACCTGAGACTAGTGGAATGAGGTGGGCCCTCTTATTCAGCTCCAATTAGCAGTAAGGCTCTCCTATGTTATCCTTCTCTTGTTTCTTACTATATACTATTCATATAATGGGGACTCACACATTGGTGGGGACTTTCCATCCCGATTTGTCATTGGCCCCCTCATGCAAAATGACCACATAATAATGATCACAGGTGCATCCTAAAACCTGCTAGGTGGTTATGGACTCATAGGGTACTAAGATCCATGCAACAAAACTCTCCCTTGGCTAGTGGCTGATGTGCCCAAACTCAAGTTCCCAAGGCCAAACAAAGGAAACCTCTCTTTTAACCTGTGAATACATCAACGGTTAAGGTAAATCCATGTATAAATTTTGGAGTTAATAACATGTCCACAAAGGACCCATGGTCATCATGATCAATGGTCAAGATCAACATTGACCTTTTAGGGCACACAACACTAACAAAGGTGTCCCTTTAAAGAGAAGAAGGATTCTGTGGCATTTTGGAAAGAAAGGAAGAATTGGGTACGCAATGACATGAAAGCACCAATCAGTGAAGTGGTAGAGATAGTCAAATGTAGTTGATCAAGTGAGCTACTATTAGGCCATATTTGGTAACCATGGATTCCATGCCAAACAATGGAAAAGGGAAATGGTTTCTTTTTATGTCCACGTCCTTTGAATATTCAAACTTTTCTGCCCTATGAAACGAATTGCAGGAACATCAATGTCCAAAAGCTGTTCGCATTATTTATAGTATGGATGGTTGTTTCAACATCTTATGCTTCCTTGGTTACGACTCTGCCACCTGCTCATTTCTAGTATCGAAACATTCCAATGTCTAGGTAAAAGTCATTTATAGGTTTGAGTGGTCATGTTTCAACTGTATTCATTAAGGAGGCATCTGTTTAGCTTGTAGTAATGGCTTTTCTTTTTCTTTTCTTTTCTTTTTTACTGCCATCCCAAGCTTGGTTTTGAGTATTTCCGAAAAAGAAAAGTTTGGCTTTAGGAAAGGGCAGTGATATGATAGATACAACAGAGGCCCTTTCCATCAAATATGCTAGGAGAGCATACGCACCATGATCATCCATCTAGCGGGTCCTACAGTGGATGGGCCACCACTGAAAAGAAACCTATATAACAACCTTAATCACCACACTTCTGCTCCTCCCTGCTGAGATTCAATCAGTGATTCAGTGACCTTTTTTGTCTTGATGGTCCATTCAAAGGCCACTGATCGGTGGCCAGGATCGCCGTGTTGATGTGGTTTCTAACTGTGGCCCATTCACACAAGGGCCAACTAGATGGACAGTCCCGGTTCACATGCTTTGCTGCCACGATAACCCTTTATTATTAAGATCTATCATACGATCAATCTATTCCTCTTTCTAGTATTTCTTGAACTAATTGATACTATTTTATTAGCTAATTATCTTTTCTACTATAATTCTTTCAGAGGACCTCAGCCAATGATGTGATTGTGGACCCTCTAGATTGCATCCTTGGTTATGCAAAACCGGGTGATGAGATTCATCATGCTGATAGCACAGGCAATTCACTCAGAAGAAAACATGCCCGTGGTCACAAAAAAGCACATCGACGGCACCGGACCCACCACTCAGAGAATCCTTAGGCTCACACAACCCCTCCGCAAATGGGATGAATAATGAGGGTAGGAAGGAAGCAGAGGAAAAACAGGGTTTACACATTTGCAGTTCTTACAACTGTTTGCGGATGAGAAAATCCAGTTTTCTTTCTGAAATTTACTGGGCAGGTATTGGATATCTGGCACTTGAATTAAGTTGGTTTAAGGCATGGAGGGGGAATAGAAAGTTTTCAATTGAAAGGCAGTTAAGGGTCCCAATTCCATACAAGTGGGGTCCATGGTTTTATGTTCCAGAGCATTGATTTGGAGGGCCCCACCTTCCCTGAAACTCCCTGATTGGAAGATTCTATCTCTATTTGATCAGTGGCAGGCAAACAGATGGTTAAGGAAAACAAAAAACATATTCTGGGAAAAACAGGAGAAGATCAGAAGATTAGGACCTTCCAATCTAGGAGCTCATTCTGCATCTGCTGCAGGGCCATCAGATCAACAGTCTGGATCACTGAAGCATTGATCCCAACATCAGAAAGAATCTCTCTCTACATATGCAAACCCCATCTGTGAATATTCTCATATTTTTATTTACATTATTCCTGGAGACATCTCTAATAACTTTCGAGAACTGCTGAGATAATTCACGCAATGAGAGATTGAAGGGGTGAAGAGGCACATGTGCCAGCATGGCATGTCTGATATGGACGCGGATTGCGTCCTACCCCCACCCGTCTCTAGCCACGAACGGGCAGTTCTGTGGGTGGGCCCACCGTGATGTATCTGTTTATCCACTCCGCCCATCCCTTCTCTCAGATCATTTTAAGGTATGTGCACAAAAATGAGGCAGATCCAACTATCAAATGGACCACACCAATGATGACTCTTGTATTTAATGCTTTGTGCATTTAAAGCAACCCAAGATTATTATTTGGTGTGGTCCACTTGAGCGTTGGATCTGCCTCATTTTTGTGCACATACCTTGAAATGATCTGAAAGAAGAGATGGACGGCGTGGATAAACAGATACGTCACGGTTGGCCCACCCACGGAACTGCCCGTTCGTGGCTAGAGACGGGCGAGGTAGGATGCAATCCGTGTCCATCTCATATCTGTGCCACTCGTTAGGTTGTGATCATCAGTAACTTGCCCCAACCCAAAAGTCTAGCGTGTCCATGCATCAGCTGCTGTTGTGTGCGTACTTCCAATATGAATTACTCATTTTTCTCTAAAACTGGCCATTTTTCTCATACATAATGTAGCCAGCTAGATGAGTGGAACTGCCTGATTATGGGTGAGTGCATGTTTGCAGTGGACCTTCCTGATTAATGGCTGTGATCTCACACATGCCATGTTGGTTTAAGTGCAGTGAACTGCCTTGGCAATTACAATGTAAGAATCACCATATCATCTCTTGATTTTTGGTTTTGTGCAAGCCACCCAATGGAAACTATATGGAATTGGGGACCTGTAATTCATCAAGGCCTCAAGTCATTGATCTGGTGGGCCCCCCTATGGTTGAACAATGCCCAAAAAATCTCTTCGTTTGGTTAACTCCAATCTTTACATTGATGGCATGTAAATACATGCTTCATCCAATGGAGAAAAGACTATCTGCTGGTAAGGATCTTTCAATTAGGGATTTTTTATTATTTTATTATTATTATTATTATTTTTTTGTGTCATGGTTCATCCAAGACAGGACATCAGATGAATGGCTCAGATAAATAGATTATGGGCCCCACATATACCTAATACGGAAGCTCTATTAGTGACAAATAGGAAACTCGGCCACTGTTTGTCAGTTTTGTTGTCTTAAGAGAACTTTTATTCTCGGGCAGAGTGTGATGGATGATACGCAGGCACTTAGAAATTGCACTCGTGACAAATAAGTATTCAAATTAAACCGTCCAAGTTATGATGCAGGTATAAAAATAAAGCTTATTTAATTAGACAGTTAAAATGAAAATTATACTTTGTTACTATTTCCGCTAGTAAGAGGTTTGTAGGGAGTGGATTAGGTGCAGCCCCAGCCAGGGGGGCCCACCTTAATGTATGTTTTGTATATCCATGCCGTCCATCCACCTTGCCAGCTCATTTTAGGGCATGAGCCCAAAAAATGAAGCAGGTCCAAATCTCAGGTGAGCCATGTCATAGGAAACAGTGATGATTGAATGCTCACCATTGAGAATTTCCTGGGGCTTGGAAACAGTTTCCCTAAGTGTTTATTAGCCATTCAATCTGTTGACAAGGTCACACGAATCTGGATGAAGGGAAATGACAAATATCAGGTTGATCTAAAACTTTTGTGGCCTGCAAGTTTTTAATGGTTAGAACATATAAAGCACTTGGTGGGACCCACCTGAATTTTGGATGCGGCTGAAACGTGTGGTCTGCCCCCTCATCCAAGTGGGACACACAATGGATGGTCTGGATTTGTGAACCACATCTCGGTGGGCCCAATAAATGACTATGAATGTTTTAATGGGAGGTAACCCCTCTCAACTGTTGTATTTGGTGTGGCCCACCCCAAGTCATGGATTGACTTGATTTAGGCAGAAACTCAGGTGAATTGAGTCAGGTTTAAGGATCAACTCAAGCCTAATTCCACATCATGAGGACCTAACCCACAACCTGACCAGATCCCAATACCGGCCCCTCCTGACCCAAATTGCTCTATACTCAAACCAAAACGAACCTACCAACCCAAATACATATGATTACTTTTCTTTTTTTTTAGCTTGTTAGTACACCTAGTTCACACTTCATGATTAGCCACCCTCTAGGGAGTCGATACTAAGACCTTAGAGTTGAAACGACTATCTTTCACTCTGTCTACACCTTGAGCATGGATCAGGGTGTGAATAAAACCTCTCTCGCCGGCCGGAAAACTGTAACTCAGTCCGCTGAAGATGCTTCCCAATTATAAGCACACGTGTACGTACACGCGCGTGTGTATATAATACGCCTGCACGTATGCCTGTGTGTATGTGAATCGATACCAAAACCTTAGTGTTGAAGCGAGGTATCTTTCACTCAGTTTGCCACTTGAGCATGGATCAGGGTGTAAATAAATATGATTACTCTTAAACCAACATAACCTAGCCTGAATTTGCTCAACCCAAAACCAATCCATTTTCAAAGTGGTTTTACCTGACAGCCCCAGTGGGCATGATTACTCCAACCTGACCTAACCCGATCTGAAACCAACCCCAATTTCAAGTCGGGTTGGAGTTCTCCGACCTTAATTGGGTGAAAGAACCTGACAACCCAACCTGACCCGAACTTGGGTTGGGTATGTGGTTGAGCACCTACCATTGGGGACACAAAAGTTATAAATCAAGTTGATATTTGTTTTTCCCCTTCATCCACATCTGTGTGACCTTATTAACGGGTTGGATGACAAATAAACATTACTGTGGGCCCCGGGAAGGTTTCAACGGTGGATGTGATTATCCCCACTGTGCTATGTGGTACTGAGTTCACCAGTCAAAGAGCCCGGATGGATACGTCGTGAAATGCATGGGAACAGTGCATGCATGCATGGCTTACGAGAAGGGAAAGATCTAGAGTTAGTTATTGTTGATGATCCGTACTCATGCAACCAGCTTCTGCGTATTTCTCTACAACTTCCCCGATCCGATCCGTCCAAAATCCAAATCATGAGGTCCAGACCATAGGGGGTGTAAACCAGCCAATGAATCTAACGGCCTGATTCATGTCCATCAAATGGACGGTTAAACGGAAAAGAACCAATTACTCAAATTCAAACAACATGTATCATGTAATGAGAGATTTGGATCATCTAGGCTATTTGACTTCAGGATCGACCCCCATCTGCATCGCGTCTTACAATATGGACGGTTTGGATTGAGTTGCATGTGCGCTGCGTACCGTTAACACGTGCGATATGGAAACAATAGCATTCTCATGCAATCCGCCACGTGTCCTTCGAGTACGGCAACACGCAATTCTACGCTCTAAGCCTCTGCCACACGATGGAAGGAAAGGAGAAATTTACCACTGTAACTCTACCTTTTATCCAGGGTCTTTTGTAGAGAGTCCAAAACTTACCTTTCCAAATTAGACGTTGACACGTACGAACAGAGCATTTAAAGACGAAAATACCCATGCCTTTCACTGCTACTCCTTTCACTCCCTTGGCTCGCTCTAATTACACTAAAAAAGGAGACGCTACCTACCACTACGGTTATAATCCGTAGCTATAAGTATACGGAAACGAAAAATAACTTTGAAAAGGAGGCGTATTTTCGTCCTCAAATGCTCTGTCCGTACGTACGACGTCTAAGTTGGGAAGGTGAGTTTTAGACTGTTCATAAAAGATGCTGGGTAAAAGGTGGCATTTACAGTGGTCAATTTCTCGAAGGAAAGAGGAGCAGTTATACGATACTCAGGCAGCTGACGCTTGATACGCAGGCACCCAGACATTGTAAACGTGGCATATATTTACTCAAAATAAAATCGCCTAAATTGTGGATCCAAATGTCACTAAGTCAGAATCCCAAGATTAATTAGGTTGAACAATCCTAACCTCTGATTAGTAGACACTTGCTTGTGGAAATAGGGCCGTTGAATATGGTTAATTTCTAACCGTGCAATAAATATCCACCAATCCTATGGACGGGTAACTAAGTAAGCTTGATTTTTGGTTGATATTTCTGCATTTGGTACGATAAATTGAACGGTTTATTTTACTAGTTATATGCCACATGTGCAGTTGCCAAGTAATATTAAAGTGCCGGCGGCGTATCATTCATCACGCATAACCAGAGTATCGAAGCTTTTCTCGGTAGGGAATTGGAGCTGTGCATAAGGTGGCCCCACGATGTTGATTGCATGCCCAACGGACGCGGGTTGATCAGGGCTATGTGGGCCCCACCATGATGTATGTGTTTTGTCCATCCATTCATTTTTAAAGAATCACTATAGGGCTTGATATAAATCCCAAGTGGACCACGGTACACGAACTAAACAGTATTAAAAACTCATATCCTTACTCTTGCTCCATTGGTAGACTCTCAGGAGTTTCAACGCCTGGTTAAGGGTTTGAGAACCCATATGCGGTGAAATCCCACTATTGTATGAGGGTGTGTAAAAAATTAAAATAAATTTTAAAAAAGTTTAAAATAAAAAATCTGTTGATTAGTTTTTTTTTTTTTCCCTTAGCTTGTTAGTACACCCACCGTCAGTTCACACTTTACTGTTACCTACCTCCATTAGGGAATCGATACCAAGACCTCTTGAAACGGAATATCTTTCACTCAATCTACCACTTAGGCTATGGATCAGGGTT
Organism: Magnolia sinica; assembly: GCF_029962835.1. Taxonomy (NCBI): domain Eukaryota; kingdom Viridiplantae; phylum Streptophyta; class Magnoliopsida; order Magnoliales; family Magnoliaceae; genus Magnolia; species Magnolia sinica. The sequence continues at coordinate 101,679,058 of NC_080578.1, read as the reverse complement.
TCCTGTTGATTGGGTCATATACACGCCAAAGAGGGGAAAATAAATATCAGCAAAATCTAAAAACTTTTGTGGGTCTGGAAGTTTTTAATGGTAGACGTTCAATTAAAAATGTAAAACATGACGTTATACATTTAAATTTTGAAAATTTTCTTTGACAAGAAATAAAATATCTTGGATTGAATTATTTACATTCAATAATCAATAAAAAAAATTTTAAGAACAAATATTATTGCACATTTTATTGATTCTTAATTCTTATTACATCTCTTACATTTTCATTGTTTTTGAAAAAATGTACACTGGGTTAATATAATAAAAATCAAACAAAGTAGTTCAATAGTGATTTTGGCGGCATTGCGACATATGAAGCGTCTGTCATAATAACAAAAGAGTTGTACATGTTCGAAACTTTTATTTTGCACCGATATACTCAAAATATAAGTGCGAAAGATTAGTTGAGATTCTATGTTTCGTAGGTAGTGTTGTCAGACATTCAACATATATGCATGAATGGAATTGTGGCGTAGACCATAAAATGATCCAGAAAAAATGGATGTACAACATAAGTGAAATGTATAGATCATGGTATGGTCCACAAGGCATCGGTGGTGCCTAATGGACACAAAAACCCGATCACCAATAATATCCCTAGTGACCCCATTATATGGAGCCCACTATATTTTATATTTACACACATTTTGCCCGCTTATTTTAGGGCATGAGCATAAAAATGAGGCTGATCCAAAAGATCAAGCCAACCACACCACAGGAATTAGTAGACAACTTCTTAGGGCCTACCATAATGTTTATTTACCACCTATAACTTGTTGATAAGGTCATGCAAAGAGCACTGGATAAAGGGAAAATAAGCATATCAGCTTGATTTAAAACTTCCTGTTGCCTCGAGATGTTTTCAATGGTTGACATTCAATACCCATTGATACTTTGGTATAGTCCACTTGAGCTTTGAATTTGTCTCACTTTTTGAGTTGTGCCCTAAAATGCACTGAAAAAATAGAGGCTGAATCGGTCTCATTTTTAGAGTCACGCCTTAAAATGCACTGAAAAAATAGAGGATGACATCGATAAAACAGATGCATTATTGTGACCTATCTGTAGGGAAACCCCTCCATTCTTAACAGTTAGATTGATCAATGCAAAGTGTAGGCAGATGGTCCAAATGCAACCGAGAAGTTTGGACTCCTCATGGTTAATTCCACTACTTGAAAAACTAGCCACCGCAAACCTCACCATAGGCCACCCTTCATTGGGGTGGTTTCCTATGTTACTTTTACACCACTTAAAAAAATGTGGCAATCCTTTAAATATCTAGTAGTACGGCAATCCAAACCATCCAAATGGCTTATGCAGCCGTGGATGCAGCATAGCCAAAGAAATTGCAGTGAGAGAATGGTATTAACTATTTGATTTTATTTATTTTTTTCGAATTTGGAGTACTCTCTCTCTCTCTCTCTCTCTCTCTCTCTCTCTCTCTCTCTCTCTCTCTCTCTCTCTCTCTCTCTCTCTATATATATATATATATATATATATATATATAACATTTAACCATCCATTTGATATCCATTTTAATGGATGTTTAATATCAATCAGTGAGAGTTTAGAAATATGCTCTGTTAAAATTGGGACCCATAATTTGTATGGTTGAGTCAATGCCACATGGGAGGAGATAAGTCACCACCATTTTTTAAGTGGTGTGGAATTAACCTAAGAGGTAGGGTCATGGATTCCCAGGAAAGCCTTTTGCAAGAAGTTCTTGCACTCGGAACTTAGTGGCGCCCATCATGATGTTTTTGAGAAATCCACTCCATCCATCTGTTTTGCGAGCTAATTTTTGGACATGCTATCCAAGACTTGAGTTAGTCATATGAGAGCGGAGTTTGGAGAGAGAAATGCCCACTATTAAAACCTTCCTATGCTCCACCTTGATATTTAAATGCCATTCAAACTGTTTACAAGGTCATTCCCACTGGGATGAACTGAAAACACAAAAAGGCTCTGATATAAGACTTTTGCAGCCATACAAATGTTTCAATGGTGGTTATTCAATTTCCACTGTTTCCTCTCATATTGGCTATTTGAGTCTTCGATCTAGTTCATTTTTTATCCAATATCCTAAAATTAGCACAAAAAAATAGATGGACGGGGTGAATTTCTCATAAGCATCATGGTGGGCCCCACCTAGGTTTCAAGTGCAGGAACTTACTATGAAATCCAATAGGCTTCTGTTTTGTACATAAGCATGATTGTCCCTTGCACCATCGGTGGCTCTGTTTTGTACATAAGCATGATTGTCCCTTGCACCATCAGTGGCTCTGTTGCATTGGTTGGTGCACATTTCATCATGGATAGTTGACTCGGTGAGTTAGACCTGACTCGTTTAGTCCTGAGTCCAAGGGAATGACTCACTTGAGCCGGGTCGAGTCACGATCTATTCACCAAAACAAAAGGACCGAGTTGATGTCAAATGGCAAAGGACTGAGTTGACTCGGACGAGTTGAATTTGAATTGAGTGGCTCGTCAATCCATGACTAAAAGTCTACTTACCATAGCCCCTATTTCATTCTTACCCTAGCAACAATTGGGGAAATGTGGCTCACCGTTCAATGTGTGAAAATGGCAAATGTCCAAACCACCTGGTCAGTGTTTGACAGGGTCATGAGCCATTGTACCAGTTATCATTCCTTAAGTGTAATGCTTTGGAGGGATCTCTCTAGTCTTCTACATATGTTATGTAAATGAGCCAAGGATTTGTACCCATGTAATTAGTTTTATGAAAGACATGGTCCTTGAAATTTTATGGGACATGAAATGAAGTTTTCACTATAAATAAGTGAAATTTTTTTAATTTTGAAAATATTATAAACGAAAGGCTAGAATTTTAGCCATGTTGAAGAACGAGTTGATTTTATTTATCCATTTTCGTCCACGGGTAGATACAAAACATAAAATATTATAGACGAGTCAAAGCTTTTCTCAGTAGGGAATTGGAGCTGTGCATACGGTGGCCCCACGATGTTGATTGCATGCCCAACGGACGTGGGTTGATTAGGGCTATGTGGGCCCCACCATGATGTATATGTTTTATCCAGCCATTCATTTTTTAAAGATCATTATAGGGCTTGATATAAATCCCAAGTGGTCCACAGTACACGAAACTAAACAGTATTAAAAACTCCTAATGTCCATTGTAGTGGTTATTTGACAACCATCTGTTGATTAGGTCATACACACCAGGAAGAGGGGAAAATAAATATCAGCAAAATCTAAAAACTTTTGTGGGTCTGGAAGTTTTTAATGGTAGACATTCAATAAAATTTGTTGCTATTTTTTAATATTCCAGCAAATTTAAAAGAAGAAAGATGATAAAATATCTTTAAATATAATGAACTCATAGATTTATAAATTAATATTGCAACTTTAAGTGTTGAATATATCTCCGAGTATGGACACCAAGATGCTTCAAAAAACATTCTAAAAAATAATTGCAAAAGAGTAAAGATAAGAACACAAGGCTGGAGATGACTTGATACATGAATGTTGTGTTTTCTCTTTAGACTATAATATATAAAATTACTTGTAGGGACATGATATTATTATTGGAGAGACATTCACGTGGCTCTTTAAGATATCGACACACATATCCATATATGTAGCGGTCATATTTATTATAAATGGACATGTGTTTTATTATGGTAATTATTTATGTTATTTTTGATAGAGATTTAAATGCCATAAAAATCTATTGCCACATAGCAACATATGTAACTGCCACTTAGATCTTAATTAGTCCAATTGTCACCACGTATAGAACATATGACATTAATGTCATGTGAATAACAATGTGTCAGTATACTAAATTAACAATGTGGCTAAAACTAGAGTTGTACACGAGTCGAACCGAGTCGAGCTTGGCACAACACGACTCGGCCACTAGCTGACCTTAGCTCGAACTCGACTCGGCTTGGTCCTCGAGCCTGATTGGTCAGCTCGGCTCGGTTCGGTTAGCAACTCGAGCCAGTTTGAGCCAAGATTAAGCCTTTGCGGCATTTTCTCAAACACAAAGAGTGCACTTTCAATATCTCACGGAATGTAAAGCAACAACATCGGTTTATAGGTATTTCATCAAACACTCAGCATGCAACATAAAAATCAAGATACAATGGTATTTGTTTCATATTCATACCTTCCTCGCCACCAGCTGACACTTCGTTGAGTCATTTCATCAAACACTTGCTGAGCAACATCAATATCAAAATAAACGAGTCACTGAATTGGTTCGATCCAAGTTGTGGTTCGATCCAAGTTGCAGTTCAATTCGAGTCGAGTCGAGCTCGGGCAAGCTTGAACTCGGTTTCAAACCGAGTCGCATCGAGCTTTTTCGAGTCGAGTCGAGCAAGCTAACCGAGCTAACTCGGTTCGTGTACACCCCTAGCTAGAACCTTAAATACCATTGGAGTAAATATTGGGTTATTCATTGGTTTACTCTTTAAGTGCACCATAGTTCAGATAGGTTTGAACTAATTACTACAAAAAATTTAGCTCTTTAAACTCCTTATAATGATATGTATGCCTAAAGTGCAAAGTGTGATGAAAGTGTCAAAAGGTACTTAAGAAGCTCTATAACCCATTCTGCATGTGCCAACAGTGTTTCGCACAGTCCTTACCTAGACTTGAACCATATTTCTATGGCAAAAGCCTCCACTCTTACCACTAATCCACATTATTATTATTATTTTTTTAACTTTCATATATAATATATTTATTTACTCTTATAAAATAAATATTTTATTTTAAAAATTATTTTTCCTATAAAAACATAATAGGTTGTACATACCAACTCCCCATGCCTAATTCCCCCTAATAAGAAATGGCGACTGGCCCCACATTTCAATGTATAATCACACATTTTATGACAACAACACATGCATTAGAGAAGATCACGGTTTTCATCAAAAGGGCGTGTTATTATATTGCAAGCAATAAGAACACACTTTAGTAAAGTTTAATGACATGTATTTCTATGCTAATATTTCTTATGGTGTGGTCCACTTATGTTTTAGATCTCTCTAGTATTTGTGCTCATGTCATAAAATTGGCTGGCAAAATCAATAGATGGAGTGGACATAACACACATCATGGTGGGTTCCAAAAACCTTAAGTTCATCGGATTCTTGTAATGCACCGCACCACGTGACACTATTGAAATATATAACTAGATATCAAAATAACTATTAAATCTCTATCTATAATATAGGTTTGGGTTCACTATAATAGACCTTTACATGCAATGGTTCTCAGAAATGCCAGTGGATTAATTGGTCCACCTTTAAGTTGATTCTTAAATCCAATAACATAACTATATTCAGCTAATAAGCCACCCTTTTTTTTTTGGTTCTTCCACATGCACTTGGGCTTGTGGGACCACCTTGATGTTTATGAGAAATCCATAAGGTCCATCCTTTTTGCAGCTCATTTTAAGTCATAAGCCCAGTTAATGAGGTTGATTCAAAATTAAAGTGAGCCACATGACAGGAATGACCTTATGAACGGTTTGGATGGTATATAAACATCATGGTGGACCCAGTGAAGGCTTTTACTGTTGGCATTTCCCTCACTTTTTCTCATTGCGTGGCCTACTTGAGATTTGTATCTACTTCATTTTTGGAATCATGCATACAATGACCTGGAAAACATATAGCCGGGGTGAATTTATCACAAACATCTTGGTGGGCCCCACCTAGCTACGAACAACAGAAACTTCTCAGCAGTAATGGTTATACCATGATATATGTGTTTCATCCATGCTGTTCATCCATTCTTACCGATCATTCTAGGGCTTGATACAAAAAATGAGAGGTATATAAATCTCAGGTGGACCACACCACAGGAAAACAATAGTGATAGGATATCCACCATTAAAATCCTCCTAAGGCCCACTATATAGTTTATTTGAAATCCAATATATTAATTAGGTCAAACAAACCCAAATGTAAAAAACAAAGATCAGCTTGATCCAAAACTTCTATGGTCTCCAAAAAGTTTTTAATGGTTGAAGTTCATCCAACACTGTTTCCTATAATGTGGTCCACTTGAGATGGGGATATACCTCGTTTTTTGTCTCATGCCATAGAATGATCTAGAAAAATAGAGGGACGACATGGTTGAAACACATATATCATGGTGGGGCCCACATAGCACCGACCATCATCCATTAGATGGTGGCAGGGGGAGTAGCCAATCCATTTCCGGTTTGGATGGCATTTAAAAATCACGGTGGACCCAGCGAAGGCTTTGACGGTGGGCATTTCCCTCCTCACTCTTCCCATTGTCTACTTAGATTTGTATCTACTTCGTTTTTGTTATTTTAACATAAAATATCTAGAAAACAGGTAGACGGGGTGGATTTCTCACAAACATCATGGTGGGCCCACCTAGCTTCGAACCGCAGAAACTTCCCTGCGGTAAGGCGTTTCACTTTCAGGCAATCCGCGTCAGCCCCCGCGGTTGGGAAACGGATTGTCTACGCCCCCTGACACCAGCTCCGGTGCTGGTGGTCGGTGCTCTGTGGGCCCCACCCTGATGTATGTGTTTCATCCATTCCGTTCATCCATTTTTTTATATCATTTTATTTTTGAAAAAAAAAATTAGAGGGATATAGATCTCAGGTTGACCACACCACATGAAAACAATAGTAATTGGATATCAACCATTAAAATCCTCCTAAGGCCCAATATACTGTTTATTTGACATCCAATCTGTTAATTAGGTCATACAGGCCCAGATGAAGATAAAAAACAAATATCAGCTTGATCCAAAACTTTTAGGGCCCCCTAAATGTTTTTAATGGTCGACCCTCATTCAACACCTTTTCCTGTACTGTGGTCCACTTGAGATTTGGATATACCTCATTTTTTTGTCTCATACCATAAAATGATCTGTAAAAACAGATGGATGAAATGGATGAAATACATACATCATGGTGGGGCCCACATAGCACCGACCACCAGCCATTGGCTGGTGTCAGGGGGAGTAGCCAATCCGTTCCCCCGCGGTTGGACCATGCGGCAAGGACAGTTTCGTAAAATTCATCGAAGAGAGAACTCCAGCATCTTCTCCAGCGGATTACGACAGGTGTACCAATCCGCGCATGGGACCCACCCCAAGCTTAACAGCGGTTGGCACCGGTAACCTGATTACGGCAGTTTTCTCATCTGAATTTAACCATGGTTAGTAGAAAAGAAGGGAAAGTGGTCGTTTAATACTCCGTCAGAGTATGGTGGTCTATACGAAACCACTGAGATACTTCTTAAGAATCTCACACCTATTTAAATTAAGCTGTCCAATTGTGGAAACTACAGTAGGTTGATTATCTTCCCAAAATCAGATTGCTTGGATGATCTTTAGATCTGATTAGTGGACATTTTATGGTTGCATTTGGACCGTTGAATATTCTTTACTCTTAATCATCAACTAGATGTCCACTGGCCCAGTAAAAAACATAAATTAGAGAAATCTTTTTATTTATTATTTATCTAGATGACCGGACAATTTGGACTGTTTGATTGAAGTAAGTAGCATGCGAAATTCTCAGAGCCGCTTATCAACCATCATACTCTACCAGAGTATCAAAGTATTTCTCGATACTATTCAGGATAAACAGTTCCCGCAGTTTATGCAGGCAATACGATTCTAAAAAATGGGGATTACCTGGGAAAGCCTTCCGCAGGCAGTTCCTGTGCAAGGATGGTTTTAGCACACCCATATGTTTGTCAGAAATCCACACCGTCCATCCGTTTTGAGAGCTCATTTTAGGAAAGTGGACGTAAAATGATGTGTATCCAAAACTAAGTGGGTCATAGGGAAAATTGGGGAAATAAATTTCTACCGTTGAAACCTTATTGGACTTCACCTTGATGTTTATATGACATCCAAACCCTTGGGACAAAGTACAAATACCAAAAACAACTGCCTGATACAAAATTTTTATGGCCCAGGAATATTTCAACGATTTATACTGAATCCCAACTGTTTCCTCTAGTGTGATCCACTTAAGTTTTGTATACACATAATTTTTTTTTGGAAGATCTAGAATGAGCTCTAAAAGAAGATGAATGGAGTGGATTTCAAAAATACATTTCGGTGGGCCCCACTCAGCAACCTTGTGCAGGAACTTGCCTTTTGCAAGTATCCGCGTCCGCGCCGCTGGTTAAAAACCGAAAACGCGTACGCTATAAAATACCCGCTATCGTAGATAACTGGCCCTTTTAAGCGTGTAGTCGGTGAGGCCGTGACTGTGGGACCCACTTTAATGTATGTTCTGTATATCCACTCCATCCATCCGTTTTTACTAATCATTTTAAGTTCATGGGCTAAAAAAGAAGCAGATCCATATCTCAGGTGGACCACACCACATGCGCTCACTATTAAAAACTTCCCAAGGCCCACCGCAATGTTTGTTTTCCATCAAATCTTTTGTTAATAAGGTTACATAGACCTGTATGAACTGAAAAAAGTAAATAAATCAGCTTGATCTGAAACTTTGTGGGCCATGAGAATTTTTTAACGGTGGGAATAGAATCACCATTGTTTCCTTTGGTGTGGCTTACCTGACGTTTGGATTTGCTTGATTTTTGGGTTCAGGGTATAAAATGAGAGGGTAAAACAGATGCACCATACGGATGTAGAACATATAAATCAAGGTGGGCCCCACGTTCACAGCCTCACCGAATCCGCTCTCCTCGTAAATCCTGACCGTTGGTCTGTGAATCCATTGCTATCCCGAAAATCTTCTAATATCTGGCCTACAATCAGGTGAATACGATAAATATAGAAAAGATTCACATTCATCTGAAGTTTTCCCAACAATCGATTGCTAGGATCTTAGATATTTTTGGAAAGTAGTCAATCCACCGTAGGATGCACTGGACTAACGGTTTGGATTTCAGTAAAGTGGGCCCCACTTGTCAGATCTGGAAACGCGAGTATAATCTGTCGATCGAGGATCAGATGGAATAGTGCTTTTAACCCTCATTTAACGGCAACGATAAATATCGATTCCTCCACGAAACCCACCTCATTCCCATTCGCTGCTGGGAATTCGCTTTCCTTTCTCAGAAGAAAGAAAGAAAAAAAAGGGGGAAAATCCAAGCCAGGGATATCCTCCAGAAACCCTAACCCTAGCTCTTCATCTAGGGCTTGAAATCTCTATCAGCCGCGCTGAAATCTCTCCTCCAAGAGGATTTTCGTATTCGATTGGGTGCCTGGATTGACGAGAAATCCTTCCTCATCTCAGATCGTTTCAAAGCTCTCCGATCGTTCGATACATCGGATTTCGTCCCGGAGAATCCGATCTGCAAGCTCGGTTCGTATCGGTTCGCTAAGCGATCTTCCGATGCTCGACGGCATATAGGATTCGATTTCTCATCAAGAGGCCTTGTCTTCATCGGGTTGTGGAATTCGGATACTGAAAGGCTGTGATTTTCTCATCAGGGGCTTCATCTTCGTCAGATCGTGGCGGATTCCTCCTTTTTGAAGGTTTTTGATTGAATTGGTTTGAGAAGCAGACATCCAAAGCACCGATCTTGTTTGATCTCTGATCAATTTGGGGCGATTGTGCTTTCATAGTTGAAGAAAGGAAAGGAATTGCAAAGAAAGGAAGGGAATTGAGAAGACGAGAAGGGAAAAAAAGGAGATAATTACTTGTACACATCTATATTTTTTTGGCATAATATCAGGCCTTTTTTTATTTTTATGGCCTTTTGAATTTCTTTCTTCCGGCTCGAATTTGGGCGATTTTGTTTGTTCTTAGTTTGTTTTCTATTGAGAGCAGAGCAAAAGAGAAAAAAAAGGAAATGGCTGTATATTATAAGTTTAAAAGTGCAAAAGATTACGACTCCATTCCTATCGACGGTCATTTCATATCCGTAGCGAATTTGAAAGAAAAAATATTCGAATCCAAGCATTTGGGCAGGGGTACTGATTTTGACCTCATGGTCTCCAACGCCCAGACTAATGAAGGTCCGTTTGGTTCCTATTTTTCTAGATTCAATTGCTTGAATAATCTGATTCCCTTCGCATTAGATCGATCTGTATATAGATTAATTTCTTTGGTCTTTCATAGTCGAGGATTGCTATTATGATGCGTGCTTCATGGAAATTCCATGAAGCTGCATGTTGCTTCCATACATGTGGAAAACGTGTTTGGTGGTTGGGCCGTCGATCTAGTGGGCCACCCTCTCAATTGCTTATGCCTGAATATTACAGAGATTGGACTGTCCTAATCACCCATCATTGTGAGTTTTGGCTGGTGAATTGCAACTGTTGATCATTGTGATAAAAATCCATTTGCAAGCCACCACTGTCAAATGGCTTCCATAGCCCGATTGCTTTTGACCTATGGGTTATGTTCCCTTCCAATGATGTCTGATCTGAGCAATGGTCCCAACCACTGTATTGTCAGCAATGTTTGGTGTGGGCTGCATGGAGATTCCATGAAGTGAGAGCTTCTTTCTCTGGTAGTTCTAGCTTACCCAAGATTCTTCTAAGCAGTTCCCAGATATTAAAGGATTGGGATGATCAATCTTCAGGGAATTGGTCGGAATACTAGCATCAAATTGCTACTTCGATTGTTGGATGGGTAGTGGGTCTGTGCTTAGCACAGTAGCATTCATTTATTGTTTCCTCCGGGTTTATGTGACGGATGATTCGTGTTGCATTTCGCATTCTATGATATTGTTTTATGTGGGGTGGACTAATCTCACTGCAGTATTTTTTATAGACATTGTGTTGTGCCATGTTCACTTTCAGAATATCCAGATGAAGCAATGCTGATTCCAAAAAATACATCGGTACTAGTTCGCCGGGTTCCTGGACGGCCTCGCTTGCCCATTGTTACTGAACGAGACGAGTACTATTTCACACTCTGTATCTTGATCAGTTGAATGATTTCACCGCTTCCCTTCTTTTGCGTTTCATCTTGATTATGATGATGAATTCGTTCCATCTCTTCTTCTTACGCTTCAGTTCAATGCTTGGAGTGTTTGTGCCACTTTGGTCTCTGGTTCTACTATAAATTCTTTAGACTGCCATCAAAATTGAATGCGCAGTTCCAATTTTGAGGATCTTGAGAATGCCAGTGGGTGCTATGTTTGCAGGCCAAAAGTTGTAGAGAATAAGGTCGAAGAAGATCCACAACGGAAGAGTAGCTTCTCTGTTGCTGATCCATCCGCTGTGAGATTTGTAAGCTTTAAGACCCTTCAAATTTTGTCTAGATGTCTTTCCCAGATCGCTCTTCTTTTCATTGAGAATTCCGTTAGAATTCTCAGTCTCATGGTTGCGAGTGTTAGATGGTGGCAAGATGGAGTAATGTTGTGTTTTATCGGATGTTGCAGCCTGAAGAGTCGGAATGGGATGAATTTGGGAATGATTTGTATGCTATTCCAGAAGTGCTGCCAGTTCAGTCGGGGAATCCAGTACAACAAGATGCTCCCCCTCCTAACAAGGTTGATGAGGATAGCAAGATCAAGGCCTTAATTGATACGCCTGCTCTGGATTGGCCACGGTGAGACATCTCCCTTTCATTGATGCCCTAATACGATTTTGGGTTATGATTTCTGTATTTATTGTTCTCTGATTGGTTTAGATTGGTCTTTTGCAGGCAAAATCAGGAAGCATTTGGTCCTGGAAGAGGTTTTGGAAGGGGTGGGATGGGTGGTAGGATGAATATGGGACGTGGCTTTGGTAATTCTCTTCCATAGTTTTAGAACATCATGACATGCAATGGGATTTTGATGAAACCTTTTCTGTAACTTCTGTTGATTGTTGGCTTTCCTTGTAATTTGCATGATATCTTTTTATATTAACTCCTTTAGTTGTTACTTTAGATTGGGTGATAATATTGTAAAAGTTGCATTTGTCTGATGTATGGCAAACCCAAATTCCTTTATTATCTTGGTTTAGCAAATAGTGTTTTTATTTATCTCTGGGATTTTGGTCTGGGCTTACAGTTTCTTTGAAAGTCTGTTGTGTTCATACTTATTGGTTCTGACATGTATGACTTCCTTTAATTGAAGGTCGTGGTGTTGGTGGTTTGGAACGCAAGACACCTCCGCCAGGCTATACCTGTCACAGATGCAAAGTGCCTGGTATGTTGATAATCCTGCACAAGTCCCTTTGTTTTTTGAATTCCAGTCTGACCTTGCTTATGATCTGAACATGTACTGTCCAGGGCACTTCATTCAGCATTGCCCCACGAATGGCGATCCTAATTATGATATTAAAAGGGTGAAACCTCCAACGGGTATCCCAAAGTCTATGTTGATGGCAACTCCAGATGGCTCCTATGCATTGCCAAGCGGCGCTGTTGCTGTTCTCAAACCAAATGAGTAAGATGGTATCTTTATATTGTAGATGGTTTCTTCAAGTTGTCATTGGGGCTAGGTTATAGCATGTTAACCATTTGACCTTCTGAAAACAGGGCTGCTTTTGAGAGGGAAATTGAGGGTTTACCTTCTACTCGGCACGTCAGCGATCTCCCTCCAGAATTGCGCTGTCCATTGTGCAAAGAAGTAATGAAAGACGCAGTCCTCACTAGCAAGTGCTGTTTCAAGAGTTTTTGTGACAAATGTAGGTGCTTTAATGGTTGGAACTGTATTTTCAATTTCCATCTCTAGATTTTAGTGGCCAACCCCAATTAGTTGGCATGAGGCTTAGATGATGATGATCTTTAGCTTTTAGTAGCAAGTGCCCAAATTTATATGATCTTTGGTTCTGTTTTTTAAATTTTCAATTTTCAATTTTAAAATTTTTGGATCTTAAAGTGAATTGGTAATTTCTGCTGTGCATGGGCAACACCCTTTCCAAAATTGTTTGGTAAGTTCACGGCCTGTTTGGTTGCCACTCAAAAATGAGTTTATCTCATTTTATTTAATATCGATTACACATTGGTTATATTTTTAAGCCGTACAAATAAAATTGATCTCTAATATATAATTGTAATTAAATAAAGTGAGATGAAACTCTTTTTCAAGTGGCAACCAAACAAGCCCTTAGCTTTTAGAAATCAAAACAGGGACATCACAGTGGAAACTGATGGTTGTTATTCGCATTGTCTTGCATATAATCAGGTATCCGAGACCACATAATTTCAAAGTCCATTTGCATTTGTGGAGCTACAAATATACTTGCAGATGACTTGTTACCAAATAAGACGCTTAGGGAAACTATCAACCGCATCTTGGAGTCAACTACCAGTAGTGCAGAAAATGCTGGAAGTGTATTACATGTGCAAGGTCTGTAAGCTGGTGATGACAATCTCGTTTAGTGTATTGAAATCAAACATTTCATATCAGTGGAGTGATCTAACCTGCTTTCTTCAGATATGGAGTCTGCTCGGTGTCCACTGCCTAAAGCTCCATCCCCTACTCTTTCTGCCACTGCCAAAGAGGAAACTATGCCAGATCATCGTGAAGATCATACTCATAATATAAAGGAGACTGTGAATGAAGGTAAGGCTGCTGTCGATGTCCCGCAGCCATCTTTGGAGAGAAGTAGGGCCACCAAAAATGTTGATGTATCCGAAGCGACACTAGAGTCAATGAGTGTTAGGGAACCAGTATCACAGGGGAGTGCTCCATTGGCTGAGGAAGAAGTTCAGCAGAACCTGCCTGGTAGTGATCCAGGTGAATGAGTTGTAAACTTTGAATGAGTTGTAAACTTTGTAAATAATATTAGCACTTTTTTTTTCTTTCTATTTTTAGAAATGATATTTACAGATGCACACACATTCTTTTGGTTGTGACTCACTTTGTATCCACATAGGTAGCTTTGGCCTGAATGACAACTTACAAAATGAGATTTTGTAATGAGAATACTAGGGGTCTTCTAATGGTATTCCATTTTCTGTTTTTCTATACAGGGAAGAAGAAGAAAAAGAAGAAAGTACGCATTCCTGCTAATGGTGAGCCTTTTGGTTTTATATTTTCTTTGATTTAGTAAATTATGCCCATCATTAGTGCAGTTAAAGGCACTAGGTGCACTCGAGGTGTGTAAAGGTTCCGAGCTCAAATTTTTGAGGGCCTTCAATGATAAAGTAGCATGTGGAAAACTGTTTTCTTTTCAACGGTCTTCTTCTTCTTCTTCTTCTTTTTTGAAAAAAAAGGAATTTTCCTTTTCCTCAAAGAACTTAATAATTTGCATTTCCACACGTTCTGAGAGATAAATTTCACTTTTTGACCATTGATCATTCCACATTTCTTTGGAAATCACGGTAACTAAAAGAAACAACCTTTTCTAGGATTCTTTTCAACGGGTTTTCTCATCCATGGTTTCCTCATTTGCAACGTTTTCCTTTCCAAATCTACTTTACAGATTCCACCAATCCAAGCAGGCTTATTTGACATCATACATGATAACAGAGCGGTTGCTCTTGCTTCTAATTGTTTTAGCTCTAACACTAATTTGAACACAAGGAAATAAATGTAGTTTTAAATTAATGCATGTGTTAGACACTTACTCAGACACCACTCATGCTTAATCAAGCACCACTCCTTGAAACACACATCAATTTAAAAATTCTAACTGTTCCATTTAACAATTCAAATTCTGTACTCAAACCATTCAACTTCTATAAGACCATCAAAAGAATCAAGTCATAATTTTAAGTCATTCAACCGAATCAGACCATAACTACAAGTTTATTATTAATTTACTATTATTTTGGATCATTCAAATGATTTAAATCTCGTTTTGTAACCGTTGAAATGTCATAGAAAACCAAAAGTAAAAGCGAAGGCGATGAAGCAAGTTACTCACAAAACCATCCAGGTGCCCAAGACAAAAAAAAATTATAATTTGAAATTTGAAATGAATACATAAATATTACTTTGAAGGAACGATGGGTTATTTTCAGGGACCTTTTCTATACATCAGAAGTTTCTGGTTGAGGGACCCACTGTTCCTATGTTCTTGTTCAGCCCATTTTTAATTTTATTTTAATGTAATTTATTCTATTTGTCTGCGTTGCAGCTGCTGACTTGCAATGGAGAACCCCTCAAGATCTTGGTGGTGAAAACCATGCAATGCATTTTGGCCCTTCGGCCTACAACCCATATTGGCCTGGCATGCAATGGGGAATGGATGGATATATGGCGCCTCTTCCTGGTCCTATGCCTTATATGGGTTATACACCAGGTCCATTCGAGGTTCCCTTCGGGGGGGTCTTACCTCAAGATCCCTTTGGAGGACAAGGTTACATGATGCCGGTCGTTCCTCCTCAAAGGTAATCTGGGCACTTCCAACACTGCAATCACTGTATTAGATTACAGCACTCAAAAAAAAAGAAAAAAGAAAAAAGAAAAAGAAATCACTGTATTATATTACATGGACATACCATGTCTTGCCAAGAGAAAATAAAGAAAGCTATTGTGACCTGGAGAACGTTGTAATGTTATCTCTGATTTTAGCATGAGGGCATCAGTGAAATTGTCCATTTAAGGAGATGAAAGATTTGGAGCAAGTTGTTTTTCTTTCTCTTTCTTTTTTCATAGCATCACAGATAATTTCTGATGATGATTCTTATTAAGAGATTGATGCTACCTTTCTTTTCTTCTTCTTTTTTCGGGATAGAGCAATTGTCTAACCTCAGTGGAAGAATTGAAAATTTCAGGGATTTGTCAGAGTTGGGTACTATCAGCTCAAACCCATTAGCCCCTGTTATGACAAGAGAAGAGTTTGAGGCCCGTAAGGCTGATTTGAGGAGAAAGCGGGAGATGGAACGACGCAGTGAAAGGTAATTGCTGAGCTTTATGATGCTCGCATTTTTCTTTAATTTCTTTAATAAAATGTTTTCATTACTGGTCAAAAATAAAATAACAAGAAAAAGAAAAATAAAAAATAAAGCTTTCCCTTCAGAGTTGTGTTGAGGTTGTATGATGCCACTATCTCGTTATCATTTCTTTACTCGTATGTAGTGGCCATAACTGCCATTACATAGCCATTTTTTAATACCGTGGTTGGACCATATGTCATTAAGTCTTTTCCTATTACCTTTACTGACGTCCTTTTGGGCCTTCCACTTACCCTTTTAGGGCCTTCAACTTGTACCAACGCATTCCTAACTGGTGCAGTTCTTGATTTCCGTTGAACATGATTAAACCCGCAAAGTCTACTTTCCCTGGTCTTAAGTTTAATCCCACGATAGTTAGTGCAACTCCTTATGTCTCCTTTATACTAATAAATACATACCACCGATGTATTCAATAATGGCAATGGTGGCTGTAATGACAAGCCTTATGTCCATTACGATACAGGGCGTAATGTTCAAACAAAATTTTTAAGGAAGAAACTGTAAAGGCCTTCCCCCCCCCCCCCTCCCCAAGGTATTGACTACGGGTCATTACAGATCCCTTATACGCTCCCTATAACGCGTAATAGAACCCGCTGTTACCATCATGTAACATCCATTATGTAGCTGTTTTTAATACCATGGGCACCACAATACTTCTTCTCCACTCGTCTCGCATTTTCTTCAACAACTTTGTCAACCAAAATAACCCAATATCTCTTATACACTTCCAAACCTTTATTTGTATATCATTTGGTCGAAGGGCCTTTCCCGTTTTCGTCTTTCTAAAAGTTTCCTTCACTTCAAATATCCTAATCCTATGAAAGTAGACATGGACTCTGATATCATTGAGTTGATGGTTCCTTCTATCTCTATGCTCTTAGAGTGATTGTCATTTAACAAGTTCTAAAAAACAGCTTCTCCACTTTTCATTGATCTCATTATCCTTGACTGGTAATACCCTCTGGACATTGTTCTTAATGCATCTAACATGATCTAGGTGCCTACTCTTCCTGTACCTATGCTTCCGTCTCTCATTTTAGCAAGTTTGAAAGGCATCTTTCTCACCATTCTATTATAAAAAATCATTATAAGCCTTAAGTTTAGCCTCACTTGCAGATTTACTACTTTCTTCGCAATATTTTTGGCATCTCTATATTGTTCTAGTTTTTTATTGTTTCTAGTCCCTTGCTAGATTTTGAAACATGAGCTTTTCTTGTTACTAGCTTTTCATACATCGTCATTCACTGCCAAGTTTACTTATATGATTGGCTTTTGCCCCTAGATACTTCTAAAACATTTACTTGGCCATCTCATTCCAAATAACGTTTCTTCTTCCTTGACTCTCTGCTTGCCCTCTTCCATCAATTTATTTCTTAATTATATGGTTTTCTCTCCTTTTAAATTCCACTACCTAGTTTTTGGATTCCTATTATTATTGCTGTTATTGTTATTGTTATTATTATTATTATTCATCATCATCATCTAATCCTTTTCCTGACTAGATGGAGTCGGGTACACTAATCCTTTTCTGTCATTCCACTTTGTCATGGAGCATATCTTCAATTAAGTGATAGGTCATCAAAATTTTCTTACTACCTCTACCCATGTCCTTTTAGAGCCTTCAACTTGAACCGACTCACTCATAACGTGAGCAATTCTCGGTCTCTGCTGCACATGGCAAAACCATCCAAGTCCATCCCCTTACCTATTGGTGCTACTCCTTAATCCCCTGAATCTGTTCATTTCTAATTTGATCATCTTGCCGCACATCAATTTCAACATCTGCATTTCTGCTACACATGCCGTGAACATGTTGTTCCTTGACTTTGCTACCCAGAATTTTGCATCATAAAGCATTGCTGGTCTTATTATATCTTCCTATAAAATCTTCTCTTCAGTTTGATTGGTATGTGGTGGCCACATAAAACTACAAAGGCACATCTCCTCTTCATCCACCCAGCTCTATTCAATAAGATTTAATCTATCATTCAAATAATAATAATAATAATAAATAAAATAAAATAAAACCAACCATGAAATGTGTATTGGACATAATAGACATTGTAGATCGATCTAATGTATTTGTCCAAGTGTCTGGATGGAACTAACAGCACTATAACATTGCTATGAGAGCATTGGATAAATTTTCTTTTGTTTTAGCTGTGATTTATTTTTTAGACATGCTTTTTTTTTTTTGTTTGTGGTTATTGTGTGGAAATAATAGAACTCCATTGGGCAGTTTTACTTTGCTTTGCATTCTTTTCTTTTCTTTTTTAATTTTGGAACTGATTCCCACACCCCCCCCCCCCCGCCCCCCCCCCCTCTTTTTCTGTGTTTCAGGGACTGCTCCAAGGATAGGGAATGCAGCAGGGAAATGAGCAGCACTGCTGAGATTTCTTCAATGAAATCCAAACATGTATGTCTTTTTTATTTGTCTCCTGTATGTCTTTTTAATTCGTCTAGTTATTTATTTATGATACCGCCGTTATATCAATATTTTTTTTCCTTTCTCAAGGGTTATATAATTAGAAGTGAGGTTAACAAACCTAGCTAAATCACCTTTCTTTTGCAGAGGAAAAAAAAACGGAATCTTTCGTTTACTCAATTGGAAATTTACTTTTTTTTTTCTTCAAAATCATTCAAAGACGTTTTCTTTTAGTAAATATTTACCGTTAAAAAAAAAAAAAACTTTTCAGTAATGTAACCATAGCCATGAAATTTTCATGTAAAAAAACGTGCGTCTCAAATTGATCTGTTTTTCCCTGATTTTAGCCAGTGTGGAGAGATCAGATATTCTAATATAAATTTTATGTTTTTTTAACTTTTATTATCGAATATAGGGATGCCCTGTTGGGGCATGGGGGAAGTTTCATTGTTGTTGCTGCCCACATGGAATCAATGGACTAGGTTGCACCCACCATTTGATATATCAAATTAATGCTCCATGGGCCAAAAAATACTTGTTTGGACAATCCTAAACCTTTAATTGGTGGCATTTGAGTAGTCTCAGACTAGAGTCAGCAATGGCTTATGTTCTGTTTGGAAGAAGGCTCCATTTATTTAGATGATTAGGATGTTCCAGTCAAGTAGTGGATGGCCAGGACAGCGGAAATATGGTAGAGCCATCTCAGGTATAGCATTTGTGGCTGGGTGATATGTCAATCGGGACCATCCATCTAATTTGTCCTACAATGGATGGTACGATATCGGTCCCAATCAAAGCAATTCTTTTATCTGGCCAATCAGTGGCGGAACTGGTGGGAGCCTGATTGGCATCATCGTGCATTTGCCATGTGCATGCCAAGTTTTTAATTTATTCGTTTGTTTACTTTTGGTTAAGCCCACATGTTTACAAGTCCGTCAATGCACACACTATCACACATGGCAGCATGGCAGGCAGGTGCAATATCCAGGCTGTCCATCAGGTGGACATGTATATATGTTACTGCCAAACATAAAGGTGGTCCATTCAGTAGGTTAGCTAAGATATAGAAATAAGTCGACGGATTAGAAAGCTTTGGTCTTCTTCTTCTTCTTCTTCTTCTTCTTCTTCTTCTTTTTTTTGTTATTTTTACAATGGTGCATTTGTTCAGCTAATTGTGGCCCACCTGATTAGTGAACCAACCTGATTGTTGGGATGGGAAATATAGGCAGTGGTGCCTTCTGATGGATGAGTAAGACATTGCATTTCCACATTTTGCCTGTGGCATGTGGCGGTATTTGCATGCAAAACTCCTTTTGTTTTCTAAATTTGTAAATCATTCTCTTTAGGGAAACGATCTCATGCATTGGCAGCATGAGTCTCCACCATCTGTAGGGAATCCTGGAATTTCAAAATGCACTTTTAAAAATTGCATTTTAAAGTCGTATTAGATCCGTGCTGCCCATCATTGGATGGTTGGAAGAGCATGCATTTTCTTTCTTCTTTTCTTTCTTCTTTTTATTATTATTTTATTTAATCTTTCTATCTGGAAAGAATAAGTTAACAAGTAGGTGTTGTATTTGGGAATATTCCTGTTTGCATAATGACAGGTCACCTACAGCCTATTGGTCAGGAAGGTGGTGCTCTGATTTTTTTTTTTTGCTAATCCGCCCCTTGTATGGGATTTTCGAACCAAGGAATCTGTAGGTCCTATCATCAAGATCACCCTTCTGGAGGTTTGATCACATTGGGTGGGCCACCAGTTGGATTGTGGAATGGCGTAGCCCGTATTATAGTGGTTGTCCATTGATTACCGTGGTGTGGTGGTGTGGCCCGTGTGATAGTCGACGGGCCAGCCTGATTTTTTAGTTGCAGGTGGTCATGATGGTGGGGGCCCACCGTTTTCATGGTACGGATGGTCTACCCAAGTGGTTCGTTGGAGGGGAAGGATGCAATGGTGTCAGTCCTGCAAGAGCTTATTGCTGGTACCTGTTGGATAGTCCACTTCACTTTCCAATTGTACGGCAGCACATGCTCATTGATCTGGACCAGCCAATCTACGGTTGATAGCTTGAAACGCTGTCATGATCTGTGGTCTGCTTATGATGGTTATCTTAGTGGAACCGTCCACTCAGTTTTAGTGAACGGTTGGGATCTCCCTACTGGTTTTTAGGTCACTCCTAACATGAGTGGCTCCGTTTTTTTTATCTTTATTGGGCGGTCTGGATGAGCACGTGTCTTGGTTGGATGCTGGAAATGTTTTACACTGTGGCCCACAGATCTCCCACCCCTGACCAGTCAAAGGCTCTGGTGGTGTCGATCTTTTGATTAGTTTTCTCAGTTTTTTAAATTACAAGTGTGATTCGATTCCTTTTGCAAGTGTGTTGCATTCATATGCTTCCAGGTTGGATTTGCTCAAGAGGGAGCTTTTTTCCTTTTGGGGGAGGAAAGAAAACATGGATATGGTGTTCATGGTTTTAAGCCTCGAACGAGACTTGTGTCGACTCGGGCTCGGTTGGATCCGATTTGAGTTTCCTATCGCAAGGTCAAGCTCCCGAGTCACCTCCAACTCGGATGAGTCTGGCCTATTGACCCTGACTCGACTCAGGACCGAATGAGTTGATCTCAGTCGCCGCCTCCTATCATGATGGTGTGGCAAGTGGCCAGCCTTTTCTGTATGGGTTAAAACAGCTAAGCTTTTACCGTAAAGCCCCCTCACCTCCACAAGCTGCCACACCATCCAGCCATGCACGTGTGGTACATCTGAGCTGTGCATCATCTGGGCCCTTTATATCAGATATGTTCCAGCAGAAACAAGGCTGAACGGATCATGTATGGTCTTAAGAGTAATTGCCATCTTTTAACTCATTATCCAACAAGGTGCAAGTGTGACTTGAGTGACGACTGGAGCAAAGCTGACCTTTCGGCCAGGCATCTGAAGTGGGGCCCACCTGATGCATGGCCTGGATACATCCGAGGATGGCATGCTTGCGTGGGATGCATGTGGGCTTTAGCACAGACTTCAAGAAAGTCCGTAATTGTCCAAATCCGTTGGCAGCTGCCTAAATGAGGCGAGAACAGGTGGCAATGAACGGGCCTTTTCCTGTTTAGGCCTGGCACGGCCCATTACTGGGCTGTACTGCTTGGGCCCATATTCATAGTGTGAGTTATGGCATACCGTCATTTCACAAATGGAAGGATCGAAACCGTCCATCCGGTTGCATTTGGGCGGGTGAATTGACCATTGATGCGGTTTTTTTAAAAAAACTTTTTCGGGGGCTTTGAGATTGGATATTAAGATGGCAAAAGAAAAGGAAAATAGTGATTTTAGAGCATTCCTTTGATGGAAAATAGGGGGGTCGGTGTTATCACACTCATAAAACCCGTTTTAGTCCACTCTTCTTTGCAATAAAGATGAGCCGAGTTCTAGTTACATTTGACTCAGTAGGCTTGACTGACTCAGGCCTGGGTCATTCGATTTTATTTTTTATTTTTTATTTTTCGAGGCTTGGATTTGTTTTTCGAATTTCATGCATGTGCCGGTCTTGCATTGCTTCATATGGTGGTTTTTTTTGTTGTTGCAGAGGATGATGTCCCAAGCAGCCAGCGTTGACAGGCCGAGGAGGGAGCCGAGCTTGGATCGACCACCCCGCGATGCTAGCAAGCGAAAGTCTGACCATGAAGAAGTCGCCGCTGATGCTAAAGCTGCTGACCGCAGGCAAAAGGGGAGTGTTTTCTCACGTATCAGCTTCCCAGACTCCGGGGCCAGTGATGGCAACAAGAAGAGGAAGCTGTCGGAGGCTCCAAACGGCCTCAAGAGCCACCACGAGACTACCCACCGGCCATCATCAAATGGGTACCGGGAGGACTGGAAGCCTGTGAAGGGCGGGTCAAGTGGAGGAGGGCGGAGGGGCAGCTTACATGACCACGACTCGAGTGACGAAGACTATCACTTCAAGAGGAAGAGGCCGCCATCGGTGTCACGGCATGAGGCAGCCGAGTGGGAGGAGGATGCCCGGCCTTCAAGAGGGTCGAGGGAGCGAGAGCGCAGTGCGAGGGAGCATGAACGGGAGTGGGAATACGAGCGTGAAAGGCCGAGTAAGCAGCACCGACGACCGAAGCTTGAAAGCGATTTTGTGGATTAAGATCATAATCTCGGCCTTTTATGGAGTAAGCTTGAGAGAGAGAGTGAGAGAGAGAGAGAGAGAGAAGAAGAAGAAGAAGAAGAAGAAGAAGAAGAAGTGTCTATATAGAAAGAAAGAAGCTGGGGGGATGGTAAAGTCGGGATGACGTTTTCAGCGTGCATTGTATATGACAACACCGTCATTATAATAATCAAAACATCTTTCAGCTCTCTTTCTCTCAACCTTACACTATGGATGTCTGCAAATTAATCAAATTTTTATCCTATGCCACGGTGGTACAGGCAAGATGGGGCCCACGTGATTCATTCATGAAATCCAATCCGTACATTATATGCTTCAGGGCATGTTGCTCTCAATCCTCTAATATCATCAAAACCACAGGGAACAATTTTGGAGGGAACATACAATGCTCTAGACCACACCACAGGGAACGTCCGCCCTTTGATTTGGGGTTAATTGTCAAAACAAATGGTTCTAGTTTGATATTTGGATAGGCTCCAATTTTCATTTTGAATGTAAAATATTTTGTTTCCGTCTTAAAACTCTAGCCTTTTCCAATTCGTTTGAAAAGGTAGATTTTATAAGTTTGAAAAGAAACAAATTGCTTGGGTTGTACACCGAGTCAATCTGAGTCGGTCAGCAGCTCGGTTAGTTTGAGCTAAAATCGAGCCTCTGCGGCATTTTCACAGATATATGCAGTGTACTTTTAATTTCTCACTATACGTAAAACAGCAACAGCTATTTACAAGTATTTCATCAAACATCTTATAGGCAACATCAAAATCAAGGAAAAATGGTATTTGTTTCATACAGACCTTCATTGCCACTAGCCGGCACTTCATTGAGTCATTTCATCAAACACTTGGTGAGCAACATCAATATTAAAGTAACCGAGTCACTAAACTAGTTTGATCCGAGTTCGATTCGAGTTGGGGTTCGATCCAAATCGAGTTGAGCTCGGGGAAGCTTGAACTCAGTTCGAAATTTTTTCGAGCTAAAAAAATCAGCTTGACTCGACTCGAACTCAGCTTCAAACTGAGTTAAATTGGGCTTTTTCGAGTCGAGTCAATCGAGCTAACCGAGCTAACTCGGTTCGTGTACACCCCTACAAATTGCCACATGCAACTAGCCTGGACTTTGGGCGGAGCCATGTCGGACTAAAATGACTTGATCCCAACCCAAAAATTGATTGGCCAACAAACTGATTAGGCCAACATCAACCCAAGCATGGCCGGCTCTTACTTTGGGGTCTTTTTCTTTTTTAACTTAATGGGTCCTCAAGGCATTTGATACGCGTTAAATTGCTCATGGAATTGATGACGAAGTATTTGGATAGCAAGTCTTCACCATCAGGTTTGACAACAAGTTGTTTCTAGCTCCCTTACCCTCTATTGGAATGTTAGTCATGTACCATGTAAATGGGTAATAATTATTTACCTATGTGTAAATTATTTCATCTTTCTTCGTGACAACTTATTTTTTTAACACTTATATAGAGAAATTTACCAAATCAATGTGGGGCCCATCATGATGTATGTGACTTATCCACACTGTTTATTTGTTATGTCAGTTGAATTTAGGGCAAATGAGGCAGATCCAAAGTTCGAGTGAACCACACCATAGGAAACAATGAGAATTGAATGCCTATTATTAGAAACTTCTTATGGCCCTTAAAAGTTTTGGATCAAGCTGATATTTGTGTTTCCCCCTTATTCATGCTTGTGTGACCCTATAAACGGGTTAGATGATGAAAAAACCTTAATGTAGGGCTAGTGAAGGAAATAACTTTCAATGGTAGACGAATTAAGGCCACTATTTCCTTTCATGTGGGCCATTTGAGCATTGGATCTGCCTCATTTTTCGGCCTATGCCTCAAAAGGTTCTAATAAAATAGATGGACAGTGCAGATATATCATATACATTACAATGGGGTGAACGTATTTAAGTCAACACTTCTATATCGATTTTCGGGGTAGAATTACTCTTAAATATTTTTTAAGAGGTGAGTAGGTAACAATTACTTATTTACCATGATTTGCATGTATCATGGAAAATCAATTTGGCCTTTTATCTTATATAGGAATGTTAGAATTTACGAGAACGAGATCTTATTATTGAAGCTATTGAGTACTTAAATTAGATGGTCACTTTAAGTCTTTGGATGGTCACTTTAGCGTCCCACGGTGAAGGAAACAGTAGCCCAGAGAAGTTTTAAACTATAAGTGCTTGATTCTCTTTTTCCAATGGTGTGGTCCACTTGAGCTCTGGATCTATCTCACCTTTTCTGGTTCACGTCTTAAATTAAGCTGGCATAGCAGATCGACGGTGTAGATAAGCCACGTACATCACAGTGTGCCCCACGTATATTTCACAGTAACCTAGGTTTTAGTGATAAAAAAGTAGGTTATCAAATCAAGCATCGGATGCGCTGATTCCTTAAGCAAATGATCATTGCCCATTTACACGGTACTTACAACGGATTTGGGAAATCATTTTGGCCTAGAGTTCTCTGAGAGTAGTGGAGCATTTTCTCCCTGCGTATCAACCATCACACTCTGCCAGAGTATCAATTAACTCCATAAAATCTCCCATCCTCTCTCTCTGCGCCAGCTTCGTGTGCTGCAAGCAGAAGGAATGGGTGCAGCAGCAACCGGAGTATGGCTAAACCACATCTCCAGAGCAACACCAGACGTTAAACGCCTTGCGAAATTCTACGAGGAGGTATTCTTTATTTAACCTTTTGCCATTCTCTTCAACTGCCGTCACCTTTATAACGGCTGCCATGGCTTTATCTCAAGAGCCCGCTTCTACTGATGAAAATTGCAGGTTTTAGGGTTTGAGAGGATCGAATCCCCAAACTTCGGCGACTTCGACGTTATCTGGCTGAAGCTACCGTCTGCGTCCTTCGCCCTCCATCTCATCGAGAGGAACCCCCTTTCGTCGCTTCCTGAAGGCCCGTCGGGTTCGACGGCTGAGATCGCTGCTGCCGATCCCAAGCATCTCCCGAGAGGCCATCATCTTTCCTTTGCCATCTCCAACTACGATTCCTTCATTGAATCTCTAAAGGCAATAATCTTTCACCTCTGTTTTACTCTCTCTCTCTCTCTCTCTCTCTCTCTGTTTGTGTCGGTCCTTCGCATCCAGTGCGATTGGTGGGTTTTTGTCCCCTTTGCATGAGGTGTTCGGACGTGTGCCCTTGTTACTCAAGTGGATTATATATATATATATATATATATATATATATATATATATATATATATATATATATATATATATATATATATTCTTCACTAACACTTTGTTAACTGTTATTGTGCATACATGAAGTGGATATGATTAGGATGGATTTGGTTGTGAGGCTTCTCTCAGGTTTCTATATCCTCAGGGAATGAAGTAGGACAAGTTTCATGTGAAATACATTATGAGGCCTAATTTGTTAGGTTATGAGAATCTCTGGGCTCTCTGTATCAGTGGGACCTGTTTGGAACACAGGATTAGGTGATATTGAATTGCATTTGGTGCAATTAACTCCATTTACAAAATGATTTATATGACTGTAAATACCATGGAATTTTGACTGTCTAATCCCACGTTTGGAATTAAATTCTTCCTTTGGGAAAAACATTGTATTAAGTGTGGACCATGAAATTGTAATCAATGGACCAGATTTCACTATTGATGCCAGTCACCTATATGCATATGCAAGTTGAGTGTCATGTGTAAAGGACGCATATGGATGAATGGTGTGGATAAAATACATGCATTAACATGGGGCCCATAGATGTAGTGAATTTTGAATTCCACCATAAATGTCGGCATATCTCCCAGTGGGACTGGATGATATGATACTCGGATTAATCCAATCCTTTCCATCGGATTCCAAACGTAGGATGGAATTTACGTTGGACCAATTGCAATTCCATACCACCTAATCCCATGTTCCAAATAGGCCCCTTAGGGAATGAAGTTGGGCAATTGTGGCGTGTAACAATCCTAGCGTGAAATACATTGTGAGGCCTAATTTATTAGGCTCTTAGACTTCTCTGAGGTCTTTATATCTTTTTTTTTTTCCTTTCTTTCTTGAAGGATGACAATTTATTATCTCTCTGAAAAAAGGATAATTTATTATTGAAAACAAATAAGGTGAAAGAATATAAATAATAAAAGAGGAAAGAACACAAAGGACACCACCCAAGCTACAAGCCATAGCTACAAGCCTCTATTTAGGGAGAAGCCGCCACCCATTTTAAAACATAAGATTTTGCCATAAAGAACACCCCCTTTGGATTGCTGCATATATCCCAAAAGCATCCATAATTTCTTTCCTTCCAAATAGCCGACAACCCAGTTAGAAGAAACAATCTCCACACCTTTCTACCCATGCTTCCTTGGCCACCTCTATGCTAATGCTTGAATAAATCTTCTATAGACCTTGGGAAGACCCATAAGATGCCAAGAAGCCGAAGAATACTAGCCCTCACCTCCCTAGAAAAAGGGCAATGCATAAAGTTGTGACACACCGACTCCTCATCTTGCCAACACAAAGGGCAAGCATTGATAATGAAAAGGTCCCTCTTTCTCAAATGATCAATTGTTAACACCCTATTCCACCCTACTAGCCATGTAAACACTGCCACCTTAGAGGGAGTGCCATAGGTGATAGGACCAAAGAATCAGAGTATGCGCTTTATTGCCAGGGAATGAAGTAAGACAAGCTTGACATGAAATACATTGCGAGGCCTAATTTGTTTAGTTTTGAGACATCTCTGAGGTATATGTATGCTTAGGGAACGAAGTAGGATGAGCCTGACATGGAATACATTGTGAGGCCAATTTGTTCAGTTTTGAGACTTCTCTTAAGGTCTTTGTATCCTTTGGAAATGAAGCAAGACAACTCCGATGTGAAATACATTGTGAGGCATAATTTGTTCGGTTCTTCATAAACCTAGAAGATTGTCATGACCAATGAATGAGTCAAGATAGCTTAATCTTTGGGCCACTATGCATGGCGTGACTATTGGGCGTATGGTGATTCTCTACCATGAGACATTGTCCCACACATTTGTAGGTGTGTGCATGTGTACACATTGATTGCATCAAGTCAAGCTGGATGTCACTGTCTGGTGTTAGCTTATACTTCCTATGCTTGTGATGCTCATCCTTGGGCTTGAGAGGACCTAGGGTCCTAGTGGGGACTTGACTAATTACTTTGATTTAGCAACATGTGAGCCTTTTAGGTAGATTATGGTAAATTGGGTGGTCAATCAAGTTTCCTACAGGGTGTACTTTTCTCATCAAAGGATTTGTATCCCTTACGGGTTTAGCCTTACATCAGGAATCAGAATAATTGATCAATGGCTGGCCAAAACTTGCTTTTGTAAATAATTTTGATTAAAATAATTTATTTCGAAATCATCAAAGGATTCATATCCCTTACGGGTGTAAGCCATTGCCACATACACAATTCATAGGCATATTTCTAGTTTTCTACTTCTTCTTTTGCTTTTGAATGTATTGTTTGTGTTTCCATTCATGTCTTCTTATATTTGTAAATTATATGAATCGACCTTGAATATACTTGCATCAGTTCGGTCAGACAACATATAGATTAGAACCCTATACAGAGGAAACTTATTATGTGCACTTGTTTTTTGTGATGTGTTGATTTTTAAGTGTTTATTGATGCCTTTTTTAATAATTTCTAACGTTTATTTAAAAATTGACCAATTTCTCAATGTTTTCCCAATGTCCCTAACGGTAGTGATACATTAACATGATACAACCAATATATCCAATGTGATAACTGATATGCATTCATATCCTAAGGGTGCGAAACATAACACAATAACGATACCAAAAACATTGTGTAGGGAGATTGTCCCTGGTAGTATGAATTCATTTTTTTGGTCCCTTGATTCATCATCTTTGGTTCCATGAATCTTTGTTAAAAGAACGTGGAATCCTTTCCTTGTTAGTTTATTTATTTATTTTTGTTATTTAGGCAGTCTAAATTGGTCTGGATGGGGAATGCTCACCTCTAAGTCTAGTAAGTCAATTTTCTTCCCTACAAGGTTACCTGAGATGAAACGATTTTGCAGGGAAATGGAGTGAAGGTTTTTGAGAAGACCCAACCAGATGGCAAGACAAAGCAAGCGTTCTTCTTTGACCCAGACGGTAAGTTCTAATGATTATGAATGTTTATGCATATTAGGGTACAACTCCACATGACATGATGTGCTGGCCTTTTCCCAGCCCAGTTAAAGGTAGGTGTTTGATGTTAGGCAGGCGGTTGGTCATTGAACTTTCGCCAAGTGATAATGAGAATTGAGCCGACCCTAAATAGTTGAGTCAAGGCTGTGTTAATGAGGAGTTCATATCAGATTGCCCTTCGATTCAGCCAAGTCCTCTTTGAGAAGGATTGGAAAGAGGTCTGGAGTGGGCCTTACTCGAACACGTGTGATACATGTGGGCCCCACATGACTGCACTCATGGGACCCTAGGTTCATATGCATGAATGCTTTATATCTTTAATGTTTACATTTGTTTGAAGTATTTGGCATTAGACTGACTAAAATGCCCCTTCTTATGGGCATTGTGAATAACCAAGAGTAAGGGTATTTTAGTTATTGGGGTTTTCTCTTTTCTTAAAGCCCCTACACAAAGTGTTTTTCCTTTTCTTTCTTTTCTTTCTTTTCTTTTTCTTTTTTGATGCGGGGTATTGTGATGCCTTCTTGTAATCTTTGTGATTATTCCTTCGAAGAAGAGAGGGGGATGCATGTGGGCTGCAGCATTGAGTCTATTGACTATAGGTCTTTAAGGATTCTCCCACTACCATTATTGCTTTGTCCTTTCCTTCTGAAATGAGTTAATTTTATTTTTATATTTATTTATTTATTTATTATTATTTTTTGTAGGTTGTTGTTTCCTACTCAGTTTTGTATGGTCATGAAGTTTATGTGATTTTGTATAGTGGGGCATTCATGATGAATGGTCTGGATTATCATGTGCTTGGGATAGAAGGGCGAGCAGCTTGGGCAAGCCTCAGGGTTAAATCTCCTTAGAGATCTTCTAATAGAAAATTGATCGAGTTAGAGATGGTCTTAGTATTATCATATGATATGATAATTGGAGGTAGGAGTGTTAGAGGCTTCTAAGTAGAAGCAGAAGGGAGGTTCTAAAGTTAAGTGGGGGTTAAACCTCAGGTAGAACTGTAGAAGGCTTTTGCAACTCAGCTGTGAAGTATTTCTATTTGTTTTTCAAAGGGTTGCTTGATGGTTGGTTGGACAGTCATATTTTTTCTAATTTTCAAAGAAAAATGATTTAATGATAAGTTTTTAGAAGATCTCATCAAAGCATGAAAAAGTAGAAACATTCTAGAATGTTCACTTTGACTTTTTGTAAAACTGTGTGGTATTTACATGCATTAATCTGCTGAGTGGAGCACTTGCATCCTTAGATGTGCAAGGCACGAAACTTTTTCATTTTTGACGCTTCTCGGCTACATTTTAACTTTGTTACGTTTGTTACTTGACTAGATTTCCTTTCCCTCTAGTATGTCAATGATCGCTCTTGCTCTCAATATCGCAGAAAAGATTTAGCAAAGATCATGGATGTGATTCTAGTTAAGATCACTAACATGGG
Source organism: Magnolia sinica (assembly GCF_029962835.1). Classification (NCBI taxonomy): domain Eukaryota; kingdom Viridiplantae; phylum Streptophyta; class Magnoliopsida; order Magnoliales; family Magnoliaceae; genus Magnolia; species Magnolia sinica. Next base: position 101,648,985 of record NC_080578.1, on the reverse strand, counting down.
ATCTTCTGTTATAAAATATCCTCTTTTTTTCCCCCCTCTAGAGCCCCACATGATGGCAAAGGGCAACAACCTCCATGGGATGTTCCGCTGATCATCCATCCTTCAATCACCTCCCCGAGACACTTGTTAGGTGTCCAACTTATTCCTTATTGAGCCAAAAAGTGAAAGTAGATGGATCTCACCATGTCGCTATGTAAAAGCTAATGAGCTATCGTGGCCTCATCTTTCCTGCGTAGAACAGAATTCTTAGGGAGCAAGAACTCTCTTTGGATTATTAGGAGTGGAAATTTTCAGAAGCATGTTGCACTTGAAGATATCCAATATTTTCGGGACAAAAGTGGAAGGAGAGAAAAAATGAAACCATATAAAAAGGGTCATATTATATGGCTGATTATAGGTGATAATTCTGTAAAGATTAGAACCAAGACGAGCGTATGGAATATAACTCTTATCTGGAACAGTCATTAATGTTAGGTAGAATTGATGGTTGAGATCCCTCAAAGTGGCATGTCTTCTACTTAGGCTCCATTATTCAAAATGATGGTGAGATTGAGGATGTTTCCTTTAAAAATCTGAGTTGGTGGGTGAAGTGGAGATGCATCTCTGGAGTGCTGTGCATTCCTTCGATGTGAATGAAACTTAAGTGAAAATTTATATGACGACTATTAGATTGGCTATATTATATGGAGCAGAGTATTGGAGAATGAAGAGGCAACATGTGTAGAAAATGATGTTAAAGAGTTGAGGATGTTTAAATCTATATGTGGGAAGAACGAAGTTACTTGAAGCAGCTTTGGATGTCTAATAGGAGGAGGTGATGGAGAGCATATTGAGATGGTTCATTCATTTGCAGCAAAGATTCGGGCTGACTGTGGTAAGGAGGGGCACATTGATTGCAGTGGAAAGGCTTGAAAAGAGGATAATAGGATGGCCCAAAAAACTTGATTGAAGTGGTGAGATTGGACCAAGATGGGGCCTAGGAATAGCGAAATTGGATTCTTAATTCCAAATAGTTGGGACAAGGCCATGATGATGGTGGTGGTGGTGATGATGATGTTTTTCTTTATTGTTTTATTGTTTTCTTATCTGTTCTATTAAACCTCAATGGTGCTTCGAGAGGCAATCTTGGAATTGTGGTAGGTGGCAGAGCTTTTACAGAAACTCTAATGGTGATTCCAATTTTCTTTTGCTCATGGTTTTGGTTCTTGCAATAACTTGGAAGCTGAATTTCAAAATCTTCTTGATGTGTTGTGCTCTATTCTATTAAGAGATTTCTCATGCCGCAACATAGAACTTGATTTGGAGCTTATTATCGATTTGCTTAGCAAGGGAGGTATCCCTGTGTAGAAATTGGATTCTTAATTCTAAATAGTTAGGACGAGGCCATGATGATGATGATGTTTTTCTTTATTGTTTTATTATACCTTCAAAGAAAGTAATTGTATTGCAGATGCTTCAGCTAATTTAGCTGAGAGGAATCCATTAGTTCACTTGCACAGACCCATAACACATTTCATGGGCAATGATGCAAAAATTGCACTAATTGGATGATGACCTAATCAATCCCCGATTTGGCATTATTTTCTATAGCCATTCTTTTTCTTTTTCTTTTTTTTTTTTTTCTTGCGACTTATGGGATGGTTACAATAGCGTAATGAAAGTGATTCCTTAGAATAATCATAGGCAGCCCATGACAGTCCTTAAAAGGGGTTTCCCCACTATTTTGTCGGTCAACTCATTAAAAGCCAAGTGGATTGGTTTTCAGCGAATGGGATTTCTAGCGCCTTTTTTGTCAAGTGGGGAATCAAAATGGTGTTTGTGAAAGTCTTTGCATCCAGACGCACAACACAAACTGGGGCTCAACTAAAAAAAAAACAGGATTTAGGCATCAAATTCCTGTTTCGAGGGTGCAGCCAAACAGGCCCTTGCCATTTTTCCTTATTGATATACAGAGAGATGATTCTTTATTTTGTTGTTGTGCAGGTAATGGCCTGGAAGTAGGGACTTGGGTGCAACCATGAGAAGGAACCTCTTCAGTCCTCACATGTAAAACAGAACAATATCTACTGTTTAAAACCAGCAGCTTGTGTGTTTTGGTTTTGAGTACCTGTTGTATCTACTGCTCTTTATGCTCCTGTCTTCTTCTTATATAATACACGACCTGTTTGCAGTATACGATTTCTGAATTTGACAAGGATCATGGTACAATTGGTCTGATTTATCCTGCCTTTGATGGACTATTCTCCAAAATTCTCCTCGATGCGGCAATTTGAACCTTTGGAATTGTGTTCAATGGATGGACGGTTAAGAATGATGCAGCTGATTCAACTGGAAAAAAGTTGATGATTGCTTGCTTAGAGCTTCCGCTCTGGTAGATTTTTGGGATGGTCCATTCCACATGGACACGAGAGAGCAATTTTCTGGAATTAGGTAGCCATGGGTTCACCCCCAAAAATGAAACATCCAAAATTCCTTAGAAATCATACACCTCCTCCTACCTTCCTGCTCATTGCTTTGATTTTTGCTATTAATGACATTACCTTTTGATAGAAAGGGGAAGATCTTTTCCACATGTCAAGTTACACACACGCGCGCGCGCGCGCACGCACGCACGCACATCTAATATCGAAGCCATCCGTTAGAAGGGTACAACTATGTAGATTTACAAACAGAAACTGAGACGGGCAGGTGTGGATGTGTATGCTTGAGCTTTTCGTTTGTTCAAGTGGCCTGCGGTTGGGTGATACAGATCATTGATCTGCTGCATCCACACTAGAAAATTGGGGAAAGAAATTTCTACCGTTGAAACCTTCCTGGGGCGTTTACATGCCATCTAAACCGTTATAAGGTCACTGAGGTCATTCCCACTAGAATGAAGCGAAAACGCAAAAAAAAAACTTAAGCTGACCATACGAATGTTTCAATGGTCACTGAATCCTCACTGTTTTCCTTTCGTGTGTCCCACTTTAGATATGGATCCTTTTTATTTTTATTTTTTGGTTGTATGTCCTAAACTGAGCTAAAAACGGAAGGACGGAGTGGATTTCTCAAAAACATCACGGTGGGCCCCACTTACCATCCCATCGCATGAACTTTGTGCGAACGGCTTTTGCAGGAAATCCGCGTCCGTATGCAATCCTGTCCCCTGAATGAAATCATTGATGTAGCCAACATGATGGACGGGTCAGATCTCCACAAGCATACGATAGTGGCATGTGTAGCTGGGTGTAGATGTATACATTGCAAAGGAGGAATATGCGTCTTGGCCAACTCGAGGAGTTACCGGCCGGATGAGATCTTTTTATCAAGTGGGCCACACTCCCTTGATCTTCTATCAGAAGGACTCTGATGGGTCACGCTGTTGTGAAATAGATGGACGGCTAATCCAATCCGTCTGTCTGTTTTGGATGGTACGGCCGAGGCGACTAGTGCAACTATGTTGAGGCTTTCCATCCACGGGATCGTACATGTATGTAACAGTGTCACGTGTGGCAGCGAGTTGATGAGGGCACATCTGGGATTGGCTCAGAAGAATAAGGATATCTAAACCATAGGCCAGCTGATCAAAACAGTGTGGCTGATCTGATGGAAAGCTGGAATCTCGCACGTGTGCCATAATGCTGGGCGTGGGTGCTTTCACGTGGGCAAGGCTCTGTAAAGCACGTGGACTTAACAACGAAGTAAAAAAAATGGCAGCACGTTATAACCCTCTGATTTTATGTGAGAGGATTGCATGTGCCCCAGTCACAAGAGATATACGTACCTGTGCCCGGGGCTGTGTGGGGCCCACAGAGATGTCCGTGATAAATACACTCCGTCCATCTATTTTTAAAAACTACAATGGGATAAGAATCTAAAAATCAGGCATATCTAAAACTCATGTGGGCCATACAACATGAAACAGTGGGGATTAAATGGCTGGGGTGGTAGAAGTTTTGTATCAGGTTGATATTTTTGCCTACAGTATATCTGAACCATTTGAACGGTTTAGATGGGATTTAAAAATAATGGTCAGCTCCGGGAAGGTTTCAACGGCGGACATTTAATCCTCACTGTTTCATGCGGTATGACCCAAATGAGTTTTGTATGTTCTTGATTTTTAGATTCATATCATGCTGTCGCCTTTAAAAACAAATGAACGGAATGGATTTGTCACGGACATCTCTCTGGGATCCAAACAGCAGTCAATCCGCTTCCCTTCGTTTCTTCCATTAAAATAATAATAATAATAATAATAATAATAAAAAAAACAATCAGGTTGTCTTAGGATTTTCAAGAAGTTCCTCTACATCTGGAAGGAAGGAAGGTAGGCTGAAATCAGCAAGGAATGGGTGCAACAGCCGAAGGAGCGTTTCTTCACCATATTGCCAGAGAAACGCGCAACGTTAAACGCCTTGCTAAATTCTACCACGAGGTTCTTCTTATTTACGCTTTTGCCATTCCCAATCCCCCAATGTCAGGTTGCTCATCTCAACAACTCACCTTCTTCTTCTTTGATTGATGAAATTTTCAGGTTTTAGGGTTTGAGAGGATTGAAACCCCCAAATTCGGCAACTTAGAAGTGATATGGATGAAGCTACCCTCTGCATCCTTCTCCATCCATTTCATCGAGAGAGATCCCCAGTCGACGACTCTCGAAGGCCCGTCGGATTTGACTGCTGAGATCGATGCGGCCGATCCCAAGCATCTCCCTAGGGGCCATCATCTTTGCTTTGCTGTCTCTAACTATGATTCCTTAGTTCAGACTCTAAAGGCAAGAAACTCTCATCTCCCTTTCTAAATGACACATGGGATGCCTATCATCCATTTGAACCGTCCATTCATTCATAGGACTAAGGGAAAGCCATAATGGACAAAATCATGTCAATTGGATGATCCTAAACATCCGATCAATAACATGGAAAATGGACGGTTGAGATTGAGCGGAGAAGCAAAATAGGTCCAATCGTCATCTTGAAACATCTATTTGATAGATCCCACTTCCAAAGTATTGGTTTGGTTTGATGATTCTAAACATGCGATCTATGGCTTGTAAACATTGGGTGGTTGTGACAAATTGGCCTTGTTCAAAGGGTTAGGATCATCTAATTGAATTGCTTCTTGTACTGTGATTTGTGCACTATGGTACTATTGAATGAACTGTCCCGATTGATGATTGGGCATCTCATGTGTTTAAAAGGTTTGTGAACGTTGCGAGATAGGGACATGAGCAAAACCTACACACCCACCCACACTCATGCATAGACACATACAAACACACACCCGATCATGCACCCAAACACACCCACACCCACACAACACCCATGTGCGCACATGTACTCACACACCCACACAACACCCATGTGTGTGCATGCATGCACTCACACACCCACACAACACCCACGTCCACATGCACATAGCATGCCCACACACACCCACATGTAGTAGATATTCTTGGCTTAGGTTGTGTTTGGTTGCACCAAATATTATGATATTGTGATATTTCATGGTTGATCCTGAACATCTGATCAATAGCATGGAAAATGGATAGTCAAGATTGAGCTAAGAAGCAAAATAGGTCCAATCATCATCTTGAAACATCTATTCAGTAGGATCCCACTTTCTATTGCTTATGATTCCAAAGTAGCGGTTTGGTTTGATGATTCTCACCATGTGTTCTATGACTCATAAACAATTGACGGTTATAACAAATTGGCCCTATACAAAAGGTTAGGATCATCTGATTGTCATGATTCTCGACCATGGCTTGCTCCCAATGGTACTATTGAATGAACCATCCCGATTGATGATCGGGCATCCTTATGTGTTATTCAAAAGAACTGGAGATGTTGCTCACATCCTCATGAAGGCTGAGCCATTAGCGAAAGTGCAAAATCATATACATATGGACACTAGGGGTGTCAATGGGCCGGGCTCGGGCCCAAAAAAATAGAATTTTGAATAGGCCCGGCCCCGGCCCGAAACAGTTCAAAATCCGGTTTGAGACCTATCCTAGGCCCATTCACAACCCTAATAGACATGAGAGATGCTCCAGTGCTCTCAGAGCACTATAAGTTATTATAGTATTCTTGGGTGCATCTGTTTACTTGGATAGTCTAGTCAATCAATCTGAACTGTCCGTTAAGTCCATGACACATTTCATGGGTAAGCATGCAGAAATCACACCGACCGATTGATCCAATCTATCCTTGATTTGGCATTTTTTCTATAACCATCACTTTTCCAATGGTTAGGACTACCTAACTGTGAATGCCTCCCCCCACCCGCGTGCGAGCGCAGTGGTGCTCTCACTTCTTTGGCTTTGGTATTGATTTATCGGTATAGCCAGAGTATGTTATTAACTCAGATGTAAAAATGCATTTGATTCGGAGTCATTACTAGCCAAATGAAGCTTAAAATCTACGGCCGGCTATAAACCATAAAATCGCTTAAAGGTTAGGGAATCTCACGATTTCCTAACTGAAGTGACTCTCGTGGTTGGTTTGCGACCGGTAGAGGCATTGGTGACAGAAAATGATGGGATTAGACTCCCTTTTCTGCCCGCACAATGTGCGGTCTCTACTTTAAAATACGGAATGCTCACCTCTTAAGTCTAAATAAGTCAAACTTCTTACCTACAAGGATGACCTGAGATGAAATGGTTTTGCAGGAAAATGGAGTGAAGATTTTTGAGAAGACCCAACCAGATGGCAAAACACGACAGACATTCTTCTTTGACCCAGATGGTAAGTTTTAGTGATTACAAATGTTTATACATATGAGGGTACAACTTCATATGGCATGATGCACCGGCCTTTTACCAGCCTGGTTACCTCCCGCTTATTGTTAGGTAACCGGGCTGGCAGTCGGTCATTGAACTTCTGCCTAGCAATAGTGAGAATTGAGTTGACCCTAAATAGTTGAGACAAGGCTATGGTGACATGGATTGCATATTAGATTGCCCTTTGATTCGACCAAGGCCTCTTTAAGAGGGATTGGAAAGAGGTCTGGAGTGGGCACCACTTGAACACAAGTGTGACATGTGGTTGTGGGACCAGATGTTCACATACATGAAAGCTTTGTCTTTAATGTTTGCATTTGCTTTAAGTATCTTTAGGCATTGGACTGCCTAAAATTCCGCTTCTGATGGCCATTGTAAATAACCAAGAATAAGGGTATTTTAGTTCTTTCATAGTTGTTGGGGTTTTCTCTTTTGTTAAAGCTCCTATACAAAGGCCTCTCTCTCTCTCTCTCTCTCTCTGGACCTGTGGTATTCTGATGTGTTATTGTAATCAAATTTCATTTTTGATCCTTGTGATTATTCCTTGGATGAAGACACAAGAATTCATGTGGGCGTGGCTAGGAGGTGGTCTTCTTTTAAAAGGAAGAGGTGGTATGCAACAAAGCAATGATGCCGATTCTATGGGCTATTTGGGGAGAGCGGAAAGGAAGGTGTTTTTAAAATAAAATCAGATGGGAGATGGATGTTTATAGAGGGCTAAATCAAATTTATTGTTTGAAAGAGTTTGATCTATCTTGAGTGTTCGTTTCTAGGTGGGCTGGAAATGTTGAGTTAGACATGTCTTCTACTTTGGCTCTATCATTCAAAACAATAGTGAGATTGAGGATGTTTACTTAAAAAAGAGTTGGTGGATGAAGTGGAGATGCACCTCTGGAGTGTTGTGCATTCCTTCAATGCGAATGTAACGTTAAGTGAAATTTTATAAGACAGCTATTGGACTGGCTATGTTATATGGAGCAGAGTGTTGGATTTTAAAGAGGCAACATGAGTAGAAAATGATGTAAAAGAGTTGAGAGGATGTTGAGATGTACGTGTGGGAAGAATGAGGTTACTTGAAGCAGTTTTGGAGTACTAATAGGGAGAGATGATGGAGAGCATACTGAGATGGTTCATTCAGGTGCAGCAAATATTGGAGAGGACTGTGGTAAGGAGGGGGGAGCATTGATTACAGTGGAAGGGACTGAAAAGAGAATGACGGGATGGCTTGAAATAACTTGATTGAAGTGGTAAGAATGGGCCAAGATGGGGTGTAGGAATAGTGAAATCGGATTCTTAGAGCTGGCTTGGAATAGTTGGGCCGAGGCCATGAAGATGTTTTCCTTATTGTTTTGTTGTTCTCTTCTATGTGCTATTAAATATCAATGGTGCTTTGAGAGTCAATCTTGGAATTATGGGAGGTGGTGGAGCTTTTACAAACTCTAATGGTGATTCTGTCTCATAGTTTTGGTTCTTGCTATAGCTTGGAAGCCAAATTTCTAAGTCTCCTAGATGTGTTGCACTATTGTAAGTTTAGAGGTTTCTCACGCCAGTTTAGAAATTGATTTGGAGACTACTATCGATTTGCTTAGCAAGGGAGGTATCCCTCTGTGGAAGCTTTGGTGTTTGGTGTTAGTGGCTAAAATGCTCATTGTGGATCTGAGAGCAATGTATATACAATTATACACACCTTCAGAGAAATTGTATTGCAGATGCTTAACTAAATTAGCTTAGAGGAATTCATTGGTTCACTTGCACAGTCCAATAGATCGATCTAAACTGTCTATTAAGTCCATAACACATTTCACGGGCTATGATGCAAAACTTGCACTCATCGGATGACCTAATTAATCCTTGATTTGGCATTTTTTTCTATAGCCATCCTTTTTTTCTGGCCATGCATGGAATGGTTTCAATTGCCTAATGAAAGTGATTCCTTAGAATCATAGGCAATTCATGATGGTCCTTAACAAATTGAGGGATGAAATTGTTGATTGGAGCTACTTTCTGAAACCATCTTGACTGTTCATATTAAAGGCTACTGATCAAATGGTTAATATTTGTCTGATGATTAGTGATGTTCGCATGGTAGCCATACAATGTGAGTTGGGCCTAATTGAGCACTGGAGCATTTCTCACTAACTACTACTTTTCTTTGTTGTTCCAAGGGGTTAGGTTCGGTCATAGGCTCATAGCCCCATGCTTCTTTTTTTTTTCTTTTTTTTTTTGAGAATTACAGCTTTTTAATCATCATCAACAAAATTTAGGTGGTACTGTCCACTTCTGCAACCAAAAAAAAAAAAAGAAAGAAAGAAAAAGATAATTGTTGCTGGTTTGAGGCTCATTTGGATGCAACCTCTGTGAAATGAGGGGTTCCGCAAACAGGGTTTCCCCACAATTTTGTTTGTCAACTTGTTAAATGCCAATTGGATTGGTTTTCGTCGAGTGGGCTTTCCAGCACAATCCACGAAAGTGCATTCAAATGCACAACACGAACTGGGATTTGACTAAAAAACAGAGTTTAGGCATCACAGGCCTGTTTTGAGGGTGTGTCCAAACAGGCCCTTGGCATTTTTCCTTACCGATATTTATGCAGGAGAGGTGATTCTTTATGTTGTTGTTGTGTGCAGGTAATGGCCTGGAAGTAGGGACTTGGGTACAACCATGAGCAGGAACCTCCTCAGTCCTCACATGTAAAACAGAACAATGTCTACCGTAACTGGCAGCCTGTGTGTTTTGGTTTCGAGTACTGTTGTATCCACTGTTCTTTATGCCGCTGACTTCTACTTTCTTTTTCTTATTGTAGAGGGATTATATGAATCATGACCTGCACCGTTATAAGCAGTATACGGTGCTACACAGGTTTTTGAATCTGACAAGTGGGGTCCATGGACAATTGCTCTGATTCATCCCACTTTTGGATTATCCCCCAAAACTCTCCTGTATGTGACAATACTATCCTTCTGAATTGTGACCAACAGATAGATGGTTAAGAAAAATATGGCCAATGGCCTGATTCAACTGGAAAAAAATTGATGATTGCTTGCTTAGAACTTCCACTCTGATAGATTTTGGGATGGTCCATCTACAGGGACATGAGCAATTGTCTGGATTAGGTAACCATCGGTTTTTCATCCTCCAAAAAAATGAAGGTTGAATACCATATGAATTTTCATTGTTGAGGAGTGAAGGTGATTGAAAACATCCAATATTCCTTAGAAATCAAACACCTAGCTTCCTCCTCAATCCTTGTTCTTTGCTATTAATGACATTACCCTTGATAGAAAGGGGATGATCTTTTTCAGATATGAAGCTTACACTCTTGTCCATAGGCTATTTAAATGATTCACTCCCTCTTTCGTTATCCATTAAACCAGAGACTGCATTGTGAAAAATGAAACTTGTATTATTTCATTAACAATAAGGAGAACATATAGAAAAGATTGGAGATTTCTAACGATCTAGGGAAATTCTAATAGATAGGTACTAACAAAAAAGGTAGTATCCTAATCTATGTAATATACTCTAACATCCCCCTCAAACTCAAGGTGTCCTGAGAGGAGTAACTTAAGTTCGTGAGTTAAATGAACATTTATTCATATAAAATTGAAAACTGCAATGGTAGCATGGGTGAGCATGGCTGCCAAAAGAGGTGATGAAATGCTGGAGCTTTCACTCATGTTTTGTTCCAGTGGATACGCACTTCTAGTAGTAGGTAGTTCAACTGTTGCTCTTCCGGTGGCTCTAGATATTCTGACAACAAACAAAAATAAGTAATGCTGTAACGATGACAGGAATAAAGTCTGGTCCATATGCTTGGCACAAACACAAGTTCACTCCAACATGCCTGGTACTTTTTTTTTTATTTTAAAAGAAAAAAATAAGAAAAAAAACAAAAGAAAAAGAAAACACATCTTATCATAATGCTAGCGAAGTGCATTTTCCACGAATAATGCAAATTCTCAATAATGTTAACATTTCAGGGTTTCTAATGCAAGAGTTACGACCGCAGTTCAAAATCCCAAAAACTCAACCTAATGTTTTGTTTTCGGCCGTGAATGATATGGTACACCAAAACTGATTTTCAAACTAGAGACGGCCACAATTGTTGCATATACAACTTGCACCATATGATGAAATTTGCATAAAGGTTTTAAATAATGGTGTTATGGCCTTATATTAACCAATTTGCATTACTCGTATTAATATTGAGTGCCATAATGTAAGTGTCTTCCATTACACGACCAAGTCCCAAAGAAAAACACGATAGAATCGAGTGATGGCTTCTCTAGTTGTCTTGAGTTGACTCAGATGAGTTGAGTCAAAAGTTTTTCTGAGTCAGGTTGACTCGAAGACTCAGCTCGGTATTTAATGATTACAAATTGAAATATCAGATCTCTGTATGTAATATACAGTGTGATGAAAAGGAAGAACAAATCATGTTTATTTTAAATGAAATCCCACCTTAGAAGGTGAGTGACTTGGTTCAAGTCACGCCTAGTTGACCGAGTTGATTTTCCACCCAGTTTCGAGTAGATTAATCAGTTTTAGAACTTTGTTAAAACCTTTAAGAATGTGTAAGCCACTGTATTTTTTAGTTTTTTTTTTTTTTTTTGGTTTTCTACATCCAATCTAATCCAATCGGAAGATGTGCCTACCAGTATGATTATATGCTCCAAAAATCATGCCATTCCACAACTCAGGAGGAACACACTACATGATTTTAGTGGTTTTAGGTATGATTCTCTTAATGTACGTGGCAACAGTGTAGGGCTGTCAATGGGCCAGGCTAGTTTGTGCCCGGAATAGTGTCGAGCATGGCCATGCATAGTCATCAAGGCTCGGGCTTGGGCCCTTTTGTTTTGACCTATCACGAGCCTAGGCCGGATCCGATTTGCACTAGTATACTTTCCTGGCCGGGCTTGGACATACCTGAACCAGACCTGAACTCGGCCCGTTAACGGCCCTACAAATGTTTTTTTGGTTAGCTTGTTAGTACACTCACTGTCACTTCACACTTCACTGTTAGCCACCCCCACTAGGGAATCATACCAAGACCTCAGTGTTGATCTGGGTCATCAGTTCGAATACTCATTGTGATGAAATTCCACTATAATATGAGTGCATACTTAATAAAAAATGACTATCTATTGATTTTATCAGATTTGTTTAGGAAATGAGCTCAAGTGAGGTGGATGTCATTCTAAGTTTTTTTTTTTTTTATTATTGTTAGCTTGTTAGTACACCCCACTGTCAGTTCACACATCACTATTAGCCACCCCCACTAGGAAATCGATGCCAAGACCCCATTGTTGAAACGAGGTATCTTTGGAGGTATCTTTCACTCAGTCTACCACTTGAACTATGGATCTGGGTGTAGCCCTACAATTATGTTGTGGATCAATTAATTTTCTGGACGCGGTTTGGCTAGTGACGCTGCCAGTAGCTAGGTGGCTAATGATCGGTGCTACATGAAACCCACCATGATGTACGCGTTTTATTCATGTCGTCCATCCATTTTTCCAAATCATTTGAGGGCTTGATCCCAAAAATAAGGGAGATTTAAGTCTCCGGTGATCACACCATAGAAAAAGAGTAGTGTGATTGAATGTCCACCATTAAAAACCTCTTAGAGCTCACGGTAATATTTACCTATAACACATTGATTAAGTCGTACAGACTTGGATGTAGGGAAAAAACAAATATCAGCTCCGTCCAAAGCTTTCCTGGCCCCAAGAAAATTTTCATGGTAGGCGGTCAATCAACACTGTTTCTTATGATGTGGTCCACTTGAGATTTGGATCTATCCTCATTTTTGGACTCGTACCAAAACATGATCTGAAAAATGGATGGATGGCACATACATCATGGTGGGGCCCATAGAGCATTGAACCACTAGCCATTGGCTAATGGCAGGGTCACTAGCCAATCGGCGTCCGATTTTTTGGTCCCAAAAGAACATGAACCGTCGCACATGATGTACGGATTGGATGTCGTGCAAAGATTACGGTGGGCCCCACAGACGTTGCTGTGGGTCAAAAAGCTTTTTCTACAAAGCTTTGCATTGTATCCGACTCCCACCTCTGCGGCTCTTCCCACATCCACCATGGAAACCGTTTTTTCAAACGCTCTTCTTCCTTCCCGCCTTCCTCTTCCCACCCAAACTCTAAAACCCAACCTCCTCTCCTCTTTCACCTCCATCACCACCACCACCACCACCTCTCCGACCCTTCCCCAACTCAAGCAGCTCCACGCCTATTTCCTCCGCAATGCCCTCGACCGCTCTCTCCTCCTCAAACTCGCACTCTCCTCTAGCGTCGACTACGCCCTCTCCGTCTTCTTCTCTTCTCCAACTCTCCCTACCCACACCCACACCCTTCTCTCCAATCAATTCCTCAAACAGATCTCGAGGTGCGCTGCACCCGACAAGGCCTTCCTTGTCTATGCTCATATGAGGACGGACGGCGTGGCAGTTGAAGAGTTCAGCTTACCGCCGCTGCTGAAGGCGTTGGCTCGGGTTTCTGCGTTTTGGGAAGGGAGGGAGGTTCATGGGTTTGCTGTGAGGATGGGTCTCGAGTCAGACGCGTTCATCCAGACCGGTTTGGTTGGGTTCTATGCAGCGTGTGGGCAGATTTCGGATGCGCGGATGGTGTTCGATAGAATGCGGCACAGAGATGCGGTTGCATGGAGCGTTATGATGGATGGGTATGTAGTAAGTGGTGAGCGTTTGTTTGGTTGTTGGCGCTGGGACTGTGATCCGGAGAATGGTCATCCGGTCAGCCACACTATTTGTGGCTGCGATTGGATGGCCACGACCGTCCAATTAGTGTGCTTTGGCTTAGTGCTCTACAAATAGACGGTTAAGATTAAAAGAACAAAAGTTGGAGGGCTAAGATCTTCCAGTCTGGAAGATGGTTGGGGTGTCTCCCACCTTTAGTACCCTTCAAATCAATGATTGGATCAATCAAGCATGTTAATATGCTATCTATTAATCCTGGTGCATCAGTAACCTTATGAGTGCTCTGTTTCTATGTTTCATCCATTTGGTGGCCCACCTGATCCAGTCACTGTGGACATGCTGATAGTGGCCACTGTTGCTGCAAACCTTCTTAATCCAGCTGAAGAACAATTTGAAAGGGCGTTATGGCTTGCTTGTAAAACAAGGAGTGCATTCTGTTGCACTGGGACATATAGCATTGCCCATGGTTCTGTGATCTGGGTCATTCATCTGATGGCCCTGCTTTGGATGGTGGGCGCCCCTTTCATCCGTGGTCTACAAATTTGTGTTAAGAAAAATAAATAAGTAAATACATCAATGGTCAGGGAAAAGGCCCCATATTTTGGATGGTTAGAATGTTCCAATGGCCTATTTGATCAATCCTCTGTATAATCAAAACATCCCTCCAAGTCCTACTTGTACTATCTGGCCACACCGTATATCATAGAATCTACTTATCAGTATTATAATTCCTCTTGGGATGTCTAGACAAGTGGGGCCCATGGTTTAGTGATCCAGACCATAGATCTAAGGGACCCATAATTGATTGGTAATGCCTCAAAACAATTCCAGATTAGAAGATCCTAACTATCCAATCTTTAGTCTTCCTTTCTTTCGACTGTTTCAGTAATTATCTTTTTATAAGCTGTCTATATGTATATTAAGGCATATAGTAGTATTTATTGGTTTTAAGCAAGAGTTAAGGCTGCTCATCTTGGTATCACATGTCAAAAATAGAACATGGGCATGAGGTTTGAGTTGTCCATGACTTTGAGCTGACCATGTAGATGGCCCAGGTGGAAAAATCAGGCTCATCCACTCATCATGTGGGCCACAACCACAATGTTATTGACAGCTTAGAAAAACTTGGCAATTTTTTTTAGCTGTGCATTTTTTTTTTTTCATAAACTGTAGCCCACCTTGTCAGTTGTCGGTGAACTGGCCAGATTTCGGGCAAGGGCATCTACATTGTGGGATCCACTTGATTTGCGGTTTGGATCTCTCACACAGATGTCATGTGGACATGTGGTGGTGCCAAGAACACACTTGTGTGTGCTTACCAAGCCTCTTCAATTAATTCCTTGGGTTCTTTCTAATCTTTCAAACAAAAAAAAAAGAAGAAGTGGGTTCTTTCTTTTTAACGACTTCTCTTCTAATTTCAATTGACAGTTATTCCAATTCTGGTCTCCACGACGATGTCTTGCGACTGTTTGAAGAAATGATGTGCTCCGAGGTAGAAGAGCCTGATGAGGTCATTCTTGCCACGGTTCTTTCAGCTTGCAGTCGTTCCAGAAACTTGGATTCTGGCAAAGTGATCCATTCATACATCTCCAAGAGGAATTTTGCTTTGGATTCTCATTTGCAGAGTGCCCTTATTACCATGTATGCAAATTGTGGTTCCATGGATCAAGCGAACCGACTGTTTGACAAAATATCGCCGAAGAGCTTAGTCACGTCCACTGCCATGGTTTCGGGATACTCTAAGCTTGGGAAACTCAAAGCTGCTCGTGCAATTTTTGACCAAATGCACGAGAAGGACTTGGTTGCCTGGAGCGCAATGATTGCGGGCTACGCAGAGAGTGACCATCCCAATGAAGCTCTTAAACTGTTCAAGGAAATGCAAGTTTCAGGCATAAGACCAGATCAAGTCACCATGTTGAGTGTAATTTCTGCTTGTGCCCATCTGGGTGCTCTAGAACAAGCAAAATGGATCCATATCTTCATTGACAAGAATGGTTTTAGTGACATTCTTTCTGTAAGTAATGCTCTCATAGACATGTACGCCAAATGTGGGAGCTTGGATGGGGCATGCCATGTCTTTGATAACATGTCTCGGAGGAATGTGATCTCTTGGACGAGCATGATAACCGCACTCGCCATGCATGGGAATGGTGAGTCTGCATTAGGGCGCTTCGAACAAATGAAAAGGGTTGAGGGGGTTGAGCCGAACGGGGTGACATTTGTGGGGGTGCTCTATGCATGCAGTCACGCGAAATTGGTCGACAAGGGACGGCAGATCTTCGCCTCGATGACCAAAGAATATAATATCACACCCAAGCAAGAGCATTATGGTTGCATGGTGGATCTCCTTGGCCGTGCCAATCTCTTAAATGAAGCAGTCAAGCTTATAGAGACGATGCCGTTCGAGCCCAATGTTGTCGTGTGGGGGTCGCTATTAGGCGCCTGTAGGGTCTACGGCAACATTGAGTTGGGCGAATTGGCAGCGAGGAGGCTGTTAGAGATAGACCCAAATCATGATGGGGCTTATGTGCTTCTATCGAACATCTATGCGAAGGCAAACAGGTGGGGGGATGTAGGGGAGGTGAGGAAATTGATGAAGAACAAGGGAATTACAAAGGAGAGAGGTTGCAGTTGGATTGAATTGAATGGTGAGATACATGAATTTGCGATGGGTGATCAGACACATTCAAGAGCTGATGATATCTATCAGAAATTGGATGAAATTGCTAGGGAGTTGAAGTCGGTGGGGTATGCTCCAAACATTGGGAGTGTGTTGGTTGATTTAGAAGAGGAAGAGAAGAAGGAAGCTATTCTATTACATGGTGAGAAGTTAGCAGTTGCATTTGGGCTGTTGAATGTGGGGAAGGGGTCACACATTCAAATAGTGAAGAATCTTAGGATTTGCGAAGATTGCCACAGTTTCATGAAGTGGGTGTCAAAGGTGTTTGATAGCGAGATAGTTGTGAGGGACAGGACTCGTTTCCACCGTTACAGAGATGGTGAATGTTCCTGTAAAGACTTCTGGTGAGCAGCTAAGAGATACATAATTATGTGCATGCATTGGGATGAAAGAGTTCAATTTTTTTTTTTTTTTTTTGAAGAGGCCATTCCAGGTATGTTGGCCAATCTGGCACCGGTTTGCTGCATATGGTCCATTTATCATTTGTGCCACTATCATTACTGTTACCTGGCCCATAAATCAGGCATGCACTCATTAGATGGGCCACATGTGATGAGAAAAACATGGACGAAAAAATTGCCAACAGACCTTAATCAACCGTATGCCTGGTCCACATGATGAGCAAATGAGCTAGATTCATTTGAGAAGCAGAAGTTCTTGCTTCCAAGTAGATGCATTATGTGCATATCAGAAGGAGAAATGACTGATGGCTTATTCATTTATTGCAATGTGGCTAAGGAGATTTGGGCTTTTTTCTCTAGTGAGAATCATGATGCATTGGGTTTTCAATGTGTCCATTGGTGATTTGCTGCTAGAATGGTCCAAAGGACCGTCTAAAGGTCGAAAGAACAGTATTTGGAATTGTATTATTCAGTGTTCTTTGGAGGCTATAGAGGGAAAGTAGAGGCAGAATTTTCAATGACAAGGTTGTGTCAGGTGTAGCTTTAAAGATGAAAATCATGTCTATGATCAGCAATTGAGTGAGGCCCGAGTTCAGTGGCCGTTCTTCTTTGGCCTGTTGGGGGACTGGAATGGGGACTTTGATGGTTCAAACTGTACATCTGTTTTGCTGGGGTGGTGATGAGAGGGTTGCTTCCAGATATGGCTGTCGGTCTATTTTCGGTTTTGTTGGTTTTAGTAAATTTTGTAATCTTTTGAAAAAAGAAAGGAAGAGCTACATAATTGGCCTGGGCATGTCTGCTGTGGTCCCAATCTAATGTGTGTCTTGGATCCTGCACACTTATGCCATGTTAGCACATGCACCATTGCTTCTAAAAAATGTCTTTCTTTTGTTCCATTTTGTTGTAGGTAGAATAACAATGAGACTAGTTTTGCACCCAAAAATCTCTTTGAGGGTTTCATTAATCTGAGAACAATCACAATCCAGGCCCTGAAATAGCACAGCCCTTTAATTACATCACTTGGAAAAACACTGATTGAAAGGGGGAAAAAAAACCAAGTAGACTAGCCAGCATAAGAGAAAGGAACCATCGTAATCTACTGACTTCGTTTCAGTGTCCAGATCACCAGGCAGGATGGTTAATGCCTTTAGAAGCTTCAATGATATTAGTATCGCCGTCATTATTCCTTTCGTAGAGTTTCTTAATATGCTGTTGCAGTTGAGACATCTATATTCTGGCATTCCCATGGATCTTACATACCAAATGGAGTGAGCATGCAAATGATGCCATCCAAATGATTCAGGCTCTATTGTGTTGAGATCCCAAGACCGAGCTGGAGTCATTAACTCTTGAAAGTCACATGAAGGTCTCATACAGGCATGTGAATGTGAATCAGTGATCAAAGTGGAAAAAAATCCAAGCCTAGCGCCTGTTATTCAAGGAAACAGAGATTGTCTCTGTACCAGCTGCAAATGTTAGTGAGATAGGTCTGTGTTAGGCATAGAGCCTTTCTTAAGAAAGATAGCGACATGCGCGCAAAGCCTTCCTAGGGGAGATCTACATCATAGGAGTAGAGCATTCTAGAGAGTTTTCAGACCAGCAAACCTCACCTCAGCTTAGAAGATGAACATCAATACCTGAAAATCCTGAGAGAATCTTGTCCTTGCAAATAAGGCTTAAGCAGATTATTTAGTCTTTTGGTGCTTGTATTTTCATCAAAAGTTTGTTAGACAGTTATACCAACATGTCAATCTCTAATTGGTTGAGAGAAGGTTTTGTTCCATCAAATCTTGGAAACCAAGATGAAGTGATGCTTAGCTTAGTGCTTGTGAGATCATTGGCTAGTGCCAGGGGCTTGGCTTATGTGCTTGTGCTTAAAATGATCTAGTGGCACTAAGAGCTAGATACTATCCTCTTAGGCTCAAAGCTCTCCTGACTACTTAGATTCTCCTTATAGTAAGTTGTGCTAAGGGTAAAAATGGTGCGGACTTCATGAGAACTCTTGTTGTTGATATGAGTTTCGTCCTTGGACAGAACGAGCCATGGAGTATTTTCCATGGCTTGTTTTGTCTAAGTACAAAACTCATGTGAACAACCATGGATGGTTCTTCGATGTCTCCATGTCTAACTCGCCTCTCGCATTCCTCACCGGGATGTTCTACCATGTGAGTCATTAGCAAGAAAGATGGGATTGCATGCCAACTTATCATGCTTGGCGTTATAGCCTCTAGGTGACATTTTCTCATGTAATGTTAATGCTTGCAAACATGCATTGTGAACCAAAGGTATGTGGGCATCTCTCCAATCTCAATCAAGTTGGTGATTGGACTTTTAAAAAAATATATATATATATTTCTCCAATTAATTTTCATTGTCTATTTTCATGTTATTGATTGGTAGCTTAGGATAACTCGATTGAATTTTTTTTACACCATCGTTTACTCCTAATTGTATGAATGAATGAGCTCTTCGGATTGACAATAAGTCACCCCATGTGCAATTTAATAACAAAACCTATGCACGTACAAGTTTTCTTATCATGTGGGCTACCCGAGTTATTGATCTACCTGATTTTTGGAGTCCTGTCTTATTGTGAGCTTGAGAAACTGATAGATGGAGTGGATTTCTCGTAGGATTTTCTGTGCGCCCACATAAGAGGCCATTTGATGCGAGTAAATTGAGGTAAATGGAGGGACTGGAGAGTAAATGGATATAAATGTCATTTGAAATGTTTTTAGATGAGATCAAATGCATGAAAATGAAATGTAATAAGAACAAATAGGCTAGTAATGAAATCTCTATGTAAAGGAAGATTTGGAAGTAAATGATGGTGAAATGCCTTTTTGAGCTCTTTTGGAGAGTTTGAAATGGGTTTGGATGAAAGCAAATGCATGGAAATGAAATGCAATAAGAATAAATAGGCCAGCAAACGAAATCTGTGTGAGGGAAGATTTGCAAGTAATCGAGGGTAAAATGCTTTTTTAAGCTCCTTCGAGTTTGAAATGCGTTTGGATGAGAACAAATGCACGAAATTGAAATGAAATGAAAATAAATATGCAATAAATGAAATTAATATGTAAGGAAGGATTTAGAAGTAAACGTGGGTGAAATGACTTTTTGAGCTCCTTTCAAGAGTTGCACATGTAAACAAAGGTGCCGCTGTGAACACATGTCATATACATAGCATGCTTATGATGCTCTAAAATAATTCAATTATCGGTTACATCATTAAAATTACACCAATAGAATTATCCAAATTGTCTTAATATTGGCTATCTAAATGGACAATTAAAAAATATGGAGAAGTTCTTTGATTGTGATCCTTACATTTGTGGCCCACCCGTGGCTTGAAATTTCTCTATTTTTGGCAAAAAGTATATATTGTAGTGAGCTTATTATAATTATTATGATAGATATCACATATACACACAAATTAGAATTTAGAATATTAAAGCTGATTTGGAATACAAGGCATGTTTCCCATCTGCATTCTAATTCCCTTGCATTTACTCTCGTTAAGACAAAATATTTGAATTTCAACACATGCGACAGATCTGAGCTCTCCAACTGTTTTTCTGTCTAAGAAATCAGGCCATTTAATTTATTTTTTTAACCGTCGATTTGCTTTGCACGTGTGTCACTCACACGAAGAGTGAAATTTTCTGATAAGGGAGAAGATATGAGGATTATTTCTAACCGAGTCACAAAACCTCACAATACCCAACGGTCCCAACACCCAGCAGCACTACTTCCCTGTAACCCCAAGCTTTTTGGAGTCCACCTCGGTGTTTCTGTTATATCCACTCCGTCCATCCGTTTAATCAGATCATTATAGGAAAATAGGCAAAAAATGAGGGAGATACAAAACTCAATTGGGACACACCACAAGAAACAATGGAGATTGAACGCCCACCATTGAAAACTTCTTGGGGCCACAAGTTTTGGATCATGATAATATTTGTGTTTTCCCTTCATCCATGTGGAATCACCTTATGAACCCGTTGGATCGCATGTAAGCATCAAGTTGGGCCATGGGAAGATTTCAACCGTAAAAACTCCATTTTTCATATAGTGTGGCCCACTTGAGTGTTGGATCTCTCTGAATGTTTGGCTCATGTCATAACTTGATCCAGTGAAGCGGATGGACGAAGCGGATATATTAAAAACATCACGGTGGGCATCAGATTAACGGTGCGGATCTCTAACTAAAAAGAGGGCCCACATGTACGGAATGCTTATCCGTGGGCAAATCGCTGTTACGCCTGTATTTATTTTCTTCCCCTGGATGGCCCACCTTCCTTCCGCACCTGTTGGACGCCGATCGCGTCGTGAACCCAACAACTTGTAGCTACGTAGGGTAAGGACTCTGTGGGGCCACCTTAATGTTTGTATTTGATCCACGCCGTCCATCCGTTTTTCCATATCATTTTAGCAGTTGAGCCCAAAATTAAAGCAGATCCAAACTTTAAGTCGACCACACCACATGGAAAAGTGGAGACAGAAGTACTACCGTCGAAAACTTCTTAGCGGCAACGAAAGTTTTGGATCAAACTGATATGTTTTTATCTACTTCATCCAGGTCTTTGTGACCTTACTAACAGTTTAGATTAGAAATAAACATCAATGTGGGCCCTAGGAAGGTTTCAACGGTGGATTCATTATTCCCACCGTTTCCTGTGGTGTGGTCCGTTTTCGGTTTCGATATGCTTCAATTTTGGGCTCTTGCCCTAAAATGAGCTTTCAAAACGGATGAACGGCATGGATAGAAGATATTAATAACGTTTGGCCCCAGGAAGTCCTTACCCTACCTACGTGGAGTTGGGTTCACCACGCGATCCGTGTACCCCGCGGTGGACGCGGATATTTTGCCAAGGCCTTTCGCAGTAAGTTCGGTGGTCCCACTGTGATGTTTTTGAGAAATCCATCCCATCCATCCATTTTGTGAGCTCATTTTCGTGCTTGAAACGGAAATTAAGAAGAACCCAACACTCGAGTGAGCCGCACTAGAAAGAAAAGGTAGTTAGGGAAATAACTACCGTTGAAACCTGCCTGTGGTCGACAGTGATGTTTACGCGACATCCATACCGTTCATAAAATCATTCCTACATGGATGAACTGAAAACACAAATACCAGCCTGATTCAAATACATCACGGTGGGCCCCACTTAAGTTTTCAGCGCGCATGAACTTAATGCGAATGTCTTTTGTAATAAATCCACGTTCGCCCTGGCGGTCTATTCAACATTTAATGCAACGTCGAACTGGCAACTTGCAGCATCATCTCTCAGCCAACGTTGAATGCCAGTGTACGTGCGAGATGAAGTGGGACATGGCACATGCCATCATAGCATTATTCTTCGAAATCTGACCCATTCTCAAAATCATACTAGCCGTTCATCAAGTGGGCCATATCTTAAGCTAAAAAAGACGGCTATAAGAGATGGCCAGCTATCCATATTCATGTAAACGTTTCACCTTCCTATCCAACCTGAATTTTTGTCCAGCTGTATGTCACTATAGATTCTAACTGATGAACGGTTTTGATCTTGAGCAAGTATTTCTATTTATCATACTGACTGAGAGGACACGTGTAACTCATGCGAGCGAATACAGGTATTATTCCTCGTACACTGTGTAGTTTGTTTTGCCTCAGTCGCCACTCAGGATCTAGCGTACGTCGCTACTCACTTAGGCCCACATAATGAGATGATCTGACGATTTGAACCGTCCGTATTCTTTTTAATACCATAAATAATATTTTTCAATTAATTACGACTCATTGTTAATCCTAAACTTTAAAATTCTAATTTGAATGGCAGCCATTGAAAATTTTAATTTCCTTACTAATTTCAAGATATCGATGTTCAAGATCATCCTTTCAAGAAAAATGGATGGTTTCAGTCATGGGATCACTCAGAATGTGGACCCCAGTAGCCATCCACACACGCTGGATCGTCAGTCTCGGCAGAGGCAAAACGAACTCGATAAATGCCGAGTCTCGCCCGTGGGAGACGGATTAGGTGGTGTGTTGATGTGTTGGGCTGTGGGGCCCAACTTGATATATCTGTTTTATATCCACGCCGTCCATCCGATTCCATCTCATTATAGTGCAGAAACCCAAAAGTAAACCAGATCAGAGTCTCAAATGGACCACACAACAGGAAAAAAGTGGAATTAATGACAGCCACCGTTGAAACATTTCCAGTGCCCACCGTAATGTTTATTTGTCATCCAACCGGTTTCTAAGGTTACTCAAACCTGGATGAAGGGAAAACACAAATATAATCCTGATCCAAAAGTTTAGTGGGCCCCAAGAAGTTTTTAATGGTGAGCGTTCAATCACCACTATTTGCCGTGGTGTGGTCTACCTGAGCTTCAGATCTGCTTCATTTTTTAGTTTATATCCTAAAATGATGGGTCAAAACGGATGTACGGCGTAGATATAAAATACAGACATCAGGTTGGCCCCACAGAGCCTAACACATTGACACACGATCCCTGTGGGTGGTGTTGGCGTAGCCTCCTTTAAATGTTGATCCAAACCGTTCATACAGGGGCTACCACCTTAGATGGGCCACATGGTGAGAAATACCCATCAGGGATAATAGGGTGGTGAGTTAAAAAAAAAAGAAAAAGAGAGAGATAGAGAAGAAAGCCGCTTTTTCATGGTCCGTCCTTTCATTACACGTAAAATCTCAATCGTACAACGTCACTTGAAAACTACTTTTCGGGCCGTCCATTCTGACTAACCGTTCTGTACACGTAAAATCTCTGGCAAATGAGATTTCTCATGTGTGGGCGTCGCGAGTTGCCTGTGCCCCCTCTCACACGAATTTCCTGTGGAGGAAGCTTATGTGGGGCCCACCGTGATTTTTTTTTTTTTCGAAAAATCCAACCCTTCCATCTGTCTTTCCGGCTCATGTTTGGACATGAGCTAAAAAACGAGAGGACGCTGATTAGGTACTGACCTTCCTTTCTCGAGTTCGAACCAATTGACCGTTGGATCTGCCTAATTTTTTACCTGGTGTCCTGAAATGATATATTAAAATGGATAAACGGTGTAGATAAACCCATAAATCATGGTGGCCCCCTTAGAGTCCCAGCCTGTTTGGAGGTCAGTACAGGTGGGAGTAGTACCTAATCCGTGTCCAAAAAATAGGCAGCTCCGAAATTTAAGAAATGACTCGCTGTGTGGTGTTAGAAAAGTACTGTTGCCCCACCATGATATGTGCCTTTTATCTACTCTTTCCAATCATTTTTCTAATTTATTTTGAGACATGAACCCAAAAATAAAACATATCTAAATCTTAAATAGACCACCCAACTAAAAATAATGGTGGTTGAATGCTAGCTGTTAAAAACTTGTTAAGGGCTACAAGAGGTTTGGATAAGGTGGTATTAGTGTTTTCACCTCATTCAGTTCTATGTGACCTAACCTATTGGTTGGATGAAAACGTATTGGCTACTCAGCCCCGTGGCTGATGGTCAGTGCTCTGTGGGCCCCACCATGATATATGTGTTTCATCCATTCCGTTCATCCATTTTTTAAGATCGTTTTAGGTTTTGATCCCAAAAATGTGAGGGATATAAATCTCAGGTCGTTCACACCACAGGAAAACAATAGTGATTGGATATCCATCATTAAAATCCTCATAAGGCCCACTGTACTGTTTATTTGACATCCAATCTGTTGATTATGTCATACAGTCCCAGATGAACGGAAAACATAAAGATCAGCTTGATTCAAAACTTTTATGGCCCCCAAAAGGTTTTTAATGGTCGACGCTCATTGAACACTGTTTCCTTTAATGTGGTCCACTTGATATTGGGATATATCTGATTTCTGATCCCTTAAAATAAAATGATATGGAAAAATAGATGGACGGAGTGGATAAAGCACATACATCATGGTGGGGCCCACATAGCACCGACCACCAGCCATTGGCTGGTGGCTGGGGGAGTGGCCAATCCGTTCACAGGCAAATAAACAAGATAGCATGCTATATTAAGCTTTTAATGTGGGTGTTTAATTGCCATTATTTCCTTTGGTGTGGTCTACCTAAGATTTGGATTACTTCATTTTTGGCTAACATCATGGAATGATCTGAAAAGGGGATGGACAGCATGGATGGAACAAACACATCATTGTGGGACCCACAAAGAGGTTTTTCTAGGTGCTATGTTTGACACCACACGATCAGAATCTGCAAACAGTGGAGATTGAATGCACACCGTTGGAGCACTCACTAGGCCATAAATGTTTTAAATCAGGCAAATTTTGTATTTTTAGTTCATCCCAATGGATTTAGATGGCATATAAACATAACAGTGGACTATAGAAAAGTTTTTATGTGTGTATTTCTTTCTCTACCATTTCTTATTGCGTTGCCCTCTTGAGTTTTATCTCTCAGTCATTTTAGGACTCAAGTTGTAACATGAGCTCGAACAAATGTATGGATTGGATTTCTCACGAACATAATTACATCCCATGTGACTTCTACGAAGTTCCTTTTTAGTGAGACCACAAAGAACTCTCCTCCCTTGTCATGGGTGCTGGGAAAGGCCCATGTGATATATGTGTTTTATCGATGACATCCATTCATTTTTCCAGCTCATCTTAAGGCATGAACCAAAAAATACGACAAATCAAAATATCATGTGTACCACCACAGGAAACAAAAGTAATCGAACACTAACCATTAAAAACTCCTTTAGTACCAGCAAACTTACACATCAAGTTGATATTTGTGTTTTTCCCTCGTCGAAGTATGTGTGATCTAATTAAGAGAGGATGTCAACTAAACATTATAACGGACCTTAGGAAGTTTTTAATAGTGGTCATTTAATCACCACTGTTTCTTGTGGTGTTGACCACCTCAGATTTAGATATGCCTCTGTTTTAGGCTCATTAGATGGACGAAGTGGATAAAAAAAAATATACATTATGGTGGGCCAACGACATCAGCCAATAAAGTGATCTGGAGGGGTCACTATCGAGTAGGAGTCCTGTCACTGAATGGTCTATATCAACTCTGTCAAAAGGTGTAGACTTAATGGACTTGGATTTAGTACCTTGATGATAACCTGATATGATGGGATTTGACTAAGCCATGAGCTGAGTCAGAAATCTGGCGCACACACGGTATGTTCAAAAGGTCCGTGGATTCCTAAACCACCAAGCACCCTTGTTGTCGCGTGGTAAGATTTGATGAGGCTTAGTGCTGGGGTCAAAACTGCTGTGGTGAGATTTGATTGAGCTTAGTGCACAACTCTAAGGCCTGTTTGGGAGTGGATTTGGAACCCCCGGGATTGGGAACCCCATGGATTGGCAATCCTCCATGTGCGTTTGGCACCATGAAGTAATCAACTTTAATTCAAAAATACTTATGCATGGTACATTTTGTAACATCTTGAATTTTCACTGTTTTGAATTTTTAAAAAAAATTCATCAATTTTTATTTTTTTATTTTATTTAATTAACCTAAATATTACTTAATAACCATTAGCACTCAATGTCAGTGTATACAGGGGTGGTACCAGTAAAGATCCGCACCAGTCCGATTAATCATGTAACGTTCCGTCCAACCAGAACAGTATACTGAGGCGTCCACGTAAGATTTGCCGCAGGACCGTTCGTTTAAACTACTCATGGTTTGGTGTCACAACTAAATTAAGTTAGAATTAGCCCATTAGAGTAGACCAGTCGGGTTGTGATTGGGCCAAGTGGAGGCCGTCAAGCCAAATGGCCATTTACACTTGGCAGCAGCCCGTGCGGGCCATACCGCAACATGGGAAGGTTAGAAAATTATAAAAATTCAAGGGAGAATAGATCTCACTGGGCTTAAGGACCATCGCAAACCACGGACCCAGTGGACACGCAGAAGTGGAATCTGGCACGTGTAAATAAAACTAAAATGTAAGATATTTCAGCCGTCAGATTTCTTCATAATTTACGATGAGGGTCTAATGTATTTTTCTACACCCGCCCACAAAAATCTGGGTCCCGATCGCGACACGGTGACCGTTGATCGCGAATCAGACCCGTGCGACCAAACCCCATATCTGATCATTCCCAAATTTTGCATGGCCTTTCATCAAGTGTAACGCCCTGAAAATCGGGGGTCGCGCATCCGCTCAACTCCCGATTTCCCAAGAGTCACTATTACAGATTTTCATTATTATGCATTTAATCTGTTTAAGTTGCGCAGCCTGAAATTCTCTGTACATGGAACATGAACGCACCAGTCTGCTGAAATGAAAGAGGTCGATGTATATATGAACAAGTCCCAAAAATAAATGGGTCGCACACGGCGTTGCCCAATCAAAACAACAAAAAGAATATAATGTCCAAAAGAATGAGACTGAGCCCATTGCCCAGCCATCCAATCCCGCCCCTCAAGCAGGCGGCGAGCCCTCCATCAGCTGGAAGTATGACAGCTCTACCTCCTCGTCCAGGCACTCCTCGCTAGGCTCCTCCAATCCCTGGTCACCTGCATCTATGAAAGGGTCTGGTTGGTGTTTTAAAACACCGTCCCAGAGTGGGAGTGAGTGATCAACTCAGTGGGTGCTATTAGCCATAAGTTGTAACAAGCATCAATTATAATAAGAATTTAATGAAAAGCAATCAATCATAAACATCTATCTAGTCTTGTTAATGTGCATGCATGCAGGATGTTATGATGCATGCCCTCACCACAACGCTCCCTCGTGCGACAACATCTAACGATCGCCAATGCCAACACTCCCTCAGTGCGACCTCGACTGCCGAGTCGCAACCTAACTAATGCGATGAAATGCGCTCGTGTTAGCCGAGTTATTAGTTAGGTTCATTCATCCAGCAGATTGGGGAATCTGGTACACCCCATCTATTAATGCCCTAATCTGGGTGCGAGGCCAAGACCCCCCAATGCGTGAGGCCGAGGCCCCGTGATCCGTGATCCCGTCGGGTTCCTCATCCCCGACTTCAAGCACATGAGGAGTGCCAAGAGAAAGGGATCGCTCACGGTCACTATGGGGAGGCGCGGTACCCTAGGGTAGGCCGACAGCTCGGACACAGTGTCCCATTCCACCATGCCCTGCTCACGAGGCTGTGGACCAATTCCGTGTGGGTTATTGTTGGGCCACAATGGTTGTGGGGTGACCCAGGTTCCAGACAAATGTGAGCAAATAGGGTTAACAATCGTGGTTGGCCAGACAGTAGGCTAGACCGCACTAGTCCAAGCAAGTACATGGCGGAACGACATCGGGTGCATGCAACCCACGTAGTCTAACTACAGTCGCCCACACGCACTCGCACAAATCTATGAGTCTAGCCTCAAAGCGGTCCTACCAACGAGACCGCCTTAACTTTCCTCGGTTTCTTGGCCAACCCTAGGGTTTGGATGGTGGTCCACAACAGGTCAACGGATAGGGATATCAACTAGCAAAATCATCATCGTGTTCTCATACCTCAATCATATAATCCAGATTCACCTAATAAGCAAGCTAACAATTTATGAGCAATGGTGCATGTGTGTTGAGTGTGTTGGTGAGGAAGTTGCTCACTTCCTACCACTCATGGAAACAAATTACACATGAAGTAAATAAGGCATGCATACTATAGGGCATCAAACATATGAGCAATCCAACAAGTCATCAACAAGCGATCATCAAATTTCAACAAGTCATGTAAGAAGCAAGAATAACATCATGTGAGGGAATCAAATAAAACATACAATTCCATACCATTAAAATAGACATAAATTCCTAGGTTTTCTCTATACTCTCTAAATGCATCAACCGAGAAATCATAATCATTAAACTCATATTGAAATTGGTGGTAGGCCACCTAGGAGTAATAGTCCGCACCTATGGCTTGTTGGAGATTCGGGAAAACGCCTAATGAAAGAGGGCTTTTGGGCCGACCGGTCGGAATCCCTAAACCAAGTTATTGTAGGTTAGAATTCCAACAAACCCACCTTTCTACATGGATTTTAAGAAGAAAGGGTGTAAACCTTACCTAGACAAGCCACGGTCAATTGTAGAAGCCAAGGGGAAAAGTCTTTCCTTGTAAGAGAGGCAAGGAGTTGGAGGGGCTTGCTCACTTGGGGCCCCACCTCGATCTAGGGTCCACCTTGGACTTCCTTCTTCTCTATTTCTCCTCTTTACTCTCCTTTTGTCTCTTCCTCTCTTGGTGGTTGTAGCAAATGGGAGAGGGAGTTATGAGAGATAGGGTTTATTCCCTAGACTTGGGTCCTTTGGCATTAGGTTCCCTCAAATTCCCAAAATAGCCTACCAGGTCTCCCTTTTAAAGTTGGAGTAGCCCTAACACTCCCTTGGCCCCCAAATTCGGTGGGTAAGTGCCCTATGGCCTGATTAGGGCCTGCATAAAATTTGGGTGCAAACGGACGAACGATTGTGGGGTTTAAGTCGACGGTTTTGATCTTTAAACGGCCCTGTGGGGTCTATTTTAGTTATTTGAGTAATTCTGGTGGTCCTCAGGCTATGAAATTTCTAGGATGGGTGCTTCATGGCCCGATGAAGGGCCACGCAAAATTTGGGGACGATCGAACCAGTGGTTTGATCGTACGAGTCCGATTTGTGATCGACGGTCACCGACCCACGATCGGGTCCCAGAGTTGGTGGACGGGTGTAGGAAAATCCATTTGACCTCCACGGTAAATATGGAAGAGATCCGATGGTCGGATAACCTGGAATCCTGGTTCCATTGCAAGCGCCAGATTTGGTCCTGGCATGGGTGGGGTGCATTTAGTCAGTGCCAGATTCCACTTCTGGGTGTCTGCCGGGTCCGCGGTCCGCGATGGACCACAAGCCCAGTGAGCTCTATGGTTCCCTAAATTATGAGATTTTTCTGACCTTTCGGCGTCGCGGTATAGCCCGCACGGGCTGTTGCTCAGTGTAAATGGTCATCCAGCTTGGCGGCCCGCACTTGGTCTTGCCAAGGCCTGTCTGGTTTATTCAAACGGGCTAATTCTAGGTTAATTAGTTTATGGTATCCCTGCCACGAATGTTTTAAACGTTCGGTCCTGCGAAAAATCCTACGTGGACGCCTCAGGACACTGCACCGATTGGACGGGATGTTACATCAGGCCATGGAGCATATATCCTATAAGTTTCATGGTAAGAGGGCCACCAGAACTGCCCCGGTTATCCAACAAGCTCTAAACCGCTCGTTGGTGGACTACTAGTTCCAAAACTATAGAATAATGTCCGTCTCATTGGGCTTGACGTCCATCGCGGGAATCGGACCTGGCTACGGTCCATAACCGGTCAACTTGAGCTGAAGGACGAGTGCATGAGAAGTGCAAAGACCATAAAGGAAGGAGTTGGAACTTAAGTGAATTGAGTCGTCCACTCTTATGCAAAGTTGAGGATTTCGGACCGTCGGTTTGCGACCAAACTTTACCCATGGAGTAAGGATATTTCCCTGCTCATATCCGTATAGCCGCGGCCCTGATCGACTATCGGTGACCGTTGAACAGACTTCTTATCATATCTGTCGATCGGCGCATCCAAATGGCGGGCCGATCATATTCATACATAGATCATCATTAGGGCTAGCTATCCTACGATGTATATTGACTTGTACACCCCATAGTGGGCCCTAGAGGCTAGAAAGACCCTCTCATAGGTTTAGTATAGTAAAAACCCAACACTTGGGGCCATTGTCACCAAATCTGACATTATAAAAGGGCCTTATTTGGGGCACCTCTCTCCCCATACGAATTTGCCCTAGAGAAGGAAGAAGAGAAGAAAGAAAAGGGAGAAGAGAAAGAGGAGAAAGGAAGAGAAAGAGAGAGGAAGAAGAAAGGAAAGGAGTATGTGGTAGGAAGTGGGGCCTAAGAAAGCTCAACCTTACAACTCTCTACCCATTCTCCAAAGAAACCTCCACCAAACCCACCCATGCCAAGAAGCGGAGGTAAGAATGGTATATTTCCCTTCAATAGAGCAACTTAGTGTAGATTTTTAGGCATTAATGTTGTCTTTCTTGATTTTGATTTAGGAAATGGTGGTTTTACCCAAATCCCCAAACCCTAAGATCTCAAAGAATGGAAATCTCCCATTAAGGTGCGGACTATTATCCTTAGGTGGCCTAGCACCAATTATAGTTGGAGTTTAATGATTTTGTTTGCTTGGTATGTTGTATGGAAGAATCTAAAGGAACCTAGGGATGACACGTTGTTGGAATTGTATGAATTGCATGTTTATTTCTCTTTAATGTTAATCTTGCCTCTCTCATGATTTAGTGTATGGATGATTACATGCTCATGTTTGGTTGATTTTTTTTTTCTTCTCATATGTGTTGCTTCATATTGTGTATGATTCATTTGCTCTTATGGATTTGATCCCTTGAGGTGTAGGAAGTGCTTAACTTCCTCACCAATCCACATCACACACATACACCTTATTCATGATATTAATAGTTTGCTTGCTAGAGAAATTTGAATTGTATGTTGAGCAATATGAGAACATGGTATTGAATATGTTTGATGTTACATTGGTAGTTGACATGCTATGAGTCACTATTCCTACCCTTGGGTTGGTCAGGAACATGAGGAGAGCGAAGGTGGTTCCTTTGGTAGGACCACCTTGAGGCTAAACGCATAGGTTTGGACGAGTACGTGTGGGCGGCAGTAGTTAGGCTACATGGGTCACTTGTACCTGATGTTGTTCTGCCACATACTTGCCTAGGCTCGTACAGTTTAGTCCACTAGCTGACCCACCTGGTTTGTTAACCTTGTTTGCTCACATATATATGGAAACTAGAACACCCTACTACCGTTGTAGCCCATCGATACCGGATGGAATATTGATCCACAGTCTCGGGAGCCGGGCATGGTGGAATGGGACACTGTGTCCGAGCTGTCGGTATACGCTGGGGTGACACGCTCTCCGTAGTGACCGCGAGCGATCCCACATTCAGCACCCCCCATGTGCTTGAAGTCGGGGATGGAAAAAACCCGATGGGGTCAAGGATCGCGGGGTCTCGGCCTCACGTATTGGGGGGCCTTAGCCTTGCAACTAGTTCAGGGCATTTGATATGTCGGGTGTATCAGATTCCCAAATCTGCTGGATGAATAGACTTAACTAAGAACCCGGTTAACATCATCATTGCATGGCATTAGCTAGGTTGGCGACTCGGCAGTCGAGGTCGCACTGAGGGAGTGTTGTCATACGCGATCGTTAGACGGAGTCGCTCGAGGGAGCGTTGTGGCAAGGGCATACATCATATCATCCTGCATGCATGCGCATTAATAAGACTAGATAGATGTTTATGATTGATTGCTTTTCATTAAATTCTTATTATAATTGATGCTTGTTACAACTTATGGCTAAGAGCACCCACTGAGTTGATCACTCACACCCACTCTGGGACGGTGTTTTAAAACACCAACCAGACCCGTTCAAAGATGCAAGTGATACAGATTTCATGGAGCCTAGCGATGCGAGCCTCGAGGAGGAGGAAGAGTTCTCTTACTTCCAGCTGATGAACGGCCCTCATCGAACCTGTAGATGGCACGTTAGATCGCTACGCAGAGGGCTCAGCTCTATTCTCTCTGGACATATTATTCTTTTGTGATTTCGTTGGGTGACACCATGTGTGACCCTTTATTATTTTTTCTTGGTCATGTATATGTGTGTATATATATATATATATATATATATATATATATGCTAGTTCTCTTTCATTTCAGTCGACAGGTGCATTTGTGCTTCATGTTCCAGGAACTCCAGGCTGCGCATTTAAACCCGATTAAATGCATATTAAGGAAAATCCATTATAAGTGACCCCGGGAACTCGGGAGTCGAGCGTATGCACGACCCCCGATTTTCAGGATGTTACATTTATAGGGGTTTGAATTTAATTACTAAATTAACTTTAATATCCCTAATTAGTGAGATATATAATTTTTGATGCTATGGTTGTGATAAGCTCACTGAAATATATGCTTTGCCTGAAAATGATGAAATTCCAAATCTCGGATGAACCGCAAGCACAAGATCATGTCTGAGTGACTAACTAACGATTTTTAATCGTTGATTAATATGGACAATGTTCGGACGGTCCTGGACAATATTTGGACCGTGCTGGTTTACATGGACAATGTTTGGATGGTGCTGATCATCATTAGCGGGCTATGTGTCCAATCAAATAATAGTGTACAGTGACATACATGTTACACCTGCAACTACCGAAATGATCTTAGGTGTAATCCAAGCTCTTACTGAGGAAACCCCCTGGATTGGGGATCCCGGGTATTTGAAACCCCTTCCTCCATTCCATGGTGCCAAATTAAGGATCCCTTAAGGCATGATTGAAAGTTGTTTAGTGTTTGACTATGACTTATCTCTGATAGTAGCATATGGTATTACATTCATATGATCAGGAAAAATTGTGAGAGCTAATTAGGTGAGCCTCACCCAAGACCGTACACCCTTATCGTGAGCCCACCTTAATGTATTTATTTTATATCCACAATACCCATTTATTTTGCTCTATCATTTTAAGGCATCAGCCCAAAATTGAAGAAGATCCCAATCTTAAGTGGAGAAATTAGTGACAAATGCCCTACCACTGAAAGGTTCCGAGTGCCTACCATAACGCTTTTGGATTATATATTTTTCATTCAACTTATTAATGAGGTCACAAATATCTAAATGAAGGAAAAGTGTAACATCCTGGATTTTCATTGTTTTGGATTTCCAAAAATCCTTGAATTTTTTTAATTAACTTATATTATCACTTACTGGCTGTTAGCACTCAACGTTAGCTTATACACGAGTGGTCCAGTCTGGTCACGATCAGACCGTGTGCAGGCCATCAAGTCAGATGATCGATTTGTACTCGGCGACAGCTTGTGCATGCCGTGCAGCAGCCGAGGAAGGTCAGAAAAATCTAAAATTTTGGAAAAGCATAGATCTCATTGGGCTTGTGGTCCATTGCGGACCACGGACCCAGTGGACACTCAAAAATAAACTATTCAGGCCGTTCTAACGGCACTTATCAAATGCAACCCACCAATGCCAGAATTGGAATCTGACACTGGTAAATAAAACTGAGATTTCAGGCATTTTAGCAGTCGAATTTCTTCCAAACTTACGGTAAAGGTCTAATATATTTGTTTACGCCCACCCATAAAATCTGGGTCCCGATCGTGGCACGGTGACCGTTGATCGCGAATCGGACCCGTGCGACCAAACCCCATATCCGATCGTCCCCAAAATTTGCATGGCCCTTCATCAGGCCATGGAACACTTATCTTATAAGTTTCATGGCCAGAGGGCCACCAGAACTGCCCCATCAATCAGAATGGACCCCACAGGGTCATTTAAAGACCGGAACCATATGATTGAACCCCATATCCGTTAATCCGTTTGTTCCCAAACTTTGCATGACCCCTCATCGGGCCATGAGTCACCTACCCACCAAATTTGATGGCCAAGGGGGGTGCTAGGGCCGCCCCAACGCCAATAGGGAGTCATAGAGGGCCATTGTAGGCATTTTAGGAAACTTGGGGCCAATGAGCCCAAATCTAACCGACCCATCGCTAATAAATCAAGGCAATCATAACTAAATTAAAAGATCCAACCAAAGCCGAGTCAGACAAGGCCCGGATCTTGGCTAATAGACCAAATGAACCCCATTACTCTTTTAGCCTAAAACCGACGGTTTAGAATGATCATGACCAAATTTCTACTTTCACGAGTTATAAATAAGGCACACTATGAACATAGATAATTCAAACCCTAATCACTACCTACGAAAAATCTCAATACCTAATTCATTACAGGAATGCCCCAATTTTCTGAACAAGCTCTAGACCACTCGTTGGTGGCCCATTAGTTCCAAAATTATAGAGTAATGTTCGTCTTACTGGGCTCGACATCCATCGCGGGAGTTGGACCTGGGTAGTGTTAAGAACTGCTCAACTTGAGTTGAAGGACGAATGAATGAGAAACGCAAATACCTTAAAGAAATGAGCTAGAACTTAAGTGAATTGAGTCGTCCACTCTTATATAAAGTTAAGAATTTCGGACCGTCAGTTTGTGACCAAACTTCACACGTGGAGTATGGATATTTCTCTACTCATATCCGTATAGTCGCGGTCCCAATCGACTATCGGTGACTGTTGAATAGACTTCTAATCATATCTGTCAATCGGCGCATCCAAATGGCGGCTCGATCATATCCATACGTAGATCATCATTAGGACCAACTATCCTACGGTGTATATCGACATGTACGCCCCATAGTGGGCCCTGGATGTTAGAAATACCCTCTTATAGGGCTAGTATGGTAAAAACCTAGCCATTGGGGCTATTTACACCAAATCTGACACTATAAAAGGGCCTCATTTGGGCACCCCCACTCCCCATACGAATTTGCCCTAGAGAAAAGAAAGAGAGAAAGAGGAGAAAAGAGGAGAAAGAGAAGGAGAGAAGGAAGAAGGGAGAGAAAGGTGGGCCCAAGGGAGGTGAGATCTAGAAACCCCTCTTCTCTTTCCTCAAGAAACCCCACATCCACAAATACAAGCGATTTCCATCCGATTGAAGAGGTAAGCACCCATCTTTTTTGTAATCCTTTGTGTCGAGCTAGGATTTGTATGAAATCCTAACATGCAAGTGCATTGTCTTAGGATTCCGACCGATCAACATCAAGTTCGGCGCTTCTAAGTCGTTTTCCAAGATCTCAACGATCCATAGGTGCGGATTATTATCCTTAGGTGGCCTAGCACCGATTATAATAGGAGTTTAATGATTTTGTTTGTTAGGTATGATGTATTGAACAATCTAGAGGAAACCTAGGGATGATATGTTGATGGAATTGTATGAATTGCATATTTATTTCTCTTTGATGTTAATCTTACCTCTCTCATGATCTAATGTATGGATGATTACATGCTCATGTTTGGTTAATTTTTTTCTTATATGTGTTGCTTCATATTGTTTATGATTCATTTGCTCTTATGTATTTGATCCCTTGAGGTGTAGGAAGTGCTTAAATTCCTCACCAACACACACCACACACATACACCTTATTCATGATATTAATAGTTTGCTTGCTAGAGAAATTTGAATTGTATTGTGAGCAACATGAGAACATGGTGTTAAATCTGCTTGATGTTACAATGCTAGTTGACATGCTATGAATCACTATTCCTACTCTTGGATTGGTCAGGAACATGAGGAGAGTAAAGGTGGTTCCATTGGTAGGACCACCTTGAGGCTAAACCCATGGGTTTGGGCGAGTGCGTGTGGGCGGTAGTAGTTAGACTACATGGGTCGCTTGTACCTGATGCCGTTCCGCCACGTACTTGCCTGGGCTTGTGCGGTTTAGTCTACTGGCTGATCTACCTGGTTTGTTAACCTTATTTGCTCACATATGTATGGAAACTGGAATACCCTACCACCAATGTAGCCCATAGATAACGAATTGAATATCGATCCACTGTCTCGTGATTCAGGCATGGTGGAATGGGACACTGTGTTTGAGCTGTCGGCCTACGCTAAGGTGATGCGCCTCCCCGTAGTGACCGTGAGCGACCCTACATTCAGCACCCCTATGTGCTTGAAGTCGGGGATGAGGGAAACCCGACGGGGTTAAGGATCGTGGGGTCTCGGCCTCACACATTGGAGGGCCTTGGCCTCGCAACTAGTTCAGGGCATTTGATACGTGGGGTGTATCAGATTCCCAAATCTGCTAGATGAATGGACTTAACTAAGAACCCGGTTAACATCATCATTGCACGGCATTAGCTAGGTTGGCGACTCGGCAGTCGAGGTCGCTCTGAGAGAGTGTTGACATACGCGATCGTTAGATGGAGTTGCTTGAGGGAGAGTTGTGGCGAGGGCATACATCATATCATCCACCATGCATGTGCATTAATGAGATTAGTTAGGTGTTTATGAATGGTTGCTTTTCATTAAATTCTTATTATAATTGATGCTTATTACAACTTAAGGCTAATAGCACCCATTGAGTTGATCACTCACTCCTACTCTGGGACGGTGTTTTAAAACACCAACCAGACTCTCCCGTAGCTGCAGGTGACGAAGAGTATGAGGAGCCTGGCGGCACGAGCTTAGACGAGGAGGATGAGCTGTCCTACTTTCAGTTGATGGGCGACTCTCCATCGGCTTGACAGGCGGGGTTTAAATTGCTGAGTTGTGATCTCAGCATTATTTTTAGACACATCATGCTTTTTGTGGTTTTGTTGGGCAATGCCTCGTGCGACCCGTTTATATATTTTTAGACCTATATATATATATGCTTGATCTCCTTCATTTTAGTAGACTTGTGTGGTTGTGCTTTATGTTTCAGGAAATTTCAGGCTGCGCATTTAAACCTGATTAAACGCATATTAATGAAAATCGGTTATAAGTGACCCTGAGAACTCGGGAGTCGAGTCTATGCACGACCCTCGATTTTCAGGGCGTTACAAAAAGAAACAAATTTGAACTTTTGATGCAAAACATTTGCAAGCCTTTAACAACTTTTCATCACTGTATCTGATATCGCAAGCCATTAACAGCTTTTCATCACTGTCTCCAATGATATCATCCACCTGGGAATTCAATTTGCTTCATTTTTCAGCTTTATATATTTATTTTTTTCAGCTCATGCCCTAAAATGATATGACAAAACTAAAAAATCATGTGAATATATAATAATTACATCTGTTGGGGATTTGCTCTGCAGAATCACACAGATCTAGATCTAGGATAGTAATTCTATAATAAAAAATAATTACAGAAGAATACAAAGTTTTAACGTGGAAACCCCTTGCGGGAAAAAACCACGGCACAAAGCGACAGAGATCCACTATGAAATAGAAATTACAAAGAGAGAGGACTTACCCGATTCGAACAACTTCGAATCTCACCCTTGCTACACCCTTTGATTTCCCTAGAACCCCTTTAGGAACCTTTAGAATTATTTCTCATACCCTAAAAAAGCCCTGGGAACACCTATTTATAGTTTAGACAACTTTCCTTTTACATCCCTGTTGCGAAAGGACTCAGATTTTCGCAATCCGCAAAATCGCGGAACGAATCTGCGTAACTACGACTGGAGCTGGGCATTTCATACCCGAACCGGTGGATCCGGCCCGATCAGACCCGATCCGACCCGATTCGAACAGAACCAGTGGTCAGGATGGGTTAGGATCGGGTAGCGTAATAGAGATCCGAATTATTTTCGAGTCGAATCCGGGCAAGCCCTGTTCCGAACCGATCCGATCCGTAACCCGATCCGATTGGATCCGATTCAGACCGACCCGATCCGGACCGTGTGTGTGTGTGTGTGTATCTATATAACTTTTGTCGCCTATACTTTAGGTTTGGCGCCAAAAAATCCCGCCCGATGTATTCTCTATATCTCTCTATCTCTCCATATCTTTGATTCTCTCTCTTCATGTCTCTCTATTTCTGTTGAAGAAGAAGACAAGAAGAGGGTTACGGAGCTTGGATATCTCTGCTAGAGAGAGATATATTGAGAAATGATATTGTGTATGGAAGAAAGAAAGAGGGAAAGAGAAATAGAGTAACAGGTATGTTTTATATCCAAACTTTCTATCCATTTGGCAAGCTCATTTTAAGGCTTTGGATATTCATCAATTTTAAGTTCAACTACTAAAATGATATGGAAAAATGAATGGACGGCGTGGATAAAACACATACATTCAGGGTGGGCCCCAACAGAGATTACTCACTACAATAAGAGGATTCGTCGGTGTACCACGAAACGGATTGGCTACTCCCTTGACACCAGCCAATGGCTGGTGGTCGGTGCTCTGTGGGCCCCACCATGATGTATTTGTTTCATCCATGCCGTCTGTATATTTTTAAAGATCATTTTAAGGCCTGAGACCAAAGATGAGGTATATCTCAATCTCAAGTGGACCACATTAGAGGAAACAATTTTGAATGAGTATCGACCATTCAAAACATTTTGGGGCCATAAAAGTTTTGGATCAAGCTGATTTTTGTTTTTTCCCTTTATCTGAGCCTGTATGACCTAATCAACAGATTGGATGTCAAATAAACATTATAGTGGGCGTTAGGAGGATTTTAATGGTGGATATCCAATCACAATTGTTTTCATGTGGTGTAGTCCACCTGAGATTTATATCTCTCTCATTTTGTTGATCAAGTCTAAAATGATCTGTAAAAATGGATGAACGGAATGGATGTAAGACATACATCATGGTGGGGCCTACACAGCACCGACCACAGCCACCTGGCTGGTGGCAGGGAGAGTAGCCCATCCGTTTCCGTGTACCACCACACAAAGCTAGCTATAGCTAGCTGTAGGTACGACGACGTGTCGTGCTAAGATGGACGCGCATTTCTTGCCAAAGGAAGTTCAT
Source organism: Magnolia sinica (assembly GCF_029962835.1). Classification (NCBI taxonomy): domain Eukaryota; kingdom Viridiplantae; phylum Streptophyta; class Magnoliopsida; order Magnoliales; family Magnoliaceae; genus Magnolia; species Magnolia sinica. Next base: position 101,610,038 of record NC_080578.1, on the reverse strand, counting down.
GCGCTGGGAACCCATGTGGGACCCACTGCGATGTTTGTGCGAAATCCTACCCGTCCATATGTTTTGTGAGTTCATTTCAATACATGAGGCTAAAAATGAACTGTATCCAATACACAAGTGGGCCAAAAAAGTGATAATTGAACGTCCACAGTTGAAATATTCATAAGGCCACAGACATTTTGAATCATGCTAATATTTGTTTTTTCAGTTCATCCCAATAGGAATGACATTATTAACGGTATGGATGTCATGTAAAGATCATCGTCGAACCCAGGGAGGTTTCAACGGTAGGAATTTACCTAACCACCTTTTCATTTAACACGGCCCACTTAAGTCTTGGATCCTGCTCACTTTTGGTCTTATGTTCTAAAATGATCTCAAAAAACGGATGAATGGAGTGGATTCCTGAAAAACATCACGGTGGGCCCCACCTATGATCCCACATGAACTTTATCTTTCGCAGGAAATCCGCATCCTTGTAGCGTGTCGTGCACGTCAATACGGCCAGTTGTATTCTCGAGCTCCGAGTTGTACAAACGGCTCAAATGAGATCCATGTTACATGGGCCCACAATGATGTATTTAATATATCCACACCGTTTATCATTTTTTGTGATAATTTTAAAACATTTGGAAAAAAAAAAAAGAACCGTATTTAATGTTCAAATGGACCACACCGAAAATAGCAGTGAGGATAATGATTTTCACCATTGAAAAATTCGACCCTTAGCCAATCTGATCGGACTCGGTTTCCTTAACCGAGTCGGACTCGGTTTGGGTCAAGCCAAGCATGTAACAGATCTGTTCGGGTAAGGTCTTCTGGACTCGGTCGCGGATCAGGTCGAATTCGAATCAGTTCAGACATCTTTCGGACCCTACCGAGTTGGACCAAATCCGATCCGACTCGGTCCGATGCCTAGCTCTAACTACAACTAGTCGAAGAGGAGCTACGACTGGTCGAGCTACGACTAGCCGAACAATCCCTATGACTGGTCGAGGGCCCAGACATGAAAAACAGGGCTCGCTGGACTTTGAGTCGAGCGGGCTACGACTAGTCGAGCCGCTCCCACGACCGGTCGAACAACCCAGAAAATTTTAGATTAAAGACTTCTGACAACAACATCAAGGTGACCTGAGCTTACCTAATCAAATATCAAGAAGTTGTCCGGTTAAGCCATTTTTGATAGCATCACATGGCACAATAATTCTCGACTAGATTAGGTGCACCTTGGCCTTAGTGCAGCCCTTACCGTAGGGCTTGCCTTAATGTTTGTATTTTATATTTATATTGTTTACCTATTTTACAATATCAATTTTGGATATAAATCTAATGTAAACCATATAATAAGATACTTATGATGATTGACTATTAAAAATTTATAATGAGTTATACAAGTTTAGGATCATACTGACATTTAATTTTTTTCCCTTCATGTAAGATTGTATGACCTAATGAATTCGTTGGATGGCAAATAAAAATAGTCACCTGTGAAGTTTACAATCACCACTCTCAAGCCTTTAGGAAGTTTTTAATGAATGAGTGTTCAATTACCATTGTTTTCTATAGGATGGTCCACCTGAGATTTAGACCTGCTTCGGGCTCACTCGCTCTTATCTAATAAAATGGATGGGCGGACTGGATAGATATAGAGTGTGGGCCCCACAGTAATGGTTATACTTTCCTTGGCGGGAGAGGCGGCACCTAATCCGCCCCCAAAAAAATCATGCAATGTCAGAACACTTCACGTCGGTACAGGCAGAGTAACAATGAAGTCAGCGTCACGTGGTGTTTGATAGATTGCGACGCGGTTTGGGTGGTGATACAAGCACTAGCCAACTAGCTGGTGTGTCCCACCACGGTGCATGTGTTTTCATCCACACCATCCTTCCATTTTGACGGCTTATTTTAGATTGTAAGAATAAAAATAAGGAAAATCCAATGATTAAGTAGAGCACACCCTGTGAAACGTTATCCACCGTTGAAAGCTTCGTAGGGCCCACAGTAAGATTTATTTGTCCTCCAACCTGATCATAAGATCAAACGGACCTAGATGAAGGGAAAACACAAATATTAGCTTGATTCAGAACTTTTGTGACCCTTGATAAGTTTTCAACCGTTAGTATTCAATCGTGTCTGTTTCTTCTGGTGTGGTCCATTTCAGCATTGGATCTGCTTCATTTTTGGGATCATTCTCGGAAATAAGCTGTAAAAATGGATGGACAGTGGTGATAAAATACCTATACATCATGGTTGGGCCCACAGAGCTCTGAGACTAGTTAGACGGCCAGTGTTTGGGTCACCTGCCAAACCGCGTCCGATGGACAGGGGGGCGCATTTCACCGCCAGTAAGCATGGGATAGTCGTGTTGCAACACAGACCGTCCAAATCTCTGACCTGACTATTGATGGGACGTGACAAAAGGTTAGACTTAGTAAAACCATCCTATTTTTTACATTGACTTTGGACAGGTCATGGATTTACTTTTAACCATCAATCTGGCAGCCATAAATTGGATGGTCAGGATATCCAGAGCCGATTGCATACTGAGCAACGAGTAAACTATGTGGGGTTCACCGTGATTTATGTATTTTATCCATTCCGTGTATTTATTTTACCAAATAATTTTAGGCCTTTAGCCCCAAAATGAATTATATCCAAAGTACAAATGGACCACACCACAGGAAACAGTGTGAATTAATGTCTACCGTTGAAAATTCTTAGGGACTATAGAAATTATATATCACGATGATCTTTGTGTTTTCTCTTCATCCGTGTCCGTGTGATGTCATGAACAGGTTGGATGACAAATAAACATCATTTTGTGGGCCCTAGAAAGGTTTCAACGGTGGAAATCATTATTCCCAATGTTTCCTATGATATGGTCCACTTGAACTTTGAATATGCTTCAATCTTGGGCTCAACCCTTGAAATTAGCTGGAAAAACGGATGGACGGCGTGGATAAATCACACACAATCACGGTGGGCCCAACAGAGTTTACTCAATGCGATAAAAGCGTACTTACTAACTCAGTACGCAATCCGATTTCCAGGGATATCTACCCACAGGTTAGATGATCTGGATTGCTGTACACAAGTTCCATACGTGTAGAAAGGAGAATGAGTGGTGAACCATGTAAGGAGTTTATCACCCACACGTACCATTACCATACCCAAGTTTACACGCATCACACGTGCCAAAGTCACGTAATACCTGGCCTTGCCAAAAAGTGGTTCGCATTTCTCGATCCCGGACCATCAGAAATCACGTCCGTCCACTAATCACTGGTGCCACACCATTAAATTTGGACGGTTAGAATTTTTCCGATCCGAATTTTATATAGGGATGGCCCACCCCCAAACATTCTCACCATATTCGGGTGAAAGGATGACGTGTCCATGACATCCACTCCAACCATCTCATATGCCCTCTCCCGTTTGGCCATGCCGCCAAAATACAGGACGATCCATAACTCTGGTGGTGGGCCACAGGAGCAGTAACAGTTGAGAGGGGACACCACCCTTGACCAACTGTTCCTACTCGTGTAGCATTTATACGTCATGGGTCGACCTGATTTTTGAGCCCATGACCAAGCGTGGGATGGCAGGCATGATGGACGGAGAGGATTTCATCAACACATCGTAGAAAAGGACCATAGAAACCGTTTGCACGGTGAAAACGTTTGCAATCCGTAGTGTTGGATAGGCCCACCTTACAAGTTCGATTTCACCGTTTGCACGGTGAAACCGTTTGTAAGCCGGTGATCTTGGTACCCACTATGTGCTGTACATCCGTGCCGTCCATCAGTTTTGCCAGCTCATTTGAGTGCATTAATCTAAAAAAGAAGCAGACCCAAATCCCAGGTGGACCACACCACAGGAAATATTGGTAATTGAATACCCTTCACCCATTTCTTTGTGACTTTGTCAATAGGTTACAGTAAGCGCTGGAAAGTTTTGAACGGTTGGCGTTCAATCACCACTTTTCCTGCAATGTGATTCAACTTACATTTAAAACCGCTTCATTTTCCTGCTGATGCTTTACAATGTGCCTTTAAAACGGATGAACGGTGTGGATATACAGCATATATCAAGGTAGGTCCCAGGTCACAGGCTCGCTAACGGATTCGGGCTCCGTAGTGTTGCGCAAACACCGACATCCATAACGCGTGCTGCGGGGAAAACTCTTGTTGGTCCCACCATGACGTATATGTTTTCTCCATTCCGTCCATCCATTTTTCCAGCTCATTTTAGAGCATGATCCCAAAAATAAGGCAGATTCAAATCTCAGGTGGACCACCCCATCAGAATCAGTCGCTATTAAACGACTACCGTTAAAACTCCATACGGCTACTGTAATGTTTATTTGCCATCCGAATTTTTTTATCAGGTCACAGAGACTTAAATAAAGGGAAAACACAAATATCGGCTCGTACAAAACCCTTGCAGCCCAATAAATTTTTAACGGTGGCCATTTAATCTCCTTATCTCCTATAATGTGGTCCACCTGAAACTCAAATCTGCCTCATTTATGAGATTCTGCCATAAAATGAGCTGCAAAAAAGTATAGACGGCGTGGATAAAATCCATTATCACGGTGGGCCTCACCGACCCCTTGCGTGGACGGATTATCGTCCAGCTGGAGGCGGGCAGGACGCAATCTCTCCATTTTCAAACCTAATATACTGCTCTGATGTCCCACAGCCTTGTTAATTCGCACGTGCCCAGCGTGCATAAGTGCGTGTGAAGCAAGCAAACCTTATTAAAAAATCCCTTCTCTTCTTCAACAGAGAGTGAGAGAGAGAGAGAGAAGAAAAATAAAAATGCCCAACAATACCCTTCGAGAGAATCTCCATCTCTGCATCTCAAAACTCAAACGCAGCAGCAAAAGCAAAAGCCCTTCTTCCATCACCACTCCCCAACCTTCTCCCGAGCCAACAAAACCTACTCCCCAAAAACCCCACAACAATTCCAAAAATTCCCAAACAGTCCTCTTCAAGAACTTCAACTCCCTTTACAACTCAAGCACATCCGATTATTCCTCAGAAACCCTTCTCAATTCAACTTCCTCTTCTTCCTCCACATCTTCTTCCTTCTCCGATGAAGAAGATCCGGCCATCCACGTGTCCAATGGTCGATTCTTCTTCTCCTCGCCAGGCAGATCCAAATCCATCGTCCACGATGAGGCCACGTCAGTCTTCGGCGGTGGGGGGATCGCCGTCCCCACTTACTCCCCCGACCCTTACATGGACTTCAAGAGATCGATGGAGGAGATGATCCGGGCCCAGGGATTGGACGATGCTCGGGCCCACTGGGACCATCTCCACGACCTCCTCCTTTGCTATCTTGCGCTTAACCGTCAGAACACCCACAAATTCATCGTCGGCGCTTTCGCCGATCTCCTCGTCGCCCTCCTCGTCCGCGATGGGGATGGATCGCCGGCCCGGGATCTGACGCATTCCCCCGCCGGCGAGAGGAAATGTAGCGATGGTGATCAGGAATGCTTGTAATTGCTACAGGAAAATGATCACGTGCAGTCGACCTCTATGGGCCCTTCCTTGATGTTTTGATGACATCCAATCCGTCCATCATTTGGGCCCACCAATCGATGGAGAGCGTGCACGATGGTCGGAGTGGATCTCAACCACACATCACGGCGGGGCCCACACAACTCGTTTGAACTATTAATACACTGAAGATGTGTGCACTGGATCGTGTAATATAATATTCACGTACAAATGTTGTATGGTAACTTTCACGCATCACTTTTGTCTGATTATAATGTGTTGATTGATGGAGCATCCAAGCCGTTGAAAAGGTGGGCCATGCGTGGAAGATTGCTTGTAGTGAAAATTGGAGGAATTGATTCGTATGGTTGGTCATTCATTGTTTTTCGGTTGATTTCGACGGTGTAGGTTCCCTGATGAATGGACCGTCCTAGATTTTCACAGAGTCTGTGAAAGTACTTATTCCAGTTTATTTGTTTGTGAATATTACTATTTTAGGGCGTATCTGTTGGGAGCGGACTAGCTGTGATCCTTACCATGTGGGGCCCACCTTGATGAATGTATTGTATATCACTCCGCCCATACATTTCTTCAGCAGCTCAGTTTTGGATGTTATTGGCGATTATGGTCCACCTGAGTCTTTGATCTGCTTTAATGTTTGAGTCCTCGTTCTAAAAGGGGATGAAAAACGGATGGACGGCGTGAATATACAACACCCAGGTAAGGGTAACACCTAATCCGCTGCCGCATATGTTGGTCATTTTATTGTTACCGTCCTTTCTTTTTTTCTTCTTTTTTGTAACCATCATCCGGTGGGTGTGATTTTGCACCATGGGCTGTCAATGGTGGTGTTGAATGATGTTGACGGTCCAGATGGATGATTGTATGTTTCTTGTTTAATAGATGATCTCCACATGTTGCAATGCATGCATGGTATATACGTATGGTATTTCACATGCTCATCACGGTGGGTCCCCAAAAAAAACAACAATGGGCGCCCTACGCAACTGTTTCCTTTGGTGTGACCCACATGAATCACGCAACAGCCTATTTTTGAGCCCTCTTATGTAGCGGTGTACATCGAGTCCAACCGAGTCGAGCTGAGGCCCAGCTCGACTAGGCTCGAACACCTCAGCTCGGTTTGTTCAGTAACTCGGGCAGCTTGGTCCGAGTTCGAGCCGAGTTTGTCATCGAGGCATTTTCGCAAACACCTAAACTGCAACTTCAAAATCCCTTGTTTTATAAACAGAGGCAATGGTTTCACGGGTATTTTGTCAAATACCTTTTAAGTAACATAAATTATGTACATACCTTCCTTGCCACCCGCCACACTTTGATGAATCATTTTATCATAATTCCGATTCAAGCTTGATTCGATCCGAGTTGAGTCAAGCTGGGGCTGCTTGAACTCATTTTCGAGTTAAAAAAATCAGCTCAACTCAGTTTGAACTCAGCTTCGAACCGAGTTGAGTCCACAACATTTCATTTAAAAGGTGCATCATATGTATCATGCGCCAACTATATCCTATGAGCATACATGCACGGTCTAAATGAAATGTTCGATTCCCAAAACAACTTTCTAGCAAATATTAAATGTCATTAATTAATAAAGCAAATCTAGAAGGACATTTCTCCTCCGGAAGAAAAAAAGTTGAGCAACTTGAAAACTTTTTAAGCAATAGTTTTTTCAAACCTTGCAAGATTGTGAAACTTTTTAAGCAAAAGGTTATATAAAATTACATTTTTTTACCATTAGATTTAATGATGCTTGCTGATTTATTCGTCCCTTATGAACACTTACCTCTTCATTTTTATTATAGTTTTAGTCTGATCGTAACACTACTTATGGTTTTGGGCCATAATTTATATTCTTAGTTTACATCTCCACCATCCATTCATAGTGTTTCGTTGGATTGTAAAGAAAATTTTTCAATTTGAAAAGAAAAAGGTTATAGGGCTTTTTGCTATGCGTTAGGTGATTTTGTCGGCTAACTTGTTCCGGAAGTTTGGTTCACACTAAGCAATGAACAAATAGGTGAATTACGACCATATCATTGGGGGCTTGATTTTCAAAGTCCTCACATATGTATTCATTCCACTAGCCATCTTGCCTTGAAGCTATGTTCCTATTGAGCAAAGATTCGTCCCCCATTGGTCGTCATGAAGCTCAATTTATGACAATGCAATGAACAAAATACCATCGGGCACTTTAGGATCATCTTATTATGAAAGCTCGATTCGCTATCTTCCTCCAACAAGATGTCATTGGGGAGTGTTATGGGCTTCTTGGACGATACACACTAATCTTGCTAAAAAATTTAAAATAGAGAAGATATCAAAAATATCGATAAGTTGATGAAAAATCTTTTCGAAAGAATATCATTGACAATTGACTTGAGAATTTATTCATGTAAATGTAAGCTTAGAAAGGACAATCAATCTTCAAAAAAGCTTAATTGATTAAATTGGATCGTTGTTTCTTAAGTTGATTGAAAAATGGTCGACCTAACAACTAATTTGACCTAAATTAATGGCTAGGATGGTTAATTTTACAATAAAAAAATCAACCAATTTAACTAGAATGATAAAATTAACAATCAAATTAATTGTCCCTAAGGCCAATTTAACCAGGATATCCTTTCCAAGGAGGAATGCCAATTTGAGCAAGATGTTCTTTGCAATAAGAATGAAGAAAAGGTTGAAATGGAATGGCCGTTGGGCCAACCTCTCATGTCTTCAGTTCCCCCAAGATTTATAAGTAATTGCATGATTGTGAACAATAATTCAACGTCTTTTTACATTCTATGAATGCATTTTTTGAACGCAAAAGGATGTGGGGGTACTGTTTACACTTTGTTTTGTCATGACCAGATGAAATGAGTGCAGAAAATATCTTCTGGTAGCCATATACTATACATAGTATATGTTGAACTTTAAAAGAAATGAGCGCGTGGTATATAGATGAACTTTAAAAGAAATGAGCGAAAGACATGTACATATGGGAAGTATTAAATGTTAACATCTTACAAAACAACTTTCCAACAAACATTAAATGTTGTCGTGTTACACAAGCAATTATCTAACAAATATTAAAAACTAGAGACTAACAAAAAGAAGTCTCCGCAGAGTAAGAGTGTAACGTTGCCAACTCTCTAGCAGAGGCATTAAGGGTAAAAGTCCAGCAACGCGAAGACTCTCCAGCAAAGCGTTCTCCATGTGTTGCAAGATCGAAATAACAAGGGTAAAGTAAGGAGATCATATTCCTTGTTGGAAATGTGATATCTCTTGTACACATTACCTAATACAACGGGCTACACTTGCATGGAAAATTAAAAAGATTGGTTACAAATGTTTGTTTCTTTATCAAAATTGGGCTTCATTGCCAGATGGCCGCATTGGGTGATGGTTTGTTCGAAGACTTAATGGGGACCAATTACATAGTAAGATGGTCGTTATTCAACTACCTGTTCTATGTCTAGTGTGAGCCAAACTTAATGGTGAGATTAACGATTGAATTACCTAGCACATTACAGGAAAGCCTTGTAGCATTCCATTCGTAACTAAGAAATCTTCTTTGCCATCAAGCGGGATGTCATTCATGAATGGTGAAGAAGTAAAACTAAGAAAAAAAAAATCTACAACTCTATTCTATTAGTGTGGCATTGGCTAGTAATAGGAAGCTAAACTAGAATAAAATAAAGAGATAAAAGTTCACGAGCAACGGATAAATAAGCAACATTGCGTTGGGTTTGATTGTATTGGCGTGTTGGCTAGAGCACTTTGTTCTATCTTTTATTTATAAACTTGAGAGATGGTGTCGTGTTGCCTGAAGCTCTTTGTTATGTATTTTATTTATGGACATGAGATGATGGCCTCTAGTGGTCTTTGGAAGCATAAGTATAACCAATTGCATTAAGCTACGTGCACAAGAAAGATCATGCTTCCAACGAGAATCAAGATTTTGTTATTCCATTACTATAGTGTGTGTAGGAAACTTTGTTAGAGAGTTTTCATGTTGTTGAATTTTTACATTTAATGCTTCTACTGAGAGTTGTCATTGCTAGCTAGGGGTGTACATCGAGTCGAATTGAGTCGAGCTGGCCTCAGCTCGACTCGACTCGGCCACTGGCTAACCTCAGCTTGAACTCAACTCGGCTCGGTCCTTGAGCCTGACTGGCTAGCTCGGCTCGGTTCGGTCAATAGCTCGGGCCGAATTTGAGACAAGATTAGGCCGAGTTCGCCATTGAGGCATTTCCACAAATACCTGAATTGCACCTTTAAAATCCCTCTATATGTGAAACAGAAGCAATGGTTTTACAGGTATTTTATCAAACACCTTCTAAGCAACATAAAAGCCAAGAAAAACTAAGAAAAAAAAAGGGCATTTGTTTCATGTACATACCTTCCTTGCCACCAGCCACACTTCGTTGAGTCATTTTATCAAACACTTGGTGAGCAACATCAATGGCAAAGTAACCGAGTCACCGAACTGGTTAGATCTGAGTTCGATTCGAGCTGGATTCGAACCGAGTCGAGTCGAGCTGGGGCCTGCTCGAACTCGGCTCGAACTCATTTTCGAGCTCAAAAAATTAGCTCGACTCAGCTCGAACTCAGCTTCGAACCGAGTCGAATTGAGCTTTTTCGAGTCGAGTCGAGCGAGCTAACCGAGCTAGCTTGGTTCGTGTACACCCCTATTGATAGCCTTTTTATTTGCACATAATTGTTTTTACTTATCTTTAATATTTAATGCTTGATGGAGATTTGTTTTTGTTAACTAATATTTATTTCTTTAGAGAACTGTTCCCAAAAATTCTAAAATTTAATTTACCAAGAATGTTCAATTTCCAGCTCCTTTCATTTACACGTGTACATGAAGTGGTCCACACCAAAGTTAACAGTGGCCATAAGAAGTTTTTAATTGTGGGTGTTTGATTACCTTTTTCTTTGGTGTGGTCTACTTGAAATTTAAATCTAGTTCATTTTTTGGGTATGCCTTAAATTCAGTTTTTTTTTTTTTTTTTTTTTTTTTTTTTTTTTTTTGAAGGGTTAGCTTGTCAATACACACCCATGTCAGTACACACACTCCATGTTAGCCACCCCCACTAGGGATTGATACCAAGACCTCAACCCACTCAGTTTGCCAGTTGAGCTATGGATCCGGGTGTATGCCCTAAATTCACTTGGCACAATGGAAGGACGATGTGGATAATCCACATACATCACGGTGGGCCTTACAAATATTTAGCAGCATCCTCCATTTTAGCGTTCAAAAAAGTAACAGTTAAATTAATCTTAAAAAATAATGCGGTAATTACCTATGAAAATAATCATTACTAATTTATAATTAATTAGGTTTAGCTTAGAAAATCAAACAGGCCCTAAGTCTATTTACACCGCGTATATGAATAACACGTGGCATCTTCTAAGCCATCTAAATCCAGCCGTTACAGATGTTACGGGTCTATAGAATATAATAGACCCAAATCATGGGAAGAGTGCACTCCAACCGTTACATCAGTAGAGCCTGCTAATAGACAGTGGAGAAAACACTTCCATCCACCTAGAAAGTTGGACGGACAGGATCTTCAGTCTGGTAGCAATTTGAGGGATATGTCATCAGGGTCTTGATCACCTAAATAATGGTCCTCTCGGCACTGAGTGGGCCCTTTACGGCACCATTCACGTCGACCTGAGATGTTCTCACACGTGTACTTAGAACCTTAATATATTGTTTTGGCGGAGACATCCCACGTCTTCGAAGGTGGCAATGGTCGGGTCTCCAGATCTTTTGCTGATTTTTTCCATCCAAACGGGCCCATCCAACCGTCCTTTCTCAGAAATTAGCTTTTTCTCGAATGACACTGGCCCATTGCCAGTACGAGTCGGACAATTTCCTTCCCACTACAAGGAGCCCGTGGAACAATATCTATGGGGCCCACCACGGTGTTTATGTGACATCTGCTCCGTCCATTAGTTGAGCAAGCTCATTTTAGTACGTGTTCCAAAAAATGAGGCATATCTACAGCTCAAGTGGCCCACACAAGAGGAAAAAGTGGGGATGGAGAGGCCCAAAAGGTTTCAACGGTGGGCATGCAACTGCTGCTGTTTATTGTGATTTTAGCCTACTTGAGTCTTGGATGCACCTCAGAGGCAACCTGCCAGATGGACGGAGATGATGGCCACGTAAACATCACAATGGGCCCATTTTATCTATTTATTTATTTATTTATGTTTTGGAATTTTTACGGCTGCTAGCTGTCATTAGCCAATCCATGACGGTAAAGACCTTTACGAAATCGAACAAGCGGCTGTACCATAGTTCTGATACAGCCATTTTTGTCTTCACGCCAACCTTTCTCACAGATGATATTGAAATCAAGCGGGTCCACTTATCATCTGGGCCACTCCAGTGCACTGAATCATACCGTTGGCTGTCTGTTGGTTGTCTGTTGGTTTTGATGTTGGATCACGCTCTATGAGTGAAGTGGCCTGATTTTCTTATCATATCATATCATATGGCCCACCTTTTGTAACGATTGAATATTCAACGGACGTAACATGTTGATGTTGGCATGAAAAGATGATGGTACAACTGCTATATTGATGGCAATGAGATATGGATTTTTATATCCAGGGGCTCTGTTCAAACAGTGCCTGGATCCTTATCTGACTATGTCAGACTAAGCCATATAGATGATTGCATGTGGCAGGAATATCTTGGAGTAAGATAAGCAAGAGATCTTTTGGATAGGGAAATTTGTCAAATCTCATCTTTCATTGTGTAAGTTACTTTTGCTACTTACAAAAGTAGATAAGTTTAGTTTAAGTAACTTTTTTAATTTAAAATTAATTAGTTAATTTAGTTTAATAAGTAAAAATCAAAATAAGCTACTTCATGCATAAGTAGCTCTCCTTAAGTAACTTATGATCAAAATGTCATTTAAACAACCTGGAAAGATAAGTCTAATTTTAAAATTAAAATGAACTTATTATAAGTATATTTTGGCACTTGGGATCAAAGGCCTTTGGTCCGAATTGAATTACATTCAACTTTAATACAAGCAACATAATAGGCATCTATCATATGATAAACTTTAAGCGAAACAAATAGCAAGCATAAATAATACATTAGAGAGTTGTTATTTTAGTTCTTATGTCAAAAAATTTAATTATAAAAAATGCTTTACAAAACCTTATTTTTTTCTTTGCCATCCAAATACCTTACATTGTCATACCAGCTTCTCTGGTTTTATAGAAAGGATGGGAAACAAAATTGTGTTTTGTGGAGAATAAGATAGGGATCCTCTAAAATGACAAAATAATAATAATAATAATAATAATAATAATAAATAAAAATAAAAAATCCCTCCAAAAGAAGATTTTCTATAATTATTTCATATCCTTTTGGCGCAGTTTAAAGCTATTAGCTCCAGTATCCCGAGGTAAACAGAGCTAGTAACCCGCCCTCGACGATAGTGATAAAGAGCACACACTTTCCTTTAATGTACTAATAATCATCTCTTTTAGTAAGAAATCTGAGGGAGACCTACTAATCATCATCTCATCTGGTAAGAAATTTAAGGATATAATATTGTTGGTCTTGTTTGTTTTTTAATGAGCTTTTTTAGAAATTTAGAATCTATTTTCAGATTAGTTTTTTTGGAAAAGTTTGCATACGCGCGACCATTTGCTAGTCCTATATGAATTAACACACATGTATTATCTGGAGAAATATTATCTATGGTTTTTAGAATATGATATTGATAGGATCCTTGTTTTAGAAGTAATTTCTTTCCCAAGTAAAGTGCTCATCATGCCGTGGCATGGTGGTCCACACTATCTAGAGATAGGGCCCACTGGTTGGACGGCTGTATTCCAACTCTTTTGTTTTTAATTATTTTAAATTTATGTGGTAATATAATTGAATACCTTTACTACCCTAATTTTAGGATATGCTACAAGCATGGTGGGTCCCATGATTTGGCTTCTGTGGATGTGTTGCTTGCAATTGAAGTGCATTTGCTTCACACGTGCAATGAGGACACGTGCGAAAGATCTGAGCTTCTGGTTCAGCAATCCTGAGAATGCAGATGCCGTCTCTGTAAATAGAAGCAACTGTAGATGGATCACCAGGTGGGCCACAAAAGAAATGAATGGTTGAAGATAAAATTGATCAACGGTTCAAATTGAGTGGAAATTTGTGGTCCACATGATTTTCACTCTGCCTGATTTTCATTGCATGGAATCTAAATAGTGAAGATTGAATCACGAGTAAGTCTAATCCTACACGTGTGGGGTGTGGGGTGTGTGTGCGTGTGTTAAAAAAAAAAAAAAGTCTAATCCTACACGTGTGGTTGGTCTTCATATATGATGTGTCCACATTCTCATGGATTAATGGGATTCCGCCACGTGTCAACATTATATGTTTACACCTGAATTGGCACCGATAATCGGGACGGATTGTCCATAACATGCATCTACCATCTCACAAAAATCACATGCATGGGATGATCATGTCCTGCAGGTCGTCCAGATATGAACTTCAATCCAAACCATCCAAATGTTTTCTTTATTAAACCTGGATCATTAACTATTTCTCATCTTGGAAGTTGGCACATCAGCTACAGTGCATGCATGATGTGGACAACTGACAACCCGTTGGATAATGTAAATGGGAATTACTTGATACTCTGGCAGAGTGTGATGCTTGATATGCAGGGTTCGTAGCATCATTTTTGAAATGGATTCTTGAAATTTCATATTTTGAAATGCTTACAGATTCCCACCAACCATCTTTAAATGGTGGGCCCATGGAAGCTTGCGGTTAAGATAATCTAGCAAAGAGAGAGACACAAACCTACTGTATATGATGGTGTATGGTACCCATGTGGGCCCCATTCCTAAGGAAAAAAACACATACAGGACAGATGATGGATGGCCCACTGAAAGCCACATCGGTTTTCATTCTTAGCACCCACGTCCGATGCGACGCATGGATTGTATCATGAGTGAAAGAAACGACGTGGAAAGAAGAAAAAGAGCGGATCGCTTCCGGACAAGCTTGTCCGTTGATTTAGGTCCTTCTTGATTCAGTCGCCATCTATTTCATCGTATCTGTGAGGGCTGGAAAGGATGCGGATGGACAGGAAGTTCCTGTCGTCGGAAGCTGTGTGGGGCCCACAGAGATGCCAGTGACAAATCCACTCCGTTCATCGGTTTTGAAAGACGGCAATAGGATAGGATTCTAACAATCAGGCAGATCCAAGCCTCGTTTGGTTTAAACAGTGGGAATGGAAACGTCCACCATTGAAACCTTTCTGCAGCCGACCATGATTTTTATATGCCATCCGAACCGTTCATTGGGTTATTACCACTCAGATAAACTGTAGGTACAAATATCATCCTGATGCAAAACTTCTGTGGCCACCACAAAATTTCCAATGGTGGGCCTTCAATCCCCACTGTTTCATGTGTATGGCCCACGTGAGTTTTGGATCTGCCTGATTTTTATACGACTGTCCTATTGTGGTCTTGTGAAACTGATGGACGGAGCGGATTTGTTCGGATCGATGGATTGGACTGTCCGGGTAGCCAGATGCAACTCGGAGGAGAATTTCTCTTTTACGCAATCTTATATGTGGGAAATGTTCACATGAGTGTGGGCCCCACCGTGAAGAGTGTTAACCATCCGAAACTTACATCAGAGCCGAGACTCAGGTGGGCCATACTGTCTGTAACAGTGTAAAACCACGCCTAAAGCCTCTAAATCTCATGGTGGGGCCCACTGAAGTTCTGGAATGGCTTGGTTTTTGGTATTCTCCCTCATCCCAGTAGGATGAACACAATGAACGGGTTGGATGGGGGTATAAACATCACGGTGGGCTCCACAGGTGAGCGGACGGTGGGTGGCCCACCTCCACTATTTCCTGTGGTGGGGCCCATTTGGGTTATAGATTAGGATGAATTTTTGGACCTGGGGTTAACATGATGGGACGCATCTGATGCATGGTTTGGATCCGTGCAGCACATCTGATGGATGGCTTGGACCCTGGTCGCAGAAACTTTTGAGATCGGAAGTTAGGTGCGGCCCACTGCAATCTTTGTGTTAAATCCACCCCGTCCATCCGTTTTGCAATATTATGTTAGGACCGAGAAAAATTGAGGCGGATTCAAAACTAAAGTGGACCATACGATAGGAAACAGTGGAGATTGAACGGCTTTGATTGAAACATTCGTGGGGCCACAGAAGTTTTGCATCAGGCTAATGTTTTTGTGTTTTCAGTTCATCCCAGTGCGAATGACCTTACGAAAGGTTTGGATGGCATATGAAATTGAAGGTGGACCCTGGAAAGGTTTCAACGGTAGGCATTTCCCTCCTCATTTTTTTTTCCTATCGTGTGGTTCACGTGAGTTTTGAATCCACCTCAATTTTGGGATCAGATCCTAAAATGATCTGTAAAAACGGATGGACGGGATTGATGTCTTCTAAACATAACGGTGGGCCCCACCTAGCTTCCCACGCTGGAACTTCGTCCTTGCAGGCAATCCGACTGCATGCGTTATATTCTTTTTCTGCGGATTACAAAGCAATGAAAAATGCTCCGTGCTACAGAGCGCTATAAGTTATTATGCTCCTAGTTGCATTGAATCCCTTGTACAGTCCAAACGATCGATCTCAACCGTCCATTAAGTCCAGACCACATTTGATAGGCTTCCATGCAGAAATCACCCTGTTCGGATAATCTAACCATCCTTGATTCAGCTTTATTTTCTACGGCTATCCTTTTTCCAAACCTTGGATGAGATTCTTACAATTTCCTTAAAAAAAGGCTTCTTTAAAATCATAAGCAATCCATGATGAGCCCTCAAAAATAGACAGATCAAATTGCTGATTGGACACATTTTTTGTCTAAACAATCTTGACCGTTCGTATTAACGACCATTGATCAAATGGTTAATATTTGTCAAATCGATGTGATGTTTGCATGGTAGCGTATGAAACAATTCATTAAAATGAGATGAACTCATCCTTTAAGTGGCAGCCAAACAGGCAGGTAGATAACGATGAAAGCCGATCATCTGGTGGACCCCACCTCATCAACTGGTGTCTACGTTTGGTTGTGACAACCTAGACACAATTTGACGTGTCATCACATGACACAAACCTTTTTCTTTTTTCTTTTTTATAACTAAATATGTAAATGGCTGTTGTCTGTCGCTGGCTATATAAATAAGAGGTCTCAGGTCCAACCGGTTGCACTATAAGTTATGGTCCACCACCTGATAACTTCCAACCTTTGATGGATATACTAAATCGAATCCGTCCATTATCTTGGACCCATGATGAATAGAGGTGGGCATCAAGTCGAGTCGGACCAGATTGGGTCCAACTCGACTCGATCCAATCCAGGACTGAGTCCATCGGGGCTAATTCGATTCAATCCGAATCTTTGCTAGTAGAGAAAGAGGGGTTAGGGTTTGTTCGGATTTTGAATTGACCATAATCCGAACTCGATCCGATGTACGATCGGATCTGAATGGTTCCACTCGATCCGCACCGATATAAGCCTTCAGTTCAGTTCGGATCCGATCGAATTCTGCCGAGCTCTAAATTCATGAGGATCACCGTTTGAAAAGCTCAGAAACACCTAGTCATTGAGTGGAGAATACTTGAGTTTTGTTATTTATCAATGGCTGGGATTTTTTTCATATGGTATGGTTTACTGGATCAGTAGATAGGGCTGATTTTTGCATTAGGAGATCTTCATGGTAGGGCCAACCTATTGGAAGGGTTGAATGTCACGTGTTCTAACAGGTTGTAGGTTAACATGTGGGTGGACTGTAATTTGTAGTCCAAGCTGTAGGACTTGAGACCTCCTCTATAAATAATACATGCATGGATTGCATGCAAATGCATTCCAACTGAACCCCACCATTTTGATAGATTATACCAAAACATGGACCAAAAATGTCTAATCTTAGACAAATTAGGTGGGCCGTCGGACGCACTTGTTGCACTTTTGTAAATCAAATCCTTGCCGTCCAAATGGAAATGGCATCAAATGATCAGATACGGGCAATTGTATGTGAATTTTCCTGTACATCTTTGTATTTCTAATCGGCTTGTGATTTTCCTAGCAAATCAGAACCGTGCAAAAGGTAGGCCACAACACGAGGATGTGCCTGACCTAATTATTGTGCAGGTCCCAATGGACAACCGTTGGTATGATTCGAGAGTAAATGTGTGGCCCACCTAATAAATGGGTCAGCCTGATGTTTACAGCACGTGATCTTCATGCTGTGGCCCTTCGTTTGTATGACACTGACGTCCTCTGCACATGATGTGTTAGCAGGGAAGAGGGATCACATGCAGTGACGCAAGTGATCATTCAGGTTGTTTGGATGGAATCAAATGAAAGGAATTGGGAGTAAAAAAATGATTCAGTTGTAACGGCCTTGTAATGGACCGTTACAAACTGATAATGATTTTTTTAAAAAAAATATAGTAAAAATAAATAAATCATAACAGCTCGTTATTGTCCTCATCATGGCTGTTATAACCCTATCATAAAGGTTATTGTGGTATCCGTTACAACCACCGTTATCATTACAGGATACATTAGTTGCAAAAGAAAACAAAGGTGTTGATGGGTGCGTGTCTGTTGTACATGTGGCATGTTGATGATACTCCAACACAATCCAAACATCACCTGTATCACTAAAATTACACCAAAGTATGATCTAAACCGTTCAAATGTTAGCAATTTAAATTGACATTTAAAAAAATTGGGAAGTTGTTTGTTTGTGATCCATACATTCGTGGCCCACCTGAAGCTCAGAATTTCTTCATTTTAAGCTAAAGTATATATTTTTGATCCATACTCTTGCTCCGGTGGTAGACTCTTAGGAGTTTCAACACCTGGTCATGGGTACGAGTATCATAGGTGGTGAAATCCCACTACAGCGTGAGTGTGTGGAGGTGTATATGCGTGTGTGAAATAAATAAATAAATAAAAAGAAGCTAAAGTATATATTTTATTGAGCTTGTTGTATCATTTCGTTAAATATAACATATGTACGCTAATGTAAGGATGTCAAAGCTGATTTGGGATATCACATATATTTTTGTAAATATATTGAAAATTTCCAACCCACTCTAATTCCTTCCATTTACTCCCCTCTAAACATGTCTTTAAATCATTTACGCTTAAAATGAAAGTAAATGTGAAATGAGGATTCCATTTACCTCAATTTACAAACTCCCAAATGACCCCTTTAATCAATGCAACATGTATGATTGGTTGTCTAACTAGGAAGAGAACAGCTCCTTCGCTGTAGAGCAAGCTTATTCTAAAAGTGCTGTGCGTAGGGTCCACCGTGTGTATCACATGCAAACTTTCCAGCAGGGTGGCCCCACCATGAAAGCTGGAGGCCACAAAAATCAGGTCTACCATTTCTGGATGGATGTCCACTGTATTCTCTTGTGGTGCTCACCATGTTGTAAATTAGATATCCAACCCGTCAATAACATGAGCCCCACCATGATGATTGGGATGACCCAAAAATCAGGCCTATACCATCATGAGGTGGGCCACACCTTGAAAAACTATTAACGACCGTAGTATTTAAAAAAATAAATAAATAAATAAATTTAAAACCCAAGTTGAGGAACGGCCTCAACTACGAACACCCAACTTCTAATTCTCCTGTACACAACTATACCTTCGGGAACCAGAACCTTCAAAGGTGGGATGGATGATTGAGGTATCAGATCAGACCTTTTCCAATATGATCAATCCAAACCATCCATTTTTTGGCTACACATTGGAAGAAATCATCCAATCAGAGTGAATTTTTCAGAGTATTGTGCAATTAAAGATCGGGACACTGATGGACAGTCAAGATTTGGTGTGGCAACAGTGTGACCCACCTGATCATTGGATCGCCTTTATTTTTTGTTGGTCTAAGTGTCATGTTAGGGTGCGTATGCTGGACGGGTTGGATGTGATACATACCATTGTGCCAAAATGTTAGAATAGTAAGTAATAATTAAAAAAAAAAAACACTATCAAGGTCATTTTGATATTTTCACTTGAAAAATAAGTTTTTCAGTTTCAACTAATCCGTGCATTGTTTGGGAAAATTAGAATTCTTGGAGATGGATAATAGATGTTGAAAATTAGAACTCTTGGGGTTGGATATTGGATGGGAGGAATCCAAGGTGAGGACGTGAAAAGATATACTAGTGATCTCCAAATTACAAAAAATGCAATGGAAACAGATTTCTTGCAATGAAAATAGTGTAAAAACAGTGATTTCGTGGAAAAGGTTATTGTAATTTCTCTTCCAAGAGAAATCCTCCATGACTGCAAGAGAGGATTCCTCAACATTTCTTGCAAATCATACCATTAATACGGGAGAGAACAATGATTTTGTAGAAAAGGTAATCATAATTTCCATACTACAATATATGCAATGGAAATTGATAGGTTGATTCTTTTTTCTTTCTTTTCTTTTCTGTCACAACCAAACCGTGCAAAACAATGGTTTTCTGCAAAACCAAATTCTTTTCCCAATGGATTCCTCCTATCAAATAAGTCAATTGCAGAAAAACCCCTTTTGCCAAAAAAAAAGAAAAAAGAAGTGGATTCCGCACTTCGAATTCCTCAGTTTCAAACATTCCTCTGTCCAAATGAGTTTGGAGTTCGGTGATGACAATGATTTTTGGTTTGTCCAATCATGGAAGTGGGTTGCACTATGTTTGGGGGGTTTGATATCTATACAAACTCTAATGGGGCTCCACAAGATGACTCTAATTTTGTGTGTGTGTGTGTGGGGTGGGGGGGGTTGGGTCTGGGTGGGGGAGAGAAATGAGCCGAAACACATCCAAGTCTAGTCAATGAGCTGAGGATCCGATTCCAAACCCGATCTAGCCTATGAGCTAAAGAATCAAGCTACTGCAAACTCACCAAGGTGTAAAACTCGGGCCCTCTATGCTTCAAAGATTAGCTCAAACCCGGTCCAATGCAAGCTTTGTTCAGGTCAAACCCACATCATCAAGGTACATGCAAAATTAAAATAAGCTTATCATCATCATGACCTTATCCCAACAAATTGGGGTTGGCTACGAGAATTGTGTTCTGCCATTCCATTCTATCAGGGACCATATCTTCAATTAAATCATGTCTCTAAGTATTTTCTAACAACGCCCATGTCATTTTAGGCCTTCCTTTTGCCCTTTCATAGCCTTTAACTTGAACTCACTCACTCCTAACAGGCGTAGTTCTTGGTCTCTGTTGTGGGCGTGGCCAAACCATGTCTACTTTCCCTCATCTTATTACCTATTGGTGTTACCCTTGAGCTCCCTCAAATGCATTCATTTCTAATTCTATTCTTCCTCGTTGTACTACTCATCCATCTCAACATCCCCATTTCAGCGACACTTATCCTCTGAACATGTTATTCCTTAGTTGCACAACGTTCTGTCAATTACTGCATCCTATAAAAATTCCCTTTCAGTTTGATTTGTATGTGATGATCAAATAAAACTCCAGAGACAGCTCTGCTTCCCCCACCCAGCTTGATTTCTATGAGTAATGCAAATGGGGTGAACGGTCTTTTTGGAGTCCCTTGGAGAGTCACAAGCATGCATGCTGGAAAGGTTGTTTTGGGGTGTAAAGGCCATTGAATATTTTCTAACTTCACCCGTCTTTTTAGGCCTTTGCCCTTTCAGAGCCTTTAACTTCAACTCACTCCTAGCATAGTTCTTGGTATCTGTTGTACATGGTCAAACCATGTCTGCTTTCCCTCGTCTTATTACCTATCAATGTTACCCTTGAGTTCTCTCGAATGCATTCATTTCTAATTCTATCCTTCATCGCTGTGCTACTCATCCATCTCAACATCCCCATTTCAGCTACACCCATCTAATATGTTATTCCTTAGTTGCACAACATTCTGTCAATTACTGCATCCTATAAAAATTCCCTTTCAGTTTGATTTGTATGTGATGATCATATAAAACTCCAGAGACAGCTCTGCTTCTTCCACCCAGCTTGATTTCTATGAGTAATGCAAAACTAAACAAACTGCAAAATAAAATAAAAGGAATGCTATAAATTATTCACAAAATCTTTTTACCCAAATGCAGAGTGATGGGATGACCTTCATCTTCTTCATCAGAGTCTTTCTCATTATTAAGACTGTTGATCGAATTTGGCACAACTCTTAGATGGAATCATGCCCCGAAAATATCTGCAATGGAACCATTCTAACCTTGCAATTACAGAGGTAGAAGTACAGTAGGGAAATGGTTGCAATTCAACATAAAGAAAATGTAGAAGGTCAAACGGCTGTGATCTTCTATTCATTTTGATTTACAGCATGGCCCATTTATGATTGGCCAATCGGATCAAAGATCCGGATAACTAAACCATGAGTCCAACCTATATGGAATCGGGGCTGTCCAACTTGGGTTCGGTTAACAGAGCCAGCTTCAGAATAGTTTGGAGGATTTAAGAATCTGAAAATTTACAGGCATTTTCTATGCTACCATGACCGTTTGGGTTCAGCAGTGTAATGGTGAAGTCCCACCGATCTCTGCATATTTTAGGTGCTCTGTACAGAAACACTGACATGCTGTTAATTCCTCCTCCGATTCATCTTCGCAGGCTTTTTGGCATTGGATGAAGGTGATTGATGCAATGGGATTGGTAACAGTGTCCCACCTTTGATATCATCAGCATCTGTCATGTTATCAAGCGTTTTCTGGGCCTCAATGTAGACCATAAGATCTCTAATCTGTCATGATAAACGCATTAAGCTATAAACTGTGAATCACAGCACTACCATTGAAGAACACAGTTAAAAACTGGACAAATGAGTATAACATACCTGTTCTTCCAGATCGACTATCTTTTCATCCCTCAACCTCAGTGCTGCTTTCTCCCTGGAAAAGATGGAGATTATTAACAAGGGCAGAAGAAAATATCAATGACAGATGAGGTTTACTGTGTCCTCACGTGCATAATGCTTGCCCATCTAAGAGACATGTCCCATATGGCTATGGGTATGATATTGAGCTTTCCATGATATGGGCCACAATCTTCTGGCTAAAAAATCAGATCAATTCGCCCTTCAGATGGGCCACAATGGGATGGCTAACACATTTTTTGCAGCAAACCATTTGTTATGTACTGGCCCAACCGAGTGAAAATGCCTGAAATTTAGACCAGAAGATCTAAACAGTGTGGCCCACCTGATAGAAATCTCAGATCTCGTATGTGTGCAATATAGGCAAATGTGGTTGCATGTAGATATGAGTGCTTGCATAAATATTAATATGCTCAGTGCACTGGTATCAACATATCACGATACCAGTACTTGAACCAGTACCGATATATAGGATATCTTCTGACCGAATTCCATTTTATTAGGTTAATTGTTTTCAATGCTATATGCATTTTCTAATATAATGGTCAAAGAAGAAACAGAAAGAAATTTTGTAAAATGCCTCACGGTAAAAAGCTCAGTAGAAATTAATAGTTAAGAGGTTTGCTAGCCCACAATTATCCCTTTCCACACGCAGCACATGTGCCAACCTGACAAGTGCATGTGACATCTGACTTCTATATAGATGGTCCCCACCACGACTGAACGTATGCAAAAAAGAAAGAAGGGGGAAAAAAAAAAAGGGTTAGTCCACTCATCAAGCAGACCACAAGGATATGTTGAATGTGCACCATAAGCGATATTTTTATTTTTATTTTTTAAACATCCAATCTTTTCGTGGGGATGATGATATGGATGATTGTAGCTGAAATGAGGATGTTGAGATGGATGAGTAGCAAGACGAGGAAGGATAGAATTAGAAATGAATGCATTCAAGAGAACTTAGGAGTAGCCCAAATGGGTAATGAGGGAAAGTAGACTTAGATTGTTTAGTCATGTACAATGGAGACCAAGAACCACGCTGGTTAGGACTGAGTTGGTACAAGTTGAAGGCTCTAAGAGGTCAAGGGGAGGGCCTAAAAGGATGTGAGTGGAGGTAGTAAGAAAAGATTTGATGACCTATGGTCTAACTGAAGGTATGGCCCTTTACAGATTAGAGCGGCGGAATAGGGTTCATGTAGCGGATGATGATGATGATCCATTCTTTTCATATAAGGTTGGTCCACCTGATGAGTGGACTAGACTGATCGCATACAGTTGCCTTCGCAGTGATGCCGCTTCATGTGCTGCATGGATGTCCCACATGCTAGGTTTGTGGATGTGCTGCATGTAAAGGTACGTGTGGAGAGGGTGCTTGTGGACTAGACTGTTCCCTTAAATTTAACATGCTAGAAAGTCCATAATAGTGTTTTGTTTAATAAAACCAAAAGTTAATAGCTACTTGTTTGAGCATGCACATGGTATAGAGTATGGAAAGGACTAGATGTAGCGGATCATCTCAATTCAAAATTCTCAGCCCAAGATACAGATCAGCAAGGATTGGTTATAACCCATAAGTGTAATCATGTTCAAATATTTCCCAAACAATATATAAGTTGCACATGTTGCAAGTTTGTCAATTTACTTTTAAGTAACAAGCTTATAAAGTAAAAAAACTCATGCATCAAGTTAACAAGAACAAAGTATAAAATTTATAGTACAGGTATTTAAGTGTCAGCTATCAAGTATCAACTATGAGACCTAGTTGCAGGATCGTTATAACTAGGTGCCGCTCGGCCTGCTCCCACTTCGAATTCTCACTTCAGATTTGTTCTCACTCCCGCTTCCTACCTATATATAGTTTACATTATGAAAGAAACACTTCCCCAATTCCACACCGGACTTTGTTGCTGCTGCGGTTCATGCTTCATGCAACCATACCATGAGATTCATCATTTAAGTCCCGCAAGATTTAGGGATAGTGACAAATCTCGTTCTCAGCAATTTCTAGGGCAAGAAATTTCTTGAGAGATTTTCAAAATTGAGGTGTTTCTCAGTATATTATTGGGAAATTCTCGCCAAAAAATAAAAATATTTATTATAAATTAAAAAATTATATAACAAACTCATTAAGTTTTTTACTACCTTTTGTAATAATTTAGAAATAATATCATTATAAAATTGCGATATATAAAATCTGCCAATATTTTTAAAATTTCTCAATAATATCGTTTGGTTTAATTTTCCACAATATTATCTCCAGATTTTCAAAATCTTACCTATATTCGTCACACTGGCTTCCAGCACAATTTCTACCACAAATTTAAGGTTCGACTGCTGTTATTTCAAGATTCAGTAATACGACTTAAATTCCATCAGTCTTTACTTCAATCCGCATTTTAATCTGAGACACTTTTGATTGATCCTCAGGCTGCCAAGAATGATGGAACTCCTCATCTTTTAAGCCCCAATAACATAAAAACACGTATATGAGTTCTATTTTGCTCATTTCAAATGAATAGATATACAACTTGGCCAAGACTGACGATATGAGTTCTAACTTTCATGAAACCATGTTAGTCAGACCACTATTCAGTTGTACCTATCAACGTATTCCACAACATAACAGTGGCTGTAATGGCCAATGCCATTACCGTTACGATACAGCCGTTGCGGTTTTTTGTTTTTTTTTTTTTGAAAAAAAAAAAAAACCTATTTCGGCCCCATAACAGACCGCTACGGGGCCACTGCAGCTCTTGCAGGATCGTCATGGACCATCACAGGCCATTGCAGGTCAATTTTTCCGTAAAGTGTAAGTAAAGTTACCACTATGACCGTCACGAAACCGTTTTGTAACACCTTGGTGCCTATAGAGGTTGGTTCATTCACTAGCAAAAGTAATAGAACTCAAATAAGTTATATGTATTCTGGCAACATTTTGGACAGATTATTCCCTGGAAGGATGATCCAGTATGCAGGCTTGCTTTGGTCACTGAGAGGGGTTGCTATCCTAATATTTATGATTTGCTGAAGGTTAATGATATAACCAAACACCTTTTAAAGCATTTATGGTCAATTTTGCATTGCAGTGAATATCTTGTTCAAAGAGTTGTCTACACTTTCTGGTGCAGTTTTATGATGTATTTACTTGTAACTGTCAGTTCTTGGTCTCCGTTAATATATAAATAATGTTCGTGCACATATTGTAGATGCATTTATGGGCATGTGTGTCCTTTACTCTTGATGTGTTTGTGCTAGTGTCGTGGGAATTGTGATACAAATGGGTCTGAGGTTGAATCATATCATTTAAAAATAATAATAATAATAATAATAATAATAATAATAATAATCAGCTCTTTCAATAGTTAGGATAAAGTGCAGTGTTGTGCATAATTTTGTTGGCATTTGAGTGGTGTTTGGTAAACATGTATAAATGGGCTCCCTGCTATTCCCTTCAACCAACTACTAGATCATGTCCTTACCACTTTTGTCTGATGACCGTATATCTGTGTGCCTTCACGTTCAGTGGTTTGTCTTTTTTGAGATGTACATGAAATAGTTGTGTTGGGAGTCAATAGTGGGTGGGGCCATTTTTGTATGCGAGTGATGTCAATGTAAGCCTCTGACCCTCTGCCGTGCTGGTTCCAAGAGCTCGGGTTAAAAAGGGAGGCCGATGTCTAGTGTGCAACCAATTGTAAAATTTTTGCCCATCTAACATTTAAAAGCTGGCCTCGAATCTTTCGGAGATGTGCTATGATAATGATGATGGTGCTTGGATTCTTTCCTCGATAGTTGTGCCATAGTGACTGCAGTATACATGCCATGTTTAGACAGGTGATTCTTCTTCTTCTTCTTTTTTGGAAGGAGAAGAGGAATTTATTAAGGCGGCACTAAGAGGGCGCCAAAAAGCTCATAACCCTATCTAGCAAAAAGCAAGATACTATCTTTCAATAATGCATTACAAGAAACCCATTCAGCAACAAAGGATTTCACCCTACGGATGACAAAATCAACATCCTCTTCAGAATCATTGAAGTATCTTACATTCCTCTTCCCCCAAATAGACCAAAAAGGCACTAAGATCACCAACTACCTCTCCGCCCAAGCTTGCTTTGGAAAAACAAACCCCATAGCCCGCCTCCAATAAACTATCCACCGAAATAGGCATGGACCACTGCATCTTGAATGAAGAGAGGATAGAATCCCAAACCCCCACTGAGCAAAAGGACAATGAATGAAAAGGTGATCAACTGTCTCGTTGCTACCCTTACATAGAGCACACGTACAGAATCACCAATTCTTGCTTGCGAAAGTTGTCAATAATCATGACCCTCTTACTACCAACCAGCCACACAAAAGCCACCACTTTCGGAGTACCGTACAGCCATAACATGGCCATCAGAGCACGGCCCTCAAGTGAGGGAGAGTGCAATAATGCATAGAAAGAGCTAACTAAGAAAGAGCCCAAACTTTCCTCACACCACACTAACCTATCTTGCTCCCCAGGATTGGGACAAACCTTGGATAGGTGAATCATCATTTACCATAATAGTATAATGGTAGAGACATGTAATTCTTCTGGTCGTTTATAACCTACAATATAGTTGCATGAAGTGTGAACTGAAGCACCAACAAATCCAGGTGCATGAAGGGGGAAGCATATATGTCAAAATGTTTTCAAGAATAAAAAGAAGGAAGAGGGAGAACCAGTCCGAAGCACGGTTTGAAGCAGGAGTGATGATTGGAGTGGACCTGATCATCATGTGGATCCCACCATTGGATCTCATGATCGTGGCCCATTACCCAAGATGATCTAGGATTTTGAGTTTTGGTTATTATCGTTATTAGAAACATCATGAACGGTTTTGATTGCGTTGATTAGTTGTTATTTTTGTTACTTCGTCTCTTAGTATTAGTGTGCTCACATGGCGCGGCTTTTGGGGTTTAGAGTTTTCTTATAAATATGCAACCCTATGTAGGTTTTTTTTTCATGGAGGTTTATGAATAAAATTCTGCATTTTTTTTTCTTCTTCTCCATCCTTCCGAGTTGAAAAAGCTAATTGGGTGCGAAACTCTCCTTTCCTCGAAGGGCTAACTATCATGGTATGAAGCCACAATCATCCCAAATCGTCCCCACCTCCTCCAACCCACATTCGCCATCTTCCACGGTCCTCCCATCTTCAGATTCACCTTTCGTTTTGCCCAAGTTTCCCTCCACAGCAGATTTTCAGGTTCTGGCCCACCAGAGGGGCTGAAACTTCAGCTAGCACCACGCACACACCTGGCGGCGGATCATCAGGAAACTTTGTGTGAGAGTCGGCCTCCCCTGGCCGACCAAGCTCTAGGTGGCCTTTTTCAGTTTCGTGGGCCCCACACACGTGCGGCCAAGTAGTCACGCACGTGTGCCCAGGTTGGCCTGTTCTCCACACGCAGAAACCTTCTCAGGTTCCGTATTTCTTCTATTTTCTTCTCTCTCACCTTAAGTTCCCTAACCCTAACCCTAGATAATCCGAAATTCCAAGTTTTTCAACTTTCGTAAACCCCAGATTTTCCCCGAATTGAAACATGGTGAATCTCTTGAATTGGGGAGCAATCCTTTGCAAGGATGGATGAATCTTACACTCTTTTGAGCATTGTTTGGTTTATAATTTCATCTGATCTAGCCCTAACTTGTGTACACTTGGACTCCCATCGATTCCCCTTGTTGAATGTTTGATCGTATGTGAGACGTGGATTTCTTGTGATTGTTTAGAAATTGGTATGATCTAAAGCTTGAAATCTTGCATATCATATTTAATTTCATGTCCTACATCAAGAAGCAACACCTAATTGTAATGATTGTGCAACTAAGATCTATAGTATCATGTAATTCTTTTTTCTTTTTAATTTCTTTGACAAGGATACAAGAGACCACTTGCAAAAAAAAAAAAATATGTTCCATTTTGAAATGAGGGATCTCGTATTCTCTTATTAATTGCAAACATATGTATATTATCGAAGTGAAATAAATAAATAAAGAATAAGAAAATAAACATCTAGAAAGAAAAAATTATAGATAAAGGGAAAATTCGAAGTTTAAAAAAAAACATAAAGAGAGAGGCCAAGCAAATTTATCTTTTGTTACAAGTGCTTTACTTTTCTACACATGTAATATAGAAAGTAAAGTTAGTTTATATTTTAAATTGCAAGTTAAAAGAGTTATTTTATCTTCTTTTAATAGAAAGAATTCTAATAAGTTTTTTTTTTTTTTTTTTTTTTTTTTTTTGGGGGGGGGGGCCCGCCCGGGCTAGCTAGGAGATAAACCCTGGCATGTCACAAGCACTTGTTGTTGTAAGATTTGTGTTACACATGGTACTTCTCGTGAACCTAGGTCCACGTGCATTTATGGCAATTAAACAGCAGAATTGAAGTGTAGCCTACAAAACCACATCCAAAGTGAAAAAATTACAATTTTGATTTCCCAAGTTCCATTCTTTCACCACTCAAGTCCACACAGGGATACCTGTTTGTTAGATTGAGACTGAATTTGATCTTCAATACTTGCCTCAAAGTTATATTTCTTTTATAACATACAAAAGAGAAATATAAACAAACTATAGTTGTTTACATAGCATAGAATAACTTGGAAAGACAGCATACCTCTCTTCAATTTCCTTTATCTTTTTCCGCCAGAGATCCTGATTCTTCATAAGATTCTCATTGATCTAAAAGCAGGATGTAAAAATTAAAAAAAAAAAAAATAATAATAATAAATAAATTTTTTTTATTTTTTATTTTAAAAAAAAAAAAAGAGTCTATGAGAAGAAGCCTCTCTTTGGCCAGCAATCTAGCTATACGAAGTGCCTGAATGTGCAAAGGACCATGTGAGCTTTCCATATGTGAAGCTGTTTATCGCACATCCTGCAGAATGCTGCATGTAGCGGTGCTAACAGGCTCCAACACAACAATGGAAAGAAATTGGTCAAACCTGCTATCCTCCCATTATTGTATGGGCCCTGGGAAAAACAATCCCAAGCACATTTAGCAGACATTCCAAGCAAGGCTCTGAGCCAAAAAACCACATAGAGAACACTCCCAAGCACATTTAGCAGACATTACAAGCAGGCCCTGAACCAAAACACACACACAGGAGGGAGGGAGGGAGGGAGGGAGGGAGGGAGGGAGAGAGGTTGTATGTGATCAGTTCTCAACAGAAAAACTTACATTGGAAACAAAAGTTTTTTCCTCAATACACTTTTCAAGTTTATGTTGAATATTATGCAGCTTTGAATCCAAAGCCTTCTCCACAGCTTCGGCAATGGACTTCTCCCTTTTTCCTTTTGCCTCAACAAGAAGGGACTCATAATACTGAATTGAAAAGAAAAAAACAAATTAGATTACCTCTCCAGTTATTTAACGTTTAGATTATCATATGACTAAAGAGGTCTCAAGTCCAACTGGTTCGATGACAAATGACCATCCACCCCAGCTATTAATTTCCAAGGTTATGCACGTGTGACATTCAACCTGTCCAATAAGGTGGTCCCACCGTGAGATCACTTGTTCAAAAATAATCCACATCCACTTATCAGGTAAACCACACTTGTAATTTGTTATTTATCAATGGTAGATGTTGTTTTCTATGGTGTGGCCCACCTGATGTGTGGATGGCGCTGATTTGTGCAAGAGGTTATCCTCATGGTGGGCCAACATGTTGGAAGGTTTGGAGGTCAACCTTCTCGCAACTAAAATAGAGAAATAGTTGAAACAAATTACATAATCTGACCATGCACTTACAATTATAATGATTTTTTTTTCTTCTTACATTTTTTCTCTAAAAATACTAGGAATAAGTACACATACTTTAACAGATGCATGTTGAAACAAATGGAAATCATTATCTACAGAAGGAGCACCATGAAAGTATGCTCACCTGTCTCTGATTCTCAAGCTGGCTTGCAAGCAAATGGTTGTACTCATCTACAATCTGTTGCAAGTTTACATATAAACAATGAGCAAAATCATGCAGCTGACGTAAGTGTGTCTGTGCACATGCACACCAAGTGAGTTCTTAAGTACATACAAAACATAGAACTGCAACTAGAGAAAATAATAATAATAATAATGCTGCAAGAGGAAGTTCAATAATTACAGCATCGGCTTTACTGCTAAACAGAGCTCCACTAATTCCAGAATCCTCACTATATTCGCAAGTGCCATAATCATCACCAATAGATGTGCAGTGGGAGTTCAACTCAACCAACTTGCCATCAGCTTTTGACTGATTTAATCGGTGAACGTAAGTGTCACCAACATAATCCCATACTCGTTGTGTTTCCAAATCGAGAGAATAGCAGTGCTGAGTATCTTTCCAGTGCCTGATTGCATGACCTTCTTTATATCTAAAACCAACATTGCAGCAATTGTCAGTATGACTATCGAAGAAAACGCAGGCGATGCAACGAATAAAAGTTATTTCAGGTTAGAGCAGACAGCTGCTAAAATACTGGATGGAAAGCAGTGAAATATCAATTCCTACCTTCCACATCCAACAAAGCCACAGATCACACAGATCCAGAGATTTTCTGATGTTTCACAAACAGAGCATGTTGGTTTCTCAGGCTGCTGTTGACAAAATCGACACACCTGGAAAAAGCATGGTTTAACATTACTAGTAGCTCTTTATGCAGTTTTGTTGACAAGCCATAGGAGCTGCAGAAAGAACTTCAGAGATGGACATCTCCACTTTCATTCTTTATGCAGTTCTGTTCCAACAACTCATCACTAGAAGTTCTAACTCAGCAATTGGAAGAGATGACAAATCAAGATATTCACAGTAACAACAAGATACCCCAGAGCAATAAATTACCTCGAGTATGGAAAGACGGGGCATAAATTGTAATGGGCTTTTAGTAATTGGCCTATTGCCTGTTGTGCTCTGTATTCCCAGCATAGTGAAAATTTTGGTTCTCTGTAATTTCTTGGCCCAGAAATTTCTCACGAGATTTTCAAAATTTAAGGCTTTTCTCAAGATATTATCAGGAATATCACCAAAAACAAAATATCTTAAAAAAATTATTGTAAATTAACAAATAAATTTAGAATTTAAAATTTAAAGTATATATTTAATATTTATATAACAAATTCCTCAACATTTTTTCTATTTTCAAGTTGATATCATGATAAAATGCAATATTTTAAAATGGGTGCCCTGCATGTCCACACATGTCAATGTGCCAAATTCCTCAACATTTTTACCATTTTCGAGTTGATATCATGATAAAATGCAATATTTTAAAATGGGTGCCCTGCATGTCCACACAAGTGAATGTGCCATGTGTATATACACCCCATGAACTCTCCATCCATCCCTATTCCAAAGTGTTTGACAAACAACATCTAGGATAATAGGCAGTATAATTAAAGGCGCTAGGCGCTCCCCAGGAGCACATACCAATGTAGTGCCCAAAATGCCTAGGTGCACCTAAGCACATGCCTCGAGATTCCAGGGGCAGTTTTTTAAAAAAAAAAAATAATAAATAATTGTACAATAAATATTAATATTTGACTATTCATAGATATAAGTCAATTTTGAAACTAATTAAAGTCAATGCCATTCAATTCCTCCTAGCGCAAAGCCCCATATCCCCAACTTTCCCTAATTCCACAATTCTAATACCTAGTTCTCAATTTCCACAAATCCTGACACTAAATCCTCCAAATTCACCAATCCAAGACCACAAACTTGCCAAAATCCCTAAATTTTCAAAACACTATAATCCAATTTTTTCATATTTCCCAAATCATCTAACCTAAATTTTCGAATTCCCACCAAATGTCCAATTCACCTTAAATCGCTTTACAACACCAACAAGTTTAAGAAGTCCAATGTGATGACCTTGACGCGATATTCAAAGATGGAAATGAAGAAGCAGACGAAATTAGAAAATTTGTTGAAATTTGGGGAAATAATATCTCAAGCTTTTAATCTCAAAATAAATGGAAAAAAAAAAAGTTGTTGAAATTGGGCTAAATTCTGTTTGTCAAAAAAAAAAAATTTTTTAAAAAAAAAAAAGGAAAAGGAAAAAAAGAAAGAAAGAGAGAAAAAATGCATATGAAGTAACCATAATGGCACCTCATGTAAAAAGTTGCAGGTACTTCAAGCACGCCTAGGTGCACCCATGTGGTGGGCACTAGGCATACACCTAAGGTAAACGCCTTGCCTAGAGTCCCTGACATATGTGTCTACGTAGGCCTCTTGAGGACAGTGCTGTCCAAATTAGCCTATCGAAATGCAACTTTGACAGTTAACAAACAGAACCTTATTTCTTCAATACATTTGGGTTGCTCTATTATCATAATTGTTTCTCTCTCTATCCTATATCACTTAATTCTACTGTTTTTGTTGTGTTTCTCAATTGTTTTTTAGTCTTTCGGACCACAATCACATATTGAGGCAAATAATATCACTATGAAAATAACATTTAAAATTGAAACTAGGTGCATCATAAAAAGTTAAAATAAACACGCTTCACCAGAAACATGGAAGGACATACCGGGCAAGATGAATCTGTCCATTTCGAAATGCATGAACAGTGAAAAGAATGGTCGCAAAGTGTTGTCAGAATCCCACTTGTGTCCTGGTCCAGTCTCTCTAATCAATTAAACAAGAAGGAAGATTAATTTGAACTTGTTTCCCAAATATGAGTAGCCAGCATAGGGTCAACGTAGAATCAAAATTGTAAGGAATGACTTTGTCATGAGACTGAATATCGAAAGAAGATCTCTTTTAATTCTCTACCAATATAGGCATTTGATATTTTGTTAAAAAAAGATTCTAAAATCAGTTCTAGATAATTGGTTGATACTAGTTTCTATATTGAAGTTTCAAAGAATTATATTAAACATGAGTACACACCTATTGTCCTACGCACAATTTTATGTACTCATTACCAACAAACATGTAAATACTCATTACCAACAAACATGTAAATCACAAGTCACAGCTTTACAAATTAAGCTTCTCTATAATAAAAAGAATTTTAAAAAAACTAGGGTACAATGACCGTCAACTGGAGTTGGAATGAGAATCAAATGAGACTCAATTACATTTTCAAATAAATCAGCAAACAAACAAATTTCAAAAACAAACCAGTCATTAGATTATTAGAGTGGAAAAAGGCTTAGATGATGATGATGAGACTGTTAGAGTGGGAATACAAAGAGAAAGGAAAGGAACCCTAGGCTTTTTCTGAACCATGAGAGAGAACAACGGAAGGAACCAAAGTTTCAGGCAAAACTATCATAAAACAACTAAAAGAAACAGAGAGACAAGAAAGCAACAAACTCAAGCGAATGGTAATGATGGCCAGCTTATCAGCGATGGAATTCACTTTTTATGAAAATGAGATCATATAGAACTTGATGATTCCACTGTTCATGCTGCTATCTCAGCTCGAAGCCTCAAACACTACTTGAATGATCACAGGCCAGGGGCTTTGAAGAGACAGTCTCAGATGCACCTTTGATAAATCACAAATAGGGACTGATAGGCACATCAGGCGCATCCTCAAATTTCCCTCCAATATATCATTATTCAACAGAAAGCTGAAAACAAAGAACAAGCTATCAAGGGGAATGGAAGGTCCATCATCATCATCTAAACCTGATACCAATTAATTGGGGTCAGCTACATTAAGAGATGGAAGATTGTGACCTTAATATCACTGTGCACTGAGATTAATTGTAAGTTTGACATCAGATTGATTACTTATTTCAGCAGACTAGGTGCTTACAAGGTTTAATACAACATAAATTACAGGATATATATATGCTCTTTCTTGCCCTTAAGGCCATGTTTGGAAACCATGAATTCCATGCCAAACAGCAAAAAGGGAAAGTGTTTTCCTCTGATGAGACAATTTGTGTTGTTTGGATAGCAAAGAAAATAGTGGATTCCACCAAACAATCATTACAGTTTCCAAATTTCGAATTCTTGAGCACAAGAAATAGGTGAATATTGTAAGAAGAATATGAGATCTCCACTTGCAACCCAAACAAGACCTCAAAATTGGAATCGTTTCAGTAGTTCTCATGGAAATCATCATTGCATAATTATTATTTCTTCCCTTTCTTTTGCTTTGGATTCCACATATCCAAACATGCCTTAAAAGGACTCCTCTAGCTTCCTGAGGATTAGCAACTTACAAAATCACTCACTAGAATTGTAAAATCTACACTGCCAGCATCTCAAGGGACCAAAATTAAGCATCTCAAACTCTCGTTGTTTGGAGAAAGAATTTCTCTTAACATCAACATCTTGATGTCATCATCTCTTAAATGGTTGAGGGTAATAATGCCGGGGCATTTTAACATCGGGCTCGAGTAGGGTGGCATGTGGGATGCAGGGGCACACTTGGGGTGGGTGGCCCGTGTGAGGTGGGTGGCCCATGTAAGGTGGGCCCATGTGAGGCGGGTAGCTCGTGTGAGGCGGGTGGCTCGTGTGAGATGGAACCCATGTGATGTGGGGCCCACGAGGGGGGTTCGACCGAGGACTTAACCCATGGGTAGTGAAGCCTAGGCTATGAGATAAGGAGAATGATTCGCCACACTCTATTAGTTCAAGCTATTAGAGCAAGTGGTTAGTTGTCCTGCATCAAAGTGGTATCAGAGTGAGAAGTCTCATGTTCGAGACTCCTCACCAGGGGTGATTAATGCAGGGGCATTGTTACACTAGGATCAAGTGGGGTGCTCTATGGGATGCGGGGGCACACTCGAGGTGGGCAGAGGTGAGTGGCTCGTGTGGGGCAGAACTCATGTCATGTGGGGCCCACGAGGGGGGTTCGGCCGAGGACCTAACCCATGGGAGGTAGGGCCTAGGCTATTGGATAGAGGGATTAATTCACCACGCTCTATTAGTTCAAGCTTTTAGAGGAAGTGGTTAGTTGTCCTGTATCAGGTAACCTCTATTTATAAGCATTCCTTATTACCTCAGCTTCCACCTATCCTGGAGCTCCATACCTTTTGTGGTATCTCAGAAAAATTGACATGCGTTTTTCGAGATTGTGGGAGCAATTCTGGCAATGTCAGCCATGATTTGCTAACGATAACATCATCATCTAAGCCTCATCCCAACTAATTGGGGCTTGGCTAACAAGAATAACCTCCAATAAAAAGGAGCTGGACACATCAACTCCATAACATACGACGGCATTGAACTTGCCTCGGTTTACCTTTATGCATTGGTAAACCAGCAGAAAGGTTGTAGATTCAGTGTTAGAAAGAATTGAAAGGAAGCTTGTCATCATGGAAGCATAAGCATCTATTGATAGGGGGATGCATTTTCTAATAAAGGCAGTCTTGTCTAACTTATCAGTGAATTATGTGTCCCTGTTTAAAATTCCTTCAAGTGTTAGGCAACGGACTGAGAAGCTTCAAAGGGAAGTTCCATGGAGAGTGAATTGAGGGGAAAAAAAAAAAAAAAAAGAAATTTTATCTAGTGCATTGTAAAGAGGTCTGCACAACTCAGGAGGGAAAAGGCTTGGGGATTCGCATTATGAATTAAATGAATCCTGTGCTGATCAGGAAACTTGTGGAGATTTGGCTGCAAAGAAGATTCCCTGTGGAAAAAAGTTGCCATTAGCAAATGGGGGGGTGGGGGGGTTGGGTTGTAAAATCTTCTTCATACAGCACACGGGGGTCTGGAAAGCAGTGATGGATGAGTGGCAGGAATTCATTAAAGGAGTGCCATTCGCTATTGGTGATTAGATATGGATAAAATCCTAGGAAGACGTGGTGTGGTAGAGACCCTCAATGTGCTGCCTATAGCAGGTAGTATACCATCATAACCAATAAGGGATATAGCATACCATCATGTTTTATTAGAGGCCTGTTTTTGTGTAGACCCTGTGAGGATTCTTCTCGTTGTATGTATGTGTATATAGTTTGTTTTTGTTCGTTTTAATGTAATAATTACCACTAAAAAAGGGTTTTGGCATGATGTATGTCATGGAATACTAAAGGATAGCATTTTTTATTTTTTTATTTTGAAAGATAAGGAATTTATTAAAAGAAAACAGAAAAACAGGAACAAAATGATCCGCTGAGATAGCAGATCGGAAACTAAAAGCCTAGAAAAAGAAAACCGCTGTCCGTAAGAGAAGCGACATTAGCAGCCCAATCAATAACGGCACTTTTGACCTTAGACAAAAAGAAGTCAGCGGAGTTAGCCCTGTCCCAAAAACAATGATTGTTTCGCTCTTCCCAAACAAACCACCAGACCGCTAAGAGCGCCATCCTCCAAAGCTTAGTTTTGGACTTGCCTAAATGCACACCGTGCCACGCTGGGAGCAAAGCATCAATCTTCTCCGGCAGGCACCAAAAAACGTTGAAAGAGCGAAAAATTCCAGCCCAAACAGATTGGATGAACGGACAGATAAGAAGAAGGTGGTCAACCGATTCTGCTGCCCACATGCAGCATAGACAGATGTTCGGGATGACCATCCCTCTTCGCCTGAGATTATCAACTGTAAGAATCTTCTTACTACTTGCAAGCCAACCAAAAGCCACGATCCTAGGGGGAGCAGCATACTTCAGAAAGGACAGAGATTAATAGATTGGAGGCAAAAGAACACTAAAGGATAACGAAAAACAGATATTTGCTGCTTTGAGACTTGAGACTTCGGAAAGGACAGAGATTAATAGATTGGAGGCCGATCTGGCACACACCTAGGTTTAAGAATTAAAAGAACCCAATTTTCTGGACAAACCAATAACAATCATATTTCCCACTATGTATATATGAACAAAAACAGTGGAAGTCGAGGCCAATACAATCCCCATTAAAGAACAAAACAATGCAAGATACACATCTATATGAGAAAATGCTTTAACACTTCACCTCAAGTTGGTAATCTAAGCATAAAAAGCATCTGCAACATGCGCTGGAACTTCTCCTTAGATTATTCAACAGATTGTTGGATCATGGATGTGCGTAGTTAAATCTTCAATTCGACAGGTCATACCATTTCTCCAATATACAACATTAATGTCAGACTGCCTTGTTGTTGAATTGAATGCAGCATTACTGAAGGCTATTTTATTGCAATAGCCATTTCCTTGAGCAGATTTTCAGCCACATCATTTAAGTGAGATGACCCGCAGAAAGTGCAATTGACATGCATTGACTTCTATCAGAAATAGTTGGAAGTACTGTCATCGGATTGCACATGTAGAGAGTATTTTTTAGATGTTTAGACTGTGAAGCTTCAACAAATGTGATCCTTCAAATTTTTGATATAACAAAATAATCAATAAGACAGGTAGGTTTCCCTCTTGTTTCATAAAGAAGGAAAAAATAGCCATCTTTAATATATTCCAGTCTTAGCTAGAGAACTTAAACCATGGATCACATTCACAGTTGAATAATTTCACCCCAACCTGTTGGAACCTGTTGTATTACATTAATTTTGAAGGCAAAATAAAATGTAAGAGTGACTTTCAAAGATGTTGATAGTAGCATGACCAGAGATGGCTCTCGAATGTAGGGGAACATTGACTACAGTTGAAGGGCCTGAAACAAGGATGAGAGGTAGACCTAAAAGGACTTGGATCAAGGTGGTGAGAAGGGATATGAAGGTTTGTTTAGGATAGGGCCTTAGGTATGATTAGGGTGCAACTCAAGCGGATGGGGTTGGGTTGAGTTCAACCCAAGCCTGACCTGGCCTCAAGAGGACCCAACCTACAACCCTACAAGAATATCAACCCAAGGTGTGCAACCCAAACCCAACCCAATTTCAAATCAGGTTGAAGTTTTCCAACCTGAACACGACATGAGGACCTTGACAACCCAACCCGACCTGATGCGAACTTGGGTTGGGTCAATCATGATTTGGGTTGAAGAGAACCCAAGTTGCAGCTCTAGGTATGATTTGCGAAACACGATTGGTAAAGCCAACCTCAAATGGCTGGGACAAGGTTGTTACTATTATCATTATAATGACAATGAGAATGATGATAGCAGCATGTTATAATTATGAACGAGACTGCTTAATTGGAGTTCATCACACAAAAGGCCACAGGAGACCAATTAGCAACAAAAGGCTGCAAGAGAGCAGGCACTAAATCAGAGAAGCAGCAACCTACTAAACAGTTTAAAGTGGCTGCTAAACAGTGGATAATACAGGCCAAATTGTTCTCTACTATTTGACAAATACATGCATGGACTATAAACTCTGATGATTAGTTTGCAATTGTTACCTACAAATTGGCAATCTAGAACAGAGGAATTATAGGATCTCCAACCCAAGGCTTTATACAGCATAATCAGTTCTCATACCCGAAAGGTGAGGCCCATGGTTCAGTTATCCAGACCATTGCTCTCTTGAGCCCCATCATGGATGGACCATACCCCGAAACTCTAACAATTTGAAAGATCCTCACCGCCAATCTTAGGCCTTTTTTTCAAATGAATGAGGATAGTTGTTTTATCTCTCTTTTCAACCATCTATTTATAGGCCCACAAGTTGAAAAGTTATGATTGACCTTTCTGGGAGATTTGTGGGGCATACTCCATCCATAGTGGGGCTCAGCAGACCAAGGTCCAGATTACTGAACCAAAGGCCCCACTCGTCAAAAATGAAAACATAAACATACCCTGCAAAGTCTCAGGTCAAGTGTAATTCCTCTCGAGATCATGACAGCCAGGATTTATTCATTCAAGGCTTGGTAAAATAAAATTTTCATAGGAACTAGAAGAAATGGATGTAACCCAAGAAATCAGCATGAAAAAAATAATAATAAAGATAAGGGAACAGAACTAACCAATGCAAACAGGACATGTTGGTAATTCCGTAGATCCAGTCGGAGGAGTGCTTGCGATCTCAGCTGATTCTGTGTATTCCACACTGGCAGTAAACAGAATATGGCAAACCTCTGCCTGCAATTCAACCACAATAGAGAAAAGAAAGTGGGCATTCAAATGACGAGTAGAGGAATTTTAAGGAAAGGTCTGAATGAAGAAACCAACCTCTGTGGATGAAAAACGCCTTCCACTGAGACTGCAATAGAAGTTGTCTGCACTCTTTTGGTCATCCAGCTGAATCAACATACTGTAGCGGTCATCCATCCCATCGTTTCTGCAATTCATCCCAAAAACCATTATAATGGGATTTTACATACTACGCATGCAAAGAAAATAAAACAAGAGGAGAGGAAAATGGTAGTTGGATTTACCTGATAACATGAATTTCCAAGATGCGATCAACATAAGAACCACAGAAGTGTAGGAAATCTTCAGTGGACATTCGGTTTGGGATGGCAATAACAAAGAGAAGAGTGCTCCGTCCGGCCTGAATGGAGAAGGTAAGGTTTTGATGGAAGTAAGAAACGAGCTTTTCGTTATTATTATATCTTTATTCTTGTTAATATACTAATGGATACACACATACTGGAAGGGATTGTTGAGGATGGTGGGAGACGTTGCGGTAGAGGTGGATAATGCCTCTGGTCTCATGGAATTTAGAGTTGAAGGAATGTTCTTGGTGGTGGTTGCTTGCGCTACCTTCGGCAGTGAGGGGCCTCTTTTCAATCGAGTGGATTCGAAGGCTGAACATGATTGTGACAAAGGCTTGAGATCCCCAGACCACGTACAGTGATAATAGATGGTTATCTGCAATGGGAACTGACTTTTGGTGTTACCAGATTATTCCATTCAGAGACATCACAAAATACCTTTCAAAAAACCAAAAAAAAAAAAAAAAAGCAGCCAAGAATATCTGAACACACTCATGTTTATAGCATGTAGTTTTTACAAGTGGAGCCCATGGTTCAGAGATCCTCATTTCTTTTTTAATTGGATCTAATCCATTTTGGAACAAACGACCTGGTAACACCTTTTACTTTAACTGATTCAGTAGTAGGTTAGTTAATTGCACAGAATATCACCAATAAGAAGAAAAAAGTATCCCATGATCTCTCAAAGAAGGACTCAATTTTAAAACTAGCCATTTCTATTATCCTTTTAGGTTCCACCTTCTGTCTTTCCATATCATAGAGTTTAGTCCTATCCTTGTAGCTAGGTCAAAGGAACCTTTGGATCTAATGCAGCAATGGTTGCAAAACGAATAGTGATTGTTACAACTACTGTTTTTTCTGTTTCTTTCATTGAATACTATCTACTACTGTACGACCAACCAATTACTTGAAATATTTAAAA
Source organism: Magnolia sinica (assembly GCF_029962835.1). NCBI lineage: Eukaryota > Viridiplantae > Streptophyta > Magnoliopsida > Magnoliales > Magnoliaceae > Magnolia > Magnolia sinica. The sequence continues at coordinate 101,569,412 of NC_080578.1, read as the reverse complement.
AATAAAAATAAAAAAACACTTTCTACAACCATGAAAAGGGGGTTTCTAGGTTTCGCATCTAATTGATGAGCCCCACTGGACGTCACATGCACCATAAATCTCACCAAGGTGAGCCTGACAATGTAGCCAAAACATACAGTTAAGAAAGAAAATACAGCAGTGGTTCATATTCAACCGAAGAAAGTCTAAAGAGTCAATGGCTAGGATCTTTCAGCACATCCATTGTGCAGCCCATCATATCAGCTGTATATATCATTAAACCATGTGCGAACGTGTAAAAACTGAAAAAAGAGTAGACATTTTGAGGTCAAATATTGCCTGATATCTCTCCTAAGGCCCACCATGGATGACCAATGGACCAAAGTTTTCCTCCAGCTGGATTTTATGTTCAGTCACAAACAAATTGAACTTTGTCACGGGTACCATGTTAGGTTTTTTCCCGAAAGGCGGTCTCGGCCACCACCATTACCATTGGTCTCTCTCTCGAAAAAAAAAAAAACCTATTTCAGTCCTGTAAAGACAGTTACGGGGCTGTTACCGTTCTGGAATACCTTGCGTAGAACTTTTTCCAAAAGCAATTTTAGATTATTAGTATGTACTTCTCATCTAAATGTATATCAAATTTTCAGAAGGCACAAACCTGTTATTGTGTCCTCTAATCATCTAGCCACCTAATGTTAATCCTTCAAAGTAGTACGCTTATCCTTGATCCATCCCTAGTGAAGGGATGCGTTGAAAGCCTTCTCACAATCACACTAGGGTCAAAAATGGATGTCAAAGAAGATGAGAGATGTCCATGCCATGGAACACATGCCTCATTGAATTTCCTTCCCAAAGTCTCTACTATCATGATGTAGAGGTAAGAGGGCCAAACCAACACCTTGGTGGCGGTCATCGTCCAGCAGCCAGTGGCTCTACGAAGCGAAGAACCACTCGTTGCCTTTTCTTCGCAACTAACAAGTGCAGGTAACCTAGGAGAAGAGAAGCAAGCTACCTCGCCTACCTCCCATCTATATCTATAGGTGGCAATGGTAACAACTGGCAAGCATGGTAACAATATGGGCAGTCCGGCCAGCGCTCCGCATTCTATCTAGGTTCCACTATGATGAAGGAGAGTAGGACGGAGGAGTCTCTCCTTCTCCTTTTCTCTCTTTTTCTCTCTACTCCCTCTAGGCTTGGATGTCCAAGTGGGGGAGGGACATCCAAAGCTTGCTTAGCTATCCCTCCAAGGATAGGATCTACTTATAGGAGTTTAGAGTTCTCATGTGGAGCACCACCTCCACATCCTTATAGACTTTAGTATATGTCCTACATCATCAAAAGTCTACAATCATGCCCATCTAAATACCCAAATTGACCAAATCCCTCCATTAATTGTAGTGTCCATCCTTGGCCCAAAATTCCATGTAAGCACAAGAGATGGACCACTAAAAGATCCAACCGTTGGATATCCATCAAGTTTGATTAAAACACTTTTACGGTGAAATAACAGTTAAAAACATTCGAGAAACCAAAAACTGTTGAAAGCACTGGCCAGCTATAAAACACTTGATGGAGGGTCCAATTGATAAGACCTATCCACAATTACGCCCTAGGAAGACTAATGGATCCAATGTTGGTGCATGTAAGGCTCCTATGCATCCTAATACGTACACCCAACAATACACGTATGTCTGCCACTAATGTAACCTCAGAAGTTGTGTTAAGGCCCACTTCATTAGGGCCATCAAATCCTTCCATAAACTCAAGTCCAAGCATTAGCCAAAGATAGCATACGATCAAAGTCAATCTACTTTGAGCACAATAGGCCTCTCCCCAAGGGACTTGATACGATCCTCCAATGTGAATTTTTCAATTGAGGCCAATATAGGTACTCGTAAAGAAGTGAACACACACTCTCACGTGGCAAAGGGCGTAGGCAACAAGATGCTTGATGGTGGAGATTAATCCAGCCCAACTTGTCATTGGTTCTTCATCACATAGGATAGCCATAAAATTGATTCTGGGTTGCCCATACCTGATAGATTGGTCCTGGAATTTATTAGGCTGCCACTTGTGATTGTGGTCACTTTCAGGGGGCTACCCATAGATCCATCAATGTAGCCAAGTTTTTGCTTCCCCAAATCAGTGTTCAAAATATCGGTATCACGTTAAGTATCACACCCTTGGGATACGGATACGTATCGGTTATCGTATGGGATATATCGGTTGTATCGCGTAATGTATCGTTGTTGTTGGAAACACGGGAAAATTAGTCGAATTTTTCAATGAAACTTCAGTGATTGTTGAAAAAAACATCAACACACATTTATATATCAAAACATTACAAAAAATAAGTGCACATAATAGGTTTTCTTTGTATAGGGTCCTGATTTATGCGTTATCTAACTAAATTGATGCAAGTGTATTCAAAGTCTATTCATATAATTTATAAATGTAAGAAGATGTGTGGAAACATAAGCAGTACATTCAAAAGCAAAAGAAGAATCACTAGATCAGGTGATATACATGTTTGATTTTATGTTTGGACACAAGGATTGCAACCGATTTGCAAGAAAGTGAAAATTTTTGATTTTTTTTTCAATTTTCCGCTACTCGGCTCATCTCCTCAAAATCTCGAAATTGAAGCTCCTAATCCATGATTTTTCATGCAAAGCACGAATAAACATGGATTTGTAACAATTTGACATTGATTTAACATGATTTATAGAGGGGGAAAAAAAAAGAGACCGAAAATTGAAAATGCTCACCGGATCGAATTTGTGAAATATATCGCACTACTTGTGTGTTTCGTATCGCACATGTAAGATACAAGTTATATTGTGGGATATATCGGCCGATATCGTCGATATTTAAAACAATGCCCCAAATAAACATCCTAACTGCCCTAAACCACTAGTACTTTCCTTCGTTGAGCGTAATGGTTATAATTTAAAGATTGGGATTCTTGAAAGTATAGATTTCACAAGTCTTTTGAGAAATAGCCAAGGTAACTTCTAATGATGAAGTAGCCATAGTGACACAAGTTTCTGGATTCCTTACAATGGTATCAAATATGTAGCAATACAGGTTTTTAGGTTCGAGTCCTTACCTTAGTGGTAGACTTTGAGGAGTTTCAACACTAGGTCTTTGGTTCCATATCCATAGGTGGTGAAATCCCACTGGTGTGCATTGATGTGTGTCAGGTGCGTGTGTAAATATATATATATATATATATATATAGCAATACTGTAAATCAGAGCAAATTGGTAGTGCACTCGCAATCCAATAGTAACTCAAAGCAATGATTAGATGGATTCCATACCCAACAAACAGAGCAAATACACTTCAAAGCTTAGTTTCTTTTCTGCAAATTCACAAGAGTCAAAATTGTGTTCACCATGGCCATCCAAGCAAAAGCTTCTATGTTGGGGGGATGTGATTTCCCCATACTCGAGCACATGGCGGTCAATCCTCAGTTAAAGAATTGAGTGGGAAAAAAAAAATGCCTTAGATGAAAAGGCATCACTAGGCATCCCTTTCCAAAATCTTACTATCGACCTAATTCACATATGCCCAACCCACGCTGGAGAATAGCCAATTTATGATGTTAATCGACGGGCTTGCGCCTGAAATCAAAGGACCCATAAACAAACAAGCACCGGGCCTGCACCTGACTTTTAGGACTCATTAATAATAGGGTCAGACTCATGTAATTATTTTCCATTTACTTAGGGCATGTTTGGATGACGTCGTTTCATTTAAAATCACTTCTCCCCACAATGCCATAATGCGTAAACTAGGCCGGAGCTCGTTTCCACAGAAATTAGATAGGCACGGCAGGGATATAAACCTGCCCTGGCACATGCAAGTGACCCCAACCGCCCATTAGGTGGACCGCCACAGGACACTCCACTCCCTCGAAAAATCAGTTCCGTACACTCTTTAGGTGGGTCGGAAACCTCGATCAAATACGCACCGTACAAAAGCATCTTCATTGAATGGCGAAAACGGCTAACACTGTCACCGTTCTGGCCATGTCATCGACAGGTCGGGTCCAAAATCATTTTCCATGAGTTGGGTTGTCACCAAAACAAACCCTTGGGGCGCGTTTGGAAACGACAATAATCGCAATTTGGGGGTTAGCCAAAATAGTCAGGCTAAGCCATACAGTATTTATTGGAGTTGAAAGATTGCAATCCGATTCAATTGAACATCCAAACACGCCCTTACTCATTTTCTATTTTGGTTTTTAGTCGAAACTAAAAGAGGAGCTGATTCTGTTAGTACCTCAACGACGATATTGAAATTCAAGAAGAGAACGGTTGTAGGAATTGTACAGTCAGCGATTCTTCAAAAATCCTTGGGAATCGACGATGATGGAGATGAAGGGGGTGGTCATCAGCAATTGGAAGGTCAGGATCGCGTGGCTCCCAGCTTAAAGAGGGGTTTTTGTGGAGGAAAGATAGAAAGAAGAGGAATTACTGGAAAAGGTTATGTTTCTATCATGCCTTTCAGGTTTTTCAGTTTGGGCCTGTTATTTGATGCTCTGGCTCAGTGTGCCACTTGATACGCAGGCACTGAGAAATGGTACACGAGGCATGCATTAACTCAAATGAAAGTGACTAAATTGTGGACCCATCTGTCCCTAAGGCACAGTCCCAAAATCAGATTGGTTGAATAATACTAACCTTTGATTCGTGGGCACTTGGATAACTTTTGTTTTGGACCGTCGAATTCACGAATCTAGTAGCCAGGTGATGAAGTGTAATCATTGGCTCTGACACGTCTGAACTGGAAACCATAGTTTGGAAAGTTAAATTTGAATTTACTTATATTCAAGGTGTTACTCTTCCTAGGCCACACGTGTGAGCAAGAACCCCTATTAAATGCACATATGTGTGAGCATGCATTTCATGCATATGTGTGAGCATGCATGCGTAAGTAGTATGTACTAGTATTGTGAGCATGCATTTCATGCATATGTGTGAGCATGCATGCGTAAGTAGTATGTACTAGTATACTAAAGTTTGTCTAACTCAGGGGTTGATTGAATCACTGGTGCTCTTTTATAAAAACGAATAGATGGAGACTGGACCGGGATCCAGAATTATCTTACCTGCTGATATTGCACTTTGTTTAGGTGATCTGTGGAAAAAAAAAAAAGATAAATCTTTTGAATGAGTTGTTTCTAAACATGAGTGTACAAATTTGAGATTTTTTAATTCAATGTGATTTGTTATTATAGTTCAATAGTAAAAATAGATAAATAATGTATAAGTCAAAAGTGTTTTTTAATTAATAATCTTTTACAATAACGGTACTTACGGTCAGCTTGAAGGATGACAATTCGTTCGTTGCCCAATCTAGATTAAGCTTCGTAGTGGTGTTTGCTTATCTCTCAATTGAAACCGGGCATCACGGTGAGACAGTTGATGGAGGGTGAATCTTCAACAATCTATGTATACCAAACTTCGTGTCAAGATGGCTGATAAAATCACTTAGAACATAGCAAAAAAAGCCTCATAGCCTTTCTTTCGAAACTAAGTGATATTCCTTGCAATCTAGCGAAATGTCATGGATGATAATTTGATAAAAACTAAGAACTAAACTACGGGCCCTATGCAATGAGCAATGATGGGGCTGAAAACTAAATAAATAAGGTAAAAAATAAATGTTCTTATTGAACAGATAAATAATGATAAGCTTGATTGTAATGATGTAAGGCATGTGTTTGACATGAGACTTGGAGCTCTTCATGCAGTGTTATTTGTTTATATAGGGTTATGAGAGGTGATGGTCTTGTGTAGTCTCCAACATCATAGATGATTTGAAGAATTAGTTGTGGAAATCTCTTTGATTCTTTCACATTGGCGTGACTTATCGCTTTTCACATTGGCGTGACTTATCGCTTTTCACATCGGCGTGACTTATCGCTTACGACTATCGTACAAGAGATACACTCACAGGCGTCAAACGAAGTCCCAACGTCTTTAGACTCCTACATTGTAAAGACTTGACTTTGGCATTTGTAGAGAGTTGCTTTTGGCAAGCTCTAGCATTTAATATCAGATAAAAATGTCCTTTGATGGGATTTTGATATTGGATGATGAGGGAGTGAAACTTACTTTAATGAGACTCTAACATTAATGCTGTCTCTCATATCCACGTCTCTAATTCCTCCTCTTGAAGTAATCTACACAACATACAACATGGCTACCACGTGGTGCCTCTCGGGCCATTTGATCTGATGCGCCAAATCGTGTGCAACATAATGATAGAGAGCGCAAGTAGGAATTTACCCATCATTTAGCGCATGATGCCAACACGTGGCGGCATATTATTAGCTCACGTAGGTGTGCCAAGCCCTGGGTGAATTGACTGGTTACTCTACAGTGTCCACCATGATGTATGTGTTTTATCCATATTGCTCATCCATTTTCCCATCTCATTTTAGGGTATGATTCCAAAATTGAAGCATATCTAAAGCTTAAGTGGACCACACCACATGAAACAATGAGGATTGAACACTTACAGTTGAACTTCTTGGGGGCACAGAAGTTTTGGGTTTTGGATCAAGCCTATATTTGTATCTTCCCTTCATGCAGGTCTCTGTGACCTCGTAAATAGGTTGGATTACAAATAAAAATTACTGTAACCTTGGTAAGGTATCAACAATGGCTGTCATTATCCCCACTGTTTCATGTGGTGTGGTCCACTTGAGCTTTAGATATATTCCAATTTTTGAGTCATGTCCCAAAATGAGCCGGCAAAAGGGATGAACAGTAAGAATAAAACACATACATCACAGTGGACCCCATGGAATCCTGACACTACATAGTTAGGCAATGATGGTGTCAACACGCACCGGCCCACTGTACCTGCCCCACCTACGAAAGTTCCACGGATGGGCTGGGCTTTTACTATTTACTTTCAGCCATATGGGATGGTTAAATCTTTCAATCCGATGGTTACTTTTCTTCCTCAACAAGAAGGAAGCCGCAAAGCTCGCATAAGATTATGCCATGGTTAAATCTGTCAATCCGATGCTTACTTTTCTTCCTTGGTGAGAAGGAGCCGGCAAAGCTCGCAACTAGATGAGCACATGTGAGATTACGCCCTGGCTATCCTACCCGTCCGTCTCTAGCCAGGAATGGGCAAATCTGTGTGGGGCTCACTGTGATAGGGAATGCATAAATTTAAAAAATAAATAAATAAAATAAAATCAATGGATGAATAGTCATGGGAATGCATAAATAAATAAATGAATGGACAAATGAATAAATGGATGGTTGAACAGATAAATAAATGCATAGTTGTATGGATGGATGTTTGGATTTCATTAAAAATAAAATAAAATAATGTATTACCCCTAAAATTTTCTAAGGTTTATTACAATGGTCCACCCAATGAGCAGACATTGGTTATTTTTACAAGGTGATCCTCATCAAAGGGCTAACATGTTGGACAGTTCTTGTGGCACGCACACACAAAGGTTAGAAGTTACCCACTGGGTGGACCAACTAATAGCCCAAGCAGTTGAACTTGAGACCTCTTTTAATTGAGAATTACCTATCCTTACAAATACAGTATATAATCACTTCACACCTATATTAAAAAGGACCGATCCCCTCAGATTTTTTATTTCCGACTTTCCCCTTGAGACAGCATACATTCTCTTAAACAATGGGTTGCATTGATAGGCATATGGATGGATACTATCTCAGACTCCGATGCAACAGCCCAAAATCCATTGCAGATCCAATTTTGAACCATGAAACAATCCATGCCAATGGCAGCATCTCAATAACCTGGACTAAAAATAATCAATACAATGGGCTGCGCCCACGCATCTCATCTGGACAACCTGCCAACCGCAACAAATCGACCTAAGAATATGAACAGCATACTCCAGCCATGAACTCCTGCAACTGAAGTCAATCATTTGGCGTCCACGGTACTGTTGATCTGATGCAGCCCATAGATGGACCCACCATTTTTTAAAAAAATCTCCCATGGGGTGATCCTGAACCTGAAACAGAAACAAATAGGACCATCACATGCAGTTTTTTTCAATTGCATTGGCCATTGCCGGTGGGCCCATTGAATCAGCAGCCTCAAACTAAGATGCTATTCATATTCTCAAAGGCAGAGAAGGATACAAATAAATATCATCAGCACCTCAAAAAAAAAATTAAAACAAATAAATAAAATAAAAAAGAAAGAAGAGGAAGAAGAAGGTAAATGGGATGAAGAAGAAGAAGAAAGCAAGTGCATGGCAAGCAGTACCAGATTCTCTACCACCTACAACCAAGTTACAGAACATTCCAGAATATATTTTTAGTAAATAATCTCTACATGATGCAAGTACTAGGATTAGAAATACACCAGGAAGATCAACCACCCCAAATGGGAAAAAAAAAAACACACTCACATTGCTACCATAAGTAGTTAGTGTGATTAACTGAGATTATAAACAAACCATTAATGTAAATTGAGAGGCTGGGGTCAAACATCATCAGTTGTTATCAGCTTCCAAGAGTTTGCCGCCGGAATCAGACATAAAATCTACCGGTAATATGTCTGTTGATACCCAGCAGTGGCCATACCATTGCCATAGCCTCCATACGCTGCTGCATAGTTCATGGTCGGGGCAGGGTATGACCCACCAACCGTGGGAGGGGGCACTTCTTGTGTTGGGTACCCATATGGGTCCCTGACAGCCGGGGGACTCCGGCTGCCATACATGGCAGGCACCGCTGGCCTATCATATCCGTATGGCGGGACCCCTGTTGGGTATTGGGCATGGCTTGAGGGTGAGCGGACGAACGTGGGGCCTGCTGGGAAAGAGGACACATAAGCATTTGTCAGGCGCCCGGCCTTGGCCGGAGGCATCGGTCCCCCGCTGCTGGCTCGTGTGCGCTTGTTTGCAGGAGCAGCGGCAGCGACTGGCTTCTTCTTCTCAACCTTGGCCTTCTCCAGCTGTTCGAGACGCTTCTTGAGGCTTTCCGGAGGGTACTCAGCTTCAAGCTTGTACTCCTCGATGCACTTGATGACGGCCCGTAGAGCTGACTGCTCCTTGCGCCCAGCTATGTTCTGTAACAAACATCAACAGAGCTCTCATCGATTTTAAATTTCCTCCCACAAAAAGAACATGGAGAAACTTTTTTGGTATTTGTTTGTTTCTTTCTTTCTTTAAGCATGCCTGAGATTAATTTATTTCCTCCTAAAATGATGAATGCCAGTTTGTTTCTCTTTAAGGGTCTGGGTTGTATTTTAATTTTGTGTAGGCTCTATTTTTTCCCTTTTGCGTTAGTTGCTCTTTCTTAATAATATTCACTGCCTTTAAAAAAAATCTGTCAATTTCGTCAGAGCCTGCATCCAAGGGGACTGGCCATTAAGATGAAATACAAGGAACCTCCAACAGTGAGCAATAAATTGCAGCAGCAACCACCACCAAAAAGCATTTGCGTTTCTCCACAAATTGAGTGTAGTTCAAAATTTTCAATCCAGTTCAAATTTCCTATTAACACGAAAACTTGATAGTTTAGCTACACTAGGGCTGTGTTTGGAGAGATTGATAAGGATGTTTCCAAAAGAATTTGAGTTGGGTGGACGAAGTGGAGATGCACCACTGGTGTGCTGTGAGTACGTACTGGTTTCGGACAATATGTCATACCTTGATTATAAGAGAATCATTAGACCAGCTACGCTATGGAGCATAGTACAGCAGGAATAGAAGATAAACATTGAGAGATAAGGGTGTTGAGATAGATGTCTCAGACGATTAGGAAGGAGAGTTAAGAATGAGATCAGTCAAAGCGACGTATAGCATTTCCCAATTGGAGATAAAATGATGCGGAGCCGATTGAGATGGTTCAATCATGTGCTACAAAAACTATAGACGGACTGCATAATGACAGGAAACTTGATCATGTTTGAAGTGCTTGAAAGGAGGAATATTGGGCAAAACAGGATTCATAAATCCAAACAAATGGAACAAGGACTACGATGACTACCAGCGATGATGATGAAGAGTACATTTGGATGCTCAATCAATTTGATTTGCTCCAAACCAGTTGAAGAAATTGAAAATAAGCAAAGTTGGTAAGGCACCATTTTTCGTTCATAATGATGACCAAATCCTTCACTGCAATTTCACATATTTCAAGTTATTAAGGAACAATATTTCATTATAGGGTGGTCTAACCCCATAACATTCTTTCTTTGTAAAATGTTGCTGTGATTCATTTTGATTGAGCATCCAAATGCACCGGAATTCAAATGAGCACATCCTGGTATCATAGAGTGTAATTATTACCCATTTGAATAGATAATAAACACACTTGATACAGTACAGATGATAATAGACCTACCGCAGCTCGACCAGAATTGTTGCGATCTTCTAAAATAGAAGTTGCAGCTGTCTTTGAATCCTTTAGGTAGGCTTTCAGCAGCGGAACGGGAGGGAACTTGTCCACAAGGCCTGCCTCAAAAGTAAAATGCACTGCATCGACCTGTTGCCCCTTAGTGATTAATTCTTCAATTATATCTGCAAGTAACAATGGATAACATGTCATCTAATGAAAAAACCTAATTTCCATTGAGGTATAGGACAATGCTCAAACAAATAAAAAGAGATTTCGTTGGGCCCAGCAACTGTGAAGGTGGCACCCATCCTTCAGTGATCCATATCATTCATCTAGTGATCTGTCTCCTCCAAATAAAGAAACCCTCTGATTTGCAGACTGCAAAAGGATGGTTAGTCAATGCTCCACACTCAACAACAAGAAAGTTTGCGAGTCTGATGGGCAAAATTTTCTGGTAAGGGAGATTTATGGGATATGAATCACTCAGGATGGGTCCCATCAAATGAGTAGCCCAGATCATTGCAAGACAGGCCCGCCTGTTTGTTCCCTGGCAGAGTTACCTTGAGCATTGTATATTTCCTCCTACATAAGAGTTATCTCCTGTTGCTTAGTTAAAATGTATAAATTACGTAATATAAGCAATAAAATAAATCCATCAGCAGATAAAAACAGATCTTAACAAATAAATCCATTCTCTCATCTTGATGGTCAGGGCCTCACGGCCATGACACAAGGACAAGGGTACAAGGCTGGTGATAATCCTCTCAGCCAACATGTAGCTTTCCTCTACCTCATGGATGCAATCGGCCCCCACCATTGCATCTCAAGATCAAAGGCATTGACACCATAGGCAATCAGATCAGATTGTGAGCCCCATATGTGATCTGAGCAGATTGTTGGGCCCCACAGGTGGTCCAGTCAGATTGTGGACCCCACACGTGCATTGTTTATCCTTACACATGGATGTTTAGAACAAAGTAGCAATGTTAGTTTCTTTTTTTCATTCAAATTAGTAATTAGTTTTTTTTCCCTAGAAGGCAACAAAATTTTTTTCCAAAGAGGATTATAAAAGCCGACACAACCACCATAGATGATGAGAAATCATCTAACACTACATTGCCTTATGGCCCTGACACAAGGTCAAGGGTACAAGACTGGTTACAACCTTCTCGTCCAAGATTGAAGGGGTGAACACCATAGGCAATCAGATTGGATCTTAGTTGCATGATCCTTCTGAGTGCTGCTCCTACACACAACACACTCCCGCAATTGTGCTTCCCAACTGTTTATACTTGATAACATTTTGAAACATACACTTCCCACTCCCGCACCCAAATCTGTTGCCACATCACTTCACACCGTGCAAAACCCCACATGCGACCAGCTCAGACTGGATCAGATTTTTGGGCCCCACTGGTGGCCTAGTAAGATTGTGGGTCGTGCATGTGCGCATTCTGAATCCGCACATACTCATGTTTGGCACAAAGTAGGAACATTAGTTTCGTATTTTTATTCAAATCAGTAGTTAGTTTTTCCCCCTGAAGCAACAAAATTTATCCGAAAGAACAAAGAGGATTATAAAGCCAACACAACACCATAGATGATGAGAAATCATGTTTGGAGTGATTCCTTTCTAAGAACCTTCTAACCTATTGCTTTATTTTGTGGTTATTGGATCAGTGTGCACTATATCTGGCCTTAGGAATTGATTGCCTACAACCTGTGGAGTTCCAATATTCGAATATTGCATATAGAATGAAACCTCCATACTCAGTAAGTTCCTGAGTCTCGTAACCAGATTCTTGCTAGATCATACAGTCGATTCTTATGCTTTGTGCCGCATCGCCCACACGAAACACAGTTAAGAAAAAGACGAGTCAAGTTTTGAAATAAGTTTGTGCAGGAATCAAAGCATTTACAGACAATGAACAAAAAAAATACAAATCGACCAGGTCAAGAGAAACTTGCTACTGATAGGATTTGTGAGTTCCATAACCAGAACCCGTATTGGCTCAAATACAGGGCCATGGGTGGTAATGCAGTACCTGACGAGAAACAAAATGCATATATATTGACTAAGCAATATATAACACCAACAATTGATAACATTAGCCAGAAGTCTACAAGACAGCAAACCAACAAGATCTAGTTTGGGAATCTTGAAGTGCAAACTGATTTACTATTAAATTACTGCCTCTGTGATTGCAAGGACACCTTAACGCAATCTCCAGTATATATTGGCAGACGCCCATGCTATCTCAGTACAGTTTATTGATGTATTCAATACTGTCAGGTTACTCTTCTCAAGCTCTTCATTTAAACGAAGTTACCACTTACCACTACAGGAACAATTCAAAAAATCGGAAAACCTTAATTAAACAATTGTTCCTTCTGATTGGCAAGCACAAACGCCCACATCTTGTGCCACTGAAAGCTATGTAACTTGGAGACATGTAGGAATGTAGGCATTCGACTTGCTCAATGTCCAACCTTAAGGTATGAAGACATGCTTGTATATTTAATATTTCCATCTTTATTATTAAAACAGTTTAATATATTGTTATTTTTTACATGTTTATTGTTATATTAATACGAAATACTAGGGTACAATTGAGAAATATCCAATGTGGGTTCCAAAAGGGAGTTGAAGGATCCAAGTATCATAGGCTAAAGCTGGGGTAGCAGAAGGGAAATTTGGGATCATTCAGATGATTGAAACTCCCCATTGAGAAGAGTGGAAAAGGGTTCCAGCATTTAGATGCCCCATGGAACTCCACAAAACAGCCTAAACTAGAGAAGATGAGTTATTTGAAAAACCAAGGATTTCTCTATCCATGTCTCTTTCGTGGAACTCAATCTATTGAACCCACGTGGAATGTTGCATGCTGGGGACCTCACTGGATTCAAGTTGATTCATTTCAAATTGCCCAAGGTTAGGTGATGTAGGCATGTTCAGCCAATGGCAAGATGCATGACTGCATATATGAAATTGAGCATTGATCATACCGATGTAGGATAACTAGACCACGCAATCCTGTGAGCAACTCAGTGCAACAGATCGACAAATTTCTCTGAAAATGGAGATCCAGAAGTGTCTTGGCAAAATCAAAACATGATCCTTCAGAAATTTGGGAGAACCCTTGCTGGAAATAAAGAAAAAACTCAATGTTTCTGAAAACTTGATATTCAATCATCATAACCATTCATAAAAGAGTCATTATATGTTTATATACTTTTTTTTTTCTCAGAGCAAAAGAAACTGTAACATAATCCTAACCATCTATTACTTCTAATACTGATAATCCATGTAATTTAAAAAATTAAAAGTACGCGAAATATCTATTACCTTCCAAAAATTGGCATAACTCACTCAAACCACATTCAAATGGCATAATCTTGGGCTTTTTTGAAAATTAAAACAGTGTGCTTTAAAACATGATCAATTTCTTGTCATCAGACATCATTTGATTCCCAAATCTATCCAAATGTCGCCTACGGAATAAGTGAGGGAAGGGCTACAGGGAACTTGTTAAACAAGCCATGACTCACTCTAACAATGAATAACATGACCTAATAGGAGAACTTTAAGAAGAAGAAAAAAGACAACTTTCGGCTCGTAGGGCCCCATGCTCAAACTCGTCCACACAATCACATAATCATGGCTGCATCAAACTCCCCCCAGGAAGCAAGAAACTCAACCTCAAGTTTGAACCAGCATTAACCATTGCACATGATGCACAAGATGCACCTTTATATCATTTTTGAGTGTATGGTTGCATCTTCTCTATCTTCTCAGCATCATTCCCAAGAAGGCCATAAGCACAGTTCTCATATGGACAGTGGCATCGAGAGAACTCCAACCAAAAACAACATGCATAGATATCTGAGTAAAGTGATTCACATGGATCTGTTAGCCCTGAATGTTTGCCCCTGCTGATCCTTGTTGATATTAAATTGACATGTCCACCTGAATTTCAACACATTCTGTTCACATTTCAGCAACCTAATCATTGATTTGTCCATCACATCCTCAGTTGTCTCAACTACACATCTATTGATGGTAGTGTCAATTGATTCAATTGCTGATCCATCGTTAGTTCCATTTGTAGATCCATCAATCAATCCATCGATGGTTTGCATCACATCAAAACATCTTCCTCGGCATCCAATTCATTACATATCAGGCCTCCAAATTCAAGGCACTCGGTTTCAACAGATTGCAATTTGACACAGGCTTCCCTTCTACACCACACAATCTCATCCAAAGTGCTAGAGGTATCCTCAATTCTTCTTTGATTTCATCCCTTTTTTCCTGCGTCTTATGAATCTTCTTTAATTTCTCGAATGATCTCAACAAAGAATAGCAGGCAAGATCAAAGTAGATTTACATTAAATACATTTTGGTGTTGATAACAACTGAGGCAGGAAATTCAGCCTTGATACTACTTGATGCAGGGCCATGTGGTTCATCATACAATGAAAAGCATGGCTGCAGGGATGTAATAAAAAAATCAATCAAAGCTGAAGTACTATAAGTACTAACTAGGCTATGCAACTCTATGAGTGACTCAGCAACAGATGATGAGAGCCCCTCAAAATGAGAGACCTACAAGAGTCTCAACAAGGTCAAATCATAGTCCTTGAGCATTTTAGGAGAACCTTGCTGGAAAATGAGGGTTCTGAACTTTATGAAAAATTAATACTCAATGATCCAAACTATTCACAAGGACTCTTTACATGTTTGCGTCCTTTTTTCCCAAAGCAAAGGAAAACCTGGTATAATCCTAACCATCCATTGCTTGTAATCTATAGTGTTTCTGATGCAGGACAATTAACTACTTGCTCTAAAAGCTCAAACTGATAGAGCATGGTGAATCAATCCATTTATCTCATAGCCCAGGCCCCACATCGTAAGAGTTAGGACCTCGGCTGAAACCCCCTCGTGGGCCACACTTCACATGGGTTCCACTCCACACGAGCCACCCCATTCACATGGGCAGCAATGAAAATAATAGCCTATGAAATAAGCAATGAAAATAATAAAGAGAACTTGCTGAACAAGTGACTCATAAAAGACAAAGTAGTCACTCAAATGACTCCACTGACCCTTGGAGGAGAGGTCAACCCACGAAATCAGAATTACAATGCAAGCACTCAGATAGAGACTAGAGGATTTGACATATACATTTCAAATTTCATAATTTATCAAATGTCCTTATGAATCCCTTTTTTTTTCAGCATTTGTGAATACCAGGGAATCCAAATCACCGAGCTTAAAGGCTGTAAATTCATTCAACTCAGGCATTGATTTCCCAAGTTCCCATACTCAAACTCAATCTATCCATAATCTTCTTCTTTTTTCTTTTTTCTTTTGTCTTTTTTCTTTTTTTTTTTGGAGAAATACCATGACTGTTTACTTCGCGAGCTACTTTAAATATAATCACATGTCCGGTTTTAACACACAGTAACACATCTTGTTCCCTAGAATTCCTCGGTAATGAAATTTCTTAAAATCATCTGTTTTAATTGTTTTTGTCAGAGAAATACTTTTTTTTGGGAAAGCATTAAAGGAATTGTTTACTACAAATCAGAAATAAAAATAAAAGAACACATGAACAGAGAGAGCAATACTCAAACACCAATTTCTCAGGAAACAGGTAGGCTAGTGTTGATTGTCATCCTTGCTAAAACATCTCCCATTTAGTATGCTGGTTCTATACAATTTACATTCTAGATAACTAGCAGTTCTATATTTCAAACACTACAGGAAACCTGTCCCTTATCCTTGTTTGACTATTCTTCAATTTTGATCATACATCAGAAGAGAGAAATACATCAGGAAGTACACAACAAGTTCCCAATATAAAGAGTAGACCAAATAACACCTCCTTTGGTGAATGAATCAACTAATTACATGCCTCTCGTTCCACACAGGCAAACAAATCAAAGGAGGAGTCTCAATCTCATAAAAGAAAGAAAGATAATTTCCACATGTCAGAACGGTCATTGGTCAGCTCGCGACGTTGATATCAACAATTATTGGCCCTGAGAAATTTCTATGAAAAATACTTGCCAAAGGACACAAATTTCATTTTATCACAACAAAGAACTCTGCCAATACTGCATGGCCCCTAATTACCTATACACAAACATATGAAATTCAATTCTGTAATCCACTAGGCGGGTTCTTCCACCTGAAAGTTATAGGCCCGCAACACTTCAGAATTAGGCTGTAGCAACCAATTAAATTACTAGTTGGATCATGCAACCCACAAAATTCAAGCCTAATGAGAGCCCACTTTATTAGGTTGCTCTTAATTATCTCCGCAACAGATAGAACTCACTCGATCATATTATCAAAGTTTGATTGTTACCCTCCCATTACTGTATTGCATGGACACTGAGAAGTGCAGGAACCCAACATCAATTCAAACAGACAGATTCCTGGACTCAAAGAGTGGGGTCTGCGGATTTGAAACTGTGCATACACTTAGAAACAAGCTGCAAGTAAAAGAAGATAGAGAAAAAGGATTTGCACCTTTCCCACGTCTTGGAGAACAGAAATAGGGTTTTACACCTTGCATCCTCCTAAAAGTAAATTCGGTGATTGCATTATTCCCTCCAGGTTGGAAGGAATTCAACCCTGTCGAATTCTTCTGATGGTGGAGGCGGAATATCTACTAGCCCCAATGGCTTGGTCTCCTTGGCCCACTTTAAAATCAGCTTTGTTAGCCAATTTGTTCCACCGTTTATCTTAGGATGTCATAAGAATGCCTCCCTGTCTGTTTCAATTGTGTACATAGCTGACAATGGGCTGAGCCTAGGCCAAGCAAAATCAATATTTTGAATAGGATTGGCCCAGTAGTCCCCGGCTGACCAGTTCAAAATCCAGGCATAAACCAACCCTACGCCCCACTTGTTACCAGGCCTAATTTTGCAGGAAATCCTCCTTCCCACAGTTCACAAGGTCTCGATCACAATGCCAGACCCTCCATAGAAATACATCACATATATCCATTGGCACCATATCGCACCAAATCTCATCATGATACCCATTATGGAAGAGGAAATCAAGCAACAATGGGTCACTTTGATCCGGTTTCCTATGAAACCATGACTATGTTAGGTTGCAAAAGCCTCTTGGTATCTATATTCAATTTATCCAACATTGCTTTCAATATATAATCTCCAAATCGTCATTGTCAATCACAACTTGCATGTTCCCTTTCAACGTACAAGTTGTTACAAGGCATTGGTACTCCATTTTTCCACCAAAGATCACTGGGATAAAACATGTGGTGACTCCATAACTATCTCTCAGTTGCATTCATCATCCTTCTTATTCTTTGACAACAAAGCTTCATCTTTGAGTTTCCTTTCCAGACACTCGAAGGACCAATGTCCAACACTTGTAGCATCTAGGTACCCTATTACCTCTAGAAGGTGGCCTTTGATCCACTACTTTTCCTTCTGCCTATCTAGGATTCTGGCAGTTCAAATTCGAAGAGGCACAACCAATTTCTTTTCAAATACTCGTAAGACGATTTTGAACTACCCTCATACTTCTTCCTCGAGTACTCTTTGACTTTCCAAGCAAGTTGATAGGCTTCGTCCATTGTACGATCTCTAGTCATCAAAGTTTTCCATTGCATTTGTTAACGAAATCCACTAATTATGGGGTAGCAAATGGATTGGGTCAAACACATTGGGTCAGGTCAAGGAGAGTTCCTTTATGTTGCCTTCTTTGTGATAAGATCAGCTAAGCTAAGCCTTCATTCGACAACTCAGTGTGCAATTCTTCATGGTCATTATGGAGAAATCTTTTATGAAGGAGATATATTAGTTACAGTTATATGTATGAAAAATCAAGATTGGGTGATATAACGCTGGGTCTTCCAAAAATGGAATAGCAGTTGGAACTGCAGTCAACCCCAATAGCTGGTGTTCTGTAACGGTGGCCGTAACGGCCACTACCGTTACCTTTACGATACGGGTCATAACAGCTGTTATAGCCCTCGTAACGGCCGTTACGGTCTTTTTTTTATTATTGAAAAACAATTATCCCTAAAACTTGTATTTGCCCCGTAATGTTGATTAAAAGGTATGGAAAACCTATATATTCTCCATAACAGACAATTACTAGGTTGTTATGGCCTTTATAGAGGACGTAACGTGCCGTTAACGGCAATTACGGGTCATTTTTTTCCATAACGGTTATTACGGCCATTACGACCCCGTAACATGTAACGGTTGCCACCGTTACCTTTACATAACAACCCTTATGGCCCTGTAACAACCTTTACAGCACACCTACAACCAATGTTCAAATTATTGTTATCGTTACATGTATCAAAGATCTGGAATACTGAACCATGTATTGATATTGTCAATAACATCACTAATACCAGGAATGTATCGTTTTTTAAGGGAAATTTTGGGGAACATTAGGAAAATTTTGTATTGAAACCTTAGGAGATATTAAAAGTTACATGATTACAAACTTAGGACTCATAGTATTATAAATAAATAAATAAATAAATAAAAGTAACACAAAATAGGTTGCCATTGTATAGGCGCCCAAAGTATACTTTTTTAGGAAAAAATATTCAATTAATAGATATGATTTTGTTGCACCAATAAGGAATGATGCAATAACTCAACACATAATGCACTAATTTAAAACACCCCCTTGGAAGAGATCCCCAAATACTTCCAATTTTTTTTATTTTTTTCTAAATTTTTTAATTTATGGAATTTTCCAAGTATTATCATTTTGGTATAGTTGATATCATCACATGTATCAACAACACACTGTATTTGTCGCAAAGGGTTGTCATCGGCATTTTGCAATATTGAAAATATCGCACGATATCAGTGATATTATCAATAATAATAATATCATTGATATAGTTTATTTTCCATATTACACCTAGTAACTACATTGACGGCTTGCAATATCAGGAACACTGATCAAAATTTGATGCGGACATCACACCACCACTTTGTACATATCAAAGACATAGGCATCGACAGGCTACATCGGCACTTTCACTTTGGCAAGGCGATTGATGGTGATCACCAGTGGTCATCAGCAAGCATTATAAAAGCATGGATGGCATGGATCATATTTGTAGACCATTCCACCATTGATCATGGTCTACATGATCGTCCATCCATTGGATCATCTTGTGTCTCATCATGGGGCCATCCGATGGTTGGATTATGTTGTACACTTTTGTTAGTTTCTTTTATATTATTTAATGATTTGGACATTTTAGTTTGTGATTGGACAGTGGACATCTATTTGTTACATTATTTTCTTTTGGGAGGGTAGATTAGACTTTTTACCTTTTAGGACATAATGAGTTTTTTGCTTTTGTTACTAAAGGGGCAGAATTGTCATTTCAACAATTTTTTGAAATAATATAAAGCAAGTGGGTTGGGGACATCCAACCCTAACGTGAGTTTGAAGAAATCTTGAAGAGGCTTCGTGAGAGTCCCTTTCTTTTTCCTTCATTGTTGTGAAGGCTAGATCTTTGGATAAAAGCTTAGAGGATATGAAGCCACTCTATTTCGTTCCTAAGATTCTTCTTCTTCCACTTCATGCTTGATGAATCATAGGTGGTAGGTCTCTTTGAATCTTCAATCCTACGGTAAGATCTTTCCATTGTTTTCACGTGGATCTAAATTTACTTAATCCTACGGGCCACCTAAAACCATCTTCCAATATAAACGGACCCGACCTGTGCATGAACTACACGATCAACCCACACGTGTGACTGTACGGCCACCCATGTGACTGCCACACGCGAGTGTGGGCCCACTTGATCTAGTTTTGAGTAGGTTATGTTCCTTTGTCCACAATAGGCAACTCAGTTTCAGCCATTTGCGTTTAATATTCCTAGATCTCAAGATTTTTGCATTGGAACTACCTTGGTCCAACCTAGGAAATATCAAACTTTCACCTATTGAACTTGGATAACTCCTATGCTAGTCGGAATATCTTTATCTTCCTTGCATCTAATTTTCTGAGTGCTTTGTTTGGTCAAAGGGCCGATGACTGTGATTTGGCATCGAATCATACCCGTCATCTCTTGGGCTTCATGTTGTTTGCATGTGCATCACACTTTAGTTTATGATTTTATTTATTCCTTTGATTTTAAGTTAAATCTTGGTCACATATCTGGTTTTGCATCATCTTACATCAAAATTGCTTCAAGTAATTGTTTTTGTTGTAAACCACTTTCCATGACCAAGAAACCCAAAAGAGAGGATTCTCTAGCAAACCATCCTTCAACACTTGAGTCATGCTTGCTCGAGCATCAAAATCGCACGCTTCTATTGAGAGTTGCCTTTTATACCAAATCTCTAAAGCCACTTTCCAAGTCACAAGTTCATGAATTTGAGGGATCTAAACATCTAATGCCCACCCCTCCTAAGTTCTTAAGTATGCAAACCTCAGCCCATTCCAAAAAATTAAACTCATGCCGATTGTTTGCTCCCTAACATAGAAAGTTCCTTTGGATTTTCTTCCGATCTCCTAATACCAAATCAGGCATTTGAATAATGACATACATTAGCATAATAGAGAGCGGGATTGATGAGAATGATGTGCCCACCAAATGATATCTCTTGGTTCCATCCCAAGAACTTATCTTTCAACTTCCCCATCCCATATGTTGATTAGCACTTGCCCACACATGGAGAAAAAAAAATAAGTTGAGGGAGATGCACCCACTTTGCAAATGAAATAGCCCGCAAGCATGGCTCTTCCCATTCCATCAAAACCCCCATCATTTTACTTTTATGGAGATAAATCTTTAAAACCTAACACAACTTCAAAAGCATCCAACCACCATGTGCAAACATTCATTTGGTAGCTATCCACGTCGCAAAATAGAATTGTGTCATCTACAAATTAAAGATGGGGGAAAACAAAAACAAAATCAAAATCACCCTTCACCTTTAACACTTCAAGAAAACATTCCTCATTGGATTTTGCCAGCATCTAAGTCAAAATGTTTATGCGATCACTACAAACAATAGACGAGGTAAAGGATCCCCTACTCCAACAGCTGAAGAAGCCATTAGTAGACCTGTTAAAAAGCATCAAGAAACAAACCGATCCCATGTATTCTTGCATCCAATTTCTCCACCTCACATTGAAGCCAAATCTCCTCAACACATGCTTAAGAAATACCCAATCCATGTGGTCATGAGCCTTCTCCAAGTTGAATTTACATATGATACATGGTCTTCCCCCTCTAAATCAGGAACGAATGCATTCATGGGCAACCACCCGAATGCACCATTGAGGATCTGCTTGCTTGACAGAGACATAACATCAACCAAAACCTTCCTTAGGCAACTTGCAAGAACTTCTACTAGAATCTTATATGGACTACCAATAAGATTGATTGGCCTAATGTCCTTATGACATTCAGCACCCTCCTTTTCTAGAATAAAAGAAATAAAGGAGGCACCCATATCTTTTGGAAGCTTTTCCCTTTCACAAAACTCAATAGTCCAAAGCAAAGAGATCATCTTTAACGTCTTCTCAGAATACTTGGGAGGAAAATTAAGGAAAGCCATCAAGGCATGGTGTTTATCATAGCCTAATTCAAATATCAAATCTCCTCGTCGCTAAATGGGCATTTAAGCCAAGCGAACTCCTCTTCCTTGATTTGATCAGAGAAGATATTGTCCAGCTTCAAACTAACCCAATTCTCCAAAGAAAGCAACTCAAAATAGAAGTTAACAATGGCATCATCACAAATCACTTAGTACCCCTCAATTTTTTGCTCATTAGTTAGGAGGCTTGGGATTCTATTATTTCTCCTTCTGGCATTAGCTATTTCGTGAAAGTATATCGTGTTTTTCTCACTCCTTTTAACCAAAGGGCCCATGGGGGTTGCCTGCATTTGATTTCTTCCTCAACCTTTCAACTAAACATAAGTTTCAATTTGGTCCCCCTTTCCCAATCCTCATTTGATAAAAGCATGCTTCTTCCCTCAAATCACACTCTTGAATCCAATACAACATCCTTTTTTAGCCACCTCCACATTCACGAAATGCTCCTTATTCCGTTGTTTCAACTTTGCTTTCAACATTCTCAGCTTTTGCATGAACCTAAAACTGACCCAACCTACCACATGAAACAATCTCCACAAATCCTTCGCAAGATCAGCAAATCACTCCTTCTCCAATCACATCAATTCAAACCTGAATGAGGAGTTGTTCAACCACCTAAGATTCAGGACATTCTGTCCCAATTTCAGAATTTGGTCCCTGACAAACTACCAAGTGAACTCCCACCCATTATCAACATTTAGCATAAGATTGATTTGGTAATTGGGGCGTCATTATCAAATCTTCCAGCATAACGAATGAACCCAACAGAGCATGCAGAGCTTTGTCAACAAGTGGAGGAATTGCTAACCAAGGGTTTCAATTGTGATAGCCTCAACTTTGTCGTGCCTATGTTGTTGACAACAAAGAAGGATGGTAGCTTCCGTATGTGTCGATGGTGCGCCATCAACAAAATAACGGTGAAGTATTGTTTTCCCACTCCACACCTAGATGACATGTTGGACAAGATGGCAGATGCTACAGTCTTTTCAAAGATTGATTTGAGAAACGGGTACCATCATATAAGAATATATCCTGGAGATGAATGGAAAACCGCTTTCAAGACAAAAGATGGATTGTATGAATGGCTAGTCATGCCTTTCGGCTGGACAAGCACTCAGTACGTTCATGCGGCTGATGACGCAAATTCTACGGCCATTTACACACTTAGAAATTTATTTATTTTTTAATCACAAAAAAGTACGCATATCAAGTTCCCTTAAACAACAAAATTTAATACTCCCCATGTACATCATATTGACCACATTCAATATCGGCCGATACTACCAATATTTAAAACACTAGCTTTGATTGGGTAATACACTACGACTATTGAATCAATTAGATTTGATACCCAAATCACTAGAATTGATGAAGAATACATACCTCATAAGAGTGTTTTGAGTAGAGACTAGACAGATAAACAACTCATTAATATCAAAGTCCTACAATAGTTACAAGTACTTGCATAACAACTTAATGAAAATTAAAAAAGGTGTGATGCCTCTACCTCCAAGAACAGCCCTTATTTATATAGACCCTAAAGAGACATCCTAAGATCATCTTTAAATCTTTAATGAGATCTACAACTGTTAGATTGATTCAATATCAATCAAATCTATCCAAAATAGCAATAAATGAATTTACAATGATTTCACTAAAATATGATGGGCAAAAATAGCTAATGCAAATTCAGAGAATCGGTGCCCAAGATCTTCAAAAATCAGCAAAATATTCAACTAGCGTCCTCAAGAAAATCCAATTATAGACCCTGAAATTTAAGCCCAAAAAATAAGCAGCAAGCAGCCTGCAAATTTAACATATATTGGGGCCCAAGGTGGGCCTTGGGCCTCCGTAAACTGTCATGCAAACCATCAGCACGCCACACAAGCAAACTGTCATATCAGGGGGCCACACCTTGGGAAGGCCACAGATCAAAATCACACAGATTCGAGTTCCATCTCTACAAGATCTACAACAGTTCCTACGTAAAAATAGCAGCAGATATAATAGTAAAACAGACACGGATCAGAGAACTGCCCATCCATGAGTTGGATAACCAATCAGATGGACAAAATAGTGCCAATCTTACGAAAAATAGGACTTCTACATTTTACTAAACAATGCCAAGATGTGCATTACTTCCGGCATCTAAAACTGAAAGGAGTAAATTCAACAAAAGAGCAATCACATGCAACCCCATATTTTTTTAAAAGATGGGTCACACCATAAAGATTGCTTGCTGTGGGAATCAGGCCAGATCCACTCATTAGATGAGCCACAACCGGCCCGCCCGATTCATAGAGCGGCCTGATTTTCACCCAAGTGACCTTCACAGTGCAGCACACTCAGATGTTATATTGGCCCGCTGATGAGTGGACCAGCCCGATTTTCTCCCCAAGTGAACTTCATGGTGCAGCACACTCGAAATGTTATACACAAGTAATACGCTGGCGGGTTACAATAGAGTTCATACAGTGACTGTAGGCAAACATTTCTGAGAGAGAGAGAGAAAGGGAGAGAGATCAGACAACGTACCAGCCATCTTTTCCTTGAGCCCGAGTGAAATCGCGAGCTTGGGCATCTGCTTCCGCCACGCAAACGCAACAACAAGCTTCCTGTAAAGCTCCTCATCCTCCTTGGCCACAACCCCAAATGTCACAACATGCTGCAAGAACGTGTGCACCTCCGGCGCCTTGGCACTTTCAACCCCACCCCGCTGATCGAGTCCCACCTTCCACGTGCCAGCGATCTCCTTTGCCCGCTCCTTCACGCTCGGCGTCACCAGAGGCCTCGACGAGCCAAGGACGGGGTCCGCCAGCACCGGCACCAGCGACTCCAAGATCAAGACGCAGGCCCACCCAACCTCGTTGGCCCGCTCGCTCTTCCCAGCTCGTTTATCGACCGGGAACACACCGGAAATCGCCTCGATGGCGAACCTGGCCGGATCGATGCAGTCGGAGAGCGCTGGCGAGATCAACGACCGGATCGCGTCTATGTCCTTCTTCCGGCCAGTCAGAAACTTCCAGAAAGCTTCCGTGTCCATCTTCGTGCAGAAGGACTGCAGCAGTTTGAGGATGGCGATCTCATCAGTCGAATCGGAGGGCTGGTTAGGTCCGTCGCTGCCAGCAGGGGACTGATCAAGGGCTACAAGAGCGGCTTCCTTCCGTTCGTCGACTTTGGAGAGAGCAGCGTCGACAGCAGGACCGATGGAGATCTCACGCTGGGAGAGGACGTCCAGAGAATGCTGGGTGGTCTGATCAAGGGCTAGGATTTTGTGATGGAGGGATTGGGATTTGGAGAGCAGGGATTGTTCTAAGGAGGAGAAATGGGCGGAGAGATCCTTCCAAAGGAGAGTGCATGCGGTGATGAGAGAGGACTGCTTCTCCAGGTCCTGGAACGTGGAGTTGATCGTGGCCGTCGACGACGACCCCATTGTTTTGCTATAGTTCGACGCGGCGGATTGAAGAGAGAGGGAAGAGGGAAGAGGGAAGGAGGGAGGGAGAGAAAACCCTAGAAGAAGGGGAAAGGGAAAGCGAGAGAGGAGATGGATTGTGATAAAAAGCGGGAAGGAGGTGGTGGGAATGTACGGTCCGACACGTGGGGTGAGTTTACGGGTGCCACGTGGACGTGTTCGTCTGACAAAAGTCGACGGGAGTCTCCTGCAACTGCAACACCAGTTACAGAAAGTTCCTGGATCGCATGGGGCTGTGTGGTCCACTGAGATATCCGTGTAAAATCCACACCGTCCATTAGTTTTTTCCGTTCATGATGATATGAGGTACAAAAAATCAAGATGATCAGAAACTCAAGTAAGCCACACATGAAGAAACAGTAGTATTGAGTACACCATTTGAATCAGATATTTTCGGACGTGGATTGTCTGCGAGTGGCCGCCGGAAATTAGGTGGGCCCAGCATGATGTTTGCCAGAAATCTACTGTCCATCCCTTTTTCCACCTCATGATATGACATGGTCCAAAAAATCAGATCGATCCAAAAATCAAGTGGGCCACGCAATGGGAAAGAGCGTGAATTGAACCTCCACCGTTGAAACATTTGTTGGGGCCACACAAGTTTCAGATCAGGCTAATATTTGTGTTTTCAGTTAATCTCCGTGGGAATGATCTTATGAACGGTCTGGATGGGATATAAAAATGACGGTTGATTCCTGTAACGTTTCAAACGGTAGGCATTTCCCTCCCTTTCTTGTCTTGTGGGCCCACTTGAATTTTGTACGTGCCTCGTTTTCATGCCCATGTCATAATATCAGCTTTTAAAAGAGATGAATGGAGTGGATTTCTCATAAACATCACGTGGGCCCCACCTAGCTTCCCACCACAAGAACGGTCACCTTGTGCCCCTGGAAGATTTCAATGGTGTGTGTTTTTTATCTTCATTGTTTCCTTCGGTGTGGCCCATTAGGGCCTTGGATCTGCCTGATATTTCATCTCTAGTTCTATCATGATCTGGGGAAACTTATGAACGGACTGGATTTCATTTGTACATAACAGTGGGCCCCATGAATCTTCCTGTGGCAATTTCTAAGGGACTCTGGTGTGATCCTCTACTTGTACATAGACAGTAAAAACACGCAGGTATGTGGGGTCCACTTATATTATTATATAAGTGAAATCCACTCCGTCTAATCCATTAAGAACTCAGATGGCCACACTACATGGAATAGACGCTATGAGATGCCAATCATATGTTTGTGTGGTGGGCCACCATAGTGTATATCTTTCCATCAAGACCGTTAATCAGGTGTAACTCACCAGGATGAATATAAAGTACAAAAATAGCTTGATAAAAACTCATGTGGGCAACGGCGTGTGAACTTAAGGGGTTTTGGTAGTGATTTTATTTTTTTCTCGCGTGGGTGTGGCCGAAATTAGTTTTTATTCAAGTTTATTTTCATTATTTACGGTAAAAATAACGGTTTTCGCATGATGGACGGACTGGATTTTACCCACATAACATGGGGGGCCGCAATGAGCTTGCGAGTATTACGCCCTGCGTAGAACAACTGCTGGAGAGGATGACGAAAGGAGAGGCGTGCGTTTTTCGTCTATCGCGAGTGAGGTTACACGGTGTATCTCTGTCACTATGGGGCACATACTAATATTTCTTATGATCTGAACTGTCCATTTTGTGGGAAATATGATATTTTGAATATAGTAATAAACTTACTCAGAATACAATGCTTAGAAATTTAATGTGGGTAGATGAATTTAGAGCAATGAAAATAAATTTTCAACAAAATAATATTCAAATATAGATTTATAAGTGATAATAATGAATAAAACTTATTATTAAATAACATGGAAGGTTCAGATCATTTGGATATCTCATAATATGGGGCTCTGTAGGTAGATGTACATGTAGTTTCATTAGTCGCGACAGAGGAAAAACGAACTGTCTAAGAAAGGGATGTTAGAGCCACCTCTCCCTGGTGCAGTACACGTGGCAGAGTGATGCATCAATCGGAGCCGTTCATCCAGTTATACGGAAAAGGGTGGTCGATGAGGAAAATAATTAGAAGTAAAAGGCAATCCCATCCGTCAATTTTCTTCACTTCCCAACCCGGTGTTGTGGATTGCTGTTTTCTACCGTTCGTTTGAAGGCGGCTGATTAGATGGATAGGATTCCTATGTTGGCGTAGATAGACGCTTACCATTATCCGTTCTTCCGTCTCCATCAGGTCACATCAGGAAAAAATGCTACTTGCAACACTCGAGTGCACTCCCCTCGCACGTGTATACAAGTCATTCACGTGTGAAATCTGAGCCGCTAATCGTGGTGCACTTCTGTGGGGCCCACCGTAATTGGGGATCCATCTCTATCATGATCTTCAATCGTAAGCCACGTGGCTAAATTCAGCTCGAATGGTGTCCTGACGTGGTCCATTAGCAAACTACCACACAGTGACACTAATTGTTTGGCACACGTGCAGTAGTACTCACATTTAAAAAAATTAAAAAAAAAACATTCAAATGATCTTCTTTTCATGTTAGTTATGATTTTCGGGGATAAATATTAAATAGTCACATACTTTGGTAGTCACAACCGTTATGTTCATTTAATGAGATGTCTTATTTATGCAAATCATTTTGAATTCAGACCAAAGTTAAGAGAGACAAATACATATGCTTGACTAGATTCCTTGTTTCATATATCAATTGAAATTAAGAAAATGAGAGAACTAGATGAGAAGGTGGATCCATATGATAACAAGTTAGTATTGGACAAACCCGTACTAACTAATACTATGGAGATCCAAAGATATAAAGAAATCACCT
The DNA here is from genome assembly GCF_029962835.1 of Magnolia sinica. Classification (NCBI taxonomy): domain Eukaryota; kingdom Viridiplantae; phylum Streptophyta; class Magnoliopsida; order Magnoliales; family Magnoliaceae; genus Magnolia; species Magnolia sinica. The sequence goes on along the minus strand of NC_080578.1, from coordinate 101,541,137 downwards.
GGACATCCCAAGGTCGATTTTCGATCAGGATTAAGATATTAGGATCTAGTAGATATAGTCCATGTATCCCCTCCAATACTCCCAACCATCAAGAAACAGGACCGCATGTCAAATGTAGGAGGCAGTTTGATATAAACTACCAAACACCTCAAAGTGGATAAGGTGGGCTACCAGTGGAGATGTTGAGTGGTCATTATCGATCCGGGACTAACCCTTAAAGTTCCCAATCTTGGCTTAGCTATCTTTATAAAAGGGACTTTGGTGGTCACGGGTCTAATCTTTAATAGGCCACAAAGATCTTTATAAAAAACTAGCTACAAGAACAAGATCCAAGAAGTCAGCAAGTTCAGACCTGGCTGAAGTCTTTTCTTTATAATGCAAGCTAATAATTTCAGATCAATCAAGAATATTTCTATATCTAGAATTGTGACATGAGCACGAAAGATCCAAAAGCAGCAAGGAAGCCTAATAAAGGGTTTTACCGCCTTGACAAAGTATAAAAGGAGCACACAGAGAAGAACTCAAGACTCTATGCCAAACAAATGTATCTATTTTATATTTATTTTTTCATTTATCGTATCTTAGCCTAGACTAATTATAGCATAGACAGCTACTGCATAATGGCTCTCATTACATTATCTTAAGAGTAGAACAAATATCATCAACCTTAAATTATAGGATCATTATCAATTAAGACCCAATATGGTTAATCATACCAATCTGGTCACATCCTGCTAACCATTCACCTCGATTATCTATTTTGATAGACCTATCAGATATTTATTTTTCATTTTCATTTATTTATTTGGTTAAATGTTATTTTATCGATTATAATATGTCATACATTTAAATGTAAATAAAATCGACATTATTTTGCCTTATTTTTTTTATCATTACATTTTTGTTTGTTCAAGGAACATGCAAACATAAAGACCAGTGGAAGAAAAAGCTCTTAAATCTGTAAATTCACATCTACTATCCTAATGCAAAAAGAATTCATTCAAAATGGTCAACTCCTATCATTTTCACAAATCACCTGAACGGAGCTCAAACTATTGGTTGAGAAAATAACTGAATCATGTGTCAAATTTCTAATATGTCCATATTGATGCGAGGGAACACCAGTGATTCGATCAAACCTTTGAGTCAAGTAAACTTTAGCATACTTGCGCATCTTACGCATACACGTAAACTAGTACAAACCCTCATTCACATATGTGGCCTTGTTTGATTGAATTAGCAACAACAAATGGAACTTCAAGTAGGCCACACAACGATAAACCGTTGGGAAAAAATATGGTTTGACAAGTGACGCTGCTACTAGGTGGTTAATAGTTGGTGTTATGTGGCCCCCACCATGATGTGTGTGTTTTATTCGCGCCATCCATCCATTTTTTTCAAATCATTATAGGGCTTGAACCCAAAATTGAGGTAGACCTAAATTTTAAGTGGATCACACCATAGGAAAAATAGGAAAATAGTAGTGATTGAATGCCCACCATTAAAAACCTCCTAAGGCCCATTGTAATGTTTATTTGACATCCAACTTGCTGATTAAGTCATATAGATTTAGATGAAAGGATAAAACAAATATCAGTTTAATCCAAAACTTTCGTGGGGCCCAAGATTTTATTTTTATTTTTATAGTGGCATTCAATCAACACAATTTTCCTATGATGTGGTTCACTTGAGATTTGAATTTACGTCATTTTTGGGCTCAAACCATAAAATGATTTAGAAAATGAATGAATGGCGTGAATGAAACATGTATCTCATGGTGGGGCTTGCAAATTGGCTATGAGCCATTGGTTAGTGGAATGGTCACCAGCCAATCCATGTCCATTGGGAGTGAATATCCCACAAATAAAATTGCCCCCACAAAAAAGGACCCAATGTCTTATGTATATGCCATTTAATCAATTGATCAGGCACGCCCCACTAAAACTAAGGTGACACTATAAAATTAGGACATTACAAAATTCGAGTAGGGTACACCATGTGGATTTACTGGCAGTAGGCATGATTTTACATTGTTTATTAGCTCATTTAAGTTTATCATCAAATGGAATATTGGTTTCTGCGAGAGAACGTGAGCTGAAAAACACAATGGAAATTGTGGATTAGATGCGAGAGCAATGCAAGTTCCTTGGCAAAGTCAAACATACTAACAATATGATTTCCTTAGAGGGTGATCTATGCTATTTCCCTCTTAATGATGAAGCTTATCTCCCATTGTCTTATTGGCCAACTAATTATTAGTTGATTCGCTTTAAGGCAAGTGAGAGTTATCATATTCTACTCTACGGCACTAAAAGCCTATTTTACTTATGTTTGTTCTAATTAATGTTCGAAGTATCAGTATTGCTAAGTTTCGTTGGATATCGTTGACAATATCATCGGTAAATGAAAAAGCAAAGAAATGTGCAAAAAATGGTAGAATTTGTTGGCGAAACTTAAGATATATTAAAATACACATATTTGTACATTAAGAAATAAAAAAAATTGTATAACAAAAATGCATCCATAATAAGTTTTTATTTAATGGGGGCATAAAAACATGTGTTGTCATTGGGAATTAGTTCAACCATCCCATCCCATCCATCCAACTATCCTACCATTCATCCAACCTTCCATCCAAACATCTCTTAGTATTTTAGAATTTCGACAACACATAATATTTTAGTGAAAGATTGTAGTCTTAATATTGCTTATATTGCAATAAATATTATTATCGACAAATTGAATACTTCATGCAATTATGCACCCATAAAAAATTTAAATAGAATTTTGTAATCACAACTACTTGAAAGTAATTAGTGAAAGATTGTAGTCTTAATATTGCTTATGTTGCAATAAATATTATTATCGACAAATTGAATACTTCATGCAATTATGCACCCATAAAAAATTTAAATAGAATTTTGTAATCACAACTACTTGAAGGTAATTAGTGAAAGATTGTAGTCTTAATATTGCTTATGTTGCAATAAATATTATTATCAACAAATTGAATACTTCATGCAACTACCCATAAAAAATTTAAATAGAATTTTGTTTAATAAACAAATTTCTAGCGATATCGATATATTGATGACATTATCGAAATATCACTGATACACTACAACACGTGACGCTTCGAATTTGAAGTTCGGAAATATTTGTGATACAATAGTGATATCAATACATTGGTCATAGAAGCGATACCTGAAATTTACATAGTTAAAAATATTGGCGATACTTAGTGGTACACCAGCGATACTTAATGATACATTACCAATATGTAAAAAAAAAATATATTACTAGTGTTATTGGTATCACTACTTGTGTTATCGGTATCACCGAGCTAGAGATAGAAATAATATCAAGGATACTCCGAACAATGGTTCTAATAAAGAAATTAAGCTAGAAATCTAACAATACTAAACAAGAAACATTGAAGAAGTAATCTAAAAAGCCGAGGCACATTATAATCGTTGTCTTAAAGATAGATTTACCCCCACAAGGAAGAACCTCAACGCACTATATCCCAACAACTATGCCCTCATAATATAACAATTCTCCAGTATGAATGATGGCTTTAATTAGGTGCACACGTGATATCAACCAGAAAAACCCAAGCTGGCTCATACTAATTTGCCCATAGAAAAGTTTCAAAGAGAAAATCAAAGGAAAACTAGACATAATAGAGAAAAGATGTAGTCATTGGGGCTCGAGGTGCATGCAAGCAGTGCATTAATGATCTTCACCGCATGTCGGTTCAATTAATATTGCATCAGTGCATGGTGGCTCAGACAACATTGCGCCATGACCACAACTCCAACCCCAACATGTACATAGGAGGTTGGTCGAATGGCATATCCGTAGATTCTAGTAAACAAGTTAAGTGAAGAATTCTCATATAAAGACTTGAATTCTTAAATCCTCATTTTTTTGTTCTAACAGTTTATTCATTTACTTGTGATCAATTTATTCTTATTCCTGAAACCTCTTTCTCGCCCAAGTACACTTGCTTTGCACAGTGCTTCACTTGAACTTCTCTCTTTGTGAAGTCCTTTGCTCCGCTTTCTAGAGTCAACTCTAGTTCAAATACTAACAGCCTCGCACACACATCTTGCCATTAAAGGAGGGGATTGCTACATGTCAAGAAAATGAGGTAAAGAGAATCTTAAGATAAAGGATCTCTCCAGTACCATCTATAGTTCCTCTATTTAAAATCAACCTTTTAGCCTTTAGAGATTTACTTTCCAAATAGAGAGTGCTCATTTCAGGTAGTCGTACTGACTTGCTTGTGCTAATTGCATAGATAATTTCGACATGGTGCATGGGTGACATTGTTGCAAGCCAAGTTCCACTAGTGATATAAAGAGGTTTGGCTGCGTAGATCCTTGATTAATTGAAATATGTTTGAAAACAATGATGGACTTGAATTAGGATTTTTCAATGGGCTAGGCCTAGGCCTAACAAACTAAAAATTTCCGAAAGGCCTGACCTGATTGATTTCAAATCCGACCCAAAGACAATCCTAGGCCTTGCTCTCGACAATTCATCATTAAGGTTGTCTTGGTAACTGATGATTACTTAGGCAGTATGAGTATCAAAGGACATTACTTATTTACTTGAATGCTACCGTAGGTACATGCGAAGAAATAATCAAAAGGGCCTTATTTGAATCGGGGAGTTCCTATCATGAGTATATCTAACTGTTTGAGTTAGTTCAAGACACTAATATATGAATGTGTATGTGTGATTGTGGCACATCAGACATGATCAGTGCCAAGGAATGCTTTATGGTGGCTACATTGACCATACGCTTACCATTTTATCAGTTTGTTGAGTCTGTGACCTGAGTATCAGCACAGAGAATAAGTACTCTCCCAGTTGAATTTACTTCAAGAATCTCATAAAGAGGCACTACCTAAGTATTTTGGGCCTACTGAAAGAGAAGCTTTTAAAATCATCAACAAGGTGGGCCTAGCTAGGGTTGCCTTAAGACTAGAATTTTGAACTGTTCGAGCTGGGCCTATTCAAAATTTTGCAACTGATAGGACATGATCCAGCCCATTGACAGCCCTAGAGGCTTTACATGGATGCCCATGTGTTGTTGAATAGCTCTCAAAGACTGATTATCGGTGAGGATTATAAATCACCATTGGCCTGTGACATCTTCTATATACGAAGGAGGAACATTTTTGAAAGAAAGATTAAAGTGGTTTTTACAAAGTTTCCAAAAAAAGCCGTTTGATCTTTTAATGTAGATCTTCAATGTCCTGCAAGTGTTGCCCACTCTTATAGCCTGACCCTACTTAGTGAGGAGGAATCTAGGTTAGTGAGGAGGGACACTGCGTCGTCATCAAAGTGTTACAAAAATGCTACACACAG